>NC_137794.1:83357429-84049929 GCF_963383645.1 Muscardinus avellanarius
TCTGAGTTCTTTTCGAAGCACCTCTATTATTTCTACAGTTATTTTCCTGATTTGATCTTCTAGAAATCTCTGATTTTCTGTTTTATCGGGTTCTGATGTTGTGAGGTTGTGGGCGTTCATTGCTCTAGTATTATTCCTCTTTCCCATGATTTCGGAAGTTTGTGCCTTCTCTGGGTTCTTCCCTTGGGTCACTATGACTTCACTTAAGGTGTTCTGGATCTCGAGTCAGTAGTATCTCAGACCCCACTACTCCTTTACTGGGTTGTATCACAGAGTCTCCGACCCAGAGAGTCGATAGAGGCTGCTTTAGACTGTGAGGGGTGCCAGGTTGCATGTTCTATTATGGTGTGATATCTCTGCCACCGCCACTCCCCCACTGGGTCAAGTCCCAGTGAGTACAGTACTGGGATTTCTCCTCTGTGGCCCGCAATTTGACTCACTGTTCTTGAGTACACAGATGTAGCCATACTGAACTTGGTGAATTCGCTGCTGCTGCCGCCGGTGGCAATATGGCGCCGCTGCCACGCCCTCGGCCATGAGGCTGGCGTATTTCTTCTTGGTTTTGATTTCCACTCTGAATCCCTGCAGCGTGTGCTGAGCTCAGCCACTGGGAGCTTTAGATGTTCCTTCGCCGAGAAATCCCACCTGCCTGTTCCGCAGCGGCTCACCCCAGCTTGCTGTAGCCATCCGGTGAAATCGCCGCTGCCGCCGGCAGTATGGCGCTGCTGCCACGTCCTCGGGGGTGAGGCTGGTGTATCTCCTCTGTGGCTCTGAGCTCTGTTCTCAGTTCGCTTTCTCTCTGGAGCCTGGTGATTTTTTTGTTTCTCTGGTGATGGTGTTTTCTGGCTATGAAAGGCGCTTATTTTGTGGTAATGGAGATTGGTTGTTAGCGGGGCTCTTAAGCCCCACTTTTCTCGGTCGCCATCTTCCCGGAAGTCTGGAAGGTATATTTTAAAAAAGGATTAAACCTTGCAATGAGTACCATTTTTTTTTGTTTTATTTATAATTCTTTAAAACAAAATTTCAATCAGAATGTAAATTTAGTTTTGTGTTCTTCATATTTTATTCTCTTCTCAAGTTAATAATTATTTTTTTTTTATAGCCAGGCATGGTAGCACATGCCTGTAATCCCAGTATTGGGAAATTGAGACAGGAAGATCTCAGATTTGAGACCAGCCTCGGCAACCTAGTGAGACTATCAGCAACCTAACACAACTTCCAAAAAACAGAACAATTCACGCTTGTAATCCCTGCGCTTGGGAGGCAGAGATGGGAGGATCGTGCTTGTTTGAAGCGAGCCACGCTGGCTTAAGAGACCCTGTTTCCAAATAAAAATATAAAAATAGATCTGGGAGTGTAGCTCGGAGGTAGAAGGGCTTCCAGGAACCCCAGTATCACACACACACACAAAAAACCAGAATGATTAAAATGATTGGAGGTATAACTCGGAGGTACAAGGTCCCTGTGTTTAATCCCCAGTATCATTCACACAAAAAGTAATAATAATAATTTTAAATTTGTTTCATAGTGGTAGATTTGCAATGATTTCAACAATGTAACCATATACTTTGTTTATACTATATATTGCCAATCTTGTCCGTAATAAATGTAAATCTTAGAGTTACAAAGTCATACTCTACATCTCAAAAAATAATGACTAAAAGCTGGGCATAGTGGCACATGCCTCAAATCTCAATATTTGAGTATAGGACAGGAGGATTGTAGGTTTTAGACCAACCTCAGCAACCTAGCAAGACTCTACGCAACCTAGTGAGAACTTATTTCAAAATAAAAAATGAATAAAGGGCTGAGAGTATGGTGCAGCTCAAATATAGAATGTCCCTGGGTTCTATCCCCAGTACCACAAAAAGAAAAAAAAAAACATAAACTAAAATAGTTATTAAATTTCTTTGTCATTTCATAATGAATTTACCAGGTGATCTCAATAAGCTTCCAAAATTAAGGATGTTATTAGTTATCCCTCACTGAACATGTTTTTGGCCTCCAAAATAGTAATTGACAGTTTGCACAAGAACATAATCTAAAACAACTAACTTCTGAAAGAGAATTGGGAGAGGGGTGTCCTTAGATTTGGTCATGTATATAATGATTTCCTAGAAAGACTAAAGCATAATACTTTAAATATTTTTTCTCACTTTTGCACACAAGAAAAAATAATAGCCAGAAAGCATCCTACTTGCGGACTTTTTTGTTACTGAATGTATCTATAGCTCCATTATTCTAACTTGAAATAGTGTCTCAGACACACACACAGATTATATCTATCCCAGCACGTGGTCCATCTAATAGCACAGGAGCTGTAAAATCTGACAAACCCAATTTGCTGAAACCTGTCCTCATAGTTGGAGAGGGAAATGCTGACATTGCTTTTTGGTTTACAACAATGGGATAGGGAAGACCTCATCCCCAAGACGAGAGAGAGAGCGGGGTGAGGACCAGGGACTGTGGAGGGGGGGTGGTGGTGGCACTGAGGCCGGAAAGAACTGATAAAGGAGGAAGCACTTTTATTTCCCTGAAGCCTCATCTCCTCAGCCTCCACCACTAGACTGCTGCATCCTCCTCTGACAAGAGAGCCCTCTCAGCTCCTCCGCACACTGGGTAAGGGAAGATGGCCATGCAAGCCTGAGGCCTGCAGGAAGGTACCAGGACAGCCACACACTGAGTCCCATCCGACCCTAATGGTCTCAGCTGTACCCAGCGGCCCAGTCCTGTCCCCATCAGGTGTAACCAGGGTGCACAGTCACTGGTACAATCCCAGGTTCTCGCATTCCTCATCCTGGACTGAGGGCGATTTTGTCCACTGCAATCAGGTGGCTGAGCAGTAGGTTCCAAATTCAGGCAAAGCATAATTTCCATATTGCTATTTCTGTGTTGAAAATTATATTAATAGCACATGAATACATTTTCCTTCTACCCGTTGTGTAAATTTCCAGAACTTTCTCCTTGGGGGAATCTTACTGTAGGTGTTGTTCTGCAATTTTTTTTGTTTTGTCACACAACAATATGTCTTCTATATTAGAGTTATATATTTTTAATGAATTCATTTTTAAAGGTATACAAGCAATACAAGAATGCATTTTCATTGTAAGGAAAATTTAGTAGTACAGATCATATGGATGGAAAAGTCAAAGTTCTGTTCCCACAACTTCTGACTTGTCATTTTTTACCTTGCTAGGATCATAGTTCATCTATATTGTTCTACAACTTGAATCAATGCATAAATATGTACTCATTATTAAAATATGTTGCTTTAAAAATGTTCCGTAAAATACACAGAGTAAAAAATAAAATCCTCTTTCAACACCTGCCACCTACAAAAATCCAACTTGCTTTTCCAGAATTATCATTAGCAAATTGTTGTGTATCCTTCCAGAATTTTTCTATGATTTTTATTATACACATACATATGGCAATGTATCTTAGGATTTTGAAATCTTAATATGCTTGGTATCAAAATATAAAGATTAAACAGATCTTTGCTTTTTTCAAAAATTTTGCAGATATGGTAGGTAGGGTGGCACACAAATGTAAACCCAGATACACAGGAGGCTAAGGCAGAACAATCACAAGTTTCAGACCAGCCTAGAAAACTTATCAAGACCCTGTCTTAAAACATTTTTAAAAGATTTTTTTAGGTTTTTTTTCAAAATGGTGACGGAGGGACACAGCACTTCTCAGTAGCTGAAGCAAATAAAGTTTAAATACTTAGAAAGCAGTGTTGATTTAAACAAAATAAATACATACCAGGAACCAAAACACATCCAGGTACCTCGGCGGAACCCTGAACTTGAAGAAGAAGAACAAAGATCTGACACGGGACCTGCTGCAGATACAATCGGAACGCTGATCGAAACGCTGATCGGCGGGCTGCTTTTGCAGCTGCCCAAGGAGCTGCCTGCCTGATATTACCACGGCAAGATAATTCGGGACTAAAAACGGACTTAGGACTGCATCTTAAACAGCGAGCAGCAGCCACCAGAATTCTGTGTGCCCACCAGCGACTGGATCACAACTGCATAGAGACTCCCATGGATTCCTGCACCAATTCAGGTACCTAAGGGCGCCCTGGTAAGTTGGGGTCCTAGCGTGTGTGCAGCCTCAACCCCCCAGCACGGGCTCAAGCCTCAGATCCGAGCACTCTCCTCGCGCAACTTGCCTGTGCCACAGTCCCCTGCTGGTAGTCAGTACCTGTACACTGCTACCCCTCAATTGGAGGCTGCTTGTGTGTCTAGCCCCTGCCACCTTGCCAGAGCCTGCCTTCCAGGCTGCGAAAGCCCTGGGTGACCCGGAAATCTCCTTGGGGCACCCCCAGCTACTACGTCCCGTGGGAGGCAGAGACCATTGCTGGACAACGTGCACTGGACCCTTGAGCACCTAAGCTGCACCCCTGGCCCACCGCTGGGTGTTCCCACCCTCCTGGAAGCCAGAGGCTTAGTGCTAAGTGAGAACACAGCTCAATACACCTTGGAAGAGCATACCAGCAGCAATAGACAGCTGCATCCACTCTCACTTGGGTCCAGTATTAGCAGCGCATCCAGCCTGCACTCTTGGAATAGGCAGAGCTCTGACAGTAAGTGTGGGCATCCAGGAACCAGCATCCATTTGCCCAGGGTACATCTTGGGACCACACCAGCTAGCCCAGCTGGAATTTCCAGAGACACAAGAAAATCCATCGGGCCACAAAATCTGCTCAGGACCTCAGGGGGAGGATCCAATTATACTTTGGTCATTCTCCACCCCTGCTGTAGGGAAGCACAGGCTGGAGGCTAGGGTGGTGAGTGCAGAGGTGCTGACCACAGGTTAGAATTTTGCAGAACCTGTGAATTGTACAGAATCAAATAACAGTGAAATCAGACATCTGGACACATAAACCTAAAGCAGCTAAAGGAGAGAAAGGTGTCCAAACACCCAGAGTGACTTAAGAAGATAAAAATAGAGTACAAAGAAAACTAAGAGACATTGCATGGTATTCTGAAAGCTACCAAAGCAATCAGATACGCACATATTATTTGGACCTGACCCCATATGCGTAAATAAGGAGGACTGTTTGTTTTACTTTTAATGTGGATGTTTTGTTGTATTTTGCTTTTACAGTGCTTTTGTTTTGGTAGGGTTATTGCTGTTTTATTTTTTTTCTTTTAACCCACACTTCTTTTACTTTAACTTGTTGTTTTATATATATATATATATATATATATATATATATATATATATATATACACACACATTGGATAGTTTGCCTTATTTTTTTATTTCACACAGCTGCTAGTTCCTTTTATTTTATTCTTGTTTTTTTTCCTCTTTCTTCCTCTTCCCTTCCTTTTTTTTTCACTCTCCTCCTTTGATTGGTTTTCCTTCATTTTTCTTGGATTACATAATAGTCTTGGTATCTTGTGTGGATTCTTTTTTTTTTTTAATGTCTGTCTGCTCCTTCCATCATCCCTATTTACAAACCTACCCACACTAACCTACATACTTTTCTCCCCCAAAACTTTTCCCCATAATATACCTCCTGGTTTAATACTCAAAGTATCTCTTATATCCATAATTACTCTACCAACGACAAGAGTCCTAGTAGTTAACTCTCTCTCATTCCTAGCAAGTTATTACCTTATCATACTTAAAGTCTTTCTCAACCTAACATATCCTCTACCTAATCCGACTCCTTTACCAATCACCCCAGCTCCTTACACATCACCCACCCTCAACACTGGAAAGGCTCTGCTGACTAACCAATACCCCCAAACTCCTAATATTAAGATTTGACTAAGCACAGTACTCACGAACGATGGGTAGAAATCAGAAAAACAGGACAGAGAACGCTATAAATATGAGAACCAGGAATTATGAATAGACAGCAGAAATCATGAATACTGACCTACTAGAAATGCAAGAAGGGGAGTTCAGAATCTTGATGTTCAATATGATGAAAGGATTTAAAACAAGTATAGAGGAGGTTAAAGGTGAATTAGAAACACTAAAAAAAAAATCAGAAAGAGGTCTGGAATGAAATGAAAGAGGCAATAAGTGAAATGAAGACAGCAATAGTAAGAAATTCTGGAAGATTAGATGAAATGGAAAACAGAATATCAACATTAGAAGACAGTACATCCCAAACCGAAAACACAGTCAGCGATATACAGAAATCTTTACAGCAACAAAACCTAAACATCCAGCAATTATGGAATAATATGAAGCTCCCTAATTTACGGATAATAGGCATCGAGGAAGGGATAGAGGTACAGACCAAGGGCATCTGTAATATCTTCAAGGAAATAATCTCAGAGAATTTTCCAAATATGGAAAGAGACTTGAATCTTCAAGTCCAGGAGGCATACAGAACTCCACTGAGACAGGACCAAAGAAAAACCACTCCACGCCACATAATAACCAAATTGACCAGCATAGAGGCCAAGGAAGGAATCTTAAAAGCAGTGAGAACAAAAGGATGGGTGACATATAGAGGCAAAACAATAAGAATCACCCCAGACTATACAACCCAGGTCAGGAATGCTAGGAGAGACTGGTACGACGTGATTCAGACCCTGGAAGAAAATAACTTCCAGCCAAGACTCATCTATCCAGCAAAACTACTATTCAAGATCAATGGGGAAGTCAAAGTCTTTCAGGATAAACAGAATCTCAAAAAATTCATGAATTCAAAGCCAACACTAGAGAAAATTCTTAAAGAAATAAATCATAAGGAAGAAAAAAGAAGCAGACTTCAGAATCAGAGAAGAGAGGAAGTTAATAAGTGGGCCACTTAAGTAAAGAAGAAAGATCACACCACCCAAGAGTAGACAGAACACAAAATGGCAGAAAACAAAAATCATATTTCAATAATATCTCTTAATGTCAAAGGACTTAACTCACCAATCAAAAGACATAGACTCGCAATGTGGATTAGGAAACATAATCCAAATATATGCTGTCTGCAAGAAACTCACCTCACAGCCAAAGACATTCACAGGCTGAAGGTGAAAGGATAGAAAAAGATATACCATGCCACCAGTGACGAAAAAAGAGCAGGGGTAGCAACCCTGATACCCAGCAAAACAGACTTTAAAATAAAACACATCAAAAGAGACAAATCAGGGCACTTCCTTTTATTAAAAGGAACAATACACCAAGAAGATATAATGATAGTAAATATTTATGCCCCAAATGTGGGTGCAACCACATTTGTAAAACAAACCCTTCTGGACATAAAACCCCAAGTAGACCCAAATACAATAATTCTGGGAGATTTAATACACCTCTCACACCACTGGATCGATCTTCAAGTCAAAAGATGAGTAAAGACGCTTTAGAACTAAAGGAAACCATAAACCAAATGGACCTAATAGACGTTTTCAGAGTATTTCAACCAGGAACTACAGAATACACTTTCTTCTCAGCAGCCCATGGAACCTTCTCCAAAATAGATCACATCCTGGGACACAAAGAAAATACCAGCAAATTCAAAAAATGTAATATAATTCCATGCATCTTTTCAGACCACAATGGAATAAAAGTAGAAATCAACAACAGGAAACTCGAAAGAAAGTACTCAAATTCATGGAGAATGAATGATACACTATTGAATGACGAATGGGTAAGAGCAGAAATTAGGGAAGAAATAAAGACATTTATGGAAACAAACGAAAACAGAGACACAACTTACCAAAACCTATGGGACACCATGAAGGCAGTACTAAGAGGAAAGTTTATTGCATTGAGTGCCCACATAAGAAGGACAGAGAATCACCAAGTAAAGAACCTAATGACACAACTAAAGGACCTAGAAAGACTGCAACAGTCTATTCCCAAAGCCAGCAGAAGGCAAGAAATCATCAAAATTAGGGCAAAAATAAATGAAATAGAGAACAAAAAAACAATTCAAAGAATCAATAAAACAAAAAGTTGGTTCTTTGAAAAGATTAATAGAATTGATAAACCCCTGGCCAACCTAACCAAAAGAAAAAGAGAATCAACTCAAATTATTAAAATTAGAAATGAAAAAGGAGATATCACCACTGATAGTGAAGAAATTCAAAATATTATCAGAAACTACTTTAAAAATTTATACTCCAATAGATCTGAAAACCTGGATGAAATTGACAGATTTCTAAGCACAGTTAACCTTCCTACACTCAACCAAGAGGACATAGCAAGCCTAAACCAACCAATAACAACCAAAGAAATAGAAATGGCAATAAAAATTCTTCCACCAAAGAAAAGCCCAGGCCCAGATGGGTTCCCAGCTGAATTCTACAAAACCTTCAGTGAACAACTAATACCAATACTTCATAACATGTTTCGGGAAATTGAAAGAGATGGAACTCTTCCAAATTCCTTCTATGAGGCCAGTATCACATTAATCCCCAAACCAAATAAAGATACCTCAAGAAAGGAAAACTACAGACCAATATCCTTAATGAACATAGATGCAAAATTCTAAACAAAATCCTAGCTATATGCATTCAAAACTATATCAAGAGAATAATACATCATGACCAAGTCGGTTTCATCCCAGAAAAACAAGGCTGGTTCAACATACGCAAATCAATACATGTTATTCACCACATAAATAGAACCAAGAACAAAAACCACATCATCATAGCAATAGATGCTGAAAAAGCATTCGACAAAATCCAACACCCATTTATGTTAAAAACTTTGCAAAAAATTGGGATAGAAGGGAAGTACTTCAACATCATCAAGGCAATATACTGCAAACCCAAAGCCAACATTATAGTGAATGGGGAAAAACTGCAAGAATTTCCGCTACAGTCAGGAACAAGACAAGGATGCCCACTATCACCACTCCTTTTCAATATAGTCCTTGAGACTCTTGCTGCAGCAATCAGACAAGAGAAGGAAATCAAAGGAATCCACATAGGAAGAGAGGAAGTAAAACTATCCTTATTTGCAGATGACATGATCCTTTATCTGGAAGACCCAAAGAACTCAACCAAAAGACTTCTGGAGCTGACTGACAAATTCAGCAAAGTCGCAGGTTACAAAATCAACCTAAAGAAATCAGTGGCCTTTCTTTATGCCAACAACGAACCCACAATGAAGGAAACAAAAACAACAATTCCATTCACTATAACCTCAAAACCAATAAAATACCTAGGAATAAACCTAACCCAAGATGTAAAAGACCTCTACAACAAAAACTATAAAACATTAAAGAAAGAAATAGAAGAAGACCTTGGAAGATGGGAAGATCTCCCGTGCTCATGGATAGGCAGAATAAATATCATCAAAATGGCCATTCTGCCAAAACTGATCTATAGGTTCAATGCAATTCCCATTAAAATACCAGTGACATTCTTCAGAGACCTAGAAAAATCAATCATGAACTTCATATGGAGAAGGAAAAGACCTAGAATAGCCAAAGCAATTCTCAATAACAAGAAACACGCAGGAGGCATTACAATCCCAGACTTCAAACTATACTATAGAGCAATAGTAGTAAAAACAGCATGGTACTGGCACAAAAACAGATATACTGACCAGTGGATTAGAATAGAAGATACAGAAACAAACCCACACATCTTTAGTCAATTAATCTTTGACAAAGGGGCCAAACACATATGCTGGAGAAAAGACAGCCTTTTCAACAAGTGGTGCTGGGAAAACTGGCTAACCATTTGTAAAAAGATGAATCTAAACCCCTATATCTCACCTAACACAGGAATCAACTCAAGATGGATCAAAGACTTAGAAATTAGACCTAAGACGGTGAAGTTAGTAGAGGAGAACATAGGTTCAACACTACAACATATTGGCACAGGCAGTAACTTTCTCAACAAAACCTCCAAAGCTCGGGAAATTAAAGCAAGAATAAACAAGTGGGATAACATCAAACTAAAAAGTTTCTTCCCATCAAAGGAAACTATCAATAACCTAAAGAGGAAGCCTACAGAATGGGAAAGAATCTTTACCAGCCACCATTCTGATAGGGGGCTAATATCCAGAGTATACAAAGAGCTCAAAAGGCTCTACACTAGCAAAACAAACAACCCAATCAAGAAATGGGCAAATGAACTAAATAGACACTTCACAAAAGAAGAGATACAAAGGGCTAATAGATACATGAAAAGATGTTCTTCATCACTGGCCATCAGGGAGATGCAAATCAAAACTACACTGAGATTCCATCTAACCCCAGTCAGAGTAGCAAGCATAAAGAAATCAAACAACAACAAATGCTGGCGAGGATGTGGGGAAAGAGAAACTCTTTTACACTGTTGGTGGGAGTGCAAACTAGTTCAGCCACTATGGAGATCTGTGTGGAGATTCCTGAGAAAGTTGGGAATAGATCCACCATATGATCCAGCTATACCACTCCTAGGTATCTTTCCAAAGGGGTTAAATTCAGAGAAATACAGCAACATATGCATACCTATGTTCATAGCAGCACAATTTGTAATAGCCAAAATATGGAACCAACCCAGATCACCATCAACAGATGAATGGATAGCAAAACTGTGGGAAATACACACAATGGAATTCTATTCAGCCATAAAGAAGAACAAAATTATATCATTTGCAAGAAGATGGAAAGCTCTGGAGAACATCATGTTAAGTGAGATCAGCCAAGCATAGAAGGAGAAGATACACATGTTTCCTCTAATATGCCCAAACTAGAAAACACAAAGGATACCAGTAGGACCCCAGATATTAGAGGGGAAATACTAGCTAAGTTTTAATGGAAAGATAGGAGAGGAGAAAGGCCGATCTTGATTAATGAGGGTCTACACCTGAACATGTGTAAAATTATGAATAAGACATGGTTAACCTGGACAACCATTGGTGGGGGGGGGAGAAAACGGGGGCGGGGGGGAGAGGGCACCAAATATAGTGTAAATGTATACTACTTATGTTCAATAAAAAAATTGTTAAAAAAAAAGATTTTTTTAAGCAATGAGGATATGAGGATATGGTTAGTAATAGAACACTTGTCTACCAAGCTCAAAACCCTGAATGACATTCTCAGTAGGACACACACATGCACACATGTGTGTACACACACACACAAAAATACTACACATATTTTCAGATACTATCACAAATGGTTACATGTACATACATACAGACTAAGTAAATTTGCATACTATTTCACATTAGGTTGTATCATAATTTAACTATTCCTCTACTGGTGGAAATTTTTTGTTGTTTTTTTGCAACCAAAAATCTTTTTTTTTAATTTTTATTGGTGCATTGTTGTCATAAATCTTAATGGGATTCAAGATACATGCACATATCACCCAATTAGCCCTTACCCAATTCCCAGCCCATTCCCTCCCCCTCCCTCCTTCTCATGCTTGGCTAAGTAACTGACTTTGATATATTTGTTAAAGTACATCATGTGCATTAGAGAATTTCCCTCTTCCCTTCTCCCATCACCTCAGGTAAGTTGCATTATTTGCTCATCTATAGAATCTGCTTTTCCGTCTAGAGTTCCTCCTATGACTCATTTCTTCCTAGCTTCCACATATTAGGGAGAGCATCCAATTTCTTTGTTTTTTGTGACTGACTAATCTCACTTAGCATGATGTCCTCCAGGTCCATCCATTTCCCTGTAAATGATGTAATTGTGTTTTTATTAATTGTGTACTTATTCCACAGTTTTGTAATCCATTCATTTGTTGATGGACATCTTGGCTGGTTCCATAGTTTGGCTATGGTGAATTGTGCAGCTGTGAACATAGATATGCATACATTAGTTTAGTAGTTTGGTTTCCTTTCTTTGGGGGATAGACCCAGAACTGGTATTGCTGTATCATATAGTGGGATTGTTCCCATTCTTCTGAGGATCCTCCATACTGTTTTCCAAAGTGGTTGCACTAATTTGCAATCCCACCAACAATGTATTAGAGTTCCCACTTCTCCACATCCATGCCAGCATTTGTTGTTGTTTGTGTTTTGAATGATTGCCATTCTAGTTGGAGTTAAGTGAAATCTCAGAGTAGTTTTTATTTGCATATCTCTGATTGCTAATAATGTTAAGCATTTTTTCATGCATTTATTGGACATTTCAAATTCTTTCTTCATGAAGTGTTTATTTAATTCACTTGCTCATTTTTTATTGAGTTATTTCTTTTCTTAGTGCTGAGTTTCTTGAGTTCTCTGTATATTCTAGATATTAGTCCTCAGTCAAAGGGGTAGGTGGCAAAAATCATCTCCCATTCTGTTGGCTCTCAGTTGAGGTTCTTGATAGTTTCCTTTGCTGTACAGAAGCTCTTCAGTTTTATGCAGTCACATGTATTGATTTGCCTTTTGTGCCTTTGGGGTCTTGATGAAAAAGTTTTTATCTGTGCCTATGTGTTGCAATGTTAGACCTATGCCCTCTTCAAGGCATAGGTCTCTGGTATTTCTATGTCTTTGATCCATCTTGAATTGACTCTTGTGCAGAGTGAGTAAGTGAGGTTTATTTCAATTTTCTGCATATGGTTAACCAGTTTTGCCAACATCATTTGTTGAAGAGGCTATCTTTTTTCGAGTGTATTTTTTTGGCCCCTATGTCAAAAATCAATTGGCTGTAAGAATGTGGATTTGTTTCTGAATCTTATATTTTGCTCCATTTGTCTAGGTATCTGTTTTTGTGCCAGTACCATGCTGTTTTCATTACTATAGCTTTGTAGTTTAGTTTAAAGTCAGGTATTGTGATTCCTCCTACATGGTTTTTGTTGCTGAGAACTACTTTGGCTATTCTGGGTTTTTTGTTGTTGTTGTTGTTGTTGTTGTTGTTGTTCCACATGAATTTAAGGACTGATTTTTCTATGTGTGTGAGGAATGATCTTGGTAATTTAATGGCTATTGTATTGAATCTGTAGATCACTTTTGGAAATATGGCCATTTTGATGATATTTATTCTGCCTATCCATAAACATGGAAGATCTTTGCATCTAGTAAGGTCTTCTTCAATTTCTCTTTTCAATGTTTTATAATTTAATTTTCTTTGTAGAAATCTTTTACCTACTTGGTTAAGTTTATTCCTCAGTTGTTTGTTTTGTGGGAAATCATGAGTGGAAGTGTTTTCTGGATTTCTATTTTAGTGGATTTATAATTGGTGTACAGAAAAGCTTCTGATTTTTTAAGATTGATTTTGTATCCAGACACTGCTGAATTTGTTGATCAGTTCTATAAGCCTTTTGGTAGAGTTTGTTGGGTGTTCTAAGTATAGTGTCATATCATCTGCAAATAGTGAAAGTTTGAGTTTTTTTCTCTATTTTTACTACTTTGATTTCCTTTTCTTGCCTTAATCCACTGGCTAGACTCTCAAGTACTATATTGAATAGAAGTGTTGATAATGGACATCCTTGTCTTATTCCTATTTTTAGGTGAAAATCTCAAAGTGTTTCCCCATTTAATATGATGTTGACTGTGAGTCTATTGTAGATTGTCTTATGATGTTGAGGTATTTTCCTTCTATTCCAATTTTCTACAGTGATTTTAGCTTAAATGGATGTTGAATTTTATCAAATGCTTTTACAGCATCTATTAAAATGATCATGTGATTTTTGTCTTTGGTTCTGTTTATGTGATGAAGTACATTAATTGATTTTTGTATGTTGAAAAAACCTTGCACCCCTGAGATGAGCCCTACCTGGTCATGGTGTATGATTTTCTTGATGTGGTTTTGAATGTGTGTTGCTAGTATTTTGATTAGCAGGGGTTTTTTTGTTTTGTTTGGTTTGGTTTAGTTTGGTGGTACTGGGGTTCCTGGAAGCCCTCCTACGTCTGGGCTACACTCCCAGACCTATTTTTACATTTTTATTTGGAAACAGGGTCTCCTAAGCCAGCGCGCGTGGCTGACTTCGAACCTGCGCGATACTTCTGTCTCTGCCTCCCAAGCGCGGGGATTACAAGCATGCACCACCATGCCCAGCTTTGATTAGCAGTTTTGCATCCAAGTTCATCAAAGATACAGGCCTGTAGTTTTCTTCCTTGAGTTGTCTTTATTTGGTTTTGGTATTAATGTAATGTTAGCTTTATAGAATGTATTTGGGAGAGTCCTGTTTTTTTCTATTTCACAAAATAGATTGAGGAGTATCTGGATTAGCTCTTCTATAAAGGTTTTATAAAATTTACATAGGAAACCATCTGGTCCTGGGCTTTTCTTTGATGGTAGGCTTTTTATTGCTGTTTCAACCTCTTTTATTGCTGTTGGTTGGTAAATTTTTTCTATATCTTCTTGACTCAGTTTAGGGAGGTTGTATTTATCTAGAAAGTTTTCAATTTTCTCCAGATTTTCCATTTTGTAGAAGTATAGCTTTTCAAAGTAGTATCTGATAATCTTCTGAATTTCTACATTGTCAGTAGTGATATTTCCTTTTTCATCTATTATCTTTGCAATCTGGGAAGATTCTATATTTTTTGGTTAGGCTATCTTGTTAATTTTTTCAAGAAACCAGCTTTTTGTTTTGTTGATTTGTTGTATTTTTTTATTCTACTTCATTAATTTCCACTCTGATTCCAATAATTTTCTGTCTTCTACTGGCTTTGGGATTAGATTGTTCCTGTGTTTCAAAGGCTTTGAGGTGTGTCATTAGGTTATATATATGATGATTTTCTGTTTTCCTTATGTGAGCACTCATTGCTATAAATTTTCCTCTTAATACTGCTTTCAAAGTGTCCTAGAAGTTTTGATATGTTGTATCTCTGTATTTGTTTGTTTCTAGAAATTTCTTGATTTCACCCTTACTTCTTCTATGAACCATTCTTCACTCAACAGTGTGAAGTTCAGTCTCCACATATTTTATGTGGTTTCTCTGGATCTTCTTTTAGTTGATTTCTAGTTTCATTCCATTATGGTCTGAAATGACACTGGGAAATATGTCACATTTTTTGAATTTGCTAGTGCTCACTTTGTGGCCCAGGATGTGATCTATTTTGGAGAAGGTTCCATGAGCAGCTGAGAAAAATGTGAAGTCTGCTGTAGTTGGGTGGAATATTCTATATGTATATAACAAGTCCATTTGATTATTGGTGTTTTTTAGGTCTGAGGCATCTTTACTGACCTTTTGTCTAGAAGATCAGTCTAATGGTGTGAGAGGGGTGTTGAAGTCTCTCAGTATTATTGTACTGGGACTTATGTGTAACTTAACATCGCAAAGAATTTGTTTAATGAAAGTAGCTTCACCTGTGTTTGGGCCATAAATGTTGACCATCATTATTTTATCTTGCCAGATTGTTCCTTTTACCAGTCAAAATTGACCTGCTTTGTCTCTTCTAATAAGCTAAAGGCTTGAAGTCTAACTTGTCTGATATCATAGTTGCTACTCCTTCTTTTCTTCAAGTTCTGTTACCATGAATTACCATGCTCCAACCCTTTACCTTAAGTTTATTACTATATTTACTTTTAATGTGTGTTTCTTGCAGGTATCAGATAGATGGATTCTGGTTTTTAATCTATTTGCCACTTTTTCTTTTTATTGGGGAGTTTAGGCCATTTATGTTTAGTGTGATTATTGAAAGATTATTTTTAATTCCTAACATGTTGAGATTTAAGTTCTGTTTGAAATAGTGTTTGTTGTTCTTTGCTTAGTAGTATGCTGGATGGAAAATCTTGTTTCCCTTGTTCTGGTTTATTACTTATTTCTTCTTTGCAGTTAATCTCCTTGAGTATTTTCTCTAGTGCTTGTTTTGAAGACATAAATTCTTTCAGCTTCTGTTTATTGTTGAAAGATTTTTATTTCCTCATCAAATTTGAGTGATAGTTTTGCTGGGTAGAAAATTTTTGGCTGCAAGTTGTCTTCTTTCAGAGTTTGGAATATGCTATGCTAGGCCCTTCTGGCTTTCATGAGTTGGTTTGGGAAGTCTGGAGTGATTCTAACTGGTTTGCCTCTGAATGTCACTTGGTCTCTTTTTTTGTTGCCTTTAAGATTCTCTCCTTGGCTTTTGCATTGGTCAGTTTGACTATTATATCACATGAGGAACCTTTTCTCTGATCTTGTCTAAAGAAGATTCTATAAATTTCCTATACCTGTGTATAGATCTCTTGCTCTACGATTGGAAATTTTTCTGATATGACTTCTTTGAAGAGATTGTTGATCCCTTTGGTTTCACCTTCTTTTCCCTCCTCTATGACAATTATTCTTAGGTTAGCTATTTTAAAATGGGCCCATATTTTTGAACTGGGCATGGTGGTGCACACTTGTAATCCCAGTACTTGGGAGGCTGAGACAGGAGGATCATGCAGGTTTGAAGCCAGCCTCAGCTATTTAGTGAGGCTCTCAGCAACTTAGTGAGACCCTGTTTCCAAATAAAATATAAAATAGGTCTGGGAGTGTAGTCCAGAGATAAAAGGCCCCTAGATTTCATCCCCAGCATAAATAAATAAATAAATAAATAAATAAATAAATAAATAAATAAATAAAATAGGCCCATATGTCTTCAATGTCCAATTCATTCTGTCAAATTATTTTTTCTAGGTTATATACTATGTGTTTGTTTTTGGAGTAGTCATCTTCTAGGAGCAAGATTCTATTCTCCATGTGGTCAAATGTTTATAGTTTGAATTGATGCCTTCACTTCAATGATTGCATCCTTTATTTCTTTCAGACTCTCTAAATTCTTTTTGGAATTCCTGTATAATTTCTACAGTTAAATTTCCGATTTGACCTTCTGGAGATCTCTGCAATTCTGTGTTGTCAGTTTCTGCTATTGTGGTATTGTGGGAGCTTACTGTTTCCTTGTTATTCCTCCTTCTCATGATTTCAGAAGTTTGTATTTGTTGCTTTTTGATAGATTTCTCTCAGTCTCTAGGTGTCAGCTGGTATATTCAAGGGCAAGTTGTATTGTATTTAATAGTAAAGGTTGAGTGAGGAGGGAAGTGTAGTTATAAGTGGAAAAATAGGGTAAAGCTTCAGATAGGATTGAATAAAATGAGAGTGTGTATTTGGTAAGGTAGTATACACTAGAGATTAGAGATAGTAAAAATGTAGTAGTATTCTAGTTACCAATGTAGAGTTTCTGGGATAGTGATAGGAAGTGGATTTAATACAAGACAAAGAAGAGAGAAGAAGAGAGAAAAGAAAGAAAAAAGATAGAAAAGGGGTAGAAGAGAGTAGGTATGTACAAGAGAAAAAGATTGGTAAAGGGGTTAAGAGGGTAAAAAAGCAGGCATACACACTCACACACAAAAAATGAACAAAAAAAAAAACAAAACAACAACAAATTAATGCAACTCTACAAATAAGTGAATATTCAGCAGACAGGGCCTCTACATTCTCTCTCTGTGCAGATATTGAGTGCCACTGGCACCGTCCCTGCTGTAAGCCTGGTTCTCTGAGTCTTTCTTGGTCTGTGCAGATGGTTAGTATCGATGGGGCTGGATCTAGTGTTAAGCACAGGCCACCCTCCACATTTCCTCAGATTTGGAGTCACAGTCTTCCCTTGCCTCCATAGGTGGCATTTGCTTCTGAGACCAAACTCAATGTAAGCTGTTCTCCACAGCTAGGGCTAGGCTGGTCTGATTTCTCTCCATTCACCAAGATTAGGTGGTCTGTGATGATCCCGGAGATTCTACTAGTTGGATTTAGTGTGAAGCATAGTTCTCTCCCCACACTTTCCACTGATCAGATCCTGAGTCTGTCTGAGCCTCTGGTACATCCAACAGCAAACTCTAACCCAACTTTCTCCCGGTTGAACCACAAAGTCTTAGGCCCAGGGAGTTTATCACAGCTGCGCAAGTCCTTGGGGGTGCCACACTGGGTGTTGTCCTGCGAGGACCACAGCTTCTCTTATGGTTTTGCTGTGCACTGGTCTGGATCTCTAGAGGGAGTGGTGGGATTGCCACCAGTGGTGCAAGTTGTAGCTGGAGTTTGTGCAGGAGGAGCTGATGACTTAAAATTCTGATGATCTGCAGGTGCTTACTTCAGGTCCTTGGATGTTTTTCTGATCATCCCTGGAGTCAGGCGAAGATGGCGCCACCATGGCACCCTTGGCCGTGAGGTGGGTGGGTTTCTTTTCTGGTATTAAACTCCTCTCTGAATCTCTGGAGGGCATGGTGAGCTCAGCTGCCAATGCTGGGGATTGTAGCCATTGTTTGCACGCGGAAAACTGATAGCTTACAAACCTGATGGTCTGCAGCTACTCACTTCAGGTCCTTGGCTTTCATTTTTGTCTCTGGAGTCAGGTGCTGTGAGGCAAGATGGTACCCCAACGTCTGCTGCCACAAGGCAGGTGTTTTTTTTTTTTTTTTCCCTGCTCTCTGATTGGTCTTCTTTTTATTTTTTTATTGCAGTACTGAGGGAGAACCCAGAGGCTTTCTACCTCTGGGCTATAATCTCAGACCTATTTTATATTTTATTTGAAAACAGGGTCTCACTAAGTTGCTGAGAGCCTCACTAAGTAGCTGAGGCTGGCTTCAAACCTGTGTGATCCTCCTGTCTCAGAGTCCCAAGCACAGGGATAACAAGCATGTGCTACCATGCCTGGCATAATTGGTCTTCTAATCTTCTTTTTTCCTGTATTTTGTATCTATCAGTTTTATTCCTACTGGTAGTATTTTTCTTGCTTTGTAGAATGCTGTTTTTAAAGCAATGGAGTGTCTCAAGATCCGGTGTCAGCAGGACTGGTATGTGCTGCTTCCCTTGGTCGCCATCTTCCCAGAAGTCTTTCAATTTTGATATTAAAATTATTGCCATTGGCCTGGGGGCTGTGGTTCAGTGACAGAGCACTTGGGCAACATATGCAAAGCCCTGGGCTCAATCTTCAGCACTGCAAAAAAGAAAAAAAGGAAAAAATATTTTTTTTGTATTGAAAAAAAGCTGCCGGGCATGGTGGCTCACGCTTGTAATCCCCGTGCTTGGGAGGTGGAGACAGGAGGATCGTGCAGGTTCAAAGCCAGCCTCAGCTACTTAGTGAGGCTCTCAGCAACTTAGTGAGACCCTGTTTCCAAATAAAATATAAAATAGGTCTGGGAGTATAGCCCAGAGGTGGTAGAAAGCCTCTGGGTTCCACCCCCAGTAACACCAAAAAAAAAAAAAAAAAAAAAAAAAAAGCTGCAGCTGGGCATGGTGGCGCACACTTATAATCCCAGTACTCCAGTACTTGGGAGGCTGAGACAGGAAGATCACAGGTTCTCAGCCAGCCTCAGCTTCTTAGGCCCTCTGCAACCTAGTGAGACCCTGTTTCAAAATAAAGAATAAAAAATAGGACTTGGAGTATAGCTCAGAGGTAGAATGCCCCTGAGTTTAATCCCCAGTAACACAAAAAATGAATAAATAAGTAAATAAATAAATGCTGTAATAATTTAATTCCCACCAATCAGCATATGAGAATGTCCACTCCCACACAACTTTGCCAATCCCAGCTGTCAACAATCCTTCATAATTCCTGAGAGGTTAAGAAAAAGTCTTCCTCTTGTTATAATTTATGTTTCCTTGTTGTCAGTGAGAACAGATATCTCTTTGTATGTTCATTGGTCGTATAAATTTCTTCTTTGGATTGTCTTCACACGTGTTTTTTTTTCTTTTGGAATTTTTACTCTATTTTAAAAATCAGTTTATAGCAACAATTTATCTGATTTGTTTTAATTTTACTCATGGTGATTTTATGACATGAAATTTAACTTCTAAACAGCCAAAACTGTTAGTCATTCTCTTTAAGGCTTCTAGATATGGTACAGTGTTGAGGAAACTTTTTCTAAGTTATAAAGAAAAGAGGCTCATTTTGGCAGTGGGTTTAATTCAAGGTTGAAGGGTCCCATCTGGCGATGGCATCCTTGCTGACAGAGTCCCAAGGTGGCACAGGGCATCCTATGGAAAGACACAGGGAGCACTGGTGTAGTGGAGGATTTTACCACACCAAGATTACAATATGCTCTCTAATCTCTAAGTATGTTGATATACTTTTAAACTTTTAGTTTTCAAAACAATCTAGAATTATTTGTGTATGTCTCTGTTGTATGTTGGGACCTATTTTTCTTTCTCTGTGAGTTGCCAATTGTCAGATTATGGGGTTGACTAATCTTTAACCACTGATTTTAAAAATCTTCCTTTCTTTTAATAAATTAAAATGACTTAATTTGGGGTGGATCCCATGAGTGTCATTAAACACATATCCTCCTTTTCTAAACGTCCATCCATGCTGGACTTCTGGAGAGGTCACCCCCAGCTCTGCTCAGCTTTTCCAGGGTAGTGCAATTCTCCGAGGAGGCCCTGGCCTCCTGTGGCAAATTACTTACCCTCCAGAGAGGCTTCTACCAATTTTATCCAGGGGCACACACTGCTAATCCCTGCCACTCAGAATAAATGGAAAGGGGAGAGGAGTAAGATGCCCAACTGGCCTAACTATTTCAAGAATGTGTTGCCCGTGAGCTCGGATAATCACTGAAGTTCCTTCAACACTGTACAATTTTCTCCTACCCATGTTTTAGCCTGAGGTTTTCTCTCAACTTGTTTCTTCATCAACCTGATTCCATTTTGTTTCTATTTATTGTCCTGGAAAATTTCATTTTCTGGGCATCCTTTCTCGTTTTCTAGCACTGATATAGATTATTTTGAGAAACAAATAAACAAAACTGTTTGTATCATTTCCTTAAGGGCCTGAAAATGAGAAGGAATGTATGCATGTGTATTCTTTCACCATTTTTAAGCTGTCTCTTTAAAAAAAAAAAAAAGTTGCTTACACTGAACTAAGGAGGATAATCAAAAAAAAGTTAATACATTAACATAATAAGGACTGAAGTAAGAAACCTTGTTTTTTCTCTGAGTTTTTCCTCTGCTGTTTCAGTTAGGTAAGCATGTGTAAGGGTTGCATAAATAACAGTGAGAACAAGGACCCTGCCCCTCTTATAGGCCATCTGAGTACGTGGTGCACAACAGGATTGCCTCGAACACAGAAAGCATTCCATAAAATTGGTTAAGTGGATAAGTGAATAAGTTATTTCATGCACAAACCAAAAATGTAGAATATCACTAACGGGGCCTCGAAAGGGCTTGGTATAGGTTCACACACCCAGGGAGAAGACTAAATCTCAGACCAGGTGTGGTCCTCCTGAGCCCTCCTTCTACTCATCTTCTCAGGCTACTTGCTTTGTTCACATCTTTCTTCCCAGCATCACTAAGAAAAAGCCTGATTTGCGTAGGCAATGGCAACTTTAGTAGGCGATGGCCAAAACTGTCACTTTCCCTAACAGTGAACATAAATATCACTTTCTGCACTAGCACCTCCAGCCCAGAGTCGCCCTCCTGTCTTTCCTTCCTCTGCCATTGTGTCCCTTATTAAGAGTAATAACTAAAGTGCATATCAACTCTCCCAGTATGTAGTAAACTTTACTAGCATTTCTGGCCTTTAATGACTTTGCAAAAAAAAATGGCAATGGGAATCTGGGTGGGTGTATGGATGGGTGGGGATGGGTGCAAGAAGGTGGGTGTGTAGGGCTGGTTTATTTGTTGTTTTAAAACTTAGCATCTGAATTAGGTAGAAGAGTGAATCGGCAAGCCACTGGTTTCCTAGAATAGGATTGTTTCTTCCCAAAGAAGGGTAAAATAGCCCTTTTCTATTTTGTTCAAGCAACATAATAACCAGGAGTCTTTGAACCTAATAGCTAAATTGTGGTGATCACAGAAAACCTTTCTAAAATATGCTTTAAAATTAAGCCATTTGTTCCATATCCTACCATGGGTAAACATAAGATATTTTTCTTGCAAGTGATTATGCTGCTTATATGTCTAATAGGGATGAGAGGCTGGACTTAGAAAAAATATTTTTCTTACTTTTTGTAAGCTGTAGATATCAATTGTAAGTTACAAGCTTATGCTTAAATCTATTTCCTACAGATTAATATGAGAGTATTTGTGCAGAATTATTACTAAAACATTTCTCATGATATAGACAAGTTCCTGCTGAGATTTTTCATAAAGTCTTATTATCTTAAGATAAAATTCTAATTGATATATACAATAATTTCCTCTGACTACTATAAAGAATCAGGAATGTTTTCAGGTTTAGGTTCTGGTAAAATTAAATGTATCCACCTCACCTTAATATATTTATACATAACATATATGAATATATATTATCCTGAGGGTTAAACCCAGGGGTATTCTACCTCTGAACTACACCCGCACCCCTTTTTATGTTTTTGTTTGAAATAGAGTCTCACTAAGTTGCTGAGGCTAGCCTCAGACCTGCGATCCTCTTGTCTCAGCCTCCCAAGTACTAGGATTACAGGTGTGTTACACCAAGCCCAGCTAGTTGCCAATAAATTTTTTTTGATATTTTAAGAACTGATTTTCACCAACTTTTATTTAGAATGGTTATAATTGAAAGAGAGAGAACAAGAACATAACTGTTTTTAATTAGGGTTTACAATTCCAGTTTACCCAGAAAATACTGCTACTAAATATAGACCGTCCTACACAATCCCTCATGTCAGAGAAACATAACACAATAAAAATCAAGAAGTGTTCAGAAATTCTTTTGAGGTTCTTTTATTTCCAACTTATAGTTATGACTTCTTGAATTTGCCCTATGACATTTGAGCACAAAAATATATATATAAAATATTTCTTGCTGGATGCAGTGGCACAAATAAGTAAATAAAATAGAGAGATATAGCTCAGTGATAGAGTGTCCCAGGGTTCAATGACCAGTAACACTCAAATCTTGCTAGACTCCCATCTGTTAGTATTACTAAAAATCTATTCTTAGCTAGGTATGGTGGTGCACACCTGTAATTAAGTACTTGGGAAACGAAGACAGGAGGACCATAGGTTTGAGGCCAGCCTCAACAACTGAGTAAAACCTTGTTACAAAATAAAATAGAGCCGGGCGTGGTGGCGCACGCTTGTAATCCCGTGCTTGGGAGGTGGAGACAGGAGGATCGTGCAGGTTCAAAGCCAGCCGCGCTGGCTTAAGAGACCTTGTTTCCAAAAATAAAAAAAATAGGTCTGGGAGTGTAGCCCGGAGGTAGAAGGGCTTCCAGGAACCCCAGTACCACCAAAAAAAGAAAAAATAAAAAAATAGAAATAAAATAGAGTTTGTGGTGCAGCTCAGAGGTAGAATGCCTCTGGGTTCAAGCCTCAGTAACTCTCTCTCACACATATCCACAAACCTACTCTTTATCACTTGGAGTGGTAGCTTTCCTTGAGTAAAGTTTTAGAATCACACTCAGTCCAGCGAACTCCAGGGTGGTCTTCTGGCCTTGCATTAATATTTCCATGATGAATAATTTGTCAACTTAGATAAGATATGGTGCACCGTTGTTTGACTAATCCCTAGTATAGATGTTGCTATGAGGATGTATTTTAAATATGATTAACAGTCAATCAATAGATCCTGATTATTGACAATTACTCCCCATAATGTGAGTTGGGCCTTATCCAATCAGTTAAAGACATTAAGAGCAAAGATGAAGAAGAAAGCAGTTTTGTGTTGAGATGACAACATAAAAATCCCACCTCAGTTTTTAGCCAGCTTTTAGGCTCAAGATTCCAACCCCAACTCTTCCCTGCATATTCGGGCTGCTGACCTGCTCCACAAATTTCAAACTTACCGGCCCCTTACAAACATATGGTTGATGCTTTAAATAAGCCTCTCTTGGTTCTGTTTCTCTGGAGAGCACCAATTAGCTTATTTCCCCTTGTGACGTTTGTGGCCACATGCTGCATTCAGAGCTAGAGCCTTCTGCCGCCATCTGCATCCTCTGTGCTGCCCCAGCCTCTGTGGTGGTGGTACTTCAGTCAGCACTCTTGGAGTTCAGTCCCAGGATGGGACAGGCTAAAGGGCAGAGGCCCTGCTACAGCCTGGGGCCATATAGTACCAGACTACTACTCTTTTACCTTCTCAGCCTCTGGAAACCCAGCTCTGTCCCAGGGTTGAATCAAACCCCCAACCTTTGCCAACTCCTTGGGCAAAACCAGCTACTTCCTACCATAGATCGGAGTGGGAATGAATCAAAGAATGCTTTTAAAACACAGAGAAGAGCCAAGTGTGCTGGCGAATGTCTGTAATTCCAGTATTTGGGAGGCTAAGATAGGAGAATCACTGGTTCAAGACCAGACTCAGCAATGTAGCAAGACACTCTTTCAAAATAAGATAAAGCTGAGGTGCAGATCAGAGGTAGAATACCCCTGGGTTTCTCCAGGATCACAAAAAAAATGTTTTTAATTAAAAAAAAAACAGAAAAGCTATTTATTTCTCAATGAGCAGCAAACTCTTTTTTGGTGGTACTGAGGGTGGAATCCAGAGGCTTTCTATCTCCCAGACCTTTTTTTATTCTTTTTTTTTTTTTTTTTTGGAAACAGGGTCTCACTAAGTTGCTGAGAGCCTCACTAAGTAGCTGAGGCTGGCTTCGAACCCATGAGATCCTCCTCTCTCAGCCTCCCAAACACGGGGATCACAAGCGTGCGCCACCACGCCGGGCTCAATGAGCAACAAACTCTTAACACACAGTTTGACATTAAGTACTTGGAAACTACCTTTTTATTCCTTTGGTTATCCTCCATCAGTGAGAATTGACATAAAATAGTATTGTAAACTGTACTGCTTTGCAAGTAAGGCTCCAAGACTTGGAGAAGTTAAGTCGTTTTTTCAAGTGTCCCAGAATATTCATAATGAAGAATGAGACACTGCGAGATGTCACATTGCTTCCCCTCCTCCCATTGTCCCCCTCCTATCTGGCTATCAACTGCTGCACATTTGTGCATAGATTTATGGAGACCCCAGCGTTGAAACTGCTCAGCTAGTTCAATGAGAAATGGCAAGTTGGAATCTGATTCTTAAATGGATCTCACTCACTGTGGCTATTGGCAGCCACCACTTCCTCCAAATAATTTAGCCACAGACTTTGAAGGGAAGTGGGTCCCCTCTCAGATACAGAACTTAGTCCAAGCTTGAAATTCAGCGGGCACCACCTGGCATTCGCACTTAGAAAGTTCTGCGAAGTGTAATTGTTTCGTCTCCCCTTTTAATGAGTAATCACCCTCGATTTTTTTTTTTTAATTCAGCAGTTCAGTGAGGAATGATGCAAATTGGGACTTGGGCTGCAGGATTATCACTTGGGCTTTTCCTATTGATCTCATGGGCTCATTATGTAAGCTTAATTCTTCTGCTGATACAGGAGCAAAAAAAAAAAAGCTGACTTGTGCCTTTCCTGCTGTTGTACTCAGTTGTCTTAACATACTCAGACATTGAACAGTCCATGAGTAGCCAGCCACTTGGTCTTGCAGCCAAGAAGGCTGTGGCTGAGAAAGTATCTGCTTTTGATCAAAATAAAATTCAAACTATAAACTAATGTGGTTCATTGCCTATAATAAGCCTTGTCCCTGGGGGTCATAATAAAACTGTCGACTTGGTGTGTCACCAGCTTTTTTTTTTCTCCTCCCTCTCTCTTTTCTCCTCTCTCACTAATGGGCTCATGATTTATCTACTTTTGTAGCTAATGGTTTCTATATTTTGAATGTTTTCTCTAGACATCTGCTTTCTGTAGAGGTTATCATAATATGTCCTTGAGTTTTATTTTCATATCTAAGAGAGAAACGTGTGTGTAGATAGCAGGCAGGAGAACATAGGGTTGCTCAACATCAGAATAATACCACCCTCTGGTCTTGGTACCCTGTCTCCACGCCAGGCATGAGAAGCTCAAGAGTTTTCCAAAATCGACTTCTGCCAGATTAGCACCTGTGACCTCTACCCCGAGGCCGCTCACTGTGAGTACTAGAAGAATCGGGTTTTAGCCAGGCGTGGTGGCCCTAACTTGTAATCCCAGCATTTGGGAGGCTGAGACAGGAGAATAGCGGTTCACAGCCAGCCTCAGCTACTACTTAGTGAGGCCCTTAGCAACTCAGTTAGACCCTGTTTCGAAATAAGGAATAAAAAATAGGGCTGTGAGTGTAGGTTGCAGGTAGACTGTCCCTGGGTTCCATCCCCAGTACCGAAAAAAAAAAAAAAAAAAAAAGAATGAAAAAGAAAAAAAAGAATCGGGTTTTAGCAGACTCCAAACTTAGGCCACTGAACGATCAGATACTGAGTGCAATCTGTTTATCAACCAGGTGTACATTATATTTTTTTCTCTATTCCTCGGTCTCTTCACCTGTAAATTGGAGATTTACAAGAAAGAAGACATGTCGCAGAAGCTGAGAGGTTTTGTTGAATTAGTACATATTCCTACAGAGTGGTACTTGGCACGTTCTAAGAACTGAGTTGGGGTTATCAGTATTAATCAGGTTTTGAGAGACCTCTGTTTTAGTGAAGATTAAAATAGAGTGTACAAGTAAAAAACCACAGCCCTCCCTGGTTGCAGCCAAGCCCTTCCTTCAGATGTTCTTGTCCTTCAGATAAAAGGACACGATAGTCATATATAAACTATGCACGTAGTCTCATAAAATACCTAATACAATGTAAATACTTAATACTATGTAAGCAGTTGTTATACTTCTTAGGGAACAATGACAAGAAAAGTGTATATGCACTGTAATAGTCTTTTGGTTTCCTGGATAAAATGTGTACACTAGTTCTGGAAGATAGTCTTTTCTTTGGGGCTGAAGTATATAAGATTCATGCTATGCAAGTGGCCTTTGAGATCACTGTGGCTTCAAAAATTCATCAGATCCTCTAACTTACCAAACATATCCTTACCATTTGGAAAGAAAAAGGAAAACAAGTAAGAGTCATGACTTAAGAAACAGAAAGTTTAAATTCTACACTTCATTTTGCTGTATAAAAAAGCATTTTTGCAATTGAGGGAGTTCTTGAAAAGCTATTTTGGAAATAATTATGTTGTAACACTAATTCATAATACATATTTTAAAGTCTAGACATATGAAGAGTTTAATGTAGAAATAAAACTAATATAAACATAAAGCATAGATAATATTTGATATTAGTGTACTCATTAGAAACATTTCAAAAAGGTAGAAATTGAGTTGATTATCAAAATATTTTTAAACTTGTATAAATAAAAAACTTATACAAGCTGGGCATGGTGGTATGCACCTATAATCCCAGTACTTGGGAAGGTGAGACAGGAGGATTGCAGCTTCAAGAAGAGTCTCAGCAGTATAGACTCTCAGCTACCTAGGAAAATCCTGTTTCCAAAAAATGGCAGGGGAAGGAGAGGGGCCTAGAGGTGGAGCTCAGATATAGAATGCCCCTGGGTTCAATCTTCAGTAACACACACACACACACACACACACACACACACACACACACACACACATCTTAAGCAAATAGCACAGTGGTGTTTTAATCAGTATAAAAAGTAAATATATATAGCACATAGTTTTTGAAATAAAAAGACCATAATAAAAATGAACAAACGAATCACAATATATAAACCTTATTAAGTTGATATAAAAAACAGCAAAGTAAAATAGAGGGAGAAGACAATTGAGAATTTTAGCATTTCATATTTGATGAGAAAAAGAATTATCAATTTTTTCAGGTGTGACAATAGTATTATGGTTGTATTTGAAGAGTATATATATATACTCTTATAATATAAATATTATTAACATTTATTATAAATATAAATTTAATATATATTTATAATGTATATGTATAATGTATATGTATAAAATATACTATATCTATATCTATATCTATATATATATATATATATATATATATATATACAGAACTGGAGATTGAACCCAGGGGCATTCTACCTCCGAGCTACACTACACTCCCAGCCCTATTTTTTTTTTTATTTTTATTTTGGAACAGGGTCTCACTAAGCTGTGGAGGGCCTCACTAAGTAGCTGAGGCTGGCACAAACCCATGATCCTCCTGTTTCAGCCTCCCAAGTACTAGGATCATAAGCGGGTGCCACCTCGCCCAGCTGAGTCCTGATGGTTTTAAAGATGCATTCTGAGACATTTACAGATTAAATGGTACACTATATGAGATTTGTTTGAAAGTTACACAGGGATGGACTAATTGAGGAGATAAATGAAGCAAGAGGGCCCATGAGCTGATCACTGTTAAAAGTGCATGATGGGCTCCTTATTCTACCAACTTTTGTTAATGTTTGAAAATTTCCATAACAAAAACGCAAACTGTAATACTGTTTAGCCTGATGAATACACAATTCAAAAGAATATGCTTACCTAGATACATGAGTATATAAATTCTGTGTTGTGGTGTGTGTGTGTGTGTGTGTGTGTGTGTGTGTGTGTGTGTGTAGCTTATCTCTAGTAAAGCAGAGTAGAGGATTATGATTAGGAAGGAGCCAAGGGGAACATCAACTCTAGTGCTAATTTTTATTTCTTCATCTGGTCAAAGCATAAAATGGTCACTGTTTTGTAATTATTTAATGTTGTACACCTTGGCTATTTAAGTTTTCTTTTTTCTTTCTTTCTTTTTTTTTTTTTATTTTGGTAGTACGGGGGTTCCTGGAAGCCCTTCTACCTCTGGGCTACACTCCCAGACCTATTTTATATTTTTATTTGGAAACAGGGTCTCTTACGCCAGCGCGGCTGGCTGGCTTCAAACCTGTGCAATCCTCCTGTCTCCGCCTCCCAAGCACAGGGATTACAAGGGTGCGCCACCACACCCGGCTTAAGTTTTCTTTTAAAAGCCATTGTCTCCAAAAATTTTTAATACAAAAGCATGTTTTTTAACAAATGATAAAATAAAGCTAACCATTAACTATCAGGAAAAATATTTAAACTTGCTTTTACTAAAAGTATTACAAATTTAGATAAGATGCCATTTTTATTTTTTCCCAGTAAAGTGGAAAAGATTAAAATGTTATGACGATGACTGTTGGCTAACATAGGAAATTAGACACTTTTATGTCCACATTAATGGAAGTAAAAAGTATTTCAAACTTTCTAGAAGAAAATCTGATATATAAACCAAAGCAAGGTAAATTCTGGTTATTTTAAGGAAATAACCAGAGAGAGACATAAGATTTTTTATTATTAAAGGATGTTCTTTGCAATTATGTTTTACAGGAAAATTGGAAAGTTCCATGTCTAACAATAAGACTCTAATGAAATATTTGATGGCATGTTCATGAAACAGAATTCCAAATATGAACAAATAATCTTGTTTCTAATGATGTATAAGACATGCTTGACATAGTAAAAAAATTTATGAGCAAGATAAAGACTGTGCATATAGCATGATTTTGTTTTTATGAGCAGCAAACAGAACCTGAATATGAGGGTGGAGGCAAGGCGGTCTTGGTCTGAGATTGTGTCACCTCCTGAGACCTAAGCATGTCTGGGCAGGTCTAGACACTGCTGGGTGGCCTTCTGGGCTTCTTCAATTTGCTTAGGGGAATAAAGAAACTTCCTAGAAAATAATTCCTTTGAAGCAAAAAGGGAGTTGTGGCAAACAAATTTGACTCTGAAATGAAGCCATCCTGTGAGCAGCTGCTGAGGACAGAGATGTCTGTAGCCTGCATCCGTCCTGGCTAAGCCTTCAGGGTCCCAGAGCTGATCTTCTGGGAGGGCTACATGCAAAGGTGGAAATAGCTCTTAACCCAAATCCTTGCTAACACTGGAGTGCCACACTGCTGCAGTGTGACAAGCGGAAATGTAATACAGATGCAAAGTCCACTTTTCTAAATAATAATAAGAATTAATAATAATAATAAATAATAATAATAATAAACCAAGGCAGATATTGTGGTGCATGTCTGTAATCCCAATACTTGGGAGGCTGAGACAGAAAATTCACAGGTTCAAAGCAAGCCTCAGCCGGGCATGGTGGCGCACGCTTGTAATCCCCGCACTTGGGAGGCTGAGACAGGAGGATCACACAGGTTCAAAGCCAGTCTCAGCTACTTAGTGAGGCTCTCAGCAACTTAGTGAGACCCTGTTTCCAAATAAAGTATAAAAAATAGGTCTGGGAGTATAGCCTGGAGGTAGAAAGCCTCTGGGTTCCACCCCAGTACCACCAAAAATAAAAAATAAAAAAGCAAGCCTCAGCAATTTAGTGAGACTCTGAGCAATCTAGAGAGACCCTGTTTCAAACAAAAAAATTTTAAAAAGGGGCTAGGGTATAGTTCAGAGGTGGAATGCTCTGGGTTCAATCCAGTACCATTCCCTCAATTAAATAAATAAATAAATAAATAAATAAATAAACCAAGTGATTTGTGCTTGTATTTATATATCACTTTGAATCTATGATGTATAATTATAATCCATCAATAAAAGTATAAAAATTTATTTATTCTTACAGGTGCCTTATAATTATTCATAATAATGAGATTCATTGTGATATATTCATATATGCACGTAATTAAATTTGATCGATTTTATTCTCCAGTACCTCGTCTTTTCCTCCCCTCTTCAGATCCCCTTCCTCAATTCTACTAGCCTCCAAAGAAGGCTTTTTTTTTTTTTTTTTCTTTTTTTGATGCTCTTCTATTGGGCCAGGCTCTGCCTGGAGACTTGAAGGGCTCAGTGTGTCAGGGCTATCCTTAATGGTAAAAAGCACCAGATGCTATAGAAACTGCACTGGGACCTGGAGTCCACCATGGGGAGCCACCTGGACACCTGCATGATACCTTCAGAAACCACAGAAACATGTTGGGGCCTGGGCAGGATTTTTCAGGGGACTGAGATTCTACATTTTCTCAAGCACTATTGAAGTGATTTTGTTTGTTTGAGTTTGGTTTGGTTTTGGACTCAGGGGCATTTTACCTCTGAATAAAACTTCCAGCCCTTTTTATTTTTGTTATTTTGTCTTGTTTTATTTTATTTTATTTATTTATTTTTGCAGTACTGGTGATTAAACCCAGGGGCATTCTACCTCCAAGCCACACCCCCAGCCCTATTTTTTATTCTTTATTTTAAAACAGGGTCTCGGTAATTTGCAGAGGACCGCTATAAGTAGCTGAGGCTGTCCACCAACCTGTGATCCTCCTTTCTCAGCCTCCTAAATACTGGGATTACAAGCATGCACCACCATGCCTGGCTTATTTTTTTGTATTTTGAAACAGGGGCTTGCTAAACTGTTAAGGCTGTCCTCAAATTTGTGATCTTCCTGCCTCAGCCTCCCAAGAGCTTGGATTACAAGTATTTGACATCATGCCCAGGACGAAGTAAACTTATACTCAACTCCAGACTGTAGTGGCTTAAGGGAACTCAAGTTACGCATGCATATATGAATGTTGTACATCCAGGAACACGATCAAAGACAATAAACCAAAATGTTTTTAATTCTTATCACTGCAGGTGACTTCAATTCCTCTCTTTTGTGTGTGGATTATGACAGCATGAGTCTATGATTAAGTATTTCTGCCACTGGGATTTATTGATGACTGAGCATGCCTTAAGGAGATTATGGTGAATGTTCTATGGTGATGATGATGAAGCCTTCAGGTTTCTGACTCTATAAAGCCTGAGTATTACTCTAAGAAATTTTGCTCTGTGATTGGGGGAGCAGCTCAGTGGTAGAGCTTCTGCTAAACAATGAGATTGTGGGTTCTATCCACAGCATAAGGAAGGGAGGGAGGGGAAGAAAGAAGAAAGAAAGATTTTTCTCTTTTCCTACTAACATTTTTTTCATAGTGTTATCAGAAAAACATTGAAAATGATATTTATATTTCCTTCTATGTCAAATGTTCTGCATGATTTTACCATTGTGTGGCATGGTTATAAGTCCATGTCATATTGGACATGAGTATATAAGTATATGATAAATAAGGAATATGAGTATATGATAAATAACTTCTGTTGTACAGGTTGTAGTTTGCTCAAAAAATTCCATTTATCTCCTGGTGGAATTCACAAAAACAGTCATGGAGATCACTGGTTTATACACATTTACAGGAGATCAAACAGCTAAAAATGTCTATGACGATGAAAACCCATAAGATAATTTACTCAAATTGCATTTATATTTGCACACATCTTTTCAATCCCTTGTATATATGAAAGAGGCTCTGTCTTCATTTTAGCTTTTAATATGTTAACCTGTTTTGTATTGCTTGACCTGGAAGATGAAAATTGTGATTTTTGCATTTATCAGGAGACTAAGTCTGATTCAACAAGCAGTTTCTATGATAAATGCATAAAGGATGGACCTCGTAAGTTAGAAATTTTGACACAGGCAATTTGGAAGGGCTATTAATAACATATATTAGAAATATATTTCGATACACCACATTTACAATTTATAAAAGGGTATTTTTATCAGATATGAAGGTAGCTACCCCTGCTTGCTTACCTAAACAGACCGATAGCAAGCAAAGAAATTGAAAATAGCAATAAAAAGCCTTCCAACTTCACTGCCAGGTACGGGAAGGGTAGGGAGTGAGGTGAGATCCAGAAGAACACACACCAAGTGCTGTGTGCATGTATGTTCCCATCATTCTAAACCTCATCCCGATGCATAATTACAAGGTACCAATAAAAATATATTACATTTTTAAAGGACATTTTTAGGTGCAAGTCCCTGGAAATGGCTTATACCACTAAGGAGTGTATCTGCTCCTTAGGCCTGATCTTAGTCTCATGGTCTCGACAGAAAGAGTCTCTGGGTCCATGAAAAAGAAACAGTGAAGAAATAAAAAAGAGTCTCTCTGCCACAGTAGTTATATTTTGCCAGAAAATCATCTAGTTTCTCTGTATCGTCAAGTCCATTACTAGAGCATTACACACAAAGGTTTTTTTTAACCATCATTTTAATTTTAATTTTATTCCTGTTTCTAATTATATCTTTTTGTCTCTCTCAATTTTGTATAATTTATTTTTGTCCTAACCTGACTTACCCAACATTAATCCATCGGTCTTTACCAAAAAAAAAAAAAAAAAGCTTTTGTTTTTATTTAATCTTTCCATTGATATCAGAACTAACTACACATACTTTGTGGTAATAAGCAAAAGAAAGCCCTTGCTCCCATGGGATTTGTAATAGTTCTATTTTCTTTCAATCCATTGTGTTGTTCTTATATCACAAATTAGATGATTTTTTAAATTTTACTTTATTTTTTCTTTTTATTTTTAATGAAAGCTTCTCAGGTCATAAAATTCCTTCTGCGTTTAATGTGTTCCATAGGTTTTCGTATTAATGGTTCTCATTTCTTCTTTTAAGATCATTTTTCCCCCTATGGTTTTGATTTCCTCTTTGATTTAGGATTTTCTAAAACAGCACATTTTCATTTCCGAGGAGTTAATTTTTTGATGATTTTATCTTTTTTATCTCTATGTTGAATTATTATTAGAAAATGTGACCCATAAAAATCTACTTTATAGAATTTATTAATTTTTTTCTTTGTGTCCAAGAATATGATTGATTTTTGTAAGTGTTCCATGCGTGTAAGCAGAGAATATATGTTCTCTGACGTAAGACAGTGTTTCATACAGTTTGTTGATTATATTATTAAAATAATCTATGTTCTTGTAATTTATCTTCTAAGTCTATTAAAGTTTGGAAAAGATATATTAATTTCTCCCACTATATTTACTTAAGTATTGAGTAGTACTTATGGAATCTTTTAATATTTTGATGTCTGTGTTGTTCAGTGCATATAATTTTATGAATAAATATTAGAGACGACTGTCCTGAGTCAAAGTGAACTATATCTTTTACTAGTAAATAATGTCTCTCTTAGTTTTGGGTGCATGTTTTTGGCCTTGTTGCTTATTGATATTTTAACAGCTATATTTTCTTTGTTTGTATTTACTGTTATATATTTGTTTATATCTTCAATTTTAATATTTCTTTGCTACTTTGTTTTAGATGAGTTTCATTTTAGAGTCATTTTATAATATGCTACATTAAAAACTTAGTGAAAACTAATATACTTTATTTTTTTTTTCTTTTTGGTGGTACTGGGTTTCCTGGAAACCCTTCTACCTCCGGGCTTCACTCCCAGACCTATTTTTTATATTTTTATTTGGAAACAGGGTCTCTTAAGCCAGCGCAATCCTCCTGTCTCCGCTCCCCCCCCCCAAAGCGTGGGGATTACAAGCGTGCGCCACCACGTCCGTTGCAATATACTTTATTCTTTTCATGCTGTTCGATTTTTTCTGTTTTTTCTATCATGTTGCTCTCGTTCACTCTATTACTTCTTCTGCCTGTGTCAAGTTTTCCTTCATTGCCTCTTCACATTAGTCAATTTGAAATCTTTTCTCCATTTTAAATTCAGTTAGAGGTTGAATAGATAGTTAAGTCTATACTTGCCTTCTATCATAGCTGACTGTAAAAATGCTATTGAATCCTTTATAATTTATTGTTCATTTCTCCCCTCTCTATATCTTAAAATTAGTGTTTTTACTTCCTCAACCTCACATGCTCTGTTTTGTAGCTTTTTTATACTTAAAATTTAAGAATCTCAAAATGCTACACAAGCTCTCTCCAGGCAGAAAGTGGGGACATTCAAAGAACTCCCCTCATTTGGTCCCTTGTTCTCGGTGGTCACCATAGTTGCGCTCATATTGTCTGGTTTTCCGTTTACTTAATGTGAGAAGGTAACTCTAGCCTAATTCTAACATGGCCAGAAGTAAAAGTGTGTGTGTCTTTTTCTAAAAACCACCTCCTAAAATTTGGTGAGCTCTGTTAATTTGTATTCTCAAGTCTCTTACTAGCCTGGGACATTGTCTGTCATAATTTACTGTTTCCTTCCAGTTCGCCTTCGTCTCAGTTCTAGCTGGCATCACACATGTGAAATTAATCCCTTGTTGGGTCTCCTGCATCCATCCTCCTCTTGTCTTTTCCCTTATTAATTCCACCTCTTGGTATTTTGCTCCGTGATCTGACACACTTTCCTGGTAGAATTTCTGCACTACTAATTTGCTTCTCAACAGTAAACATAGCCCGAGGTAAGCTGTGTGCTTGATGAAAGTTCTGTGTTCCCCAACACCCATGCAGGTCAGGCAGCAGGGTCTTGGGAGCAGTGACAACCCATCAAATGGTGCAAAGCAGAGCAGACTCTTTCTTCACAGGAAAGTAGCAACAACTCTCTCCCAGACTATGCAGAATCAAGGGAAAGTTAGATGGCTGTCTTGTTGGAAGCATTAACTTCCTTCTGAAATCCCATGGTGTATGGTATTATGACATTAAATTCTGGACATTAGACTATGTCAGACTTCTTCAAATCGAGTTGGACACTATGCTTCCCAAGATTCTAGGAGTAATCCCACATAAACTAGTTAATAAATTTCTGCTTTCTGCCAGGCACTACTGTAGTGATGAGAGAAATTTTGAACAAAGTCTGTGCTCAAGTGACAACTACAAAAAGAGGTAGAAAACAAAACAATTAACTTCTGGAGTTCTTGAACTTGACAGTGCAAGTTCAAGGGGATGGGTATGTTGGATCCAGTGTGCTATTTAATTTAGATAGTTATGGAATGCTTACTTAACCAGGACATTGAAAGAAGTGGGAGACGGAAGTGATACAGATATTGGAGGAATACTTTCTGACAGAAGAGGGAGCAAACTGCATGATCCCGATGCAGGAGTTGCAAGAAAATCTGCAGGCCTGAAGCAAAATGAGCAGAATGAAGTCGTGAAGGTGAAAACAGAGAAGTAGCAGTGGATGGAGAATGCGAGGCATGCTCACTCCCAGCACACAGAAGATTCACCTTTGTAGCCTCACACAGTGAGAGTCTCATTCAGCTGCCCTAGGGTGAGGCCCGGTCATGGATATCTCTCCATAAATCCCACAGATGATTCATATTTGCAATAGGAGTTTAAATCCTCTGGTGGATGGTTTTGTGGGAAAAGCCTTAGATTCTCTACTCTGGATGAGCTAAGGAAACACTGGAAGGTCCTGAATAAAGGATAAGTAAGTACCATGTAGGAAGTAATGAGAAGAAAAAGAAAACCAAGCAAAGAATAAGCAAATAGATTACTTGATTTTAGAAGCTGGTGAAAGACCTTCAAGGCAAAGACCTTCACAGCCAAAATGTGAAAAACAACCCAAATGTCCACCAAATGAATGGATAAACAAACGCAGTATTTGCATACAATGGAATATCATTCTCCTTTATAAAAAAGGAAAATTCAACACATACTATGACATGCGTGAATATTAAAAACATTACAGTGAGTGAAATATGATTCCACGTACATGAGGTTACTAGAAAAGTCAAAATCATAGAGACAAAAAGTAAAACTATAGTTACCAGGGACTGGAATGAGGACAGGAAAGGGGGGTTGATTATTGTTTAATAGACATAGAGTTTTCAGTTTGGTAGGATGAACAAGTTCTAGAGATAGATGATACTAAAAGTCACACAACAATGTGAACATACTTAATGCCACTGAACTGTATAGCAAAAGAGGATAAAAATGGTACATTTTTGTTGTATATATTTATCTCTAATATAATAAACAAACTCTAAATATATATGTGCACATTTACTCTATATATAAAATTTACAGAGTATATGAGGAATTGATATACTTTACAGTTTAGTTTTGCTATGAATATAAACCTGCTTTAAAAATAAAGTATTTTTAAATTTATCTAAACTTTAGATTGTTGGTTGAGAAGGTATGCAGATGAGGACCACAAAGGACAGAAATATATGTAAGAAGAAACCTAGGTATTCTAAAACAATGAATTGGAAAGAAAAGCCAAAGAAAGTCGTTATGCAGTTACACAGTTGCTCGAGGCTATTCAACATTGTTTGGAGAAGAAAATGTCAGACCCCTGGTATGAATAAAAAGGAGGAAAGTGGAGTTAGAACATGTTTTCCTGTTAGCCCACAGAGTTCACCCTCAGTGTCTTGACTAGGAGGACTCTGTGCAATTAGTATTTAGTCTACACAGCACTAGGCACCAATAGTTCTAGTATCTGTGTGAGCAGAAGTATCCTGTGGGTGGGAGGAGAAAACAAGGTTAGCCTCCACCCTTTCAAATGGCCCCTGGCTTTGTCTGTTACTCGAGTCACATTAAATCATCAAACAGGTTTCAAGGAGCAAAATGCGCAGTTCAATGTAACATGTTTCCAAGTTTTATGGAAAAGGTAGCTTCTCCCCAGCCCAGCCTGGGCCTACTGGGCCATGGAGGCTGCAGTCCCCCCTCTTGCTTCTCCCTTCCTCTACCTTGACTCAGCCTCAGGCTAGGAGTGAGGAGAGGTAGGGAGGTAGGGAACAGAGAGGATCCTGTTGGACCAGCAGTGATATCATCAGGCCCTGCAGCCCGCAGGTGGAACAGATCTCAGGGCTGATTCTTCCTTTGATGAGGTGACTTCCTGGATTCCTTGAAGATCCTCCTCACTGGAGGCCTCCCTCTATAGTGCCTAGCGAGAAGCAGTACTTCTAATTGACAGGCTACATAGACAGTATCCTTAGGCCCTGAACCTCAGACCAACTACCTTCCAAGCAGAGCCCTTGAACCTGACTCAACAAGGCTGAAAGCCAACTTCTCCCACTTGGTTCAAGTATAGTCCACTAAGAACCCTCCTGGGTTCTTGTCCACCATTGCTAAAAAGGCAGCTTGTCCTTCCTGGATTTGCTGAGGTTTCCCCTTCATTTTCTGGAGTCCCTCTGGTATCTCTAATAAACCCTAGCTTGAGCATATTAGAGAAAACATATGTCCCTTCTCTTTCTGTGCTTGGCTAATCTTACTTAACATAATGTTATTCAGGTCTTTCCATCTTCTTAGGAATGACATGATTTTGTTCTTCTTTATTGCTGAGTAGAATTCCATTGTGCATAGTTCACATAATTTTATAATCTATACATCTGTTGATGGACACCTAGGTTGGCTCTGTATTTTGGCTATTGCTGAGATTCAATAATGGAAAGCTGCATGCGACTATGTGATGTGAATATAACACCGTTAACCTGGACACTCAGTATGGGGAGGGAGGGAAATGAGGAAGCGGGGGAGATGGGAGAGGGTATGAAAGTGTGAATGTATGCCATTGTCTACATGATCCACATTATGATGTGAGACTAGAGTGCACCAGTAAAAAATTAAAAATAAATAAAAAGCAGCTTGTGCTGTTTATGCCTTTCCTCCTCTTCTGCTCAGAGACTGTGGGCTGCTCTACCTACAGCTTCTCCATGCTTCCCATGTTCCAATGTTCCCAAACTTCAGGAACGCCTAGGCCACATTCTGTGTTGCCTGGGAGCCGCTTTCAAGCTCAGCTTAAAAGGGAGGGAGGACAGCCGGGCGTGGTGGTGCACGCTTGTAATCCCCTCGCTTGGGAGTCAGAGACAGAAGGATTATGCAGGTTCGAAGCCAGATGCTGGTTTAAGAGACCCTGTTTCAAAAAAAAAAAAAAAAAAAAAAAGCATAAAATAGGTCTGGGAATGTAGTCCAGAAGTAGGTTTTCCAGGAACCCCAGTACCACCAAAAAAAAAAAAAAAAGGGGGGGGGGAGGGGAGAGAGGAGGACAATAAGCCATCATCATCCCTTTATCTTTAAAGAGTTTATGCATTCAAGTGGGTAATTGATAGGGGGTTAAGTAACCAGTTGGACTTTGGTTTGGGGTGAGTGAGTGTGTGTGTGTGTGTGTGTGTGTGTGTGTGTGTGTGTGTGTTTTACTGGAAATTGAACCAACCCAGGGTCATTCTACCTCTAAGCTATACCCCCAGTCCTATTTTTTATTCTTTTTTTTTTTTTTTGAAACAGGGTCTCACTAAGTTGCAGAGGGCCTCACTAAGTAGCTGAGCCTGGCTGCAAACCTGCGATCCTCCTGTCTCGGCCTCCCAAATACTGAAATTAAAAGTGTGCACCACCACACCCTGCTCCTAATATATTTTTTTTTATTTTACAACAGGGTCTTGCTAAGTTTCTGAGGCTGGCCTTGAACCTATGATCCTTCTATCTCAGCCTCCAAAATATTGGTGTTACATTCCTGAGCCACCATGCCTGGATAAGTAATCAGTTTTTATAGGGGTGGTCTAGCAACTCTTCTTAGAACATCAAGATCTTTGGAAACTATTGTTTTGTTGTTAATCTTTAACCTCAGCCTATATTAAGACTTAAAAATCCTGTTAACACTAATTTTTTCCACATCAAGTATAATATACTAGTATAGTTTGTTTGTTTGTTTGTTTGTTTGTTTGTTTTGTGGCACTAGAGATTGAACTAAGGAATTCTACCTTCAAGTTACAGCTGTAGCCCTATTTTATTTTATTTATTTATTTTTGGAAACAAGACCTTACTATATTTTTTCTTTTTTTTATTGGTGCATTATATTCATACATCATATTGGGGTAAAGAACTTGGTGTACATACATGTACACATCACTGATTTAACCCCTACCCAATTCCCACCCCATCCATAACCTCCCCATCCCTCCTTCCCTTGCTTGGCTTAGTGGTTGACTTCGATATGTTTAAGTACATTGTGTCTTTTAGAGATTTTCCTCTTCTCCCCTCCTTTCTCCTCCTTTAGGTTGCCTTGTTTGCTCCTCTATAGGATTTCCTTTTTCATCTAGAGTTCCTCCTATGACCCATTTCTCCCTAACTCTCACATATTAGGAAAAACATCTGATTTCTTATTTTTTGTGACTGACTAATCTCACTTAGCATAATGTCCTCCAGTTCCATACATTTCCCTGAAAATGATTTAATTGAGTTTTTTTAAATGGCTGAGTAAAATTCCATTGTGTACATATCCCGCTGGCAATCAGAGAAATGCAAATCAAAACTACCCTGAGATTTCACCTAACTCCAACTAGAATGGCAATCATTCAAAACACAAACAACAACAGATGCTGGCGAGGATGTGGAGAAGTGGGAACTCTAAAACATTGTTGGTGGGATTGCAGATTAGTGCAACCACTTTGGAAAACAGTATGGAGAATCCTCAGAAGAATGGGAACAAATCTACCATTTGATCCAACAATACTACTTCTGGGTATCTACCCAAAAGATAGGAAACCAAACTACCAAGATCTTACTATATTGCTGAGAGGCTTGCTAAATGGCCAAGGCTTCCTTTAAACCTGTGGTCCCCCTGTCTCAGCCTCCCAAGGACCAAAATTACAAGTGTATGCCATCACACCCAGCTAGTATATATTGTTTTAAAAACAACTGACCAAGGTAATATGATTTAAATCATGTTGGTATTATTGCTTGCCGTCCTTCCCCCCAGCAGTTTTGGTACCTTAGTAAATGACTGAAAAAATTAGACATGTAACCAGAGAATCCTAGTCACCTCAATGAAAAAGGAAAAACGCCTTTCTCTGCAGTTCGACAAATCATTCAGGAGCGCTGTCCACTGCCTGAGCAAGAAGAAAATGTTGTATTAGTAAATACAAACGAAAAGCATAATTAAATCTTGCTTAACTGGAACAATTTTATACGAACTACTCAGCTGAATTGAATTTTCATGTTAAGCAGCAACCCCTTTCTGTTTCAAGTTTTGTTATTAAATATCTTCCTTAAGTTTCTGAGCTGCCTGAAATTCCTTTTGGAATTACACAGTCTATATGTGCAATCAAATAAAATACTAGGTTATTCTTCTGCCTAAGTAGGGATTATAGAAAATTTAATTTAACATTGTAGAATTATAGGAAATGTCGGTTGTCCTTGTACCTCTGGCCTTCTTCCTCTGGCTTAGTAGTCACCGCTGGGGTCGGGGACACCCACTCCACATAGGAAAGTAGAACAGCAGGACAGAGGAAGGCAGCACACCAGGCAGCCAGGACTTAGTCTCCAGCCACATGCTGCTTTGTGCACAAGAGTGCGGAGAACTCAATTTGAAACAAGGGTCTGGATCCAACCCCCTTGGGGGGTATCTGAGCAGAGGAGGCTGGCAGAATAATAGACTGCATGACAATTTGTTGATGCATCTGTATTCTTCTCTTGCCCTATTTCATGCACTGGTTAGGCTTTTTAATTCCTCAAAAAGGGATTCAAGCAGAAGATGCTGAGGTCAACAATTTTTCTGTAACACCCGTTGGATAGATTTTGTTATGAGGTTACAGAAAAAGCAGGCTGGAAAAGCAGAAAGCTCTACAAGTTATGAAAGCATGAAGAGCCCTGGGTCTCTGGCAATTGCTCAGAGAAGGTGACATTCTGAAGAAGGAGTGGCAACACTATGTCCAGAGAGGAGGGATGCCTGCACTTGCTTCATAATGAAAAAATAACTTTTGAACAGAATGGGATTATACAAATAGAAATGATGAACGCTGAACAAAACCCAATATAATGCCAGTTGTGGTGGCGCACATTTGTAATTCCAGTACTTCGGAGGCTGAGACAGAACCGCAGGTTCAAGGCCAGTCTCAGCTACTTAGTGCAGCTCTCTACAACTTAATGAGACCCTGTTTCAAAAAAATAAAGAATAAAAAAATAGGGCTGGGGAGTAACTCAGAGGTAGAATGCCCCTGGGTTCAATCCCCAGTATTACAAAGAGAAAGAAAGAAAGAGAGAGAGAAAGAAAAAAAGAAAGAAAGAAGGAAGGAGAGAGAGAAAGAAAGGAGAAGAGAAAAGAGAAAGAAAGAAAAGAAATAGGATAGTTGAGCCAGGCATTTATTATGGTGGAAGATCCCACTGCAGCCCTAGTGGCCCCAGAGGTTCTCATGATTGAAAAGCTCACTGACTTGATCCATAGGCCTCAGCTGCACTCTCTCCCTCTGCATCAAGGTTACTGCAATCTCTGGCCAGGTGTGGTGGCGCTTGCCTGTAATTCCAGTACTTGGGAGAATGAGACAGGAGGATCGCAGGTTCAAGGCCAGCCTTGGCAACTTAGCAAGACCTCAGCAACCCAGTGAGACCCTTCATCGAAATAAAAATAATAGAAAGGGATAGGAATGTAGCTTGAAAGTAGAATGCCCCTGAGTTCAATCCCGAGTATAAAAAAAGGAAAGAAGGAAGGAAAGAAGGAAAGAGGATAGTTGGCATATATAGAATATGTAAGGTGAAGCTTTCTTTGCTCAATGTCTCTGAATTTATGGGCTAGGATTGCATGATCTCAGGGTCCAAAGTTGCTTTTGTTCACCATAGAATTCTCTGTTTTGGTGCTAGGATCCTGGAAGGTGCACAGTAAAGTAGAAATACACAAAGTCTCCATTAAAATCCACCATTGTGTAGCACTGAATAAGAGACCTATTCATTTTCTTGATTTAATTTTCTTATCTCTAAAATGTTTAAAAGAATTATTATCTTGGAAGGTTTTAGCAGGGATTAAATGAAATAAAAACAAATGGTTATTAGTCAGACCAGACCAGTTTCCTTCCTTCCTCTGCACTTTCTTGGACACCTTGTAATGTTTGCCTTTTCCCTTGCCGCCTTTGAAGTCTTCATAGCTGTAAAATACAAAAAAAAAAAAAAAAAAAAAGCTCACAAATTCTTCAGAGTCAAGTTTATCTGTCTTTTCCTAGGTTTCTCCAGAAGCCGTATTTCTAAAGGCAAGGTCCTGTAGTGGGTAGTGATGTCAAAGATGGCCATCTAGGTGATTAGTCAACAGTATGTCACATGTCTGGAACTGTATCTCCCTCTAGCAGTAACCCTTATACTGCATGGTCAATGATTAAGCCAATTAGATTCTCTTCTGTCTTGGGGATTTTATTTTAATTTACTTTCTTTTTTTTTTTTTTTTTTTGCAGTGCTGTGGATGGAACCCAGGGCCCCATGCATGCTAGACAAGTGCTCAGCCATTGAGCTACGGCCCCAGCCATGTCATGGGAATTTTAAGTGCAAAGTATTAGAGAGACAACTGTTATTAATGGAAGCAGAGATTCATCTGCTTATTTATTCAATAAATATGGAGCTTTTTCATTCATGGAGTATTTTCCATATATCCTTCTACATGATGGAAAATAACCAGTGAGCACAGCAAATCAATTACCCGCCCTGCTAGTGCCCACATTCTAGTGGGAGAGACAAAGGATAACCACTTACCATATTTGATTCAAAGACATACATGTTTTCATGTTTGGAGATCTCTGGAAAAAAATATGCAACTTCTAGTTAACTAGCATCTTACAAGCACAATTGTCCAGGCACCAGTCATTTCCCTATACAAACTTAGTCAAATTGTTCATAGCTATAAACAAAAATTACATACATTGTTGGTACCACATATGTAAAGATTAAAAATTGCTTAAAATGTCTTCAAAAGGCAGTATGCATATATGGCTGTTAAAGAAAAGCTATTACATAGATGAACCAGGCTCAGAAACAGAGAGCGAGCGATAGGGCATACATTTGCTATTAGAAAAGCAAGTATCATCATTTGAAGAATGAACACAATCCCATGATTCTGGTTTTATGGGTCCTAAGAAAGGAAGATGCCACAAGTAGATGGAGCTGTAAGGTACTTTATTAGTGAAATACTGTGTGGAAAAACACTGACATTGACAACAATGAGTTGAAGAGTCAATCAGCAGGTTAAACCCTGAATGCAAAGATGTTTTAGGTACAAATTGATTCATTCTGCTTATATTTTCTTTTTATGTGTGAAGGAGATTTTTAAAAATCCATATCTAAAGAAGGCTAAAAGAGCTCTCTCAATGAATATAAAATAAACATTCTAAGTAATAAAGATGGTGTCAACTTTGTCTTTCTTGATGGTCCTATAAAATAATAACACATGTTTCAACTGATAACATCTCAGAGTTGATGAAATTCAGTAGCTATATAATGTCAGCTCTAAGTGCCATAAAGAAAAATAAAACAGGTTAGGGAAGAGAGAGTAATAGTCAGATTATGCTATTTGGGGATGTGGTGTTCAAAAAGGCCTTTCTACTCAAGAGAGATTTGAGCAGAAATCTGAAAGAATTGAGGAAGGGAGCGTAAAGATTTCTAGAGGAGGGCTTTTCACATGTGAGATACTGCAAAAGCAAAGGTTCTGCAGAGAGAACATGTGCAGAATGTTTGAGAGATAGAGCAGTTTCCTGTGGCTGGAGCACTGAGTGAGGGCAGAGCAATAGGTGTTGGTGGGAGGCTGTTCATTATGGCAGACCTGAGAGACCATGGCAAGGACCTTGGGTTTTATTCTTGGTGTAATAGAAAGTCATTGAGATTTTTTTTAAACTCTGAATACTGCTTAAAGAATAATGTAGGTGGAAAGTCGGGAGACGATTGCCATAATCCACAGAAGACATGAGGGCAGCCCCAGCTAGAATATTAATGGTGGACATAGTGATTGGATTTTGAATACATTTCAGAAGTAGAATTCAAACTGATGACTTGTAGGTAGAGATGTGGAAAAAAGGAATCAGGGATGGCTCCAAGGTTACATGGTTATGCCCTTTATTAAAGCACATAAGACTCTAGGAGAATCAGGATCTACAGAGGGTGTGAGGGTGGGAATTAGGAGATTAAGGATTTCATTTTGGACCTGCTACGTCTAAGCATCTAAGAGGAAACGGTGAATACACTACCACATGTAAGGTTATGGTCAGAGGAGCGCTTGGGGTCTAGAACTACCTTTAGGAATTATCAAAATATGGCTGGTACTTAAAGTTATCAGACAGAATGAGATCAGCATGGGAGATGGTAAGGGAAAGCGAGAAGAGGGAAGTAGCCAGTAGGGAGAAAACCAAAGGGATTCAGAAAGCCAAGGGAAGGGAGTGTTTCAGGAAGGCAAAACTAATTACCTGTGTCAAATGCCATTGAAAAGTCAATTGAGATAAGACCCAAGAACTGGGTGTTGGGTTAAGCAATGTGAAGGCCACTGATGGCACTGACAGGAGCCATTTCAGTGAAGAAATAAATACACCACCTGACCAAAATAGCTTCAAGAGAAAATGGAAGGTGAAGAAGATGAGACAGACTGAAAGAGTGTTGGCAACTTTTTCAGGGCAAAAGAAAAATGAGTCCAATGCTAAAGGGAGATATAGTCAGGAGAATTTTCCTGAGCTACACCTTCAGCCCTATTTTTATTCCTTTTTTTTTTCAGTACTGGGATGGGCCACCCCTATTTTTTCTTCTTTATTTTGCAACAGGGTCTCACTGAGTTGCAAAGGGCCTCACTAAGTAACTGAGGCTAGCCATAAACCCAGATCTTCCTGTCTCAACCTCCCAAGTACTAGGATTATAAGTGTGTGCCACCACACCCAGCTAATAGTAGCTTTTTAATCACCAGAGCTTCTGGGGACCAGTAGGGCCTCAGTGGGATCTTCAATCCTAATAAATGCCTTCAATAGATTTTCATGGGGCCAGCTTGTCATAGTTATGATGGTGACATTTTTTAATCTGTCTTTCCAGTCTTCCTTCCTTTGAATTCTTACAATAAACCTCTTTTATCTAAGGTAGCTTTAACATTATCTGTAACCTCTGAAGATAGAAGGGACCTAATAAACAATGACAGTAAAACACAACACCTCACATATATTGGCAGTCCACCAAAGGTAACAAGCAAGCTGGGCATGGCAGTGCAAGCTTGTAATTTCAGCATCTGGGAAGGTGAGACAGGAGGATTGCGGTTTGCTGACAGCCTCAGCTACTTAGTGAGGCCATTTGGAGCCCAGTGAGACCCTGTTTCAAAATAAAAAATAAGAAATAGGACTGGGGGTGTAGCTCAGATAGGATGCCCATGGGTTCTATCCCCGGTACCACACACACACACACACACACACACACACACACACACACACACACACAAAGGTAACAAACAGAATCGTCCTTCCTGGGAACCAGTTGCACCTTCTCCAAGGCAGTGATTGCTTATCCAACTTCAATGTGCAAATGAATCACTTGGCCATCCAGGGAAACTATACTCAGCAGAGCTGGAATAGGGCCCAGCAGCCTGTCTGCTGCTCTGAGCACCACATTTTGAATGGAAAAGTTCTAGAGAAGGGGGAGAGGAATATGAAAATTGTTATTTTTTTTAGGTCCTCACTAACTAGTAGTTGAGGCTGTTCGTGAACCATGACCCTCCTTGTCTCAGCCTCCCAAATGCTGGGACTACAAGCATGTGCCACCACGCCCGACTTGCCATTTTTTCAATCATTTGAAAATGTAGAAATCATTCTTAGCTTTCAGGCCATTTAAAAATATGTTGTTAATCTGGGTATGGTGGCACACTCTTGTAATCCCAGCATTCAGGAGGCTGAGACAGGAGGATCATGGTTCGCAGACAGCCTCAAGTACTTGGTGAGGTCCTTCGCAAGTCAGTGAGACCATTTTTCAAATAAAAAATCGGGCAGTGGGTGTAGCTTGGAGGTCAAATGCCCCTGGGTTCCAGCCCCAGACCCGCAAAAAAAAATAAATAAATAAATAAAAATATGTTGTTAGGGGTGTATTCATTTGAGTCACCCCTCCATGCCATTCTGGTATGGAGCTGTACCTATCCTCTGTATTTCTATATTTTAATAAACTTCTTTAAATCTTCAAAAAAATATGTTGTTAGCCAGATGGGACCAATAGGCTAGAGTTGGCTGGCCCCTGAAGAAACCACTTGGTTTTCTCTGCCTATAATCTACTGTACTTTTCCATAAATACACCTTCCTTTCAGAGAGATGGTGGAGGGAAACTACCCTGGTCTCTAGTTCATGTCGTCCTTAGTGAGGTCATCAATCATGTTATTATCCCAACCAAAAGCAAGGCCAAACTAAGCTGATCATAGATGTAACCTAAGGATCCCAAGAAACAGTTGAAACCACCTCTCTCTCTCCCTCTCTCTCTCTCTCTCTCTCCCTCCCTCCCTCCCTCCCTCCCCCTCCCTCTCCTTCTCCCTCTCTCTCTGCACTAGGGATGGAACCAGGGGCATTCTACCTCCAAGCTGCACCCCCAGCTCTATTTTTTATTCTTTATTTTGAAACAAGGTCTCACTGAGTTGCAAAGGGCCTAAGTAGCTGAGACTGTCTGCAAACAGTGATCCTCCTGTCTCAGCCTCCGAATGCTGGGATTACAAGCATGCGCCACCATGCCCAGCTCCTGAAACTTTTTTATGTATAACCTATGTCAGCTTCTTTAATCACTTAAATCTAAATTCATATTTTGCCAGCTCCATGAAAATGGATCTGGGTCCCCTGAAATACTTTTTTTTTTTTTTTTTTTTTTTTTGCTAGAAAGGGTTTTGCCTCTTGGTACTGGTGTGCAAGCTTGGCAAGCTACTACAGTGTGGGCAGCCTCCTGGTCCCTCGCCCTGGAGGCAAGCACAGCATCTTAGCCCCAGGCTTCTGAGGAGTGTGGGCAGCAGCACCTGGGGACCAGCACCACCCCTGGAACATCCTCAGGTGATTTTGCCAGAGTGCCTCTGGTGAGATATTGTGGACTGCTTTCCTCCCCTCCACTTGCAGGTGGATTTCCAGCCATTTCCACAGGGCGAATTTGCCACCAGTCCTACCACCAAGACATCATGATGAGTTCTCAGCCATCCAATTGCTTTGCCAGGTGCATGCCAACAGGGCCCAGATCTTAGCGTGGTGGGAGCCTTGGGCATCTGTCTTGGCCACAAGGATAGTGGTTGCACCTTATAACAGATACTCCTGTATGCTTGAGAATTCACATATTATCAAGCCCTGACTACTCTAATCTTCTGCTAGAACTACAAATACTTTATATTGAACTTTCCTGTTCAAATAACTGTGGTTGCTGTATCCTGTTTGGACTGAGATTGACATTCAGAAAAATTAGTCTCCATAATGATTGTACCCATTGACTATGTTACACCAGCGGTGTGAGAGAGTTTCCATTTGGAAGAATTTTAATGATCACTCATCTAAAGAGTTTGAAATTTTATCTCCTGAAAGCATCAAAGTGGTTTAACTTTTTTTTTTCCTGAGAGCCTCTGATCAATGTTCTAAAGTAGTCTATGCACCATGTTTTGGTTTAGCAACCAGAGATTGGGCTCCTCTAGGCCTCAGCTGACCACTCAGTGGACACAGTGCTACAGGAAGCACCTCAAAGTCGTAAGCTCTTTTCTTCATAAAATAAGGATTCTAGGCCCAACTCCAATTCCATGCAAGACTCTCAACTTCTATGGCCTATGTTTTTTGTTGTTGTTTTTGTTTGTTTGTTTGTTTGTTTGTTTGTTTTTGGTACTAGGGATTGGACCTAGGGACATCCTACCTTCAGGCTACACCCCCAGCCCTATTTTTTTTATTTTGTATTTTGAAACAGGGTCGCACTGAGTAGTAAAGGGCCTCACTATATAGCTGAGGCTGGCTGTGAACCCTGATCCTCCTGTCTCAATCTCCCAAATGCTGGGATTACACGTGTGAGCCACCATGCCTGGCTTCCGTCAAAATTTAAATTGCTCTGTTTATCTCCTTATCCCGATTTCATGTGGGAGCAGGAGTTGCATTGAATTATAATGTTTCTCTAGTTTCCTTTAATCTGGAGTAGTTACCCAACTTCTCTTTGTATTTCATGACATTGAAAGTTTTTGAAAAATACAAGGCACTGTTTTATACATTGTTCTTCAACTTGAGTGTGTCTGATGTTTCCTTATAATTAGAAGTAGACTATACAATTTTGGTAGAAATGTCACAAAAATGTTACTGTATTCTTTGCCGTACCTTGTGTCATAACGCACATGATGTCAGATTGTCTCAATATTAGTGATGTTGACTTTGATCTCTTAATTAATGGCATGCCTGCCAGTTTTTCCATAAAAGTTATCACTTCTCCTACTTGGTAATTAATAAGTAATATGTGGGGAAGTCTTGGAGGTTTATATGCTTATTTTTTCCTCCTCTTCCCTCATATCATGTTTTATATCTCTACTCTTCTACAAGGTGAACCTCATTCCCAACAAACTCAATATATTTACTCATTTGCTCTATCCTTAAATACACACAATATACATCCTTAAATACAGGCAACCTAGTTTTATTATATTAGTGCCACTAAGACTAGCCACTGGTTACAAGTAAAGTTCAAGAATTCTTCAGGTTTTTTTCTCTAGACTATATTCCATTGAAAGTATACAGAGTGCTGTATTCAGAATTGTATTTTGTTTTGTTTTGGTTTGGTTTTTTGCACTAAGGATGGAACCCAGAGGCACTCTACCTCCAGGTTATAGCCCAGCCCACTTTTATTTCTTATTTGGAAACAGAGTCTTACTAGTTTTCTGAGAGCCTCCCTAAACTGTCGAAGCTAGCCTTGAATCTGTGATTAAAAGTGTATACCAGCAGAGCATGGTGGTGCACACTGGTAATACCAGTACTTGCAAGGCTGAGACAGGAGGATCACAGCCTCGACAACTTGCCAAGGCCCTCCACAACTTAGTGAAACCCTGTTTCCAAATAAGAAATAAAATCAGGCTGGGGGTTTAACTCAGAGGTAGAATGCTGCTGGGTTCGATCCCCAGTGCCACACACACACACACACACACACACACACACACACACACAGTATAAAAGTGTGTGCTACCACACCCAGCTATTTCAAAGTTTTTTGAGTTATGTTTTTATATGATTATTTTATTGTTTTGATATATATTAGATCTGGTAATTTGTTTTTTCGTATCCAAATGCTACTATACCATACACTTTCTTCTGCACGTTACACTTTCCATTTAACTATGTTTCATAGAAATCTTTTCAGGTTAATAGAGATATTTTCACTCTGTTTAAAGGTTTGCAATCTCCATCACCATTGTGTGCATATATGAAAGTGTATTCAGCCCTTTTTTTCTATGGAGGGGCATTGAGCTTATTTTAATATTTGCCAGATACAGACAATGCTGTCATAAATATTGTAGATATGAATTTTGATTTTTGAGGTGTGATTTTAAAATAAATTCCTATTAGTATTTCTGCATTAAAGTATAAATGCATAAGTAGTTTTTTTTAAAGGTAGCTGAATTCTCTGCTTATACTATTTTGCACTCTCCAGAGCCATAAATGAGCACATTATAAGCCAATATTTCAGGCAAGTACTCTCCCATCATTTGAAAAATTGAGTCTGTTAAAGAAAGTAGTTAAAGAAGGCCAAAGAAGGAAAGAAGGAAGAAATAAAGGAAGAAGAGAAGGAAGGAAGGAAGGAAGGAAGGAAGGAAGGAGGCAGACTTCTCATTGAAGTCTCCAACCAGTAATTTGTACTATGAATAATGAGAAATTAATGGAAAAGAGAAAATGGTCAGAAATAAAACAATAAATTTTTGAAGTAAAATATATATTGACATGTGAAACCTGGCTAGAAGCATATTTTATTTTAACATACATTATCAGCCAAGTGGTTGACCATTTTTGGAAGAATCTTGACAGAAATTGTTGACTGGGCTGTTCAGATCAATTTGAATCAATTCCTAAAGGAAACAACTAAAAAGCCTACATAAAATATAAAAATATTTTCTTAAAAAAATCATAGGTCAGCTGGGCATGGTGGTGCATGCTTGTAATCCCAGTAATTGGGAAGCTGAGACAGGGGGATCCCAGGTTCAAGGCCAGCTTTGGCAATTTAGTGAGACTATGTTTCAAAAAAAAATTAAAAATTAATGAGTTCAATCTCTCGGTATAAAAAAATCATAGAATGTATGATGAGACAGAAAAACAATTTTCAGGCTCAAATTGAAAGAAAATAGAACCCAAATAATTATATGAAGTATCCCTTTAACCTAAGATCATTTTATGATCCTTCAAAGACAGAAGCTTGGTTTGAAAGGTCATAGGATGAGGGGGAAGGACATCAAAGCCCATAACTCACCCAAGATGGGAGCTAGCTCTCCCTAAAATATGCTAGCACCCCAGTGAGCTGTGCCACCAAGTAAGGGTGAGCCGAAGTTAAAACAAAGCTCTGAAGCACCATTAAGGACCAAACTCACGTTACACGTGTGGATTTAATACAGTCTAGTCAGGCAGTGACCCAGATGTCTGTCAGAAGCAGATGTGAATTCTTGTAGAAAGAAGTACCTTCACTGCAGGTCTCAGATACTTACCCCACATTTTGCAAACCATCTATCCATAAACGATTAAGTGGCAAATAAGGAAATTAGACTGACCAGGATCTTATCATCCAAATGAAATAATAGAAACAGATGTACAAAAACTTCAGATATAGGAATTATCAGGCATAGGACAGGAAACAATAATCCTATCTGTTCTTAAAGACAGAAAACAAGCTTGAAGATATTTGTAGAAAACATGAAGTTGTAAGAGATACCACAGAATCAAAAAGAACCAAAATATTTTTCTTTAAATAAAAAATTAGCATAATAAAAACTCAATAATTATCCTATGCCATATTTAAAAATTAATCCAAGATGCACCATCAATTTACACATAAAAATTAAATCCAAGCTGGGTGTGGTGGCGCATACTTGTAATCCCAGTATTTGGGTGGCTGAGACAGGAAGATCGTGGGTTCACAGACAGCCTCAGCTACTTAATGAGGCCCTATGCAACTTTGTGAGACCCTGTTTCAAAATAAAGAATAAAAAATAGGGCTAGAGGTGTAGCTTAGAGGTAGAATGCCCCTGCGTTTCATCTTTAGTACTACAAAATAAAAAATTAAATCTATAATTTTTATGTGATACAGAGCTTCCTAATATATATATTTTTGGTGGCACTGGGGTTCCTGGAAACCCTTCTACCTCCGGGTTACACTCCCAGACACCTATTTTTTATATTTTTATTTGGAAACAGGGTCTCTTAAACCAGCAAGGCTGGCATCAAACCTGCGCAATCCTCCTGTCTCTGCCTCTCAAGTGCAGGGATTACAAGCGTGCGCCACCACGCCCGGCTTCCCTAATATTTTTAAAGAAGAACATATAACAATATCTTTATGACTTGGTTGTAGTTAAAATTTTCATAACTAGCTCATAGAAAGTCATAAATATAAAAAAAACAAATTAAAAATTACTGTTTATCAAGCCGGGCATGGTGACACATGCTTGTAATCCCAGAATTTAGAAGGCTGAGCCAGGAGGATCACAGTTCACTGACAGCCTCAGCTACTATTTAGTGAGGGTCTTTGCAACTCAGTGAAACCCTGTTTAAAAATAAAGAATAAAAAAAAATGGGCTAGCAGTGTAGCTTGGAGGTAGAATTTCCCTGGGTTCCATCCCCCAAAAATTACTGTTTATCAGAAGACATTATTATAAAAGTAAAAATGCAAGCCACAAACTGAGAGAAAATATTTGTAAATCAATTAAAGAACTGGCATTCAACATCTATATATAATACGAGTAATAATAAAAGATAATAAGCTCAACTTAAAACATGCACAGATAGTTTGAGGGGGGAGGTGCTGGGCATGGTGGTGCATACCTGTAATCACAGTACTTGGGAGGCTGGGACAGGAAGATAACAATTTTGAGACCAGCTTCAGAAACTTAGTATGACCCTCAGAAACTTAGCAAGACCATTTTTTTTTCAAAATTAAAAAAATTAAAAGAACTGGTGTATAACTCAGAGATAAAATCTCTTCTGGATTCAATCCCCAACACCACAAAGGAAAACAAAATGCCATCTAAAATAACAGGAAATAGATGAATAGCTAACAACGTGGAATCCTAGATATAACACAAGTGTATCTACACTTAAGAAGCTCCTCTTTCAAGGAATAAATAGTAAGTAATAGGAACTGTAAGCATATTAATAAATATAAAAGTTTCTAATTTTAAATGTTCTTAAATGAACATTAACTAGTTAAAGCAAAAACAAAAAGAGCAATTGAATATGAAGTTTCTAACACAGACAAAAGTTCATTGCATGATAATAGTAAAAAAAAAACAGAAGGTAAAATAGAATGTTTTAGGTTCTTACATTAAAAGTGAATAGATATAATATTTGAAAGGAGACTGAAAGAATAAAGATGCATATGGTGGTCCACAGAACCATTTAAAAAGTAAGATGAAAAAGTAGAGATAGTAAGTCAATAGTGGAAATAAAAAGAAATTATAGAAATAAAAGAGAAGGTATGAAAAAAGAAAATAAAAAACAGGTAAAGCAAAGAAAAATAAGATATAACACAACTATAGAATTAAAACCAATAATTGTGTTGGTTAAGTATAAATGTTCTAAGCACTCCAGTGAAACGGCAGAAACTGCCGCCCTGGATAGAAAGCAAGATGCAATTATATTCTGGCTATATAAAGACACATTTTAAATATAAAGATGAAGGTTATAAGCAAAAAGGGACACCATAAAACACTAATCATATGAAGCTGAGGAACAATACCAATACCAGCAGAAGTAGATCACAAGACAAAGAATGTTACCAAAGATGAAGGACATTTCAAAATGATAGAAAAAGCATGTCATCAAAGATACATACAAATGTCAACTGTGTATGTGCCTCATATAAAAATTAAAATATATGAAGTCAAAACATATATAAGAAAGGATAAATAAATAAAAACATGAACATCAAAGTCTGATATTCTTGTCTTAGTAATTGATCAAGTAGAAAGAAATGTAGCAAGCATACAGAACAGCTGAAGACTATTATCAACCAACTTGACCCAATTGATATTTAGAGAACACTGTATCAAACCAAGGCAGAATATACATTCTTTTCCATTGTATATGAAACACTTACCAAAATAGACCACATACTGAGCCAGAAATGAAACATCTGGCATCCATGCCGATTGAAACCATATATGCACCACAACCTGCCCCCATCCCTGGCTTTGCAGTTACCCATGGTCAACTATGGTATGCAAATAACAAGTGAAAATTTCAAAAATAAACAGTCTATAAATTTTACATCGCATACTGTTCTGAGTGATGTAATGAAGTCTCCCACCATCTGGCTCGGTCCTCCAGAACTGGAATCACCCCTTTACCCAGCAGACCTCAGCTTTATCTGCTACTCACCCAAGGGTCATTTAACAGCTGTCTTGGCTTTCAGAATCGCTGTCATTGTATCACAGTGTTTATGTTTCAGAAACCCCAGTTTTACTGAATCATAATCTAAGAGTGCAAGAGCAATGGTGCTGGCAAGCCAGGTGTGCCAAAGAGAAGCTCTAAAATGCTTGAAGTGATATGGTGAACTCTCTCTGTAAGGAAAGAAAAGAAAATGGTATGCTGAGGTTAGCTAAGAATGATGCTAAGAATGGCCTTCTATTCATGGAATTGTAAAGAAGGAAAAGGAAAGTTTGTGAATTGTGCTGTTGTAGCTCAAACTACAAAAGTAATGGCCACAGTGCATCATAGGCACTTAAGATGGAAAGAGCATTAACAGAGTTCAGAACTATCTGCAGTTGAGGCAGCCGGTGGAGGCCTCAGAAAGTGTCCACCATGGATAAGGGGACTACTGGAAGTATTGTATAATGTTCGCTAGCAATGAGAGATTACTTTGGAAAATGTTAATAGAAAGAGAAAATTCCATTTTTTAAACAACTCATGAATCCATAATCCATGTCTAAAAATGAATTACAAGGGACATGAAAATAAATATGAATTGAGTAAAATGTAATACAACACATAAAATTTATGTGATGTGGTTAAAGAAGTAGTTAGAAAAAGAGAAATAAGAGTAAATACCCAAGCTAGAAAAAAAGCACTAAAATTAATTATGTAATATTTTATAATAAGAAAATAGAAAATGATGGATCAGTTAGGTATAAAATAAATTAACAGGGAGGAAATAGTAAAGTAAGAGCAAATGACAATGAAATAGAAAATGATCAAACTATAAAGAGAAATTAATGAATCAAAAACTGGTTATTTGAAAAAAATCAATAAATTCTTCAAAGTATTATGTAGGCTGAGCAAGAAGAAAGAAAAATTAAAATGACTGATACCACAAATAAGAGAGGAATAAAAAAGAAAAAGTCGCTACAGAACATACAGACGTTAAAAGAATTATAAGTCAGACAGGTATGATGGCACATGCTTGTAATCCCAGTACTTGAGAGGCTGATCCAGGAGGATTGCAAATTTGCAATCAGTCTTACAATTTAGTGAAGCCTTCTATAACTTCATGCATGACACCCTATTTTAAAATAAAAAAAAAATAAGCTGGGCATGGTGGCACACACTTGTAATCCAAGTACTTGGGAGGCTGAGGCAGGAGGATCTTGGCTTGCAGATGGCATCAGCTACTTAGTGAGGCCCTTTGCAACTCAAAGAGACCCTGTTTCAAAATAAAGAATAAAAAATACGGCTGCTGGTGTAGCTTGGAGGTAGAATGCCCCTGGGTTCCATCCCTAGTTCTACAAAAAAATTTTTCTTTTTTAAAATAAAATAAAATAGGGCTGGGGATGTAGCTCAGAGGTAGAATTCCCTGGGCTCAAATTTCAGTACAAAAAAAATTATGAGAAAGTATTATGAGCCACTTAAGGAAAATTAATTTGGTAATTAGATAAATTTCACAAAAGATACAAAGTACCAAATCTCAGTCAAGAACACATGAAAGTTCTAAATAATAGGATATTTGTTAAGAAATTGAAAAAGCAATTAATTTTTTTGACAAAAACATTGCTGGCCTGAATGGTTTCACTGATAAATTATATCAAACTAAATCATCATAAAATACAATCCTATAAAAACACTTAGAAATTAGAAGAGGGAAGTGGGCAGTGATGGGCATGCTTGTAATCCCAGCATTTGGTAAACTGAAATAGGAGGATCAAAGTTTGAGGACAGCCTTAGCTACTTGCAGCTCAGTGAGACCCTATTTCAAAAGAAAGGATAAAAAAAATAGGGCTTGCCGGGCATGGTGGCGCACACTTGTAATCCCCCCCCCCCCGTCCTGTCCTGCACGCTTTGGAGGTGGAGACAGGAGGATCACACAGGTTCGAAGCCAGCCACGTTGGCCTAAGGGACCCTGTTTCAAAAGAAGAAAAAAAATTGGCCTGGGAGTGTAGCCCAGAGGTAGAAGGGCTTCCAGGAACCCCAGTACCACAAAAAAAAAAAAAAAAAATAGGGCTGGGGGTGTATCTCAGTGGTAGAGTACCCCTGAGTTCCATCTCCAGTACTGCAAGAAAGAAAGAAAGAAAGAAAGAAAGAAAGAAAGAAAGAAAGAAAGAAAGAAAGAAAGAAATTAGGAGAGGGACCAGGTGTGGTAGCCCACACTTGTTAACCCAGCATTTGGGAGGCTGAGACTGGAGGATCACAGTTCACAGCCAGCATCAGCTAATTAGTAAGGCACTTTGTAACTCAGTGAGACCCTGTTTCAAAGTAAAAAGTAAAATATAGGACTGGGGTTATGCCTCAGAGGTAGAATGCCTCTAGGTTCCATCCTCAGTACTACAAAAAAAGAAAGAAAGAAAGAAAGAAAGAAAGAAAGAAAGAAAGAAAGAAAGAAAGAAAGAAAGAAAGAAAGAAATCGCTTCTCGGCCTTTTGGCTAAGATCAAGTGTAGTATCTGTTCTTATCAGTTTAATATCTGATACGTCCTCTATCCGAGGACAATATATTAAATGGATTTTTGGAATTAGGAGTTGGAATAGGAGCTTGCTCCGTCCACTCCACGCATCGACCTGGTATTGCAGTACCTCCAGGAACGGTGCACCCCCTTTGGGGGAATTTCAACTCTTGTTTTAAGATTAGATTAATGTGTTTGTCTTTAGGAGGGCCATTATACATATTCATCTTTATCTTGCTTTTGTGAAAGTGCATTGTTATTGTGAAAATAACTCATTTTGCTTTCTGGCAATACGTACTAGGTACCATGGAAAGAAAGAAGCTATCAGTTTCACTCCTAAATTGATGAGAGCCGGGTGTGGTGCTTATAATCCCAGCATTCGGGAGGCTGAGACTGGAGGATCGCGGTTTGTAGACAGCCCCAGTTATTTAGTGAGGCCCTCTGCAACTCAGTGAAACCCTGTTTTAAAATAAAGAATAAAAAAGTTGGGCAGGGGGTATAGCTTGGAGGTCAAATGTCTGTGTTCCATCCCCAGACCCGCAAAAAAAAAAGAAAGAGAGAAAGAAGAAAGAGAAAGAAAGAAAGAAAGAAAGAAAGAAAGAAAGAAAGAAGAGAAGGAAAGAGGAAAAGAAATTGGAAGTGGGAGAAGTAAAAAAAATTCAAAGAGAAAGAAGCACATGTCAACTCATATTATGAGAACAAAATTTTTTTTTTTCTTTGCAGTACTGGGGATTGAACCAGGGGCACTCTTTCTTCTAGCTACATCCCCAGCCCTATTGTTTATTTTAAAACAGTGCTTCAGGATTGGGGGAAAATAATGACTGTGGGATGCAGCACACGTCAGGATCTGTAACAACAACAAAAAATCAGCCACTAAGAAGGCGGCTCCTTGACAAGAAAAAAAAGTATCAAAGATATTTACAAATGAAAATTCAAAAAAGAGAAGCAGAGCAGAATAAAATGGAATAGAATGGGAGATCCACAGCAGAGCCCAAGCACTTGACTGACCAGGTGTGGTGGCCAGTGCCACCTCGGGCCACCTGCCCAAACCACGACTGCCAGCTCCATAGCCCCAAGAAAATCTGGCAAAAAATCCAAGGACTTGAGGTGAAGCAGAGCATCAACATCTTAAGTGACAGCACCATGCTTCAGGGATGGAGAAAAAAATCCAAAAGCCTGTGCATTCACCAGAAACCAGCACCCGCAGTGACACACTGTGCCCTTCAGAGACTCAGCCTGTCCATTTCTCAGCAGACGACCACCCAGAGCAGCCGCAGGGACCTCAATGGGCTGGGATCTGGCAGCTCACCCCTGAAGTGGTCAAGTTAGAACCTACAGACACAGGAAAGGCCCATAGTGCCCAGGGTTTTGGAACTGACACAGGGTCACAGTGGGTAGCTCTGAGATTACACTGGACACACTCTGCCAGTGAAAATAGGGAGGCTCAGGCCCAGGGCCAGAAAGCACAGAGACCAGAGTCAGAGGGTGCAGAGCCCAAAGCGAGAAGACACAGAGCCTAAGCCCAGAAAGTGCAGAGCCAAGGGCTTGAAAACACAGAGCCCAGAGCTAGAGTGTAGAGCACAGGCCCAGAAAGTACAGTGTCTGAGGCCAGAAACTGCAGAGCCCAGGCCGGGGAGCACAGAGCCCAGAGTTGGAGAGTGCGGAGCCCAGGGCCCAAAAGCACAGAGCCCTGTGCTTACACAGAACTCGTTTACAGTGACACCCACCGCCCTTATACCTGAGCACAAAGTGGTCAGAGGAGAGGGGCACAAACACTCATAAGGTGGGTCCAAACACTGACAATAGGTTACGAAACAAATAAGAGATATTGGAACAAGCTCCAGAATCTACTACAGTGAACAGACAGCAAATGGGCCCTATATGTGTAAATTGGCAGTATTTTTTTTACTCATTGTCAATATTTTTTTATTGGTTTTGTCTTTGATTTGCTCTTCTTATTGCTAGTTTCTGTTGCTTGTTTTGTTATTTCATGCATGTTTGTTTGCTCTTTCCCCCATTCCTTTTACAAGCTTCCTCCCTATATCCTATCTACTCTCTTCTCTCAAAACATTTTTTCTCTTTCTCTATCTCCCTATTCTATATTCAAGCTCATATCTCCATACCTAAATATTCTCTACTAACTACAAGAATCCTATTATCACTATCTCTCATCTTAACCAGACATTACCTTTTTATACTTAAATTTTTACTAAACCTAATCATATCTTCTACTTTACCCTACTCCTATATCCATTACCCCAGCTCCTCCCCCCTCACCTAACCTTCACCATTGAAAACCACACTACTTCGCCATGCATGAACCTGCTGTCACCTCTAAATCTCCATGGCTATGATTGGATCAGAAAGGTGATTCACAGGAAAGGACAACCAGACAGTAAAATTAAACTAACCATAGCTGATAGAAAGAAGCACTCAACAGACCACACATCCAGGTTTAAAAACCATATAGGTCACAAACTATTCAGCCCACATGGGCTCTTTATAAAGGTAGTGGAAGACAGAACACCTAACCTCAACACCTGACACCCATCAACACCACCATAACAGCAAGCAAAGGTACCCTAGAGCAGCTCAGTATTGACGATCTACAGATAGAACAACAGTGGAGTGAGGTAGACAGTCTTTAGGGTTAATATCAAAGTGTGAGTGGCCACTGGAACCATATCTCCCAACAGCAATCTGGAACAGCACCTATCAACAACAACTCATACACAAAAAGAAAGAAGATGCCATGACAAAGGGGAAAAACCTTAGGATTCTGAAAATATAAGAAAGAGGAAGAGTGAGGAAATAAAGGAAATCACAAATACTGACCTATAAGAAATATGAAAAGGAGAATTCCAAATCCTGGTCTTCAGTATGATGAAATGCCCCACAGTAAGTGTACAAGAAATAAGAGAGAAATTGAGAGGTGAAGAAAAAATCAGAAAGAGGCTTGGAATAAAATGAAAGTCAATAAATGAAATAAAGGCAGCAATAGAAAGATAATCTGGAAGAAAAGATGAAACGGAAAACAGAATATCACTGTTTAAAGACAGTTCATTCAAAAACAAAAGCATAGTCAATAGTATACAGAAGACATAACAACAACAGAACCTAAATATCCAACAACTATGGAACAATATGAAACATCCTAATTTACAGATTAAAGGCACTGAAGAAGAGATAGAGGCACAAACCAAAGGTATCCATAATCTCTTCAGGGAAATAATTTCAGAGAATTTTTCAAGCATGAAAAGAGACTTGGACATCCACATACAGGAGACATACAGGACACCATTGAGAAAAAATCAAAGAAGGACCTCCCCATCATGTAATAATCAAAATTACCAACATAAAGGTTAAGGAAAGAATCTTAAAAGCAATGAGAACAAAAGAATGGGTGACATTCAAGGGCAAAACAATAAAAATCACTCCAGACTTTAAGACCTAAATCATGAATGCCAGGAGAGACTGCAATGATGTAATCCAGACCCTTGGGGGGAGGAAGGGATTCCAGCTAAAACTGCTATATCCAGCAAGGTTATTATTAAAAATTTATGGAGAAATAAAAATGTTTCAAGATAAGCAGAATCTTAAAAACTCATGAATACTAAGCCAGTGCTAGAGAAAATACTTAAAGAAATAAATCTTAGAGAAGAAAAAAGAAGCAAATTTTAGAACCAGAGAAAAGATTAACTTGATCAGCAGGGCAACTAACTAAGCAAAGAAGAAGTAACATTATATCAAACAGAATATAGAACACAAAATGACAGGAAACAAAAATCATATCTCAATAATAATACTGAATGTCAAAGGACTTAACTCACCAATTAAAAAACATATACTGGCAATGTGAATTAAATAACATAATCCACAGCTGGGCGTGGTGGCTCATGCTTGTAATCCCAGCATTCAGGAGGCTGAGACAGGAGGATAATGGTTCGCAGACAGACTTAACTACTTAGCAAGGTCCTCTGCAACTTAGTAAGACCCTGTTTCAAATTAAAAAAAAAAGGCAGGGGGTGTAGCTCAGAGGTCAAATATCCTTTTGTTCCATCCCCAGACCTGCAAAAAAAAAAAAAAAAAAAAAAGATACTAATAATCCAAATACATGCTGCTTGCAAGAAACTCATCTTATAGCCAAAGATATTCATAGGCTAAAAGTGAAATGATGGGAAAAAATATATAATTCCAATGAAGACCAAAAATGAGCAGGGATAGCAATGCTGATATCTAATAAAACAGACTTTAAGCTAAAACACATCAGAAGAGATAAAGCAGGGTACTTCCTAGTATTAAAGGAAACAATTCAGCAAGAAGATTTAATGATAGTAAATGTTTATGCTCCAAATGTGGCTGCACATACGTTTGTAAAACAAACCCTTCAGGATATCAGATCTCAAATAGACCCAAATACAATAATATTGGAAGACTTCAACACACCACACAAATCACTAGATCAATCTTCAAGGCAAAAGATGAGTGAGTCAACTCAAGAAACTCAGAACTAAAGAAAACTATAAACCAAATAAACCTAATAGACATATACAGAATATTTCAGCCAGGAATAGCAGAGTACACATTCTTCCCAGCTGCCCATGAAACCTGCTTCAAAATCGCATGCTGGGCCACAAAGCAAGCACCAGCAAATTCAAAAGATGTATTATAATTCCCTGCATTTTTTCAATCACAATGGAATGAAAGTAGAAATCAACAATAGGAAGACAAAAAGAAACATTGTAATTACATGGAGATTGAATGATACACTCTTGAATGAGGAATGGATAAGATCAGAAGTAAGAAGAAATAAAAAAGTAGAGACACAACATGCCAAAATCTATAAGACACTTTGGAGGTGGTGTTAAGGGGAAAGTTTATAGCATTGAGTGCCCACATAAAAAAGAACAGAAAGTTGTCAAATAAACATAATGACACATCTCAACGACCTAGAAAAACTGCAATAGTTTAATCCCAAAGCCAGCAGAAAACAGAATATAATTAAAATCAGAGCAAAAATAAGTGAAATAGAATAAAAAAACAATACAAAGGATCAACAAAACAAAAAGCTGTTTCTTTAAAAAGATTAATAAGATTGACAAACCTCTGGCCAACCTAACCAAAAGAAAGAGAGAATCAACTCAAATCATTAAAATCAGAAATGAATAGGGAGACATCACCACAGAAAGTAGAGAAATTCAAAGGGTTATCACAAACTATTTTGAAAATTTATACTCCAATAGACTTGAAAACATGGAAGAAATCGTTAGATTTCTAAGCACATATAACCTACTTAAATTGAACCAAGAGGACACAGCAAGCCTAAAACAAGCAATAGCAAGCATAAAAAATAGAAACAGCAATAAAAATTCTGCTCTCAAAGAAAATCCCAGGCTCAGAAAGGTTTCCATCTGAATTCTACAAAACTTTCAAAAAAGAACTAATCCCAATACTTCACAACTTACTCTGGGAAACTGAAAAAGATGGAATTCTTCTAAACTCCTTCTATGAGGCCAGCATCACATTAATACTAAAACCAAATAAAGATACGTCAAGAAAAGAAAACTACAGACCAATATTTTTTATGAACATAGATGTAAAAATTCTTTTAAAAAAATACTAGCTATACGCATTCAAAACCTTATCAAGAGAATTATGCACCATGACCACATTGGTTTCATCCCAGTAAATCAAGGCTGGCTCAACAAATGCAAATCAATGCGTGTTATTCACCACATAAATAAAACTCAGAACAAAAATCACATAATCATATCAATAGATACTAAATAGCATTTTCAAATGTTTTTTTCATTTTTGTCATGTTGGACAAAATTCAACACCCATTCATGTTAAAAAAAATTGTAGAAAGTTGGATTAGAACGAATGTATCTTAATATCATTAAGGAAATATACAATTAGCCCAAAGCCAATATCATACAGAATGGGGAAAAACTGCAAGAATTTCCTCTAAAATCAGGAACAAGACAAGGATGCCCATTATCACCACTCCTTTTCAATATAGTTCTTGATACTCTTGCCACACCAATAAGACAAGAGAAGGATATCAAAGGAATTCAAATAGAAAAAGAGGAATTGAAATTATCCTTGTTTGCAGATGACATGATCTAGAAGACCCAAAGAACTCAACCAAAAGACTACTGGATCTGATTAACCAGTTCAGCAAAGTGGCAGGATACAAAATCAACCTAAAGAAATCAGTAACTTTTCTATATCCCAACAATGAATCTACAAAGAAAGAAAGAAAAAAAAATTTTATTCACAATAACCTCAAAACTAATAAAATACCTAGAATAAACCTAACCAGAGACATAAAAGACTTCTACAATGAAAACTATAAGACATTAAAGAAAGAAATTGAAAAAGACTTTAAAAGATGGAAAGTTCTTCCTTGCTCATGAATAGGCAGAATAAATATCATCAAAATGTCCATTCTACCAAAATAAATCTAAAGATTCAATGCAATTCCTATCTAAAAACCAAGGACATTCTTCTTAGACCTATACAAATCAATCATGAATTTTATATGGAGAAACAAAAGATACAAAATAACCAAAGCAATTCTCAGCAATAAGATCCATGCAGGAGACATCACAATTTCTGACTTCAAATTATACTACAGAGCAATAGCATTTATTTATTTATTTATTTATTTATTTATTTGCTTATTTATTTGTTGTGGGTCTGGGGATAGAACCCAGGGGAATTCAATCTCCAAGCTACAACCCCTGCCCTATTGATGTATTTTTATTTTGAAGCACTAAGTTGCAGAGGGCCTCACTAAGTAGCTGTGGGTGTCTGCAAACTGTGATTCTCCAGTCTCAGCCTACCAAATGCTGGGATTACAAGCATGTGCCACCACGCCCAACTTACAGAGCAATAGTATTCAAAATAGCATAGAATTGGCACAAAAACAGGCACACAGACCAATGGAACAGAATAGAAGATACAGAAACAAACCCACACACTTACAGTTAATTGATCTTTAAAAAGGGGCCGAATCCATACACTGGAGAAAAGACAGCCGTTTCAACAAATGTTGCTGGGAGAACTGGCTATTCATTTGTAGAAAGATGAAACTAAATCCCTACCTCTCATCTGTGCACAGGAATCAACTAGATATGGATCAAAGACCTAGGAATTAGACCAGAGACTGTGAAGCTATTAGAAGAGGGTATAGGATGAACACTCCAACATATAGTCACAGGTAGTAACTTCCTCAACAAGTCCTCCAAAGCATAGAAAATTAAAACAAGAATTAACAAGTGGGATGGCTTCAAACTAAAAAGTTTCTGCTCTTTGATGATATCAAAGGATATCATCAAGAATCTAAAAAGAAAGCCTACAGGATGGGAGATCTTTACCAGCCACCACTCTGATAAAGGACTAATATTCAGAATACACAAAGAGCTCAGAACAAATAACCCAATGAAGAAATGGGTAAATGAATTGAATAGACACTTCACAAAAGAAGAGATACAAATTGCCAATAGATACATGAAAAAAAATGTTCAATATCATTAGTATTCCGGGATGCAAATCAAAACTACACTGAAATTCCATCTAACCCCAAACATATTAGCATGCATAAAGAAGTCAAATAACAAGTGCTGGCAAGGATGTGAGGAAATAGAAACTCTTTTACACTATTGGTGGGAGTGCCAAGTAGGTTAGCTGCTGTAGAGATCGGTATGGAGATTCCTTAGAAAACTGGGAATGGATCTACCATACAATCTAGCTATACCACTTCTGGGTATCTTTCCAAAGGGGTTGAAATCGGGGAACTACAGTAACATATGTATACTCATGTTCATAGCAGCACAATTTTCAATATCCAAAATATGGAACCAACCTAGGTTTCTATCATCAGATAAATGTATTACAGAATTATGGGAAATAAATACAATGGAATTCTATTCAGCAATAAAGAAGAACAAAATCATGTCATTCCTAAGAAAGTGGAAAGACTTGGAGAACATTAGTTAAGTGAGATTACCCAAGCACAAAAAGAAAAGATTCTGTTGAATCTCTTAGCCGTTAGAATAAAAATCACAGACTAGGCAGATAAAACTATTTAAACTTACAAAGGACATAAATATGATTATAGATCCATGCAAATAGAAAAAGCTAAGGAAGCTACAATCTTTAAAAATGTATTAGACAGCCGGGAGTGGTGGCCACGCTTGTAATCCCCGCGCTTGGGAGGCAGAGGCTGGAGGATCGCGCAGGTTCAAAGCCAGCCGTGCTGCCTTAAGAGACCCTGTTTCCAAATAAAAATACATAAATAAAATAGGTCTGGGAGTGTAGCCCAGAGGTAGAAGGGTTTCCAGGAACCCCAGTACCACCAAAAACAAAAAAATGAACTTTAAGCTGGGCATGGGGACACATGCTTATAATCTCAGTATCTGAGATGCTTGAACAGGAGGATTGCAGCTTCAAGGGCAGCTTCATTTACTTCACAAGAACTATTTCAAAATAAAATAAGGCTGGGAGTGTAGCTCAGTGGTAGAATGCTCCTGGGTTCAATCCTCAGTACTGCAGAAAGGAAAAGAAAGGAGAGGAGAGGAGAGGAGGGGAGGGGAGGGGAGGGGAGGAGAGGAGAGGAAAAGGAAAAGGAAGAAAAGAAAAGAGAAAATTAGCTTTACTTAGGCACACACCTGTTATCCCAGCTATTTAGTAGGCAGAAATAGGAGGATCTCAAGTTTGAGGCCAGCTTGGACAACTTAGCTAGACCCTGTCTCAAAATAAAATTAAAAGGCCAGGCGTGGTGGCGCACGCTTGTAATCCCCGCGCTTGGGAGGCTGAGACAGGAGGATCGCATGGGTTTGAAGCAGACTCAGCTACTTAGTGAGGCACTCAGCAACTTAGTGAGACCCTAATAAAATAAAATATAAAATATATAAAATATAAAATAAAATATAAAAAAGGTCTGGGAGTATAGCCCGCCACCAATAAATAAATAAATAAATAAATAAATAAATAAAATTAAAAAGAGCTGAGGGTTTATCTCAAAGGTAGAGCACCCATGGGTTCAATTTTCAGTATGGCAAAAATATAACAACAAGAACAAGGATAAACTCTGATCATTGCTCTGCATGGAAAGATCAACCTGAAACAGATCCTAGGAAAGCTCAAAGCATAAAACTTCTGAAGAATAGCATATTGAAAGCCTTCATGATCTGGGCATATATAGATATATTTAGATATTTAGATATAAAATATACTAATCATAAAACAACAAAAAGTATAATTAATTCTTCACCAAAATTAAAAACATTTTATACATCTCTCCTATTGATAAAAATTATAATCTACAAAAATATTAAAAATAACTACCTGAGAGCTCTGAAGAACCAAAGAGAACTGAATAGATTATGGAGAGAAGCCGGGCCTGATAGCACATGCCTGTATTCCCAGTACTTGGGAGGCTGAGACAGGGGGATCGTACGTTTGAGGCCTCAGCAATTTATCAAGGGCCTCAGGAATTTAGCAAGACCCTGTTTCAAAATAACAAATAAGCCGGGCGTGGTGGCGCATGTTTGTATTCTCCGTGTTTGGGAGGCTGAGACAGGAGGATCGCGCAGGTTCGAAGCCAGCCTCAGCTACTTAGTGAGGCTCTCAGCAACTTAGTAAGACCCTGTTTCCAAATAAAATAGAAAATAGGTCTGGGAGTATAGCCCGGAGGTAGAAAGCCTCTGGGTTCCACCCCCAGTACCACAAAAATAAATAAATAAATAAATAAATAAATAAATAAATAAATAAAATAGGGGTGGGAGAGAAAGTCACAGAGTGCCTAGCACAAGGGTGAGCTTTCTCTGGTTGCTGCTGGTGTGATTCTTATGGTAGTTGTTTTGTAGCTTCCCCAAGACAGAGTCATGGTTGTGGTGCAGTGTGAGCAGCTAGATCTCCTAGCGAAACCCTGACAAATTTCTTAGAAAAGGAAACATGGAAAGTAATTTCGGCAGGCTAGAGAATGAGGAGAAATTGTGAAGGGGAGAGAGGGAGAAACAATCACCTCTCTACGAACCTCATAATTCTACGAACACATAAAACAGCTTTGGGCAATCCCCAGAGCTATATTTGCTGGAAAAGATCCAAAATAGCAGATCAAAAGCTCAAAGTGGTACGTGAGACTTGGGCCAACATGCAAAGAAGGTGAGAGAGGTCAGCGTCTGAACCCACCTAGGTTAAGTGCATACTGAAACAAAAATGTCAAGCTGGGCATAGTGGTGCACATCTGTAATCCCATTACTTGGGAGGCTGAGACAGGAGGGTCACAGATTTAGGGCTAGCCTCAGCAACATCAAGAGCCCCTTTTTCAAAACAAAAAACATAAAAAGGACTGGGGGTGTAGCTCAGAGGTCGAATGCCCCTGGGTTCAATCGCCAGTACCACACACACACACACACACACACACACACACACACACACACAAGAGTCAATACTCAATACTCTCCAAATTACTATAACAGAACCCAAAATTTATATAGCAAAAAAGTAATGGGGACTGGGGATGTAGTTTAGTGGTAGAGTACTTGCTTAGTATGTATTAGACCTTGGGTTTGATTACTACACACACACACACACACACACACACACACACACACACACACACACAGAGTCATAATGCTTATGATACAATCAAAGATGATTTATCATAAAAATAATAAGGAATATATGAGCTATTCTCAGGAGAAAAGACACTCAATAGATGCCAACCTGGAACTGTCAAGGTATATATATTATCAAGCAAGAACTTCACATTAGCTATTATAACTTTCATTGAGGTAAAAATGAATATAAGCAAAATTAAGAAAATCTCACCAGAGAACCATATTACATTAAAAATAATCAAGTGGGGTCCAGGCTGCCTGGCCCCGACCCCGGGCACGTGGGCAGGCATGGGCGGGGCACCCTTAGGTGACTCCCCGCACCCGGAAGGGCCCAGAGGTCTGGGCTACAAGGCCCAGATCGAGGGTGGGTGGGTGGGCGTGGGCAGGGCACCCTTAGGAGAACCCCCTCCCACCCGGAAAAAAAATATTTTTCATCACTACCAAGTGCCTGATCCCACATCCTCTCCAAACCACACATACTCTCTTCTCTTATTTAAAAAAAAATAGGAAACAAAACAAGAAGAATATTTGAGAGGGGTTAAGATGGCCATGGCGGCAGCTAGAATATTAGAGATGCAGACAAAACATATCCATCTGAACTGGAACTTTTGGAAAAATTCCCCACGAAGGAGGACTGCTGCTTCTCTACATCATTAAGAATCCGGGACATCACCTGTAAAGAGAGAGTCTAGCGGAGACCTAGGAGGAAGGCGGTGGCGGCAACAGTGGCCAAGATGGCGGTGGAGACCTGGATTTGGGAAAGGCAGATATCTGATCCAACCCACCCTGATCCTCTGAAGAAACTACCCCAAAGGTCAAATACTACTGTCATGCATGATTAGGAATACTGGACATTATGTGGTATGGGAAAAGAGCTTGGGAAAGATTTGAAATGGTGGAGGCAGTCACATTGGCAGCGGCAAGTACTCAGGGGAGGCAGAGATCTGACGTAATATACCTGGAACTTTTGATGAAATTACCTCAGAGGCAGAATACTACCACCACGTACCCTTGGGAACATGGGACAACCTGCTGGGTTAAGAGGGTGCTCAGATCAGAGCCTGCCGAGGGGTGAGGCTGGTGCTGGGGTCAGCGCAGCCAGAAATGGAGCCTGCCGTGAGGCAAGGCTGGTGCTGGGACTTCCGAGGCCGGAATCGGAGACTGCCATGAGACAAGGCCGGTGCTGGGGCCTCGGAGGCTGGAATTGGAACCTGCCGAGGTGTTAGGCCAGTGCTGGGGTCAGCGAGACCAGGATCAGAGCCAGCCATGAGGCAAGGCCTGTGCTGAGGCCTCTGAGGCCAGGTTCGGAGCCTGCCAAGGGGTTAGGCCAGTGCCGGGGCCATCGAGGCCGGGATCAGAGCCTGCTGTGAGGCAAGGCTGGTGCTGGGGCCTCCGAGGACTGGATAGGAGCCTGCCGAGGGGTTAGCCCGGTGCCGGGGCCAGTGAGGCTGGGATCAGAGCCTGCCTTGAGGTATGGCCGGTGCTGGGGCCTCCAGGGCCGGGATCAGAGCCTACCGAGGGGGGGGGTCAGTGCCGGGGCCAACGAGGTCAGACTGGAGCCTGCAGTGAGGCAAAGCCGGTACTGAGGCCTCCGAGGCAAGGATCGGCACCAGCCGTGGGTTTAGGCCGGTGCCAGGGCCAGCAAGGTTGGGATCGGAGCCTGCTGTGAGGCAAGACCGGTGCTGGGAACTATGAGGCCGGGATCGAACTCTGCCAAGGGGTAAGGCCAGTGCTGTGGCCACCAAGGCTGGGATCGTAAACTGCTGTGAGGCAAGGACGGAGCTGGAACTTGTGAGACCAGGATAGGAGCCTGCCGAGGGGTTAGGCCGGTGCTAGGGTCAGCAAGGCTGGGATCGGAGCCTTTTGTGAGGCTAGGCTGGTGCTGGGGCCTCTGAGGCCAGGAAAGGAGCCAGCCGAGGGGTTAGTTTGGTGCAGGGGCCAGCGAGGCCAGGATCGGGGCCTCCCATGAGGCAAGGCCGGTGCTGGAGCCAGCGAGGTTGGGATCAGAGTCTTCCGGGTGGCCAGGCCACTACTGGGGCCGTCAAGAGTGGGATCAGAACTTGCAATGTGGCATGCACGGAGAAATAGCACCAAAAATAAAATCCAGATGCTTCCCCTAATTAGCAAGAACTAGGAGGAAAGGGGTAACAGGAGGAGGTCGAGTAGTAGAACGGGCCCTATTGAGAAGCAGTTAAGGTGACCAATCAGAGGGGAGGGGATGGGGGAGGATGGAATCTCTTTAAAACTCATGAGGTACGTAAACAGTTATATCAAAGATAATCACCAATTAAGCATGGGATCGAGGGAGGGGGAGGGAATGGGATGGGGATTGGATAAGGGCTTATTGGATGATATGTGCTTGTATATCCTCTCAAGTCTTGTATTCCAAAGTGATATATGATTGCAAATAATAATAAATAATTGCCACAAAAAATAAACTACATTTGGTTGAAATGTGAAAAAAGTAATAATAATCAAGTGGAGCCACAGCCGGGCGTGGTGGCTCATGCTTGTAATCCCAGCATTTGGGAGGCTGAGACAGGAGGATCATGGTTCATGGGCAGTCTCAGCTACTTAATAAGGCTCTTTGCAACTCAGTGAGATACTGTTTCAAAATAAAAAATAAAAAAAAATATGACTGGAGGTATAGCTCAGATGTAGAATTTCCTCGGGTTCCATCCCCAGTACCTCAAAAAAATAATAATAATAACCAAATGTAAAATAGTAGAATTACAAATATATAGGAGCCAGGTGCAGCTCAGTGGTAGAGCATGTGCTAAGCATATATGAAGCCCTGGGTTCAGTCTCCAGAACCCCAAATGAAAAACAATAAATAAATAAACACAAAAAACAGAGATAAAAATTCTAATAGATGGGTTCAGAAGCAGAATCTAGATGGCTGGTGGAAGGAGTGAGTGAATTTTAAGCTAATGAATAGAAATTTTCCAGTATGAAAAAGAGAAAAAAAAATAGATGAGAGAGAGAGAGTGAAAGAGAGAGAGAGAGAGAGAGAGAGAGAGAGAGAGAGAGAGAGAGAGAAAGAGAGAGAGAGAGAGGATACCCCTCAGGTATCTAGGTATCTGCAGGAAAATATCAAAAGGTCTAATGTATATATAATTGAAATGCAAGAAACATAAGAAAGAGAGATTGGGCCAGGTGTGGTGGCACACACTTGTAATTCCAGCGCTTAGAAGGCTGAGAAAGCAGGATGGCACAGGTTCAAAGCCAGCCTCAGCTACTTAGTGAGGCTCTCAGCAACTTAGTGAAGACCCTGTTTCTAAATAAAATATAAAATAGGTCTGGGAGTATAGCCCAGAGGTAGAAAAGCCCCTGGGTTCCACTACCATACCACACACACACACAAAAAAAAAAAAAGAAAGAAAAAAGAAAAAAAAAACAGAGATTGGGACAGGAAAAAAAGTGAAGCCATAATGATAAAAACACTTTCTGAATTTTGTGAAAAGTTAAAATAAGTTAATTCAGGAAGTTCAGGACAAACTTAAAGAAAACCATGCCTATAAGTACTACAATAAAATAGCTGAAAGAACAGATTTTTTTAAAGAAAAAAACTTGAAAATAGTCACTGGCAAAATAACACATTCAGCTATTCATGGTGGTACACACATATAGCTCAGGTACTTGGGAGGCTGAGACAGGAGGATCACAGTTTTGAGAACAGTCTCAGACACTTGGGGTTTCAGAAAAGTACTGAGACCCTGTTTCGGTTCGCAGACTGCCTCAGCTACTTAGTGAGGCCCTTTGAACTCAGTGAGACCCTGTTTTAAAATGAAGAATAAAAAATAGGGCTAGGAGTGTAGCTTAGAGGTAGAATTCCCCTGGGGTTCCATCCCCAGTACCTCAAAAAATAAATAAATAAAAATAATAGCTCTCTTCTTGTTACCCCACCACAAGGAGCCAGGAGCAGCAAGCGCTGCAAGTTCCTGGCTGCAGATTAGCCTCAATAACTGTGATCCCCCAAAAGACAACTGCTTCTCAGGCACCATCAGGCTTAAGTCCACTCCCCGCCCTAAGTTCCCTGTGTGTGTTCTGGGGACCAGCAGCACTGCGATGAGGCCAAGGCTGTGCACATCCCACACGTGGACATCAAGGCACTGAAGAAGCTCAGAAGAACGATGCCTTTTTTGCCCTTGAAGGTGCTAATCAAGCAGATTCTGCGAATCCTGAGCCCCAGCCTGAGCAAAGCTGGCAAGTTTCCTTCCCTGCTGACATACAGTGAGGACATGGTGGCCAAGGTGGATGAGGTGAAGTCCACCGTCAAGTTCCAAATAAAGAAGGGGCTGTGTCTGGCAGTGGCTGCTGGTTGTGGGAAGATGACAGAGGAGAAGCTTATGTACATCCACCTGGCTGTCAACTTCCTGGTGTCCTTGCTCAAGAAGAATTGGCAGAATGTCTGGGCTTTATACGTCAAGAGCACCATGGGCAAGCCCCAGCGCTCGTATCAGGGCACATGTTAATACATCCTAGTGCTACAAAAATTTTTTTTAAATAAAAGGGCAGAGGGGTGTAGCTCAGAGGCAGAATGTTCTTGGGTTTAATTCTTAGTACCAAAAAAGACATATTCATACAGAGAAAAAATAATTTGAACGACTACAGATTTATTATCAAAAACCATGGAGGCAAGTCAGGCATGGTGGCACAGACCTGCAATCCTGTACTTGGAGGCTGAGACAGGAGGATCACAGGTGTGAGAACAGTCTCGGCAAGGCAGCAAGACTCAACAAACTAATAAGACCCTGTTTCAAAATGAAAACATAAAAGGAAAGGGGTTGGGAGTGTACTGGTTGAGAGTATAGAATGTAGAATGCCTTTGCATTTATCAGAGGTGGAATGCCTTTGCATTTAACCTCCAGTACCACAAGAAAGAAAAAAGAAAGAAAAAAAGAAATGGAGGACAGATGACATAGTTAACATAGCACATCCTTAAAGTTCTAAAAGAAAAAAAAGTCAATCCTGTATTATATATCCAGCCTAAGTATCCATCAGGATTTAAAATAAAATAAAAACTTTTATATAAAAGAAACTAAAATAATTTATGGCCAATGGCCTGTAGCTTTAGCATGATTTGAAGTACTGTGCATTGAAAAATATTCTATACTTCAAAACATGCTAAAAGAAAGTTTTTCCGACAGAGGCAAATGATGTTAGAGGGAAATATGGATTTCAAGATGGATCATGTAACAAATACTAGAAATATTAAATATCCAAATAAATAAAGATGTCACTTAGTTGTACCTTAAAAATAATTATTATTTTTATTTTGCATTTCTGGAGATTAAATCCAAGGCCTTGCATATGCTAGGCAAATGTTCTATCACTAAGCTATATCCCCAGCTCTTAAAAAAATTTTTTTTCACTGGTGGGAACCTGTTGGACATTTTAAAATACATGTGACTATTGTTTATTTATTTTTGTGATACTAAGGATTGAATCCAGGGGCATTCTACCTACAAGCTACACTCCCAGACCTATTTTTAATTCTTTTTTTTCTTTTCTTCTTTTTTTTTCTTTTTTTTTTTTTTGTGGTACTGGGGATAGAACCCAGGGGAATTCTATCTCCAAGTTATATTTCCCCCAGCCCTATATTTTTATTCTTTATTTTGAAACAGCGTCTCACTGATTTGTAAAGGACCTCACTAAGTAGCTGAGGCTAACTGTGAACTGTGATCTTACTGTCTCAGCCTCCCAAATGCTGGGATTAAAAGTGTGTGCCACCACACCTAGCTATATATTAGTGTGTGTGTGTGTGTGTGTGTGTGTGTGTGTGTGTGTGTGTGTGTGTGTTACTGAGGATCCAGGGCTTTTTACCTTTGGGCTACACTTCCAGAACTATTTTTTATTTTATATTTTATTTAGAAACAAGGTCTCACTAAGTTGCTGAGAGCCTCACTAAGTAGCTGAGGCTGGCTTGGAACCTGCAATCCTCCTGTCTCAGCCTCCCAAGTGCTGAAATTACAAGTGTGCACTACCATGCCTGGCTTTCCACACCCAGATTTATATATAATTTATTTTTCTTTTAGTGGTACTGGGGTTCCTGGAAGCCCTTCTACCTCTGGGCTACACTCCCAGACCTATTTTATACTTTTTTATATTTGGAAACAGGGTCTCTTAACCCAGCGTGGCTGGCTTCGAACCTGCGCAATACTCCTGTCTCTGTCTCCCAAGTGCAGGGATTACAAGCGTGTGCCACCACGCCCGGGTATATATAATTTCTTAAAGCAAAAGTTAAAATATTGACATGGTTGCTGTTAATATACACAGCTCTAATATGTGTGAAATCTGCTACATAAGGATGGCAGAGCACAGTAATGATGCATATTGTTGAAATTTCTCTATTTTACATAAAATAAATAGTATAATGATACTTTAAGTAGTGAAACATAATATGCAAGCAGGGCGTGGTAGCCCACACTTGTAATCCCAACATTAGGGAGGATGAGACAGGAGGATCGCAGATTCTCAGCCAGTCTCAGCTACTTGGTGAGGCCCTTTGCAACTCAGTGAGACCCTGTTTCAAAATAAAGAATAAAAATAGGGCTAGAAATGTGGCTCAGAAGTAGAATGCCCCTGGCTTTCATCTTTTATTACCAGTACAGTAATAATAATAATAATAATAATAATAATAATAATAATATGCAGCTGAGTGTGGTGTTTCACACCTGTAATCCCAGTACTTGGGAAACTGAGACAGGAGGATTACAGGTTCACAGCCAACCTCAGTAATTCAGCAAGATCCTCAACAATTTAGCAAGACCCTGTTTCAAAATAAAAAATAAAATAGCACTGGGAGTGTAGCTCAGAGGTAGAATTCCCAGAACCACACACACAAAAAAAGTTTCATATATGTAATAATTCCTAAATATATATTAATCCCTAGGTCAATGTCTAAAAACATATGAAAAGATGTATATCTCAAAAGTCAACAGATACATTAAAATGGAATACTAAGAAATATTGAAATAATCTAAAATTAGAGAAGAAAAAGGAATGAAAGGGACAAAAACCAGGGGAAAGACAGAAAACAAACTGGTTTATTAAATCCAATTATAAATAATTAATTAAATGTTAATTGTCAATTAAATGTTAATTGAGGCTTAAATATCCAATTAAAAGAAAAAATTGTCAAATTGGACAAAAGAGACCTGTTTATATGTGGCTTAGAAAGGATATACTTTGTGTATGGAATTGGGAAAAACCAGGGATTGAACTCAGAGGTATTCTACCAATGAGCTACAACCCCAGCCCTATTTTTATTTTCTTTATTTTGAAACAGGGCCTCACTAAATTGCTGAGTCTGGCTTCAAACCTGAAACCCTCCTTAGTTTTCCCAAGTCCTGGTATTACAGGAGTGCACCACCATGCCTGGCAATGAGAAGGGATATATGTTAAATATAAAAACACAATCAGGTTGAAAGTAAATAGATGGAAAAATGTGCTGATTAAAGAACAAGAGAAGCCAGGCATGGTGGCATACACTTGTAATCCCTGTACTTGGGAGGCTGAGACAGAAGGACTGCAGGTTCAAGGACAGCCTCAGCAAGTGAGGCTTTAATCAACCTAGTGAGACTCTGTTTCCAAATAGGACTAGGGTATAGCTCAAAGGTAGAATGCCCATGGGTTCCATTCCCATTACTGAAAAAAAAATAAGGCTAGAATAGTTATATTAATATCAGATAAATTGTCTTTAAGACAAAGTTTATTATCAGAGATAGAGACATTTCATCACAGTAAAAGGAACAATTGGCTAGGAATAAATAGATATATGGCATCTATTATCAGAACCTCAAATGTATCAACACATAAAAACTTATGCTATCTTCATTCAATGTAATACACTTATCAGTAAAGATACAGGTAGCAAATACACATAAAATGCTCACCATCATTAGTCATTAGGGAAGTAATTAATCCACCACATAATACTACTACAGGCCCAGTGGTATGGCTAAAGTTATCAAAACTCACCATACCGAGCATTGAGAAAGATATGAAGCAATTCAAAGTGTCATATGAATTGGTACAACCACATTGAAATAATTTGACAATTTCTCACAAAATTAAATATACAACTACTGTATGGCTCACAAATTCTACTTAGATTTGTGATAAGAAATGAAGCCAACTACCTGCACAAAGATTACATACAAATGACTACAGAGCTTATAATACCTCAAATCTTTAGCTAACCCATATGCTTGAAAAAGAAGTCCATGGATAACAAACGTATGGTATGATCATTAAGTATAACACGACTGAGCAATCAGAAGGGGTGAACTGCTGGTGCTTGTAAACCTCTATAAATCTCAACTCTCTGACACTGAGTGAAAAATAGCCGAATACGAAAAGAAAAACGTAGGCCATATGATTCCATTTATATGAAATTTTAGAATAAGTAAGGCTAATCTAAAATGACACATTAGTAGTTGCCCAGAGCCAGGAATTAAGAGATGATGGAACTTTTTTTGAGTGACAGAAATGTAGTCTTTCTTGATTGGGGTGAGGACTAGGCATGTACGTACATTTGTCAGAACTCATTAAACTATAAACTTAGGATAGGTGCATTTTATGTAAATTGTCTTCCATAAAGCTGATTCAAACATGAAAAACTAAGAGTTTGGTTCCTGTGAACTCTAAGTTGTTGCTGTTGTTTTCTTGTAGAGGTAGCAGTGAGGAAGAACAACAAAAAAGAAGTAGGTATAATTCCTCTCTTCTCCCTCCCTGGCCTGCCCAAAATTAATTTGAACCCAATAGGGTAGTATGTGTAAAATAAAACTTTCTTCTAACTGTTGTAGAAAAAAAAATAAGCCTTTAGAAATAGAAAATTCTATGCTAGGGATTTAGATCTGAATTTAAACCCCATAGTTGATTTATTTGTTATATAGTTTGGGGCAAATTTCTTATTCTATTGAAATTTCCATCTCCTAACATATAAAATGGTTATAACACCTATCTTGCTGCTCATCCAGAATTATATGAGACAAAATGTACAAAGTAGCTGACACAGAGAGAAAATATAAAAGTTTGCCCCCTTTTTAGAAAAACCACACATGCCAGATTTTTTGGGGGGGAGGTTGTTTGTTTGTTTTGCGAATCTGGGGGTGGAACCCAGGGGCATTTGGCCTCTAAACTACACTCCCTGCCCTATTTTTTATTCTTAATTTGAAACAGGGTTTCACTAAGTTGCAGAGGGCCTCACTAAGTAGCTGAGGCTGTACACAAACCATGATCCTCTGGTCTCAGCTTCCCCAGTGCTGGGATTACAAACATGTGCCACCATGCCCGGCATCCCAGATATTTTTTTTAAAGCTTAATTCCAAATTTCCTATTGGCTCTCTAATATTATTTACAATTATTTTACTATACATCCTCAGCTTATTTTTTTTAGATTTGTGTGTGTGTGTGTGTGTGTGTGTGTGTGTGTGTGTGTGTGTGTGTGTGTGTCTGGGGTTAGAACCCAGGGGCCTACAACCCCTGCCCTATTTTTTATTCTTTATTTTGAAACCGGGTCTGACTGAGTTGCAAAGAGCCTCACTAAGTAGCTGAGGCTGTCTGTGAAGAGTGATCCTCCCGACTCAGCCTCCCAAATGCTGGGATTACAAGCATACGCCACCACGCCTGGCCTGAATATATTTATTTTTAAAGTTTAGGATTTGCTGGGTGTGGTACTGCATGCTTGTAATCCCTGCATTTGGGAGGCTGAGACAGGAGGATTACAGGTTCAAAGTCAGCCTCAGCAATTTAGTGAGGCACTCAGCAACCCACTGAGACTCTGTTTCTGAATAAGAAATAAATATGCACTGGTACCCTGCATGGTGGTGCACACTGGTAATCCCAGTATTTGGGAAGCCAAGACAGGAGGATTGTGTAGATTCAAAGCCAGCCTCAGCTACTTAGTAAGGCTCTCATCAATTTAGTGAGACCGTGTTTCAAAATAAAGAATAAAAAATCTGGCTGGGGATGTAGCTCAGAGGTAGAATGCCCCAGGGTTCTATCATCAGCACCACAAAAAGGGTCTGGGGTGTAGTTTGGAGGTAGAACGTCTCTAGGTCTAATCCCCAGTTTAAAAAAAAAAAAAGGTTAGGGCTTATTTTAGTTTAGTTTAGAAATCTGTAGGTCACAGTCAACGATGTTTGTTGACCATTCATTTTATATGGAGTACTTAACTGGGCTCTGGAGGTGCTGCTGGGGAGCAGATAGAGAATCACAGGTTTTTTTAGTTAGTGATACTGAGATTCATTGCATGCATTTGTTGTGTGAAAATATATGTGTACCTAGAGCTGGGCGTGGCAGTGCACGCTTGTAATCTCAGTACTTGGAAAGCTGAGACAGGAGGATCACAGGTTCATGGATAGACTCAGCTACTTAGTGAGGCCCTCTGCAACTTAGTGAGACCGTGTTTCAAAATAAAGAATAAAAAATAAGGCTGGGGGTGTAACTTGGAGGTAGAATGCCCCTGGGTTCAATTCCCAGTACTGTAAAAAAGAATGTGTGTGTATAACTCTATTTTTGAATATATGTACATACATAAAGTAAACCTATATACAATATACTATTTTATAACAAGAAGATACAGCTCTGCTAAGACTGACATAATTTTATTTTTTTTTTTTCAGGGTGCTTCTTTTTTTTTTTTTTATTAAAGTTTTTTTTTTTAATTAATTTATTTTTTAAATTGGTGCATTGTAGTCATATATCAATCACATTGGAGTACAAGACTTGAGAGGATATACAAGCACACATCATCCAATTAGCCCTCCTCCAGCCCCCGTCCCATTCCCTCCCCCTCCCTCCATCCCACACTTCTTTGGTGATTTACTTTGATACATTTGTTTATGTACCTCCTGCATTTTAAAGAGGCTCCGTCCTCCAGTATTACATACCCTCTGATTGGTCACATTAGTTGCTTCACTATAGGGCCCTTTCTATAGCTCAACCTCTTCCTGTTGCCCGTTTCCTCCTAGTTATTGCTGATTAAGAGAAGCGTCTGATTTATATTTTCTGCGATATTTCTCTGTGCATGCTGCGTTGCAAGTACCAATCCCACTCTTGATGGTCCCAGTAGTGGCCTGGCTACTCAGTGGACTTATCCAGACCTCGCTGGCTCACGCAGCGGCCTTGCCTCATGGGAGGACCCAGTTCTGGTCTCGCTGGCCCCTGAACCGGTCAAACCCCTAAGCTGGCTTTGGTCCCGACCTTGGAGGCCGCAGGAGTGAACTTGCCTCACGCCAGGCTGCGATACTGGCCATTGGCCCCTGCACCAGTCTAACCCCTTGGCAGGATTCCAGTCCCGGCCTCGGAGGCCCCAACACTGGTAATGCCTCACGGCAGGCTCCGATGCCGGCCTCACTGGCCCCAGCACCGGCCTAACCCCTCGGCAGGCTCTTATCCTGGCCTCGAGGCCCCAGTACCGGCCTTGCCTCAAGGCAGGCTCCGATGCCGGCCTCGCTGGCCCCAGCACCAGCCTAACCCCTCAGCAGGCTCTTATCCTGGCCTCGGAGGCCCCAGTACCGGCCTTGCCTCACGGCAGGCTCCGATGCCGGCCTCACTGGCCCCAGCAGTAGCCTAACCCCTCGGCAGGCTCCGATCCCGGCCTCAGAGGCCCCAGTACCGGCCTTGCCTCAAGGCAGGCTCCGATGCCGGCCTCGCTGGCCCCAGCAGCGGCCTAACCCCTCGGCAGGCTCCGATCCCGGCCTCAGAGGCCCCAGCACTGGTCATGCCTCAAGGCAGGCTCCGATGCCGGCCTCGCTGGCCCCAGCACCGGCCTAACCCCTCGGCAGGCTCTTGTCCTGGTCTCGGAGGCCCCAGTACCGGCCTTGCCTCACGGCAGGCTCCGATGCCGGCCTCGCTGGCCCCAGCAGTGGCCTAACCCCTCGGCCGGCTCCGATCCCGGCCTCGGAGGCCCCAGCACTGGTCATGCCTCAAGGCAGGCTCCGATGCCGGCCTCGCTGGCCCCAGCACCGGCCTAACCCCTTGGCAGGCTCTTATCCTGGCCTCGGAGGCCCCAGTACCGGCCTTGCCTCACGGCAGGCTCCGATGCCGGCCTCGCTGGCCCCAGCACCGGCCTAACCCCTCGGCATGCTCCGATCCCGGCCTCGGAGGCCCTAGCACTGGTCATGCCTCACGGCAGGCTCCGCTGCCGGCCTTGTTGGCCCCAGCACCGGCCTAACCCCTCGGCAAGCTCTTATCCTGGCCTCGGAGGCCCCAGTACCGGCCTTGCCTCACGGCAGGCTCCGATGCCGGCCTCGCTGGCCCCAGCACCGGCCTAACCCCTCGGCAGGCTCTTATCCTGGCCTAGAGGCCCCAGTACCGGCCTTGCCTCAAGGCAGGCTCCGATGCCGGTCTCACTGGCCCCAGCACTGGCCTAACCCCTCAGCAGGCTCTTATCCTGGCCTCGGAGGCCCCAGTACCGGCCTTGCCTCACGGCAGGCTCCGATGCCGGCCTCGCTGGCCCCAGCAGCGGCCTAACCCCTCGGCAGGCTCCGATCCCGGCCTCGGAGGCCCCAGCACTGGTCATGCCTCAAGGCAGGCTCCGATGCCGGCCTCGCTGGCCCCAGCACCGGCCTAACCCCTTGGCAGACTCTTATCCTGGCCTCGGAGGCCCCAGTACCGGCCTTGCCTCACGGCAGGCTCCGATGCCGGCCTCGCTGGCCCCAGCACCGGCCTAACCCCTCGGCATGCTCTGATCCCGGCCTCGGAGGCCCCAGCACTGGTCATGCCTCACGGCAGGCTATGCTGCCGGCCTCGTTGGCCCCAGCACCGGCCTAACCCCTCGGCAAGCTCTTATCCTGGACTCGGAGGCCCCAGTACCGGCCTTGCCTCACGGCAGGCTCCGATGCCGGCCTCGCTGGCCCCAGCAGCGGCCTAACCCCTCGGCAGGCTCCGATCCCGGCCTCGGAGGCCCCAGCACTGGTCATGCCTCAAGGCAGGCTCCGATGCCGGCCTCGCTGGCCCCAGCACCGGCCTAACCCCTTGGCAGGCTCTTATCCTGACCTCGGAGGCCCCAGTACCGGCCTTGCCTCACGGCAGGCTCCGATGCCGGCCTCGCTGGCCCCAGCACCGGCCTAACCCCTCGGCATGCTCCGATCCCGGCCTCGGAGGCCTTAGCACTGGTCATGCCTCACGGCAGGCTCCGCTGCCGGCCTTGTTGGCCCCAGCACCGGCCTAACCCCTCGGCAAGCTCTTATCCTGGCCTCGGAGGCCCCAGTACCGGCCTTGCCTCACGGCAGGCTCCGATGCCGGCCTCGCTGGCCCCAGCACCGGCCTAACCCCTCGGCAGGCTCTTATCCTGGCCTAGAGGCCCCAGTACCGGCCTTGCCTCAAGGCAGGCTCCGATGCCGGCCTCACTGGCCACAGCAGCAGCCTAACCTCTCGGCAGGCTCCGATCCCGGCCTCAGAGGCCCCAGTACCGGCCTTGCCTCACGGCAGGCTCCGATGCCGGCCTCGCTGGCCCCAGCAGCGGCCTAACCCCTCGGCAGGCTCCGATCCCGGCCTCGGAGGCCCCAGCACTGGTCATGCCTCAAGGCAGGCTCCGATGCCGGCCTCGCTGGCCCCAGTACCGGCCTAACCCCTTGGCAGACTCTTATCCTGGCCTCGGAGGCCCCAGTACCGGCCTTGCCTCACAGCAGGCTCCGATGCCGGCCTCGCTGGCCCCAGCACCGGCCTAACCCCTCGGCATGCTCCGATCCCGGCCTCGGAGGCCCCAGCACTGGTCATGCCTCACGGCAGGCTCCGCTGCCGGCCTCGTTGGCCCCAGCACCGGCCTAACCCCTTGGCAAGCTCTTATCCTGGCCTCGGAGGCCCCAGTACCGGCTTTGCCTCACGGCAGGCTCCGATGCCGGCCTCGCTGGCCCCAGCACTGGCCTAATCCCTCGGCAGGCTCTTATCCTGGCCTCGAGGCCCCAGTACCGGCCTTGCCTCAAGGCAGGCTCCGATGTTGGCCTCGCTGGCCCCAGCACCGGCCTAACCCCTCAGCAGGCTTTTATCCTGGCCTCGGAGGCCCCAGTACCGGCCTTGCCTCACGGCAGGCTCCGATGCCGGCCTCACTGGCCCCAGCAGCGGCCTAACCCCTCGGCAGGCTCCGATTCCGGCCTCAGAGGCCCCAGTACCGGCCTTGCCTCACGGCAGGCTCCGATGCCGGCCTCACTGGCCCCAGCAGCGGCCTAACCCCTCGGCAGGCTCCAATCCCGGCCTCAGAGGCCCCAGCACTGGTCATGCCTCACAGCAGGCTCCGATGCCGGCCTCGCTGGCCCCAGCACCGGCCTAACCCCTCGGCAAGCTCTTGTCCTGGCCTCGGAGGCCCCAGTACCGGCCTTGCCTCAAGGCAGGCTCCGATGCCGGCCTCACTGGCCCCAGCAGCGGCCTAACCCCTCGGCAGGCTCCGATCCCGGCCTCGGAGGCCCCAGCACTGGTCATGCCTCAAGGCAGGCTCCGATGCCGGCCTCGCTGGCCCCAGCACCGGCCTAATCCCTCAGCAGGCTCTTATCCTGGCCTCGGAGGCCCCAGCACCGGCCTAACCCCTCGGCAGGCTCTTATCCTGGCCTCGGAGGCCCAAGTACCGGCCTTGCCTCATGGCAGGCTCTGATGCCAGCCTCGCTGGCCCCAGCACCGGCCTAACCCCTCAGCAGGCTCCGGTCCCGTCCTTGGGGGCCCCAACACTGGCCTTGCCTCACGGCAGGCTCCGATGCCAGCCTCGCTGACCCCAGCACCGGCCTAACCCCTCAGCAAGTTCCGGACCCGACCTCGGAGGCCCTAGCACAAGCCTTGCATCATGGCAGGCTCCAATGCCGGCCTCGCTGGCCCCAGCATCGGTCTAACCCCTTGGCAGGTTCCAATCCCGGCCACGGAGGCCTCAGTAGTGGCCTTGCCTCACAGCAAGCTCCGATGTCGGCCACTGGCCCCGGCGCCCGCCTAACCCCTCAGCAGGTTCCGATCACTGTCTCTGTGGTTATTATTTCAAAGGTTCCAGTTGTAATGTATCAGATCTCTGCCTCCCCCGAATATTGGCCACTGGCATTGTCACTGCCTCCACCGTTTCAAATCCTTCCCAGGCTCTTTTTCCACTCTGAAAGTTGTCCAGTGTTCCTAAGCATGCGTGATGGTAGCATTCGACATTTAGTGTAATTTCTCCAAAAAAATAAAGTTGGTAAGATCCGGTTTCTGCTTCTCCTGAATACAAGTCTCCACCACCATCGCGAAGAACTCTTTCAACACCGCATTTCTCCTTGGTCTCCGCTAAACTCTCTCCTTATATGTGATGTCTGAGATTCTTAACAATATAGAGAAATAGCAGTCCTCTTTCACGGCGAATTTTTCCATAAGTTCCAGTGCATTTAGATAAGTTTTGTCTGCATCTCCAGTGTCCTGGCATCCATAACGGCTTTCTTACCACCTCTCCGATATTTTTCTTTATCTTTTTCTGTTCTGGGCCCGGTTTCTCCAGGGGTCTGGCGTGCTACTCGCAGTTCGGCCGGGACCCAGAGTCCCGCGATCCGGGCCCCAGCTGGCGTGCCCTGTGCTCGACCCCCGCCCAGAACCCAGCGTCTTACTGGGCCTTGTTTCTCCAGGGGTCTGGCGTGCTACTCGCAGTTTGACCTGGGGCCCAGAGTCCCGCGACCAGGGCCCCATCTGGCGTGCCCAGCCCGTGACCCCTGCCCAGAACCCAGCGTCTTACTGGGTCTGGTTTCTCCAGGGGTCTGGCGTGCTACGCCCAGTTCGGCAGGGGCCCAGAGTCCCGCGACCAGGGCCCCATCTGGCGTGCCCAGCCCGCGACCCCCGCCCAGAACCCAGCGTCTTACTGGGTCCGGTTTCTCCAGGGGTCTGGCGTGCTACGCGCCTTTCGGCAGGGGCCCAGAGTCCCGCGACCCGGGCCCCGGCTTTTGTGCGCCCCGCGCAACCCCTGCCCAGAACCCAGCGTCTTACTGGGCCTGGTTTCTCCAGGGGTCTGGCGTGCTACTCGCAGTTCTGCCTGGGGCCCAGAGTCCCGCGACCCGGGCCCCATCTGGCGTGCCCAGCCCGCGACCCCTGCCCAGAACCCAGCGTCTTACTGGGTCTGGTTTCTCCAGGGGTCTGGCGTGCTACGCGCAGTTCGGCAGGGGCCCAGAGTCCCGCGACCAGGGCCCCATCTGGCGTGCCCAGCCCGCGACCCCCGCCCAGAACCCAGCGTCTTACTGGGTCCGGTTTCTCCAGGGGTCCGGCGTGCTACGCGCCTTTCGGCAGGGGCCCAGAGTCCCGCGACCCGGGCCCCAGCTTTTGTGCGCCCCGCGCAACCCCTGCCCAGAACCCAGCGTCTTACTGGGCCTGGTTTCTCCAGGGGTCTGGCGTGCTACTCGCAGTTCTGCCTGGGGCCCAGAGTCCCGCGACCGGGGCCCCATCTGGCGTGCCCAGCCCGCGACCCCTGCCCAGAACCCAGCGTCTTACTGGGTCTGGTTTCTCCAGGGGTCTGGCGTGCTACGCGCAGTTCGGCAGGGGCCCAGAGTCCCGCGACCAGGGCCCAAGACTGACATAATTTTAAACAAGTAAATTAACTAACATTTGCTTCCTCATCTATAAAACATGAGATCTGAACTCTGATTCCTTTCAAGTCTAAGGCCTTATGTTCTCAAAAATGTCTAAAAATTCCTTTTTAGTTTTTTTTTTCCAGTACTGGAAATTGAACCCAGAATCTCACACATGCTCTGCAAGCTTCCTACCACTGAGTTACTTTTCCAGCCCTTTTACAAGGGTGTGGTGTATGTGTGTGTGTGTGTGTGTGTGTGTGTGTGTGTGTGTGTGTGTTGTTCCTTTGTTTGGTACTGGGAATTGAACCCAGGAGTATTCTCCCTCTGAGCTACACCCCAGTCCTTTTTAACTTTTATTATTATTATTATTATTATTATTATTATTATTGTTATTATTTTGCTGTGCTATAGATGAAACTCAGGGGCATTCTACCTCCAAGCTACACCCCCAGCCCTATTTCTTATTCTTTATTTTGAAAGAAGATCTCACTGAGTTGCAAAGGGCCTCACTAAGTAGTAGCTGAGGCTGTCTGTGAACCACGATCCTCCTGTCTCAACCTCCCAAATGCTGGGATTACAAGCGTGCACCACCACGCCCAGCTATATTTTTCATTTTGAAACAGGGTTTCACTAAATTGTTAAGGCTAGCCTCTAACCCACAGTCCTTCTGTCTCAGCCTCCCAAATACTGGTATTACAGACATGGGCCATCAGCCTCAGCTCTTTGTTTTTGAGATATGGTCTTGCTAAATTGTTTAGGCTAGCCTCAAACTTGTGATCCCCCTGCCTCAGCCTTCCAAGTAGCTGGGATTATAGGCATGTCCCATCATATCCAACTAATTTTTAATTTTCTAAGTCATTCACTACATATATTATTTCTTCCACTAATTTTTATTATACATTATTAAACAATCTTAAGTCTATAGATGAACAAGGGTTTTGATCTGAATTGTTATCTCATACAAAAATTATGATTCATACATGTACTGATTAAACATTTTCTTAGTACCATGTATGTGTAAGTAACTATGAGGTTATAGGAATCAAAGCAACTTTGGACCCTGATACAATGGAATTAATTAGGTGTAGGAGATGAGAAAGTTTTCCAATTTGGGAGAAAAAAAATGTTTCAATTTAAGAGGTTAAGTTTGAGGTGTCTGAGTGATATCCGGGTAGAACTGATATGTAAAACAGAGTAGGACGACATCCCCACCACAAGGTAAAGTTTAGAATCAGGAGATGAATGAGAATGCCATAAATTAAAGGAGTGAATACAGTGGGTAGAAAAGAGAGCACAGGTCTGTCTTCAGAGAAGTTAAGGTTTAGTGGTTAAGCACAGAAAGACAAGCTAACAAAAAGGACTAGACAAGAGAGTAACAGAATGAAAACCAGAACAGTCTAGTATACTGCGAAGAAGGGCGTGGTCAGCTGTATCAAATTAATAAAAGAAGAATCCACTGGGCTTGAAAAAATTAGTCATTGATGTATTTGGCAAGTTTTGTTTTGTTTTTGTGGTACTGGGGATTAAATGCAAGGGCATTCTACATCAGAGTTACACTCCCAGCCCTATTTCATTTTTAAATTTTTATTATTTTTTATTTCTTTCTTTATTATTTTATTTTTCAGTACTGGGGATTGAACCCAGGGGCATTGTGCCTCCAAGCTATACTCCCAGCCCTAATTTGATTCTTTATTTTGAAACAGGGCCTCACTGAGTTGCAAAGGGTCTCATTAAGTAGCTGAGGCTGTCCACAAACCTGCACTCTTTCTGTCTCAGTCTCCCAAGTACTGGGATTACAAGTGTGTGCCACTGCACTCAGCTCTTTTTTTTTTTTTTTTTTTTAATTGAAACAGAGCCTCACTAAATTGCGTAGACTGGCTTCAAACTTGTGATCCTCCTGTCTCAGCTTCCCATGTATTGGGATTAAAGGCATGTGTTGCCACACCTGGCTAACAAATGCAGTTTTAACAACTGGTAGAAGCAGAAGCAAGACTGGGAAGGGTGAAGACGGAGCAGAAAAACGTGGAGAATGTGCGGACAAGAGTATAAAAACCATGTTATGGTAGTAGGAAGGAAGTAGAGATCTGACAGTTTTTGTTGTTTGTTTTTCTTATTGTGAGAATTTTGTTGTTTTTTTATTTATGTGGGTGATATTAGGGTTGAAGGGAGGTTGAAGATGAAAAAACTGTCTTCGAAGGTGAGGCTGAGACAAGAAGATCACAGGTTCGAAGGCAGCAGCAAATTAGTGAGCCCTTTTTCCAAATAAATAAAATTGAGCTGGGGTGTATAACTTGGAGATAGAATGCCCTCACAAAAAAAAAAAAAAAAAAAAAAAAAAAAAAAAAAAAATCTCAGGTTCAAGGACAGCTTTAACAATTCAGTGAGACTCTCAGCAATCGAATGAGAACCTATTTAAAAAACAAAAACACGAAGGTCTGGGGATGCAGCTCAGAGGTAAATTAATCCCTGGTATGCACAGTTGTAATCCCAATACTTAGGAAGCAGAGACAGGAGGACTGTAGGTTCAAGTGGTGCTTCACAGGGAAAGATTTTAACTTCTGCAGAAGAGTGCAGCCAACAAAAAGTTTGGCAAGCAAGCACACCAGGCAGGAAGTCCGCTCTGGTTTTATCCCTGACAGGATCCTGCCCCATGGCCTGATTGGAGAGAATTTGGGTTCAGAACTCTGCACAACTGGCTAGTCTAAAGCACAATTCTGCTCCATTGGCTAGTTTAAAGACAGGTGGGGCCAGGTGTGGTGGCGCACGCTTGTAATCCCCGCACTTGGGAGGCTGAGACAGGAGGATCGCACAGGTTCAAAGCCAGCCTCAGCTACTTAGTGAGGCTCTCAGCAACTTAGTGAAATCCTGTTTCCAAGTAAAGTACAAAATAGGTCTGGGAGGATAGCACGGAGGTAGAAAGCTTCTGGGTTCCACCCCCACTACTACCAAAAATAAATAAATAAATAAATAATCCCCAATACCACAATAAATAAATAAATAACCACCAATTTGATAGAAAAGACTTTCATACTTTTTCCAATGGATTCCATTCCATTTTCTACTTTAAATGAGACCAAATTAAAAAAAATTATAGAGTCAGGCATGATGTCACACGCTTGTAATCCCAGTACCAGAGATGCTGAGACAGGAGAATTGTACAAGCTCAAAGCCAGCCTCAGCTACTTAGTTGAGGGTCTTGGTAATTTAGTAAGATTCTGTTTCCAAATAAAATATAAAATAGGTCTGGGAGTATAGCCCAGAGGTAGAAGGCCCCTGGGTTCCATCCCCAGTACCACAAAAATTTTTTTAAATAAAAATAATTAATTAATTAATTAAAAAATTTAGGGGAGCTGTAACTCAGAGACAGAATGCTCTGTCTTTCCCAATTTCTAATTCCAAAGTCACATACTAAACCCTTCAAGACACTCAGGAGACTATTCTATTGTTCTTAGAGGGATTATCAAGGGCAAAAGGTTATTCCTGCTACAGCAATTTTACTTAAAAAAACCTATCTAAACAACTAAATGTCCATTTCTGTATTATAGCCACCAAAAAATTATCAATTTAAATACTCTAAAAAAGGTTATAATCTTATGTATCATTTGGTGAAATGTTGTGTAACAGTTAAAATATAATTTTTGAAAAACATTCAATATGGAGAAATTTTTATACAATATGTTTTTTCATGGTACTGGGCATTCTACATACAGACTATACCCCCAGCCCTATTTTTTTAATTTGAAAAAAAAGGGTCTTGCTAGATTGATGAGAGTCTTACTACTTGGTGAGACAGGGTAGAAACCTGTATTCCTCCTGTTTGAGCCTCCCAAGTACTGGGATTTCAGGCATGTACCATCATGCCTAACTTAATGCATTTTTTAAAAACTACATTTAAAGCCAGGCATGGTGGCACACACTTGTAATCCCCACGCTTGGGAGGTGGAGACAGGAGGATCGCACAGGCTCGAAGCCAGCCACGCGCACTGGCTTAGGAGACCCTGCTTCCAAATAAAAATGTAAAAAATAGGTCTGGGAGTGTAGCCTGGAGGTAGAAGGGCTTCCAGGAACGCCAGTACCACCAAAAAAAAAAAAAAAAAAAAAAATTACATTTAAAGCCAGGCATGGTAGCGCACTCTTGAAATCCCAGCATTTGGGATGATGAGACAGGAGGATCACAGTTCAGGGTCAGCCTCAGATACTTAGTGAGGCACTTTGAAATTCAGTGAGACCCTGTTTCAAAAATAAAAAGAATTTAAAAAATCCTAGGGCTAGGAGTGTAGCTCGGAGGTTCAATGCCCCTGGGTTTTATCCACAGTACCACAAGAAAAAAAAAATTACATTTAAAATGGAAGAATTTTTGTGATGCTTTTAAAAATAATATACCGTGTTAGAGCGCATGTCTAGCCCTAGGTTCCATCTCTATCACTGCAAAATAAAAAGAAAAGAAAGACACTGGGGCACAAAGAATAAAATATCCAAAAAGAATAACTTTTCATCAACATTTTAAAAAAGAGTAAATTATACAATTTAAACACTGAAGAAAGTTACAAAATGAAAAATAAACAGCCATATTTTCTCCTTCCTCTTCCCTTACTACTTTCCCCAAGTGAACAATTGCTTATTATACTTCCTAACTTAAAAAAGCACAAATCTGCATAAACTCACATCTATCTTTAATTTTACACAAAAGGAAGCATGCAATTTACATTGTTTTATACTTTTTTTACTTATGATCTATTTTAGAAGTCTTTCAATATTAGCATATATATGTATGCATGAATATACCTATTGTTTAATATGGCATACCATCATATCAATATACCCTAATTAATATAACCAGTCCCCTATTTTTGGAAATTCAAGTTGACATATTTTCCTCCAAACAATTGTTCCAATTTATACTCCTACAGGAAAACTTAGTTTTCCTACATTCTCACTGCATCAATATTAAACATTATTAAAATTCATGATCCAAACTGGGCATGGTGACACACACTTATAATCCCAGTACTTAGGAGGTTGAGACAGGAGGATCAAGTGGATTCAAAGCCAGCCCCAGCTACGTAGTGAAGCTCTCATCAATTTAGTGAGATCCTGTTTCCAAATAAAATATAAAATAGGTCAGGGATATAGCCCAGAGGTAGAAGGCCCCTGGATTCCATCCTGAGTACCCTCCCCCCCACACACACATGCAAATTCAAAATTCATAATACAAACTTAAAAGAAATAAAATCTCAATATAGAAATGTAAATAAAATTATTCAACTACCAGATAGTATTCAAAAATCATGGCACAGTTCTATACTATACAAGAGTTAAATTAATAAATAAGACATTGTGGGACATGCCTGTAATCCTAGTATTTGGAACACTGAAACAGGAGAATCCCAGATCTGAAGTTAGCAACAATTTAGTGAGACTGTAAGCAACATAGTGAGATCCCCTTTCAAAACAAAAATAAATAAATAAATAAATAAATAAATAAATAAATAAATAAATGGATGGGCATGTAGCTTGGAGGTAAAATGCCTCTGGTTTCATTCCCCAGTACCAAAAAAGAAAAAAAGAGTTCAATTATTAACTCAAAGAAATACGGTTCTGTCTTCAGTTTGATAATCTGGAGCAAAGGATGATGATGATGTAAAGCACCAAAGAATGGTCAAACCCAGCCAGACACGGTGGGGCATGCCTGTCATCCCATCATCCCAGAACTTGAGAGGCTTAGACCAGAGAATTGCAGTTTGGAGGCCTCACAACTTAACAAGGCTCTTAGCAACTTAGCAAGACCCTGCTTCAAAATAAAATAAAAGATAAAAAACGTCCCTGGGCTCAATCCCGAGCACCACAAAAAACAAGAAAGAAAGAAAAAGAAAACGGTCATACTAACACAACGATCAAGAGAAAGAAGAGCATGGCGTAAGGGATGATTTCTCTATGGTGCAGGCACCATTTGACTCAGGATTTAATGATGACAACGGCTCCCATTTGTTGATGCTTAGAATGCAGGAGGCACTAGGGACGTACTTCAGAAGTGCATTGTATAATTTAACCTTCATAGCACCATGCAGCAGGCAGGATTTCCATATGCATTTCACAGATGAGAGACAGAACCTGAGCGAGACTAATTGCTTAACCTCACAGGGCTCTTGGCATACACCTTCCACATGAAGCTTATTTCATTCTCAAGATGTTCCTGTGCAGTTAGGGTTGTTACTGCCCCGTTTACAGGTGATACTAATAAGGGACGAAGGGGTCCTTTGCTGAAGGTCACACGTATTCATTCAGCTCACATCAGTCCTTCATTGACTGGTCATGGGAGGGACAAGGAGGCAAAAAGGGCATTCTGGAAGGAAGAGCTGCTGAACTCAGTGCGAGGAACAGATTGGATGAGCCAGGCTCGGGAGCACCACGGTGGGCCAGTCACGGAGGCCAGACAGGGCCCGCGGGGATGAGAATGGACTAACGTGGTGGAAATGAGATCCATTGCAGAGGGAGCAGAGAGAGGACCTGATGACTAATTGGATGCTTTAATCACACCTCACCCCTCAGCCCCTCTAAACTACCACGTGCTGCTCACTAGGCCTCACTCCCAGCCAGCCCTTTCTTCCTTTCCCTTTGATTACTTTAAGGTTCTGTTTTGAATGCTTCTGTTAAAAATGTGGCCATTCCTGTGCAATGGTGGACTTGAGAAGGGGAGATCCTAAACAGCTTTGCAGTTCAAACAGCCCTTCTCCATCCCTCAGGCAGGCACCAGTCGAATGAGACTGGGATGGTGACTATCAAGCAGGTTGCAAGAGAAAAGGCATCCTACCCTTCTGCTATTCCTGAGTGAAGAGATAAGTCCAGGTAACATTTTCCAGTTATCCTATCATGACTTTCTGCAGCATTCAGTGTGACTGATTATTCCTTCTTTGAAACTTTGGTGCCATTAACTTCTGCAGTGTCTCCCTTGCTGCTTTTCATTCGACCTCTGATGCGCCTTTCTATTCCCCTTAAATAGTATCTCTTCCTCTTGTTCTCTTAGAGGGCCACATATCCCAAGGTTTGTTCAGCATTCTCCACTTCTTCCTCTGTTTGCTTCCAGTACAATCTCAAATAAATTCACTCAGAATCTTTTAGCTGTCAATCTGCAGGATAAGAGGATCTGGTCCTTTTTTACTTATTTCACTGTTTCTATTTAGGAGAACATCATTAATATTCTTATGTAGCTTTGGGCTTTGGGCTGTAACTCATTTCTGAGAAGGTCACACGTGGGTCAGCTTTACCTACCTCCTGTTCTCCACAGATCTGATGCCTCACACTGCCTCTTCAGGTCTGAACTGCACTTTTGACTGTTTTATGCCTAATCCTTTAACTACATTACATTTAACTGCTATGTGTAAAAACTTTACTTGGTCCAATCTAGCTATCAGCAATCTACATTAGAGTTTCCCAATTTTATTACAGATTTGGTTGCACTGGGTAAATAAAAGAGAAAAAAAGAAAAAATGGCTGAGCATGGAGGCACATGCCTGTAATCTCAGTACTTGCAAGGCTGAAATAGGAGGATTTTAATCACTTGTAATCCCAGTACTTGGGAGGCTGAAAAAGGAGGATCACACGTTTGCAAACACCCTCAGCTACTTAGGGAGGCCCTCTGCAATTTACTGAGACCCTGTTTCAAAACAAAGAATAAAAAATAGGTTAGTAAGGCCCTCTGCAACTCAGGGAGACCCGGTTTCAAAATAAAAAATAGGGCAGGGGGTGTAGCTCAGAGGTCAAATGCCCCTGGGTTCCATCCCCAGACCTGAAAAAAAAAAAAAATAGGGCTGGAGGTGTTATTTAAAGGTAGATGCCCCTGGGTTCTCTCCCCGGTACCAAAAAAATAAAAAATAAAAATAAAAAAACTAGAAAGGACTAGGGTGCGGCTCAAAGACAGACAGACTATCCCTGCATTCCATCCCCAGTACCCAAAATACAATAATTAACTTAAAAAATACACACACCAGCTGGGCATAGTGGTTCATGCCTCTATTCTAGCAACTCAAAAGGCTGAGGCAGAAGGAGGATGGCAAGTTGGAGGCCAGCCGGGGTAACTTAGCAAGATCCTGTGTTGAAATAAAAAATGAAAAAAGGACTGGGTGCTAGAGTAAATCAGAGTGGTAGAGTACTCTTGAGTTCAATCCCCAGTATCAAAAGAAAAAAGAAAAACATACTGACACCTGTCCCCCACCTGACATGCTGATTTAATTGGTATGGGATGTCAGTTGGACACCAGACTTTGTATAAGCCAGTGTGCAGCCGGTTACTCTAATGCACGACAAGTTAGGGAACTAATATTATATTGAGTAGTTATTCATCAAAATCATGTAGAAAGCCGGGCGTGGTGGCACACGCTTGTAATCCCAGCATTTGGGAGGCTGAGACTGGAGGATCATGGTTCGCAGACAGCCTCAGCTACTTAGTGAGGCCCTCTGCAACTCAGTGAGACCCGGTTCCAAAATAAAGAATAAAAAATTGGGCAGGGGTTAACTCAGAGGTCAAATGCCTCTGTGTTCCAGTCCCAGACCTGGAAAAAAAAAAATCATGTAGGAAGGTGTTTGGTGGTTTTTTATGTTTGGTTTGGTTTGGATTGGTTTGGTACTAGGGATTGAACCCAGAGGCACTTTGTCTCTGAACTAAATCCCCAATCCTGCAATCTTCCTGTCTCAGCCTCCTCAGCCTCTCAAGTAATGGGATTGCAGGTGTGCATAACCATACACAGCTTTTTTTTTTTTCTTAATACAGATTTCTGGGTCCTACCTTAGATATTAGTCAGTGGGTTCCAGGAAACTTCTCTTCTTATATGTCTCTAGGTAAAGAAAATGTTGAGACTTGTCACATAGGCAACTTGGAATGGGCTTTTTTTTTTTTTTTTTTTTTTCTTGGTGGTGGTACTAGGGATTGAACCCAGAGGCATTTACCTTCAAGCTACACTCCCAGCCTGATTTTATTTGTTTGCTTGTTTGTTTGTTGTTTTTTGTTTTGCAGTACTGGGGATGGAACTCAGGGGCATTCAACCTCTGAGCTATACCCCCAGCCCTATTTTTTATTCTTGATTTTGAAACATGGTCTCACTGATTTGCAAAGGGCCTCACTAAGTAGCTGAGGCTGTCCACGAACCATGATCCTCCTGTCTCAGCCTCCCAAATGCTGGGATTACAAGTGTGCACCACAATGACCAGCCCGATTTTATTTGGAAACAGTCTCCCTTGGTTGATGAGAGCTTCACTGTTTGCTGATGCTGTCCTCATACATGTGATCCTCCTGTCTCCACTGTCTCTCAGTAGTTGGATTGCAGTCTAGCCAGCACCACCACAAGTGACTGTTTTCCTCAATCAGTCACTAAGCTAGAGTATACTTTCTAAAAATGCAAATCTGGTTTTAGCATTACACTTTAAATCCATGAATGGCCCCACCTTGCCTTAGGGATAAAATTCAAATTTAGCAGAGAAAGCCCTTCACACAGTTTTGCCTCCAGTCTCATTCCCTGAAACAAAATCTCTCCCCCTATGAATCACCTGGGACCTTCTTCTCCCCCCCAACCCCCCAGTATTGAGGCTGAAACCCAGGGGCATTCTACCTCCAAGCTCCATACCCAGCCCTATTTTTCATTTTTTATTTTGAAATAGAGTCTCACTAAATTGGGAATTGGGTCTCACACGTTGCTGAGGCTAGCAGCAAACCTGAGATCCTCAGGTTTGAGGATTTCAGCCTCCCAAACACTGGGATTGCAAGAATGTGCCACCATCCTGAGCTTCCTGGGGCATTATTCTAAACTGCCCCCATCTAATTCCCTGGAGGAAGTGCCCTGTATCAAAAACTTTACAAGACAGGATTCTGTGGATTTCACAAGTATGGTTAACACTGCCCTTAGACTCACCCATCGCCCTTATCACTAGAAATTCAAGGGAACAGGCCTGTGATCTCAGTGCTTAGGAGGCTGAGACAGAAGGACTTCAGGTAGGAGGCAAGTTTCAGCAATTTAGCCAGATTCTGTTTCAAAATAAGTAAAAAAAAAAAAAAAAAAAAAAGGCTAGTGGTGTAGTTCAGAGGTAGATTTCCCCCTGAAAGGCTACGAGAGAGAGGAGAGAGAGAGAGAGAGAGAGAGAGAGAGAGAGAGAGAGAGAGAGAGAGAGAACTAGAGAAGGAAGGGAGGAAGGGAGGGAGGGAGGGAGGGAGGAAAAACAAACCTATTTAGGTATCCTGAGTAGCTGAGCACTCTACCACTTCTCAGCTCTACCATGCTGATCTCTAGTGCCTTCCACCTGCTCACAACCTCCCTTGGTGAAGCTTCCTGATTTCTCAGGTGCAATGCTTTTGGGTTCCTCTTTTCTACTCCTATAACACCTTGCGTCCATCCCTCTTCCACTACTTACCCCTCATTATTTTCTAATGTCTCCTCCCTACTAGAATTTGAACTCCATTTTGGTAGTCACAGGGCTGTTTTCCTCTTTATCCCCAGATCCCAGTACAAGGGTTAGTACAATAAATGTTTGTTGAATTAATTACTGGAAAGCAAAAATAGGAAGTCAGGCCTGGTGTACCTCTGTAATCCCAGTACTTAGGAGGCTGAAAGAGGAGGATAGCAGGTTCAAGGCCAATACACGGTAACTTAGAGAGACCCTATCTCAAAAAAAAAAAAAAAAAAAAAAAAAAGACATGATTCTGTTCTTCATTATGGCTGGGAAGAGTTTTATTATATGTATATAACACATTTAATTAATCTATACATCCATGATTTGTAGAAAAATGTATGGAACTGGAAGATATCATGCTGACATGAGTCAGTCTCAAAAAGTCAAGGATCATGTTTTCTCTCACATGTGGAAGGTAGAGAGAAATTAGGAAACATAAGGGACTTTAATGCAGAGAATGGGAGGGGTGGCGCATGCCTGTAATCTGTCAGAGGAGGCTGAGACAAAAGGATTGAAGGTTTGAGAATGGCCTCAGCAACTTAGCAAGACTTTTTCAAAATAAAAGGCAAATAGGGCTGAGGGTGTAGTTCAGAGGTAGAACACACCTGGTTTAAATCCATGGTACCAGAAAAAAAAAAAAAAGGTAAAATAATGCAGAGAGAGAGACCTGTAGAGTCGTTGAGTTGAAGGGGGCAAAGGAAGAGAGCTGGGGAGGGGAAGAAGGGGGATTGAAACTGTTTAAAAAATACTAGAGCAATATGTGAAGGTATTAGTACCAATCTTACTAACTCATGTGGGGAGGGAGGAGAAGGAGCAGGATGGGTATAGAGAGAAATACACTGAGTTGTACACACTGTCTTTATTTTTAAAATCACATTGAACCTCTCTATGGTGTACAATTGAAATGAACTAATAAAACAATTAAAAACAATAATAAGGCATTGGGGTATGGCTCAGTAGTAGAGTACCTTTGGGTTCAATCCCTACTACTACTACTACTACTACTACTACTACTACTACACACACACACACACACACACACACAACCAGACATGGTGGCACACACCCGTAATCTCTGTACTGGGGAAGCTGAGACTGGAGAATTGCAGGTTTGAGGTCAGCCTCAGCAATTTCAGGTGACCCTATTTCAAACTAAAAATAAAAAGAGGTAGGGGTGCAGTTCATAGATAAAATGTCCCTGGGTTCAATCCCCAGTACTACAAAAATGAAAGAAAGAGAAAACAAAAATAGAAGTCTATTGTTAAGTAAATTTTAAAAAAAGGGCAAATAGGTTGTCACAATGCATAGGCAGAATTAGCAATACAGCTATTAGAATTTTAGGCTCAAGGATTTGTACCAATCATTTGAAATACACATAGAGAGACCCGGAGCATAAGTGCAATATCACTCCAGGTTTTTAATTACAAACAATAGATGCTGATGCATGCTGACTGAAATGCATTGAAAGGTTGTTGAGTAGCCCACAGGATTCCTAGGAAGACTAAAATGCCAGGCTTTGAACACAGGCAGGAACAAAGGAAGGCTCTGCAGTCAGAATCCCAGCCATGCTGAACAATGAAGGCCACAGCTCGCCCTGAGAGCCTGGGAAAGTCTGGGTCTGGGCATCTGCAAACGTGAAACACTGGCTTCCATGCCTGTCTTCATTCCCGTACACATAGAGCAAAGCCTCATATTTTGGTGAATTCCCAAATAATAAGGAGGTTTGAATGCTGGAAGGCCAATTCTAAATTTGTTTTCAATTTTATAAAGTATTATACATAGATTTTTTTTTTTTTTTTTTGCAGGTCTGGAGATAGAACCCAGTGGCATTTGACCTCCGAGCTACATCCCCTGCCCTACTTTTTATCTATATTTTGAGACAGGGTCTCACTGAGTTGCAGAGAGCCTCAGTAAGTAGCTGAGGGCTCTCTATCTCTGCCTCCCTCCTCCTGTCTCTGCCTCCCATATGCTGGGATTACAAGCATGCGCCACCATACCCGGCTTATACATAGAATTATCAATGTGGTAAAATTCATTAAAACCTTAGTACCCAAAAGAAAGTCAAAATAAATATTTTGTGTCTTGTGAAACACAAAATGCATTTGTGAACAAATCTGACGATTCTGCTAAATTAATTTTGGAGGAGAATAAACAATGTTGCCTACTTACCAGGCTTGACATCAGGCTTGAAGACGAAAGTGGCACAAAAGTCTTTAGGCACCAAAAACTGCAGCCCGGCTTCCTGCAGAACCCTGAGAAAGTGGACAGAAGTAGGAGAAGTTAGGTTCTAAGTACTGAGGGTAGAGAAGATGGGGTGGGGCTCAAGGTTGAACTGTAGAGTTAAGAGTCTGTAACTGGAGAGATGGAACTAAAGCAAAGAAGTATTAAAATAAGCACAAGTTCTGGGTGACAGAAAAATTCAAGGTTAAGAAGTTCACTTGAGCTTTTATTTCTTTGTACGTAAGGATAACTTTTTATAAAAAGAGTAGATGCTTACAATTTTAAAAAAGGCAATGAAGAAAAAAATTTAAATTTAAAAAATTTTTAAATTACTTCAATGCCAAGCATGGTTGTGCAAGCTTGTAATCCCAGTAGTTGGGAGTCTGAGACAGGAAAATCGCAGGTTTGAGGACATCCTCAGCAAGTCGTGAGACTCTCCTCAACCTAGTGAGACCCGGTTTCAAAAAAAAAAAAAACATTGGACTGGGATTGTAGTTCAGAGGTAGAATGCCACTGAGCTCAGTCTCTAGTGCCATTAGAAAAAGAAAAAAATAGAATGGGTGTGGTGGTATATGCTTGTAATCCCAGTACTTGGGAGGCTGAGACAGGAGGATCCAGGTTCGCAGCCAGCCTCGGCTACTTACTGAGGCCCTCTGCAACTTAGTGAGATCCTGTTTCAAAATAAAGAATTAAAAATAGGCTGGGGTGTAGCTTGGAGGTAAAGTGCCCCTGAGTTTAATCCTCAGTATTGGGGGGGGGGGAAGAAAACAAGAAAAGAAAGAAAAAAAATTACTCCGAATTTGACAACCAAGAAATAGGCATTAACACCAGGAGAATATCCTTCTAAACAGTTTTCTTTCTTTTTTTTTTTTTGTTTTTTTTTTGGGGGGGGGTGGTAGTACTGGGGTGGAACCCAGGGGCTTTCTACCTCTGGGCCATCCTCCCAGACCTATTTTATATTTCATTTGAAACAGGGTCTCACTAAGTTGCTGAGAACCTCACTAAGTAGCTGAGGCTGACTTCAAACCTGTGCGATCCTCCTGTCTCAGCCTCCCAAGCACTGGGATTCAAGTGTGCACCACCACGCCCAGTGCTAACCAGCTTTCTACACATGCATAACAGCATCTGGGCTGCCATAGGGCACCACACCACCAGCAATCTCCAGTTATAAAGATTATGTGTGAGACAATTGGATGGAGGAATGGGTGGATGATAGACCTGCATTACGTGGCTCTTATCCATTTATTTATTTATTTATTTACTTATTTATTTATATTAAGGATTGAACCATGGGCTTTCTGCCTCTGAGCAACAATCCCAGCTTTTTTATTTAAAGACGAGGACCTCTGCACTCTAATGCTTGTTATAACTGCCTCTCAATTGTTCCATGTTTGAGAATGTTTTTATTTTTTCTTATCAAGACTTATTGTAATTATATGCTCTGGACATTTTCTAGTATTGTATAGGCAAAGAGATTAATTGCTCACTATGTGTTTCTGATTATTATTATTATTATTATTATTATCATCATCATCATCATCATCATCATCATCATCACAGGGTTTCATGCATACTAGGCAACTGTTCTACTCATGAACTACATCACCAGCAAAGATGTTCTTTTTTTTATTGAGACAGAGTCTCCTAAGTTGCCCAAAAAGCCTTGAACTTGTACTCTTCATGTCTCAGCCTCCAGAGTAGCTGGAATCAAAGGTGTGCAACACCATGCCTTTCCAGAAAGAAATTTGATTGAAAAATCCAGTTAACAAAGAAATGACAGCTAGGCGTGGTGGCACACACTTGTAATCCCAGTACTTGGAGGCTGGCAGAAGAGGATCACAAGTTCGCGGACAGCCTCAGAAACTTAGTAAGACTCTCAACTCTCAGCAACCCCAAAATTAAAAAGGGCTGGGAGTAGAGCTCGGAGGTAGAATGCCCCTAGCTTCAATCTCCTGTAACCAACACACACACACACACACACACACACACACACACACACCCCGAGGGAAAAAGAAAAAGAAATGAATCAAAATTAAAAATTGAGGAGTTGGGTATGGTGGTATATCCCTATAATTTCAGCTACTCAGGAGCTTGAGGAGGACTGCAAGCTTGCCAAGTTTGAGGCCCTATAGCAAGACATTGTCTAGAGAGAGAGAGATTAGAAAAATTGTTCAGTGGTAGAGTGCTTGCCTGGCATTTGAAAGGCCTGGGTTCAATACAGTCTCCGAGGTCTTTTTTTTGGTTATGTACATTCATTTCTCAGGCCTGGGATTTTTTTTTTTTTTTTGGTACTACGTGTGTGTGTGTGTGTGTGTGTGTGCACGTGTGCCTGTGTGCATGCCTGCACTCACCTGCATTGGTGCTAGGGATCAAACCCAGGGGCATTCTACCTCTGAACTACTCCTCCAGCCTTTCATATTATTTATTTTAAAACAAAATCTCACTTATTGCTGATCTGTCCTCAAACCTATGATCCTCCTGTTTCAGCCTTCCAAATACTGGGATTACACATGTATGCCACCATCCCTAGCTTTGGTCCTACTTTTACCTTCAGAATTCTTTTTATGTTTTACCATCATCTCTGGCACTGACTAGCGCTGTGGGGAGAAGTTTGATGCCAATCTTTTTTCTCTGCAGATGACTTGTTTTTCTGCCTATATGTTGAACTAACTCATTTTTATACTTTCAAGTTCAATAAGTACGCCAGACCTGTTTTAGGGATAAGCATTTCTTATCTAATTATTTTATCACAATACGAAGTTAGATTATTGCTGTCATAATTCTGGCAGTCCTGAGAAACAGTCTTCTCACACCTTTGGAAACCAAGGGAGTATAAATACCAGCTGGTCTCTCCAATTCTTTATTTTGCCTTCTAGTCTATTGCCTTTGGTTTTTATTCCTTGCAATAGTCAAGCAAGTCCTGTGGCTCTTCTTGGGTCACTTGAAGTGATTCTGTGCACTCAACAGTCTCTGGAAAGATGGTGATGTAAAGGAGTAATCAAAGTAAAAATATTGTTGCCATGGAGTAGAGTGGTCTGCCTGGAGATCTGAATGTAGGGAGTTCTGCACAGAGCAAGTGTGGTAGACCAGATGTATTGTCCACGAGATGCATTTTCCAAGATTTTTTTCTGCCCTGCTATGTAGATGGATGGATGAATGATAGGGTCTGAAAAGGATTTTCTTTCTCAAGTGGTTAGATGAAGTGGCTGGGAGTCTATGGAGGCAAAATACTTCTTTAGTGAAAAAAGAAGCAGCTGGTTCTTCCATTCAGAGATAATGCATGTCATTTTGGTAAGGGTGTTTACTGCCACGGAGATGATGGTGGCCGCCTATGTGGTACACGCTTGTAATCCCTCTTCTTGGGAGGCGAAGACAGGAGAATTGCAGGTTCATGACCAGCCTTAGCAACTTAGTGAGTCCCTTAGTAACTAGATTCTGTTTTGAAATAAAAAAAATTAAAAATTTAAAAATCAGACTAGGGATGTAGTCAGAGGTAGAATGCCCTTGATTTTAATCCCCAATACCACAAAAATGAACAAATTTTATTTGTGTGTGTGTGCTGTCAGAAATTGAACCCAGAGGCATTATACCTCTGAATTACACCCCTAGTCACTTGTTAATGTTTTGTTACGAAACATGTTTTATGAAAATGTTTTGTTAGGTCTCACACTAGGTTGCTGAGTCTCCTTAAGTTGCAGAGGCTGTTCTTGAACCTGCGATCCTCCTGTTTCAGCCTCCCAAGTACTGAGATTATGGGTACACACCACCGCACCTAGCAAAAAGATGATATTGTACCTTGGGAAGGAAAAGGAGGGCAGTGATAATAAAATACTTGGTGATGTTATCTCCAAGACTTTTGTGTGTGTGTGTGTGTGTGTGTGTGTGTGTGTGTGTGTGGTTCTGGGGATGGAACCCAGGGGCATTCTACCTCTGAGCTACACCCCCAACCTATTTTTTATTCTTTATTTTGAAACAGGGTCTCACTGACTTGCAAAGGGTCTCACTAAGTAGCTGAGGCTGTCCTTGAACTGTGATTCTCCTGTCTCAGCCTCCTAAATGCTGGGATTACAAGCATGTGCCACTATGCCCGGCTCTCCAAGACTCTTGTGTCTTGGGATATCTTGAGGTAATTATACCACAACTTCAGAGTTAGCTTGCCTATGTGTATGTGCCATGGAAATGTGAATGTGCATTTTAGTTGTTAATCTGAAAAAGTAAAACCACTAGAAATTGCATAGGGCCCCAGAGGCCCCGACATGGTAAAAGCACAGCCCTGGGGGTGCAGCTCATGCTCCGAACATAAGTCCTATAGGTTTGGTTAAAGAGTTTCCTCCCCTTCCTGAGCCATGCTCCTGGGAACCACTATAAGGTGGCCTTAGATACTGACCAGTGCTTCTTATATACATAATAGCTTCCCCCCCCCCCCACACACACACACCATTGCCTTCCTTGGAACTGAGGCTGCATAATGACAAAGTTTTTGCATATCTGTCATGATGGGCTGGTGTTTTCCTTGAAGAGCAGTGTATCAAAGCGGTTGGTTGAGTTTTGGTCTCATTAGCAACAGATAGAAAAGGAGAACTCCTCTCCTCGGATTCAAGCTGACTTCTCAAGTTTTCCTGTGCTGCTCACAGACTTTGGGAGTACTCGTCCCAGAGTGCTGGGCCTCTTTCATTCAGTGCATCGACATGTTACCTTTAATTGACACTGGTTCTTTTTCCCTCGCTGGGGAGTGAGCCTCGGTTAGCATGAGCTGCCTGAAGAAGAGAAACAGGTCAGCTGTATTGGGCATTCATAAAGATATTAGAAAGTTAATGTAGATCAGGGATGTCAAGTGATAAGCCTGTGGTTGGATTAGCACACAGGCCATTTTCTATGGCCGACATAGTATTTGCCTGCATACAAAGACTTCGTAGTCTTTACAAAGTTTTTTTTTCAATTAGTTGCCTGTTTTTCTTTCTTTATTCATTTCTTTATTATTTTATTTATTGGTACTGAGGATTGAACCCAGGGGCATTCTATCTCTGGGATATATACCCCCAGCCCTATTTTATATTTATTTTGAAACAAGGTCTTATTTAGGTTTATGAAAGTCTCACTACTTGCTGATGCTGTCCTTGAATTTGCAATCCTCCTGTCTCAGTCTCCCCAGTCCTAGGATTTCAAGAAAGTGCCATCATACCCAGCTAGTTGACTGCTTTTGTTTATTTGTTTGTTTGTTGTTTTTGTTTGTTTTATAGACCTGGAGTTGAACCCTGGGGCATCCTACCCCTGAGCTACACCCCCAGCCCTATTTTTTCTATTCTTTATTTTGAAACAGGGTCTCACTAAGTTGTGGAGGGCCTCACTAAGTAACTGGAGTGTGGGTGAGAACTGAGGTCCTCCTGTCTCAGTGTCCCAAGTACTGGGATTACAAGTATGCACCACCACATCCGGCAGTTGCCTGTTTTTAAGAGGTGGGAATATGCCCTATAACAACACAGACTGCCATATTTTCTTGTAAAATGAAAGACATGGCAACCACACTGAGAGCACCTTCTCACAGCAGCCTCAGGCCCTGAGCCGCTGCGGAGAGCCAGGGATGAGGTGCCTTCTCCACAGGACTGTGTTCTCCAGCTCGCCAAGGTCCCTAACCAGTCGAAGTTACCCTCCAGACCCGGAGGCCAGCTGTCAGTTTCCATTTATAATCACACCTGAACTTTTTGTTTTCCTTAAGATACAGTCAAAAAGGAAGGTGACATATTTCCTCTCTCAGCCTCTACCATATGCAGAAATATGCAAGACACACTGAGGGCCATAGGGGTCATTTTCTTAGCTGGCTTTACTCCTTACTATTACCTACCTCCTGGGGACCTTTGTGCATCTTGGTGTGTGACTATTGCATTTGCTGATAGAAAGGCAAGGTGAGCCAGACAGCCCAAGATTCGGATAAATATGTCTGTCTGTTAGTTTATGTGAGAGGGTAGCCCCTTCTTGGTGACGAGTTTATCCAGTTGTGTGGACTTATTGCTTGGGAGCAGGGATGGGACTTTGGGGGAAGAAAAATCAATGATAGTCAGGGATTATTGGAGGTTCTTACTTGTTTTCAGTCACATATGGCTTTCTGATTTTCCTCCCTGAGTTTTATTATCAAATTGAGGTGTGATTTATTGCAATTCTCCAGCTTACTCTCCATGCCTGAACTGTGCTAATTAGCAGTTTGTGTGTGAGCCCAACCAAGGACTCTAGGCTAAGCATCTTTGTGAAGTATGGTTCAAAAACCTCTTGAGTACTGTACCAGCCAATCACATTGTAACTCTGCAGCCATATGTAACTACTCTGTATGTAAGTAAAAGTTGTCACCCCACTTTCCTTAGTCCAGCTTTTGCGTTTCTTACGCTTTTCAAAATCCTTTAAGAATCAATTTTGGAATGACTAATGAATTCCCTTTGTTCAAATTTAACAAGTGAAGAGGACATACAGTGAAATAACTTTCTTCATTCCTGACCCCAATTATCTAGTACTCTTCCTTGGAGATAAATAATGCTACCAATTTCTATTCTATTACTCCAGAAACATTTTATGCCACTGGTTCTCAGTTTGTGAGCTGTGGATGCCTGGGGATCCTTAGGGTAGGTTCAGGGTGTCCATGAGATCAAAACTATTTTCATACTGATCATAAGACATGATTTGCCCTTTTTCACTGTTGACATTTGCACTGGCAATGCAAAAACCTTAATGGAGGCCAGGCAAGGCAGCGTATACCTGTAATCACAGTTCTTGATTGTCTCTGTGTCCAGTCTTAGTAACAATAAGGAAGGAGAGAAAGAAAGAAAGAAAGAAAGAAAGAAAGAAAGAAAGAAAGAAAGAAAGAAAGAAAGAAAGAAAGAAAGAAAAGAGCAATGGTTGGTAAAACTACTGACACCCTGACAGGAAACTGTACTGAGTCATTGTATTTTTTACTGCCACGCATTCAGAGATGAAAACATTCAACTTTCACATAAGAATACCCTTAGTGACACCAGAAAAACTAATAAATTATATTACGCATCGACTCTGTGTGTGCGCGTGTGTGTGGCACTACATACTGATCTCAGAGCATTCTACCTCTGAGCTTCACCCTAAGTGCAGCTTGAATCTGTGACTCTCCTGTCTCAGCCTCCCAAGTACTAGGATTACAGGTGTAGGCCACCATAGCCAGCTCTATTTTTTATTTGGAAGCAGGGTCATGTTCACTGAGTTGCTGAGGTTGGCTTCAAACGTGGGATCCTCCTGTCTCAGCCTTCCGAGTGCTGGGAATCCAGGAGTGCACCTCCGTACCCAGTTGCAGACTCAAGTCTTGATTCTTGAGTACCTGTCTTCTGCATCGTCTGTCTGATGCAACAGGAAGTAAATTGGAATTTACTGAAGAGCACCTGTGTGGCTCTTTGAGTTGAAAACTCAAATAGCTAAGTATTTCATGAAGCATCTTTTTTATTTGAAAGAATGATGGGTAATCTATGTTAGAGGAGTGCTTATGAAATTTTTTTTTTTTTTTTTTTTTGGTGGGGGAAATGGGAGATTAGTTACTGGGAATTGAACCCCATGGCACTCTAAAACTGAGCTATATCCTCAGTCCTCTGTATTTTTTTATTTTCAGACAAGATCTTGTTAAGTTGCCCATCCAGGATGGGCTCAAACTTGTGATCTCCTGCCTTAGCTTCCTGAGTCTCTGCGATTATAGATGTGTGCTAGCTAGCAAAATTTTTTGAAAATGAACAAAAAAGCCTATTACTTTAAAAAAGTTATATGAATTGCAAGTGATAAAATTTGAGCTTTTAAATAAGAATTAGAATTTTGGAAAATTTGTATTTACCACTGTGAGTCCACCAGCTTCTCAATGCCTAAAACTTTTCTGGTCGGGTGGAGTAGCTCACACCCATAATTCTAGTACTTGGGAGGCTGAGACAGGAGAATTTGGGTTCCAGGCCAGCCTTGGCAATTTAGCAAGACTTGCAGCAACCTACTGAGACCCTGCTTCAAAACAAAAAATAAAAAAAGCCTGGGGTGTAGTTTGCAGGTAGAAGGACCCAGCGTTCAAACTTCAGTACAAAAAAAAAAAAAAAAAAAGCCTGTTTGATTATATGAAAAGACTTTTAAAACGCTTCTCTATTTTCTACTCTCATACCTGGGTGAGATTTTCCTTATATACTTCAACCAGAGCAATATAGCACAAGAGATCAAATGCAGAGGCAGATTGAGGATGCAGATATGTCCTATTAATGTAGACATTCAAGACACTTGTAAAAATACAATATATTACTTTTTTTCTTTCTTTTTGTGGTACTGAGGACTGAACTTGGGCATTCTACTTCCAAGCTATACTCTTAGCACCCCCCCCCCCCTTTTTGCAGTACTGGGGATGGAACCCAGGGGCATTCTACCTATCCAAGCTTACCCTTAGCCCTATTTTTTATTCTTTATTTTGAAACAGGGTCTCGCTGAGTTGCAAAGGGGCTTACTAAGTAGTAGCTGAGGATGTCTGAGAACCATGATCCTCCTGTTTCAGCCTCCCAAATGCTGGAATTATAAACGTGTACCATCATGCCCAGCCCTAGCCCTTATTTGATTGATTGATTGATTGATTGATTGATTGATACTGGGGGTAAAACCCAGGGGACTTCTACCTCCAGGCTACATTCCCAGACCTATTTTTTTATATTATATTTGGAAACAGGGTCTCACTAAGTTGTTGAAAGTCACACTAAGTAGATCCTCTTGTCTCAACCTTCCAAGTGCAGGGATTTGTGCCACCATGCCCTTTTTTATTTTGAAACTTTATTTTTAGTTTTAGTTTTTAGTTATTTTTATTTTTTATTTTTTTGGTGGTACTGGGGTTCCCAGAAACCCTCCTATCTCTGGGCTACACTCCCAGTACCTATTTTTATACTTTTTTATATGGAAATAGGGTCTCTTAAGCCAGGGTGACTAGCTTCGAACCTGCCTGATCCTCCTGTCTCTGCCTCCCAAGCAAGGGGATTACAAGCGTGCGCCACCACGACCGGTGAAACTTTTTTTTTTTTTTTTTTTGAAACAGGGTCTAAGTTTTAGAGGGCCTAAGTTGCTGAGGCTAGCCTCAAATCTATAATCTTCCTGTCCCAGCTTCCTAAATACTGTGATTGCAGTACCACACCCAGCTAACATACTACTCTTAGATTTGCTTTGGACAGCCTAGTTTTTTTTTTTTATAAAAATATTATGTTAACATGCAGTGGGTTTATCTTTGCAATTTGAAATAAACCTTTAAATTTTTTCTCAGTTTCAGTTTTTTATTTGGTAAACACTAATACATATAATCTATGTAATAAAAATTATTTGTATTCCTCAATACTCTTTTGATGTAAGGTGGTCTTGAGACCAAAAATATTGAAATTTGAAAATTTTTGTGCCAGGAGTGGTGACTCATGCCCATAATTCCAGTACTTGGAGCGAGGAGGATTGCAGGTGTGAGGACGGCCTCAGCAACTCTGTTGGATCCTGGAGTGTTTTTCTGTGTGTGTGTGTGTGTGTGTGTGTGTGTGTGTGTGTGTGTGTGTGTGTGTGTTGCTGGGGATTAAACCCAGAGGCATTCTACCAGCCTCTGGGCTAGTAGAATTAGGCTATACTCCCAGCCTGATTTTATTTCTTATTTGGAAACAGGTTCTTGGTAGGTTGAGTCTCACTACTTTAACATTTCAAGATAATTTTGGGGGGGAGTCTGGGGATAGAACCCAGGGTTATTCTACCTCTGAGCTACACCCCCAGCCCTGTTTTTTATTCTTTATTTTGAAACAGGGTCTCTCTGAGTTGCAGAGGGCCTCACAAGTAGCTAAGGCTGGCAGCGAACCATGCTTTTCTGTCTCAGCCTCCCAAATGCTAGATGACAAGTGTGTGTCACCACGCCCAGTGACATTTAAAGATAATTAAAAAAAAAATTTAGTGCAGCTGATCATGGTGGCGTACACTTGTAATCCCGCATTTGGGAGGCTGAGACCCATGGATCACAGTTAGCGGACAGCCTCAGCTACTAAGTGAGGCCCTTCACAACTGAGTGAGACCCTGTTTCAAAAATAGAATAAAAATTTTAAAAAGGGCTTGGGTTGTCGCTCGGAGGTAGCATGCCCCTGGGTTCCATCCCCGATACTGCAAAAAAAAAAAAAAAAAATAGTGCTATGATTTAAATATGTCCCTCCAAGTTTCATGTGTTAGAAACCTAAGCTCCTAATTTATATGTTGATGGTATTTGGGGGTGGGGATCTATGATAGGTGGTTAGGACTAGAGAAAGTCATGACGGGAGATGCCTATGATGACTTTATTTTTTAAATTTTGGTACTGGAGGTTGAACCCAGGAATATTCTACCTATGAGATAACCCCAAGCCCCACTTTATTTTTTATTTGGAAACAGCTTCTTGCTAAGTGGCTTATGGCCTTGACAAGTTGCTGAGGCTGGCCTCAAACCTGCCATCCTCCTTTCTCAGCCCCCCAAGTACTGGGATCACAGGCGTGTGGCACCATTCCTGGCTCTGTGATGGCTTTATAAGAAGAGACCTAAGCTAGTATTCTTTCTCTGTCTCACCATGTGCTACTGTCCATGTTACAATGAAGCCTCATCACATGCCAGCACCCTAGTACTGGACTCCCTGCTTTCAGAACCATGAGTTAAATAAGACTCTGTTCTTTATAAATTACCAGGCCTCTGGTACTCAGATATAGCCACAGAAAGTGGACTAAGACAATAATGATGGTCCTCAGTAGCCCCATGATGGTTATGTATCAGATAACCATCATGACTTTGGGGGGTACTTATTAATTTTTTGTTCATTAAAGGGTGTCCCACATCTACCATTCTATCTTCACCAATTTAAATGCTTTCTCCTCTAGAAAACCTTCCATGGTTCCCTAAAATACGACAGCATTCTTTTCCTTCATATTCCCACAAGATTTTGTCATTTTTCTATCATAATAAATATTAGGCTACCTTATTTATAAGCACCTGCTTATTGACAGTCTCCCCACTATATATTCCATCATAGGGAGAGTGATGCTATGTTTTATTTATTTAACATTTTATTCCCATAACTGAGTCTGCTACCTGAAATATAATAGGCGAATAATGGATATTGGTTGAACTAATGAGCAAATAGACAATTTTAGCTAGGATGTGAGCTCTGAAACTTTTTCTTTCTTTTCTTTTTCCTGTCTTAGCCTCCCAAATACCAGTATTATAGGTGTGAGGCACCATGCCTGGCTTGAGTTTTTTATTTTTTAATAATAAAATAGCCAAATGTTCACTAAGCATTTTCAGCATGCCAGGCTCTGTTGCAAGCTGTAACTCATCTGTTCTCGCACCAGCCTGTGAAGGAAAGAGCAGCATTGTCTCCGGTCTATAGAAGGGTTAACTGGCTGGTGAGAGGTGACTTTCTGGAGGCCCTGAGCTAAGGAGCCGCAGAGGCCAATTTGAATCCAGAGTGCTGCTTTCATAACACAAAGGCAGGCCTCTCACCCACCGGGGACTGTTTGCTGCTACCAGCAATGATGTTGGTGATAAACTACTTTCTCCTGCACTTTGGGTGTGCCCAGCACCACTCACAGTGTGCCCATTTAGTGGTTCTTCTAGGAATATTGGCCTCTTAACAGACATTGGGTTTTAAGATCCAGGGGATATAGGTTTGAATTCCAACCACATGGAAACTGTGTGACTTTTATCGGGTATTTGCTCTCTCAGAACCCCAGCTCCTCATCTTAAGACTGGTAAATTCACTCTGCATATAACCTGAACAATTAAGAACTGGTACTGAAATCCTTGTACAGGAGTCTTTATAACAGCACTATTCATAATAGACAAGAGGTGGAAACTTCCCAAATGTCCAATAAGGATGAGTGGATAAACAAACTGGAATATCCATACAGAGGAGTAATATTTTGCCATAAAAAGAAATGAAGCCAGGCATGGTGGCGCATGCTTGTAATCCCTGTGCTTGGGAGGCAGAGACAGGAGGATCGCGTAGGTTTGAAGCCAGCTGTGCTGGCTTAAGAGGCCTTGTTTCCAAATAAAAAATATATATATAATATATTATATATATTATACATCACATACATATACATATATATGTGTATATATCCATATATATACACATATACATACATATATATATACATATATATGTGTGTGTGTGTGTGTGTGTGTGTGTGTGTGTGTGTGTGTGTGTGTGTGTGTGTATGTCTGGGAGTGTAGCCCAGAGGTAGAAGGGCTTCCAGGAACCCCATTACCACCAAAAAAAAAAAAGAAAGAAATGAAGTACTGACATGTCACGAGGTAGGTGAACCTGGAAAACGTAACAAAATCCAACAACTTTGACAGGAAGGAATTCTGAGTCCCATTTCATAGAGAGAAAACTGATGTCCCGAAAGGCTGATGACTTCCTCATGGGGGCCCAGTAGCTGAAGCTTGGGCCAGACCTTGGCGCTCCTTTTCCTCCATCCAGCCAGAGACAGGCTGCTGTGGTCGCACAGTCCTGGGCTCCACTTTACCTCCAGATGGAATGACTTCACCTTTCTGGATAACTATTTCCTTCCAGCTTTGAGAGATCAGGGTTCAGTCCATGTGACACTGGGGTCTGAAGCTCAGGACACGGCGGCAGGAAGTGGAAAGAAAGGGAACAGAGCATATGGCTTTGCCCCTCATGGCATGCAGGCTGGATGCAGAGATATTATTATTATTATTATTATTATTATTATTATTATTAATTATTATTATTGTTGTTGTTGTTGCATTGTAGTCACACATCTTTTTTTTAAATTAATTTTTTTTTTGCAGTACTTGGGATGGAATCCAGGGGCATTCTACCTACAAGCCACACACCCAGCCCTATTTTTTATTCTTTATTTTTGTTTTTTTGTTTTGTAGGACTGGGGATGGAACCCAGGGCATTCTATCTCCAGGTGACACCCCAGTCCTGTTTTTTATTCTTTATTTTGAAACAGGGTCTCACTGAGTTGCAAAGGGCCTCACTAAGTAGTAGCTAAGGCTGTGCGTGAATGGCGATCCTCTTGTCTCAGCCTCCCAAATGCTGGAATTACAAGCATGCACCACCACACTCGGCTTTGTAGCATACATCTTAATGGGGTACAAGATGGTAGAGGCATACATGCACACAACACTGATTTTGCCCTTCCCCAATTCCTACTCCATTCCTTCCTCCCTCCTTCTCATATTTGTCTGAGTGATTGACTTTGATATGTTTGTCAATGTACATCATGTACATTAGGAGAGTGAGATATTCTGCGGTTTTTTTCTGATGTTTGGGGTCGTTTTGGGTTTTGTTATGGGGGTAAGTGTGTCCGGGACCCTAGCAGGGGTTCCCGGGGAATGGCTTCCCCAAACCATAGTCTCCCAATCTGTAACAATATTTATTTATTTATTTATTTATTTTGGTGGTACTGGGGTTCCTGGAAACCCTTCTATCTCTGGGCTACACTCCCAGACCCATTTTATATATTTTTTTAAATTTGGAAACAGGGTCTCTTAAACCAGCCAGGGAGGCTGGCTTTGAACCAGCGCAATCCTCCTGTCTCCGCCTCCCAAGCACAGGGATTACAAGTGTGTGCCACCACGCCCAGCTGGAGAGTGAGATTTTTAAATTAAAAATTTCAAGCCAGGTGTGGTGGCACATGCCTGTATTCCCAGTACTTGGGAGGCTAAGACAGAAGGATGGCAGGTTCAAGACCAGACTCAGCAACTTAATGAGACCCTCAGCAACTTGGTAAGACCCTGTTTCCAAATAAAAAATAAAATAGGGCCTGGAAGTATAGTTCTGAGGTAGAGTACCCCTTCAATCTCCAGCACCACAACATAAATAAAAACTTCAAGCCGGACATGGTGGCACACTCTTATAATCCCAGCATTCGGGAGGCTAAGAACAGAGGATAGCGGTTCGCAGACAGCCTCAGCTACTTAGTGAGGCTTGTTGTGACTCAGTGAAACCCGGTTTCAAAATAAATAATAAAAAATAGGGCAGGGGGTGTAGCTTGGAGGTCAAATGCTCCTGGGTTCTGTCCCCAGACCCAAAAAAAAAAAAAAAAAATTCAGATACTTAGTGAGATCGCCTCAGCTACTTAGTAAGGTCCTCTACAACTCAGTGAGACCCTGTTTCAAAAAAAAGAATAAAAAGTAGGTATGGGGGTATAGCTCAGAGGTAGAATCCCCCTGGTTTCCATCCCCAGTGCTACAAAAAAGCAGGGGTTTGGTGGTATTGTTCAGAGAATGCCCTTGGTTACTAAAAGAAACAAACAGAAAAGAGCTCAGCTCTAGGAAGACACTTCACCTGCATGTGCTGCCGACCCCACTTTCCTGCCAGGTACAATCCTACTCTTTCCTTCCAGAAGCTTCTCCCCCACTCCCATTTCAGCAAGCCTTCACTACTTCCTCTTCTGCAGATTCCCTGCTTCTCTCTTCCCTCACCTATGATCAGACTCTGTGATCACTCTTATGTCTTCTGATAGGAAATGGGCTTCGAGTTGCTTAGTTCTCCTGCTATGTGGAGAGCAATGACTAGTGAATGGTGCTTCATAGACTTTTGCTTTGTGCCTCTGTATCTTCTGTAGCATCTTGCCCCTGTTGTCTATGTGGAAATATGACGTAAGGGACCAAGTCTTTTTTTGTTTGTTTCCAGACTGAGTCTTAAAAACACAGAAAAAGAGCTGGGCGTGGAGGGGCACACCCATAATCCCAGTAGTTGGGAGGCTGAGACTAGAGGATTGCAGCCTCAGCAATTTAGTGGAAACCTGACACAAAATAAAAAATAAAGCTGGGCGTGGTGACACACATTTGTAATCCCAGTTGTTGGGAGGCCGAGATAAGAGGCTGAAGCTGAGGACAGCTTCAGCAAGTAGTAAGACTCTCATTGACCTAGTGAAACCTTGTGGTCAAATAAATAAAATTGGGCTGGGGGGTGTAGCTTGAAGGTAGAATGACCCTGGGCTTGATCCCCAGTACCAAAATAAATAAATAATAAGATAAAATAAAAAAGGGCTGGGGACATAGCTCAGAGGTAGAATGCCCCTGGGTTCAATCCCCCCCCTCATAAAATAAATAATAAAAAATAAAGTAGGGCTGGGGGCATAGTTAGAGGTAGCCCTGGGTTCTATCCCCAGTACCACAAAAAGGAAAAACAAATAATAATAAAAAGAATGGCCTCAGCAAAACCCTACTTTTTTTTTTTTAATTACTGGAGATTGAACCCAGAGGCATTCTACCTCCAAGCTATACCTGTCCAGGCCGATTTTATATATTATTTGGAAACAGGGTCTCACTAGGTTGCAGATAGCCTTGCTAAGTTGCCAAGGCTGGCTCTGAACCTGTGAGACTCCTGTCCCAGCCTCCCAAGCACTGGGATTACAAGTGTGTGCCACTATGTCCGGCTGTAAGACTCTATTTCAAAAAATAAAAGTAGGGCTGGAGTGTAGCTTGGAGGTAGCATGCCCCTGGGTTCAATCCCCAGCACCATAAAACAAACAAACAAACAAACAAACAAACAAACAAACGCTGCTAGAATACCCCTGGGTTCAACCTCCAGCATCACAGAAAAAAATAAATAAAAGAGGATACAGTTTTGCTGTGTCCTAAGTCCTGACCACAGAAGCTGTGATATGACAAACATACAATATTTTAAGCAGATTACCTTTGTGGTAGTTACAAAGCAATAGAAAACAAATATGCTCTCTTATCAGAAGACATACATGTTATATACAACTGATTCTAGCTAATGTCAGATAGAAAAGAGGGGGGAATTGTTTGGAATAGGATTTGATGCATCACAAAATTGAGGGAAAGGCTTCATGGCCAGGCCTTGGGGACCGTAGGAACGAGGGCAACTATGAGGTTCTGGTCCAGGAAGTTTGGTGGGTACACTTCCGTTTTTGTTGTTGTTGTTTATTGTTTGTTTGGTGTGTTTTGATTTGGTTTTTGTACTGAGAATTGAACCCAGGGGCATTCTACCTAGGAGCTATACCCCCCACACTTTTCTTTTTTAAATTTAAAATAGGGTCTGTCTGGCTAAATTGCTGAGGCTGGCCTTAAATCTATAATCCTATTCCAGCCTTAAAACCTGGGATTATAGGTGTGCGCCACCTCGTCCAGCCTGGTGTGAGCACTTTGAAACCCACCTACGCCTGCCCTCCTTGCTCCCACTGTGAGTCAGATGCTCCAAAGAGATGCAGTCTGAGGGGCCTCATAGCTATCCGCCCCCTCCCCAGGATGCTGGAGAATGAACAGGCCCTGGTGTGGAATGAGGAAGGGAACTTCTGATAGGGAAGTGTGATCTTCTCAATGAAAGTAAAGGAAAAAGATTTGGTAAGACACACAAAAGAAATCCACCCTGTTACCTTCTAGGGCTACTAAGTAAAGATATAAAACCAGGACCTAATGGCACACCCTTGTCATCCCAGACAGGAGGATCACAGGTTCAAGGCCAGCCTTAGCAACTTAGTGAGCTTCTCAGCAACTTTGTAATCCCTGCGCTTGGGAGGCTGAGACAGGAGGATCCCAAGGGTTTGAAGCCAGCCTCAGCTACTTAGTGAGGCTTTCAGCAACTTAGTAAGACCCTGTTTCCAAATAAAATATAAAATAGGTCTGGGAGTATAGCCCGGAGGTAGAAAGCCTCTGGGTTTCACCCCCAGTACCACCAATAAAATAAAATAAAAAGCCAAAAAAAAACCCAAACAAAATAAAAAATAAAATAGGGCTAAGAGTGTGGCTCAGAAGTAAAACACCATGGGTTCAAGCCCCAGTAAGTACTATAACCCCCCCTCCAAAGAAAGAAAGACAGTAGTTAATAAATATAAGGAACTTGGCCCATAGGAATCACTCAGTAAGACAGGTTTGTAGTGCACACTTGCAATCCTAGTACTGGGGAGGCTAAGACAGGAGGACCATAGGTTCAAAGCCAGCCTCAGCAATTTAGCAATGCCCTCTACAACTTAATGAGACCCTGTTTTAAAATAAAAAATAAAATAGGGCTGAGGGTGTAGCTCAAAGATAGGATTCCACAGGGTTCAATACCCAGTAAATCACTCAGTAAATTTTAACCATAATTATTAAGCAGGGATCTAAGTTTAAAAAAAAAAAAAGCTGTTTCTGAAGATGAAATCACATCAAGAAGATAGGGCAGGCTTTGTTGTGGCCTAGATGATTTAAAAAGTGATGAGAGGCTAGGAAGTCGTAGACCCCCAAAACTGCCTGTGCTAATGATTGGTATGCATTCAAAACAACCCACTATGAGGCCAGTTCCTCCAGATCCCTGTGGACCAGGGACGAGGCAAGCCATGAGTGGCTGCACCTCTTCACCGAGAACTTTTAGTGGTTGGCCAACGGGCTGACTGTAAATATGCTAGATGTGCCTAAGCCAGTTCTTCCATGTTTAAATCAGGTTTTTAAGTATGTAATTTTAGGTAACTCCTAATATCTGGCAGTATTCACATTATATCTGGCAATATTTGTATTTGGCATTATCCCTTAATGTCTTTCTTTTGTGTGTGTGTGTGGTGCTGGGGATTGAACCCAGAGGCATTCTCTGTACTTGAACTACCCAGCTAGCACCCAGATGTTACATATATGGAGGTACTGGGGATTGAACCCAGGGGCATTCTACCTCTGAGCTACAAACCCAGCCCCTATATTATTTTTTATTTTGAAACAGGGCCTCATTAAGTTGCTGTGGCTGGCCTCACTAAATTGCTAAAGCTAGCTGAGTGTGGTGGCACACACTTGTAATCCCAGCACTCGGGAGGCTGAGACAGGAGGATCATAGGTTTGCAGCCAGCTTCAGCTAATTAGTGAGGCCCTTCGCAACTTAGTGAGACCTTGTTTCAAATAATGAATAAAAAATAGGTCTGAGGGCATAGCTCAGAGGTAGAATGTCCCTAGGTTCTATCCCTAGTACTGCAAAAATAAGTAAACAATCTGAGCATGGTGGCACACACTTGTAATTCCCACGCTTGGGAGGTTGAGACAGGATGATGGCACAGGTTTGAAGCCAGGCTCAGCTATTTAGTGAGGCTTTCAGCAATTTAGTGAGACCCTGTTTCCAAATAAAGTTTAAAATAGGTGTGGGAGTATAGCCCTGAGGTAGAAAGCCTCTGGGTTCCTCCCCCAGTACCACAATAAATGAATGAATAAATAAATAATAAACTGCTGAGGCTGGCCTCAAACCTCTGACTCTCCTACCTCAGACTCCCAAGTACTGAGATTATAGGCATGTGCCATCAATCCTAGTTCTATAATTTTTTTTTTTTTTTTTTTTGCGGGTCTGGGGATGGAACCCAGAGGAATTTGACCTTCAAGCTACACCCCGTGCCCTAATTTTTATTCTTTATTTTGAAACCGGGTCTCACTGAGTTGCAGAAGGCCTCACTAAGTAGCTGAGGCTATCCACGAATTGCGATCCTCAGGTCTCCCGAATGCTGGGATTACAAGCATGCGCTACCACGCCCGGCTTCTATAATTGTTTTGAAGTGAAGTTTTCCTTTGCTCTTCTTGTTATAGAATGCTGCTGCTGGGCAATACACCCATTTTGAGGAAGACGCATCTGCCAGGTGGTGTTATCTCTGGCCCAGAACCTCACTGATGGCTGGAGTTAACTTCCATCCCATTCTATTTTACTCCACAAGTATTTATTGAGCTTCCATTATGTGCAATGAACTGTATTAAGTGCTTTAATAGATTAAAAAATGAATAGATAAGACAGAGCTTCTGACCTTAGGGTATTTTATTATCTTAAAAGAGAGACAAACGTTACAAGGACCAGACACAAGACAGAGAAGGATATGACAAGTGCTAAAATAGATACAGAGACTGAAGGAAGCTTGACATTTCAAGTGTGGTCATCTGGAGTTTTCCTGGTGGAAGGAGCGTTTGAGCCTTTTCTAATCATAGGCCCCTCTAGGAATGGGGGACATTGGTTTTCGTATTCCTAGCACCTAGCATAGTCTCTGGTTCTTAATATAAGCAATTAAAGATGACTTTAAAAATTATTTAAATTGTGGTAAAACAAAAAGCAAAGTTTACTATTTTAACTTTTTTTTTTTCCATTAATGGGATTGGATCCAGAAGTAGCCATCCCCAGACCTTTTTGTTTTTTATTTTGAAACAAGGCCTCACTAAGTTGCCGAAGCAGGCATTGAACCTGTGATCCCTGTCTCAGCCTTCGGAGTTCTGGGATTATAGTCCCACCATGCCCAACTACTTTAACCATTTTCAAGTGTACATTCCAGTGGTATTAAGTATATTTATGTTGTGCCATCCATCCACAGAATTTTTTCAACCTTCAAAAATGAAAGCTTTCATAGGAAATGTGCCATTAAAGGAGAAACTATTCTGCTTAAGAGATTGGATTTTTACAATAAAGAGATGAAATTTTTTTTTAATTGAAAGTCTCCCATTAAATAATCCATCCTTCCTTCCTTCCTTCCTTCCTTCCTTCCTTCCTTCATTCCTTCCTTCCTTCCTTCCTTCCTTCATTTTATGGCACTGGGGATTGAACCCAGAGGCATTCTACCTCCAAGCTAAACCCCCAGCCCAATTTTATTTATTTGGAAACAAGGTCTCACTAAGTTGTGAAGGGCCTTGCTAAGTCATCAAAGCTGCGTTCAAACCTGTGATCCTCCCGTTTCAGCCTCCCAAATACTGGGATTACAAGCATGTGCCACCACACCTACTTAATTCCTCTTTTTAGTCCCCAGAAACCATCCTTCATTTTTTTCTGTTTCTATGGATTTATCTTCCTCATTTAAGTGAAATCATACAGATACTTTTTGTGATTGGATGATTTTATTTGGCATGATGTCTTCAAGGTCATTTATGCTGTGGCATGTATAAGAATTTCCTTCCATGTTAAGGCTGGATTTTGCTGTATGGGTGTGTTCATACACACACACACACACACACACACACACACACACACACACACCACCTTTTAAAAGGACACCCATTGGCCAAGTGTGGTGGTGCATACCTGTAATCCCTGTAAATTGGGAGGTTGAGTCAGGAGGATTGAAGGTTGGAGAAGAACCTTAGCAACATAGTGAGATTCTCAGCAACCTACTGAAACCCTGTTTCAAAATAAAAACATAAAAAGCGTTGGAGATGTAGCCCGGAGGTAGAATACCCTGGGTTCAGTCTCCAGTACCAGGAAAAAGAAAAAAAAAAAAAAGGACCCCCATTAGGGGATATTTGGGTTGGCTCTTGTGTGTACTAGATGTGAACATGGATGTGCAAATATCTATTTGAGTGAGTTAGAGATTTTGATAGGGCAAGAGAGGGCATGTCAAGTTTGTGGGGTGTCCTGGCTGAAAAGGGAAAGATCAATCTGTACCATCACTTAAAGGGAACTAAGCCCTACACACACACACACCTCTATCTCTCTCTCTCTCTCTCTCTCTCTCTCTCTCTCTCTCTATATATATATATATATATATATATATATATATATTTTTTTTTTTTTTTTCTGCTTCTTTTTTTGTTACTGGGGATGGAACCCAGGGGCATTCTACCTCTGAGCTACACCCCCAGCCCTATTTTTTATTCTTTACTTGGAAACAGGGTCTCACTGAGTTGCAAAGTAGCAGCTAAGACTGTCTGTCCATGAACTGCGATCCTTCTGCCTCAGCCTCCCAAATGCTGGTACTACAAGTGTGTGCCACTGCACCCAGCCTATTTTTTATTCTTAATTTTGAAACAGGGTCTCACTAAGTTACAGAAGGCCTCATTAAGTATCTGAGGCTGGCCATAAATTTGCAATCCTCCTGTGTCAGCCTCCAAAGTACTGGGATTATAAGTGTGTCAGCCCAATTTTTATTACAGTGGTCCTCACTAAGTAGCTGAGACTGACTTCAAGCCTATGGTCCTCCTGTCTCAGCCTCCCAAGTACTGGGGTTACAAGGGTGCCCCACCATGCCCAGCAGACTTTTCTAAAGTTAGGAACAACCTTTTTTTTTTTTTTTTTTTTTTTTTTTTGTACTGGGGATTGAACCCAGGAGCATTCTACCTCTCTGCTACACCCCTAGTTCAATTTTTTTTCTTTATTTTGAAACAGGGTCTCACTAAGTTGCAGAGGGCCTCACTAAGTAGCTGAGGCTGGCCGTGAACCTCCCAAACCCTGGGATTACAAGCATGCACCAGCACCCTCGACTAGGTGAGTCACATTACTAATTTGATACTCAAGGAGAATGGTTATATTAGCAAAGATGTAATTATAAATATAGAATATCAGTCCTGGTGGGAAGTAACATAAGGTAGCGGCAGAGGAACTGGTAAAAGGAGGGAGGAAGGGGGAAGACATGCTATAGAGGTACAATCAGTGGGATCTGTTGACTAATTGAATGTGGGTGGTAGAAAGGGGATGTTGTTAGATCCATGCCTGAGAGTACAGTGACGTTATTCACTGAATGAAGAATGCAGAAGGAAGAAACAGCAGCAAAAACAATAATTGCCATTTATCGTGTGTTTGGTATTTGACATATTTCATTTAATCTTGATAATGGCCCAGTAGAGATTCTTAAATATGGGAAGATGTAGATGAAGCTACTATTTGATACCTAATTCAGTGGAAGAATTGAGACTCCAACCCAAGACTAACTCCAAACTTCAAACACTGTTATTAACCACCATACTATTTCATTCTCTTCAAATACATGCAATTCCCACGTGGATTTATGGCGCATGCTTTTAATCTTGGTACTCGGGAGGCTGAGACAGGAGGATCGCAGGTTCACAGACAGCCTCAGCTACTTAGTGAAGGCAACTCAGTGAGACTCTGTTTCAAAATAAAGAATAAAAAATAGGGCTGGCAGTGTAGCTTGGAGGTAGAGTGCCCCTAGGTTCAACCCCCAGTTCCTCAAAAAATAAAAAATATATAAATAAATAAACTGGAAATGAAATTCTTAGAGCTCGGTAGAATGTTCACAATAAAAGCACAGTTCAGCCAGGAGTGGTGGAGCATGCTTGTAATCCCAGCATTCGGGAGGCTGAGACAAGAGGATCATGGTTCGCGGATAGCCTCAGCTATTTAGTGAGGCCCTCTGCAACTTAGTGAAACCCTGTTTCAAAATAAAGAATAAAGAACAGGGCAGGGGGTGTAGCTCGGAGGTCAAATGCCACTAGGTTCCATCCCCAGACCCGCAAAAAATAAAATAAAATAAAATAAAAAGTGGAGCCCAGTTATTTTCACAGAGTTCAAGTGATGTTGAGGAAGTACATGAGTTAGCTCGGAGGAGAATGTAACGACAGAAGGGAAGGTCAGAACTCAGTTCCAGAAGCATATTGTATTAGTTCTGGGGTTTCCAAAGAGAAAGAACCAGTAGGATAGAATGGTAGATCCATAGGTCAATGAGAGGAGAAGTTTTAGGGAGATTGGCTCACATGATTATGAAAGCTGAGAAGTTTCACAAAGATCATCTTTTACTGTAGGTGCTGGGATACAGTGTGTGTGTGGCTCAAGCCAAGTCCCAAGGCCTCAAAACCAGAGAAGCCAACAGGGTAACTTTCAACCTGAAGCCTAAGGCCTGGGGAAGGATGTGTGTGTGTGTGTGTGTGTGTGTGTGTGTGTGTGTGTGTGTGTGTGTGTGGTGGGAGGGGAGGCGGTAATGTAAGTTTCAGAGTGCAAAGATTTAAGAGCTTGTAGTTCTTCTGTGAAAGGGCAAGAGCAGAAGAGTGCGCCCCAGATCTAAGCAAGACAGGAAGCCACCTTTCTGATCTGTGCCAGCCAGAGCTGTGCTGGTGGCAGCTCATATTGCAGGTGGATTCCCCCGCCCCAGTCCTCCTACACTCACTATGCCAGTCTCCTCTGGAAACCCTCACAGACACTCAGAAATAATTCTTTTCCAGTTCTTCAGGTAATTCTTCATCCAGTGAAGTAGACACTGAAAATAAACCAGCAAACTCATATTTATCAGGTGAAAAGAGAAAAGGGGATGGGGGTGAGGAATCAGAGAACCATCCAACAGCGAATTGACTGAGAAGTTGCATGAGAAGACAGTTTCAAAGAAGGGATTAGTAGGAAGTAGACTGTGGCCACTGGGTTTGACATTTAGGAAGTTATTGGAGCCCTTACACAGAAGAAAGCACATATGGCAGTCTGTGGATAGAAGAATGACTAGGAAGTAGGGAGTGAGAGCCACCTCAAGAAGGTTGGAACTTATTTCAAGGGATGTAGAATTGGAGAAAAGGGTTTCTTTTCTTTTAATTTTGTTTAGGACTGGGAAGCTAAAAGCATGGTGTCTGTCTGTGAAGAAAAAGCCAGTGGAGAATGAGAGGCTGAAAATATTAGGAGAATGACGAAAATTAGAGGGCACATGAACAAGCAATCGAGAATGACTAAGAGCCCGCTTTTAAAAGCACAGTATGAGTCAGGCATGGTGGTGCACACCTGTAATCCCAGAACTTGGGAGGCTGAGACAGGAGGATCACAGGTACAAGGCCAGCTTCAGGAACTTAGTAAATAAGGTCCTCCACAACTTAGTGAGACCCTGTTTCAAAAATAAAATAGGGCTGGAGGTGTAGCTCTGAGGTGGAATGCCCTGGGTTCAATTTCCAGTACACACACACACACACACACACACACACACACACACACACACACACAGCATAGGAGAAAGAAGCAAGGATATTCTTTCCCCAGATTTGGGAGACAAAGAGTTTGGCTGTTGAAGGGAGGAGCTGGAGGAGTTGGTATTGAGACAGAGGCCACCTTGTAGGACTGTGGGCTCATCAGGTGGAGGCTGCCTTTGAGGCTGAAGAGCAAATGAACCAAGATTAAATAAATAAGCTATGTGACTTTATTGAAGGCTTCTCTGAGTTAGTATTGTTTTAATCTTTAGTGAAGCCAATCAATTGGGATGAGGACCAGCACTCAGCATCCTTTTTGACCAAAACATTTTTAGATTTTCCTGAAACTCCACAGAGATCACCTGATTAGGTTTGGGTATTTCTCAAATCTCTTTAGCCTATTTATAGATCCCTAAGTTAGATCAGTCTTGGCTGATTTCATCAGTGGGATGCTGATTTTTTTTTTTTTACCAGTTTTATTTTTCACTGTCAACAAATTCTAACGGCATACATACAGACCCCCCACCCTGCCAGACAAGAGGAAAGAGTTACTCTTTCACGAAGAGACTGTCATAGGAAAATATTGAGAAATTACTGAGCTATGGTGAAATGTTTGAATATTGTATTTCCAAATTTTATTCTTGAAAGATGTCAAGCCCATTGAGAAACCTCCGTTTGAAAACCTTTCTATTGATTCTAGTTTCTGAAATAGAACCAAGTGTGAGGCATCACTAGTATAATTTAAAGTAACAGATTGTCGTCTTCTTTTACATTGACATTCCATTCGGCATTATACGTGAACAAAGTAATGTTCCAGATTTTTTATATATATATATATATACAGTTACATTCACTGTATTTATGTGGCAAATTCAATTCCAGATATAGGTATTAGCAATTGGAACCATGCCTCAGTTACCTCCCTTATGAAAGATAATGTAGGAATGTTCTAACAAATATTTAGTTAAAAACTGAAAAGGGCTTGGAAAATGTAAAAGTGTAATATAAATGCTAAATAAAGATAATATATTCTGAACAGCAGGCTCCTTTGAAATAGGGCCTATGAATTCCATTAGCACTCTCTGTTTACATGCTTTTAGGAAATTTTAGGAGGATGTTGCCCATGAACATACTATGACATGATACGTGTGACCTAGTAGCCAGATGGGGAAGGGGCAAGTTAACAGCAATATAATAGTTAACATAACAATATTTTTACAAGTTAATAAATGTTTATTGTACACTTACTATACAGGTACAGATCTGAGACTACAACAGGGATCAAACAGGCAAAAGTTTGACAAAAGACCTGAACAGGCATTTTCCAAAAAATGACATCTAAGCGGCCAATAGATACCTGAGCAAATGCTCAACATCACTCTTCATTGGATTAGAGAAGTGCAGTTGAAACCACGACGAGATATTACCTCACACCTGTTAGGATGGCCATTATAAAAAAGATAAAAGGTAAAGTGTTGGCAAGAAGGGGAATGTATGCTCTTGGTGGGAATGTAAATGGGACAGTCATTATAGAAAACAGCACAGAGATTTCTCCCAAAATTAAAAATACAACTACTAGATGATCCAGGAATTTCGCTTCTGTGTATCTATCCAAAGGCTTTGAAATCAGTCTGTTGGTGAGATAGCTGCCCTCTCACATTTATTGCAGTACTCTTTACAAAAGCCAGGTTATGAAATCGACTTGTGTCCATCCACCAATGAAGGGATAAAATATATATATATATATATATATATATATATATATACACACACACACACACATATATATACACACATATAAATATACATAATGGAATATTATCCCACCTTTAAAAAGAGGAAAATTATGGCATTTGCAACAACATGAAATTACGAGACATTATGCTAAATTAGTTAATACAGAAAGACAAATATCAAATGTTCTTTTATATGTGAAAGCAAAAAAAAATAAATAAATAAACACATAGAAGTAGAGAATGAATGATGGTTTCCAGAGGCTGTGGAATGGAAGGAATGGGAAGGTGTTTGTCAAAGGGTACAATATCTCAGTTAAATAAGAGGAATGCCTGATAAGTATCTGCAGTCATGGGTATCTTAATAAGTTTAACTGAATCACTCATATATATATATATATATATATATATATATATATATATAGTCTTTCTATGTATGTGTGTGCATATATATTCAATTATGATTTGTTAATATCCAATAAAATAATAAAAGGCAAACATCTACTTAGAAGCTAACATTTATTGCTTACTAACCAAGTACCAAGGTTTATTTTTGTATTTATCTATTAAATACTCATAATAGTTCCTTAAGCTAGGTTCTATTAATATCCCCCTTTACAGATAGATAACCAGAGGCAAGAGAAGTTCATTACTTTGCCCAAGAGCACACATTAGTGAGTAGTGGAGTTGTAATTGTATGTGTGTATGTGTGTGTGTGTGTGTGTGTGTGTGTGTGTGTGTGTGTGTATTATCAGGGATGGAACCCAGGGGCATTCCACCTTCAAGCTACAACCCCAGCCCTATTTTTTATTCTTAATTTTGAAACAGGGTCTTCACTGAGTTGTGAAAGGCTTCACTAAGTAGCTGAGGCTGTCCACAAACTGTGATCCTCCTGTCTCAGCCTCCTCAATGCTGGGATTACAAGTGTGCACCACCATGCCCAGCTTTGGAGTTGGAATTTGAATCCTGAAGTATGGCTTTCATTTTCCACTGATGAGAAAAAAAAATTAGTGGGTTCTGGACTGACTAAATTAACCATCTAACTTGATCCTCTTTAATTTTGTAAGGTCAAAATGATCGAGTCATACATATTACTTGGGGTCTCTCTTTTCTTTTATTAAATTCAATTCAAAAGGCTCTTCAATTCTCAGTACATGATGGGGAGTTATTGTGGGGATACCAGAGATGACAGGATTTCTGCTATTCAGGTGGCCTCCCTAGTGACCAGAGAGTGTCAGGCTCCTCCACGACTAGAAAGACATTTGAGTATAAAAGGTAATGCAGAGTCCAGAGCAGCTCACGCACCTTGCTCTTTTGTGCCTGCCTGCTCATTTCTCCGGTTTCTCCTTATGTGTAGTTTCTATCCCACCGATGCTCTACCTTTTTCTCCCTATGAATCATTTAGTTTTTGCCATGTCTATCAACTAACTTCACCTTCAGGTGGCCAAAAGTGAGAATATGATTGGCCATTCACATGGGCAAGCAATCCTGCTGGCCATAGGCTATTCCTTGCTGCTTGATTCAGTTCTTGGATTTATGTCCACTCCTGGACCATCAGCTGCAGCAGGAGGCCAGGCCAAATGGAAAGAACGGTTTTAGTACTAGTCTTTAAGGGCACTGGAGGCTGTTGTCACAGATATGTTCTGAAGTCTGTCTTGTTCCTCCTAATACTGCTTAGTTATGAGGCTTTTGGATTTAGGTTGTCAAACAGGCATGTTATGGGGAATTCAAAATAATCTCTTTTTAATTTAGATGTCAGTTTATAGGTCCATATTATTCCACTCTTTTGAACATGTCTATCCCTACCTTCTTTGTATCTGAATGAAATGATGATAAATAATCACATCTATCCGGAGGCCCTTAACATGTTTTCCTTAAGATGTCTAGACTATGGTAGGTATAAGAATCATTTACCTGATGAATAACACACCCTGTTTCTTTTACTCTCAGCATTTCAATTACATTTCACTATTACAAGGTCTGTGCTTAAGAATGTTTGCAGATATGTCACAAGAAAGAGAATCAGGATTCAAATTCAAATGCCAATCTGACCCTTTCGTGTTATCTAAAACACTACAGGAAGATCAAACTAGGCTCCCACAAATATTAATAATAAGAATCTTGGAAAAATCAACATTCACATCATTTTTATACCTGGAAAAACATGGAGCACACAATTATGTAGGCTAAAAATCAATACCTTAGCTCAGACTTACAAGTAAGATAATATATTAAAAAGAATGATTTCAAATATTGTTCATTTAGAACATTTTTCTAGAAAGGTTCAATTTTACCTTAAGACTATGACCAATAACATGCATTGCGACATAGGGGCCTGGGTTAGGAAAGCAGTTTGTGGCTATGAAACAGATCAAAACTAACTAGCCATTAGGGACTGGAATCCATGACCTTTATCTCATTAGTACCAGGCTTAAACCAATGGAATGAGCTCTTCATTGACAGTGCTCTGATACCTAGCAGATGGATGAACCTTTACTCCTTGCTTAAAATTCCTTCCTTGGGTCTATATTATTTGTACTAAAATGTGACAGTCTTCCTGTTACATGGTGAGGAGCAGAGAGGGACATGGCTTTCAAAGAGACTTTAGAAATCAATTAAACTGTTTTTATTTTTTATTTTTTTTTGTCAAAGTAGAAAGGGAACAGAAACCCTTAAACACAAGGTGACCTGTTAAACAGTTCCCGGTGGGTGGAAGAGCAGGATTAGAACATAAACCGGCTGGCCTTCATATTGGGGCACTTTTAATTTGTGAGGACCTGGATCACGGAGGAGGTTATTTTCGAATTCTTCTAGTACAGGAGAAGTGTGCTTTATCAATGCAGGAAAAGGTAGTGTTAAAGACATAGAGTTTATGTTTCTCAACTGAAGTTTGTAGCTTAGCTGGTATCATGGTGCATGCCTGTAATTCCAGGACTTGGGAGGCTGAAACAGGAAGATTGTAGGTTTGAGACCAGCCTCAGCAACTTAGTGAGACACTGAGAAACCTAGCAAGACCCTTTTTCAAAACAAAAAATAATAATAACAACAACAAAACAATAATAGGGCCGGGAGGTGTAGCACATAGGTAGAAAGCCTCTGGGTTTAGCCAGGTGTGGTGGCAGACACCTGTAAACTCCAGTATTTGGGGGCCTGAGAGAAAAGGATCACAGGTTTGAGGACAGCGTCAGTAACTTAGCAAGATCCTATTTCAAAATAAAAAATAAAATAGGACTGCGAGTACAGCCAGGGGATAGAATGTTTCAGGGTTCAACCTTCAGTAACAGGAAGAAATAAAGAAAGAAACACCTCTGGGTTCAATCCCCAGTAATAAATAAAATAAATAAGATAAACAAATAACAAAGTAAGTAAAGAAGTAAAACAACTGAGGTACATGAAGAGTGGAAGTTAAAGGATGAACTATAGGGAGAGATTGTGAATAGTCTTCATTTTGCGGGAGAAAGGGGTGATGAAAAACCTCAAATACGCTCTGAAGAGAGTGTCGTGATTTATTTGGAACGTTTTCCATGTAAAATGACTTTATCCTAACATAATTTAGAATAGAGTAGCTGAAATCATTTGGGGGGGGGAGAAGTCTGGAAGTTTGGGCATAAATAAATAAACAGGAAGAAAACAAAGGAGAGAGTTAATACTTTAAAGTTTGGGATGTCAGGGAAGCTGCAGACTTGTCTGAAGGGTGGATATGGTATGTGCCTGTGCAAGGGGGAGAGGCATAGAGAAAGATGAGATTAAGTGATGTGAAAGAAGGCCTACATTCATCCTCTGGATGACAGAAAATTGAAAGTATGGCCAAGAAGCTTCTACTAGTACACTACCATTGAGAGAACAGATGGTAGAAGTCCTGTAAATAGAACTCATTTATACAGATAATAAAACAGTATTATCTAGATTCGAATGGCCTATTCAGCCTCTATCTTGGATGGTGGCACTAAAGAAATTTTGTAAAAAAAAAAAAACTCATAGTAGGTAGTCTTTAAAGTCACTCTTCTTACAGATGAGTACCTTCAAGGTCTTTACTATCATGAACCACATCTTGAGAACAGCTGAGATGAAGATGAGGGGTGTGTTTGGGGGTACTGGGGAGTAAATCTAGGGCATTCTATGTCAGAGCTACACCCCCAGCCCTTTTCACTGTTTTCTTTTGGAAACGGGTCTTGCTCAGTTGTTGAGGCTGGCTTTGAATCCACACTCCTTCTATTTCAGCCTCCCAAATGCTAGGAATACAGGTGTGTGCCCCAAGCCCAGTTTGAGATGAAGTTTTAATAATATTCTCTGGAGGAGAAAGATGATGTATTTTAGGAGCCTCAAGTCTTCCTTGTTTCTGTTGGTGAGCCCAGGACTTTGCAGTTTCCAAACAGGCCTTTCTCTCTCCACCCCGGGGGCCTTTATCAGAACCTTACCAGATACCTTCTGTGAATGAGGGAGGCATCACACACCCTGGATACATGTCCTGTAAGAATCGGCCTAGCCACCCCTCTGGAAAGTTGTTTCTCATGGTCACTGGTGCTTTTTGACTATACTTGCTCAAAAATCCTCCTCCTCCTCCTCCTCCTCCTCCTCCTCCTCCTCCTCCTCCTCCTCCTCCTCCTCCTCCTCCTCTTGCGGTACTGGGGATGCAACGCAGGGACAGTCTACCTCTGAGCTACGCCCCCAGCCCTATTTTTTATTCTTTATTTTGAAACAGGGTCTCACTGAGTTGCAAAGGGCCTCACTAAGTAGCTGAGGCTGTCCACGAACCACGATCCTCCTGTCTCAGCCTCCCAAATGCTGGGATTACAAGCGTGTGCTACCATACCTGGCCCTCTACAAACTCCTTCTATAACACTTGCCATAACTGGAACATGATGCTCAGTTTACTACACTGACTCTCACTCACCTAACTGAATCCCTTATAGCCCAGGCCCCGTTTCCATCATGTGTCTATTTCTAGCACTGTACAGAGTGGTCTTCACAAGGTAGGCCATGCACATGCATCAACTGACCGCTGAACCAATATCTCTGAAAATACATGCACAATTGGAATGCCATCTAGAGAGAATGAATCTAAGATGGATTTTGTGTGTGTGTGTGTGCTCCTGGGGATTGAACCCAAGGCCATTATACCTTCGAACTATATCAGCAGCCCTGTTTTTTATTCTTTATTTTGAAAAAGGGTCTCACAAAGTTGTGGAGGACCCCACCAAGTAGCTGGCCGTAGATGGCCGCAAACTTACAATCCTCCTGTCTCAGCTTCCCAATTGCTGGGATTACAAGCGTGCACGATCACACCCAGCTCTGAATCTAAAACTGATTTTCAGAAAGAGGAATATAAAATTAAGGTTTAGTTTTTGTGGGGGCAAGGTCTTACTTTGGCACACAACCCTTTTCTCCTGTGGTCTGCCTTTGGCATTTTGCTGCCTATTATTCAAGGGATAAAAAGAAAAAGAGTAATTAAAATTCAGGTTGGTTAATGAAGCTTCTTGGAAACGGCTTTGAAGAGGTTTGGATTGAGGAGTGAACTCAGTAGTTAACTAGTGGTTTGAGATTATCCATAGCACTCCCTAACCCAACCTTTTTAAATTTAATTCAATTTTATTTTTCTATGGTGCTGGGGATTGAACCCAAAAGCATTCTACCTCCAGGCTACACCCTCAGCCCTATTTTATTTTTTATTTGAAAACAAGGTCTCGCTAAGTTACTGAGAGCCTCACTAAAGTGCTGAGGTTATCTTTGAACCCACGATCCTCCTGTCTCAGCCTCCCAAGTACTGGGATTACAGGTGTGTGCCACCACACTTGGTTGGCTCAGCCTTTCCTTTACACCCCTGAATGGATGGCTGCCCAACATATGAAACGTATTTTATAAGCTTATTTCAGCATCACAAGATCTGTACCTTTGTTCTGAAGTGCATGTCAAGCCACAGGCCTGAGTTTTGCTTTGGAGAATTTGGTCATTTTACCAACAGGAGAAATAGTCCGGTGGTCTGCTTCTCTAGGGTAATTTCATGGTCCTAAGGAAAGAATTTAAAAGTTTATTTTCTAAAACCAACTCAAGGAACATTCCTTAAGTGAAGAAATTCAATCAAGAATAATATTACTTACATTTTGGGAGAAGGATTTTTTAATATGGAATTTCCATCTGTGATATATTTAAATTCTAGGCCTCAGGTAGCAATTTCAGAAAAGGGCCTCCTTTTCCCTTTATTAGATACAAAATAAATAGTCCACTGTGGGGGGGCAGAGTTCGTCTTTACCTTCCCACCCCTGCAAAATCTAAGGCCAGCTTCATCAATTCTGAAATCACACAAGGTACTCCCCCGCCCCTCTTACAGCAAACTCTGCCATTGGCACCAAAATGTTTACCACAACTTTAATTACTTGAATTGTTTTGTATGTACACGTATGTAGTAGAAGAGGAGAACCGCAAGCTGCCCAAAAGACAGCCTGCGTTAATACGCGGAGAGCTGTCAATACTGAAATACAATAGTCTCTTGATCTAGTTTTGACACGTTGACAAAGGCAGGTTCGGCTCTTTGGGGCCGCTCAGTCATCTTGCCTGACCACAGTAAGTGGGTATCCTCGACCTGCTTCCTGCCAAGGTACTTTAGCAGTGATTTCTAAGTTGAGGTAGGAATCCCAGCATATCTCCCAGAGAAGGCCTCACCCTTCAAAGCTGTCAATACAGAGCCACACTTAGAACGCGAAAAGAACACGCAAGTTTTACACGCCTACTTTATGATGCATTCTTCCAAGTCCCCAAACAGGGAAACACTGCACTCTGTCAAAACTGAAAACTTTATTTCTTATATATATATATATATATTTTCCCCATGACCTGTAGCATGTATTCAACCTTTGGGTGGTTATCTGCGTTCAGACCAAGGCCCACTCTTTAATGGCCGAATGCATACATCTAACGGCGCATGGTAGATGAGCTGCTCTGAGAATCGCCTTTAAAGAAAAAAAAAAAAGAAAAAAAAAAGTAAAGTGAAAAACACAGACAAAGAAATCTATAACCCTCGCCGTCTTTCCCATTTGTTCGGCTCCTTCTTGCGCCAGCCCCGAGCCGGCGACCGGGATCTCGAAGAGATGCACCTGAAGCGGGCGTGGGGCGGCGCCGTCAGCCTCGGGCGGCCCGGGCGCAGCGCGGCGAGCTCCCGGAGCCTCCCGGCCGCGGCGGCGGCGGCGGCGGCACCGGCACCAGCGCAGTTTCCCCTCTCCCCAGCCCTGACTCCACGCGCACATGCGCACTGCGCCCGCAGCCCTGGACCATTTGTCAGGACTACTCGTGAGACGGAGAAAAAAAAAAGAGAAAAATTTGGGGGTAAGAAGCGGGATTGATCGGATCTAATCTCTAATTAATCTGCCGGTGCGTCCGCGCCCGAGCCATCCATTGATTTTTTTTCTGGGCGAGGATGAAAGTTGAGAGACCTACGGAGGGAAGGAAGCGCACCCTCGTCTTGTGAAACAGCGCAGGGGAGGGGAAGGACAGAAGGGGCTTCTCCCCCACTCCCCTGCGCCTCTGGGAAACAGCAGAAAACTTAATCCCGGGGGAAAAAAGTGGGCGAGCGACTCGGGAGAGGCTGGAGGGGGCGTCTCTGGGCATCTCGCTCCGAAGTAGTGCGCGCGAGTGCGAAAGAGGAACAAAAGAGAGAGAAAAGAGAAAGGAAAAAATGGGGGGAGGAGAGACTTGTATTTTTTCTCTCTGCGCGCACCCGGGGAAGGGTGTGGGGGGCCGTGCGGGAGGCGGCCGGCGGGCGGGCGGGCGCGCGGGGCTCGCGGGCGCGCGGGCGGCGGCGGAGCGTGCGGCCCCCTCCCCGCCCGGCGGGTCGCCCTCGGTGCGGCGGGGGCCGCGGCGGGGGCGCGCGGGCCGCGGTGCGTGTCCGGGGCCGCGGGGGCGCGCGGGGGCGGGCGGCGAGCCCGCGGCCCCTCCGCCGCCGCCGCGCGGCCTTTGTGCCGGGCGCGCACGGGCGGGCGGGCGCGCCAAGTCGGAGCGGGGGCGGCCGCGGCGGTGGGAAAAGAGGCCGGGGCGCCCCGCGCCCGCGCGGTGCGGCGCGTGGACCGGTTGAATGTGCGGGCGCGCCCCCCGCGGGGGCCGGCGGGGCCTCGCACCCGCGCCCGCCCGCCCGCACCCGCGCCCGGCACGCACACTCGCGCCCGCACCCGCGCGCGCGCGGGGAGCTCGGCGGCCGAGAGTTTGCGTTCGCTCGCCCGCCGCCGCCCCGCCGCCGACCGAGTGTGTGAGAATTTGCCTATAGCTCAGCTCCAATTTTCCGCCATTTTGGGAAAGTTGCACAAAAATAAACCCTCCGGTTTATTTCTGCCCGAGGCTGGAAAGTGCCGCGGGCGCGGGGCGGCGCGGGCCGCGGCGGCCGTCCGCGCGGGGGAGGGCGCGGGCCGGGCCGGAGCCCGCGCCGTCAAGGCGTCCGCCCGCGCCGAGCCGGGCCGGGCCGCGCCGGGCCGCGCCGAGCGGTGCCGCGCCGGCCGGCGGTGCGGGCGCGTGCCGGGCGGGCTGCGGCCGCCGGGCCCGGCCACTTGTTTACGCCGCGGGGCCGCGTGCGTGCGCCGTTCGGGCTCATGGGCCGCGCACCCCGCGTCCTGGGCCGCGGCGGCGGCGGCGGGGCGGGGGAGGCCGCGGCGGGGGTGGGGACCGGGAAGCGCAGCAGCTCGGGCATCCGCCGCGCGCCCGAGCCGGGCGGGGGGAGGCGGGGAAAACTTGAGAGCCCGGCAGGGGAGGGGGCGCGGCGGCACGGGCCGGGGGAGGGCGCAACTTCGGGACGGCTGGTAAAACTTTAATTGCCTTTCAAGAAAAAAAAAAAAAAAAAGAAAGAGAGAAAGAAAGAAAAAAAAGGCCCTATGATTTCCACCCGCCCCCACCCCTTCCACCACCACCACCACCCCGTTCTGGTCCGAGCACGGCCCACAGCGCGACCGTGAGAGAAAGTTGGAAAGCGGGCGGCCTCCTCCCCGCCGCCGCCCGCCCGGCCCGGGCGTCTGTGTGTCCGTCTGCGCTCCGAGGGCGGCGGGCGCCCAGCCGCACTCCCGGGTCGCGCGGACCGCGCGCTGGCCCCACCCTTGCACGGGGAGACGAAGGTAAACGCCGCTCAGGCTCCCCTCCGCGGTCCCCCTGCCGCCGCCACCCCGCTTCCTTTTCCTCCCCCTCCCCGCCGATTTTTTTTTTTAAGAGGGGACCCGAAAAACGGAGTCTCTTTCCTTATGCAACTTCCTCGGGCGCCGCGAGCTCGGCCCTTCCCCCTCCTGCATCCCTCGGCCCGCGCCCGGGCCGGCTCGGGGCCGCGGCCCGCAAAATGCACTCGAGATCCTTCAGGGCGCCCAGAAACACAAATAGATTTATTTTGGAATTGTTGTAAGTTAAGGGACACCGAGATGGGAAATAAGGATTTGGGGGTTGGGGGCGTCGGCCGGGGCGAGTGCGTCGGATTCTCCTTTGGATCTTCGTAGATGGTTGGTTGTGATGTCTTCGTGGGTCTGGGGAGCCCGGCAGTGTCGGTGCTGGCTATCTCGGTCGCGTGGATTTTTGCGCAAGTTTTTAGAAAAAACAGACTCACTCGAGTCGAGAGCATTTCTCCGGAAAGTTTCAAGTGCAGCAAAATAGCGAACGTGCAAAACTGGCCAAGGGGAGACCTCTAGTGGTTAGACGCATCTTAAGTTCGGAAGGCCGAGAGCAAAGTTTGGCCTTTACTTGTAGCTACGTACGTAGTCCGTTCAGACGTGGAAGTCATTAGAGGACCTGAGCTAGCAGCCAGATGTTGTGTGAAAAGATGCTGGTTTGGCAAAGCCGAGAGCAGTGAGTTCGGAGGGAGGATTAGAATCTTGTAACTTATATCCTTCACTGTAAATTCTCATTACAGGAGAAAAAACAGTTTGCTTTTATTCTGGGATTTGAGATCGGGCCCTCCCTGCATAAGAAATAATTGCTTTTATATTCATCGTTCTCTGCATCGCTCAATTTTTAGCCACGATTCATAGCAAAATATTTCACTTTGAATGTTAGCAAAAATACTAAAGGAAACGTGTTTAAAACTTTGAAAACTGAAAAGGACCTTTGAGATATTTCCATTTTATATGAGCTGGTCATTCTCTTACAAATATATTGAAGGCTAGTATTTGCTTTTTAAAATCTGTATCGTTTTATATGTAGTCAAAAAACAGGTAGCCCTTCAAGTTCTAAGATTGTAACTTTGTTTCACTGGGTAAAGCATTTTTGAACGCTTTTGTATAGTCTGTGATTTAAACCACTAAAACGTACGGATAAAAACGACTTACATAATATCTAGTCTCTTGAAAGTGGACATTCTATATAAAGTTTCTTTAATTTTAAAGATAAAAACAATGCAGGAAATTAAAGTTGTGTCAAGTGATCCCTATAACTCCACCAGCCCTTCATACAGTGAGAGATTTTATTGAGTAGATTTAGGATATGGGAGTGATATAAGTGATTAAAATCAATTTCACCTCTTATGAAACTAGTTTATTTTAATAAAAAAGTGATATGGTCTGGAATTATGCATGACAGTGTTTGAAAATATAAACTCGTTAGTTGCAGGCTGTGGGGATTGAAGGCTTCTGTTTGAGAACAGCGCTTTGATTTTATTTTCTTCTTTAAAATCAATGGCAGATCCTTAAGAGAAGTCTTTGGGTGCACCAAAATTGTGAAGACCACCAGACAGTTCTGTGTTTCTTTACCTTCACAAGGTAAGATTTCCTTGTTGATATGAATTGTTTGATAAGATTCTTGCAGATGTTAAAAGCTGCATGTGGATTGAGAGTGTGGATAGGAGTAACAAACAGGAGTTGTGGTTGGCTTGAGTGCCTGAACGTACAATGAGAATTTTGGAGCATTTAAGTGATTGCTGTGGCATAAATCCAAGCGGGGCTGACTTGTGCCTGATAGCATGATACAGGGTTGTAGTGAGGATCCACGTGCTAGAGCCTTGACCTGGACTCTTCAGTTCCACAGGAAATACAGCGGTTGTTCAGCAAGAGCATTTTTGGTGATTTTGGAGAGTCCTTGCTTCCCTGCAATAATCCAGGACCTACTTGAATGACAGAGGTCATTCTCAGGTAGAGGGGGCACCCATCTCTGGGTTAGAAAATTTCAGCTTCTTTGTGCCACTCAGTACTTTTCACAGACTATACTTTTTTTTGCCATTTTTTCTTTTAACCTTTCTTTTTTCTTTTCTCCATGTTTTCCTGCCCTCTCTGCCTTCAGTGCTAAAGGTGTTGCTAATTCTTATTTGGCAAAAACAAAAGGAAACAAAAATTAGGCTTCCTTTTATGAGTAGGACTCAATCCTGATTGGACCAGGTGTGATCTGGAAGTCAAACTGAATAATTGCCATTATAAAAATGATTGTTAAGAGGAGTTCATTGTCATTTTCTGCTTGCGGGTCTTCTTGAGTTAGTGTGATTAAGAACATAAATAGATGTGGTCCACATAGATGATGAGGTAGAGATAGTAGGGCAGGAACAACTGTGAGAAGACCATGCAGACAGAAGTCGGGTTCAGGCAGAGTAGGGGGTGTTCTCTGGGATGGTGACTTTCGTGTTAGGACACGCTGAGCTGAAGACAGTAGCTTCTCTTCATTTGGAGAGTCATGGTGACTGGGTAGAATGTTAGACTAAATTTGATCACTTAAGGCATCACCTTGTATAAATCGCTTTACCACCTTTTTTTTTTTTTTTTTTTTTTTTGGTGGTACTGGGAATGGAACCCAGGGGCTTTTCTACCTCCGGGCTATACTTCCAGATCTATTTTCTATTTTATTTGGAAACAGGGTCTCACTAAGTTGCAGAGAGCCTCACTAAGTAGCTGAGGCTGGCTTTGAACCTGTGCGATCCTCCGGTCTCAGCCTCCCAAGGGCTGGGATTACAAGTGTGCGCCACCTTGCGTGGCTTTTTCACTTTACCTTCTTTAACCTAGATTTTTCCATCTAGAAAATGAGAACAATAATTCTCATTTTGCTCCTGTTTTTAAAGAGTCAAATAAAATAAGATTTTGAGGATTAATTCGAGTGTGTGGTATCATATTATTATTTTACCTTAGCCAGGCTTTGTGATGTAGGTTGTCTAGAGCAGTGCGTGGTGATTTAATTCCTGGCTCAAATTTTTAGATTAGTTTCCGGTGTATATATTAGATGTGCTTGTCAAAAAACTTCCAGTGGTATTTCTTCTTTTGAGAAAAAAGTGATCTATCGTTGATAGTATTGGCTCTTTGAGGAGAGAGAGAACATGATCTAACATGGTACCGGGTACAAAATCTGGGATTTATTTTTCCCAGGTTAGTCATTTAATAAGGAGAGGGAATAAATGAAAGAAATACTTTAAAAAGATGCCTAATTGTGGAAATGGTAGGGTGATAAAAGTAGAAGAGTTGGCGTGAGGGGAATTCAGGTACTGTAATTAATATTTTGGTTGCATGAGTCTTCTGGGAGAAGCTGATGAGAAAATAGGTAACTGGGGTAGTGGTGATTTAAACTAACTGTGGGGACCAAAGATTGAGTCCCGTGAATGACCGGATTTAGGTAGGTTTTTAGCACCTGTTTTCTAGACCCCTTTGTTACTACTCTAATTATAGCCAACTCTCTAAAAATCTAGATAGGAAAAAAAAACCTCACAGGAACCATTTGTCATTATTTCCAGCTTGATAATATGGAATCTGACAAACCCTACTATGTTTCTTATTTATTTATTTATTTATTTACTTATTTACTTATTTATTTATTTAACTTCTTTTGTAGGTTATACACTCAGTCGTCTTAGAATTCAAAAAAGCCTATTAGAGGAGGAAAGACAAAATATATATCCTGTTTATTTAGTCTCTGAGTAACTGAAGCTTGGTTTATGAATAATTTCCACTGGTCGGTTTGGGGTAGTTTTTAAGAATCTTACAGTATTTTAACCAACACTGTAGTAGACGCAGTTAGGATGGGAAATTTACAGGATAGATTACTTTTATGTAATGTGGGATGGGATATCCTGGGGATTCCAAGATGGGTTACGGAGTGATCTATCTCTCCGGTAGTGTTTCTAGTTACTTAACCAGTTTTTATTGAGTGCTTATAGTCCAAACCTCTTTTTTTTTTTTTTTTTGGTGGTACTGGGGTTCCTGGAAACCCTTCTACCTCTGGGCTACACTCCCAGACCTATTTTATATTTTTATTTGGAAACAGGGTCTCTTAAGCCAACGAGGCTGACTTTGAACCTGAGCGATCCTCCTTTCTCCGCCTCCCAAGTGTGGGGATTACAAGTGTGCGCCACCGCGCCTGGCTTCTAGTCCAGACCTCTTAAAAGACTAAGTTTTTGCCCTTGTGGAGTTCACTAGATCCTTACCCCAGGAGTAGACCTCATTCTGAACTTTGCTAGTAACAGGGTACCAATTGCACATTGTACCTCTAGAGAATAAGGATTCTAGCAATCATGGAAGCCAAGTGAGCCAAGAATCATGGATTTTGGCGCTGATACAGGACTGTGGCACAGAATTGCACACATGTGGCCAGTATAGTGCATTTCTTTTTTAATGCTTAACCTTGAGAAGTTAATACGCATCTTTTTACCTGCTGTCAAGGAATGCCTGAATTACCTCATAACTAGGGAGGATGATGGATTCGGCTGGTCAGTTCTCTTTAACCATTATGTTCCCAAGGTGACCTTCTGGTGTAGATCTCCATTACTACTGTCCCTGCTTGCTACTCTTGAGAATTCTTTTCTCACAAGGATTTGGGTTATTATGGTACTGGTGAAAATTCTGTACTAATTATATCTCTTTTTGCAGTGCAGTGATTGTACCCGGGGACTTGTACCTTCTAGGCAAGTGTTCTGCCACTGAGCTACATCTCCAACCCCAAATTTTACTTAGAATATTTGTATGTTCATATGTGTATGTATTTATATGTGATGTCTTGAAGTTCAAGGGTTTTGTAAAGCGCTTCATTGTCCAGTAGGACCATTCTCAGGTTTTCTCTTCACCGTGTTAATGATTTCATTGATACATGTGGATGAGTTAACAGTGGGGGATTATGGACTAATTTGTATTGATTGTAGCAGTTTATTGCAGCGAGTGGATGGAAGCAAACACCAGGAACAGATACCCTTGAAACAGAACTATATTTGATTTATGAGATCTAGAGATCCCTATCCAGGAGACAGGATAGTTTGGAGGAAAGAACAAGGACTTGTGTGTGTGTGTTACTTGGAATTGAACCCAGGGACATTCTACACCTTTGAGCTACAGCTCCAGTCCTATTTATTTTTATTTGGAAGCAGGGTCTTGCTAGGTTGATGAGAGTCTCACTACTTGCTGAGTCTGTCCTTGAACCTGCGATCCTCCTGTCTCAGCCTCCCAAGTACTTGGGTTACAGGCCTGTGCCCCAAGCCTGTTGAACAAAGACATCTGAGGGGAGCTTGAGTGAAGTTGGGTGATCTGGGTGAGAGAGAAGAGCTCAAGCTTCTTCCTCAGAGTGGACTTGGAATTAAGAATTTGGAGAATGACTGTAAGGATTGCATGTTTATTATATGTAGTATAGTAAAGTGCCCTCTGTGTTTATTATCGTTTCTATCATGTATATTGTCTGTGTTTTGTGTTCAGTCAACAAATACTTAATAAGCATACCTTTTATGTAAACTGATATTGGGAGTGCTTCACACAGTCAATCCTTAGGATTGTGTTGAATGCCTGAATATGTTGGGGCTACAAAGAAATAGAGTATCAGTCCTTGCTTCATGTGTTCATAATCTAGCTGGGAGATAAGCTGTACTTGAATAATGGCCATTTACAAAACAAAGCTACAGTTATGTGTGAGTGGATGGTACAGATAAAGCTATGGGTAACACAGTGGTGCTTGTGGATGTGATGCTAAACTTGTCTCTGTGATAGGGACCAGGCAGATAGGATGCCCTCTGCAAAATACTTGCAGTGTTAATGTTTGAGATGTAATTGTACTGAGTGTCTTCTGAATGCCAAGCATTAAGCTTGGTGCTTTATATTCATTTATTCATCCAAAACTGGCTTAGGAGTACCTTCTGGATGCCCAGGTATTGGTCTAGGCCCTCAGTATTATTTCTACTACGATTACTAACTTTGAACCCCTGGTATTATTGTTTTTCTTTTAAAGAAAACTACTACCCAGAGATGTTTAGAAATTTGTCTAAATTTAGGGAAAATGATACTGGTTTAGGATTGTTTTGTTATATATTTAGGTTTCTGGTTTTGTGTTTTGGGGGGCAGTGGGATTGAACCCAGGGGCACTGAACCCAGGTAGAATTCTGTGCTACACCCCCAGCCCTATTTTTATTCTTTATTTTGAAACAGAGCCTCACTAAGTAGCTGAGGCTAGCCGAGAACCTGCAACCTTCCTATCTTAGCCTCCCAAATACTGGGATTATAAGTGAGTGCCACCATGCTCAGCTAGGTTTCTGACTTTTAAAATAGTAATTCCTAGACTGTTTCAAAGATAATATCTTTCCAGATTAATATATGTGTATTTATACATTGGTTTATACCAAGATGAGCAATAGTGAACAGCAACAAGAAAAATTGATGGAAAGAAAATTCGGTAGTTTTTTTTTAAACCAAGAATTTGAGAAAAAAAAAATTATTGAGTGATGCTGAAAAGAACATCTTGGTCTAGTCCATGGCCTTGAAATGACCATTACCTGTTAATAAAGCAATCAGTCAAAAAGAATGGGACCTAAGTTTACTGAAGTGGACTCAAAAGATGGAAGTTACTCAGAAGACAGAACTGTAAAATGAAAGAATAAAACTAGGATTAGAGATGACAGTGGGAGAAGCTGGGAGGGGGAGGGTTTAAGTCCTAGAATCAAATTAACAAGGAAGGTGGAGTGTGACCAAGATACTTGGTAACAGTGTGTAGTTACCAGGGCTTCCCTCTAACTGGAAAGCTGTCTTTTGCCTCATGGCATGGTTCTTTGTTGCAGTGGGAATCACACCTGTTATGCACGTGGTGGTGTATCAGGCAGGTCTCTCTTACTTAGCAGGTGCCATGGTGTGCACTGATTACAAGTAACACACTATTTCTCTTTTCCTTGAACTCTATTGTTCAGCAAAATATTTTTGAGCCCTTGTTATATACCTGACCTTTTCAAGGTGGGACCATAGCTTTATGTTATATGTAATTGCATGGAATTAAACTAGTTCAGTTTCTAGAGCATTTTGAGTAGGCTTGTTCAGACAACACCATCACAGTTGAGTATTTTTTCCCATCTGTTACACTGTTGAACCCTGAAGAGTGAATTTGAAATTTCTGCGTGGTCAATCTGGTCTGGTTGTTAAATGATCTAAATACTTCACCCTCTTGATTTGTGGTTTTATTTGGTAGACTTGAGGCTTAACTACTCAGTCTGTTGATAAGGAGGTTGGCTACAAATGGCTATCAACTTGAGCTTGTAGGCATGACTTCTACAAGAGAAATAAAATCTGATCAACTCTTACTACATGTGAAAGAGAAATCAAGTGTAAATCCTTTAATTTTGGCTCTATATTTTCTAAATATGTGGAGCAGAATACGTAAAGAGAAGATAGCACCTTTAGTTTTTTTTTAAATTTGACATGAAATAAAAAGAACAAGGCACCACTTTTAGTTTTTTTTAAATAATTAAGTCCATGCCTATGTAGCAAAAGCATAGACATATCTGTATCAGGCAGGTTCTTGTTCTTTATATGGCTTTTGAATCTTTCTAATGGGTGTAAAATTTCTATGATTACCCTTGTAATGTAGTATGCTGATGAGATAGCACTTTTAAGAACATTTCTGCCTCACATTGAGATATCTTATAGTCCATATATTGAACGTGAACTTCAAATAAAGGCATTTGGGTGAGAATATATTAAATATGCCATAGACCCGTTAATGTCCGTTAACATGATTTCACTTTCTGTGTACACTTTTTTTTTCTTGAAAGGCATTTTTCATTTTCTGTTCCTCCTTTAGAGGAAGTAAGTAGGTTAGGCCACAAAAATCTCAAATAATTTGTTCTTCTTACAGTAAATGGAGGGGCAGGAAGTTGAGATTTTGTAAAGGTTGCCTTTGGTGACTACTTTGTATACCACCTCTTTGGCAGAACTGATAGCAAATCAGATGAACCATTGCTACCTTATAAGAAGGGTAGTTCTCACTAAATATGGCCAGCAGGTAAAGTAGGAGTGTTTTGAGAAACTATCGTAAGGTGTAACCATTCTAATAGTCAATGTCTTATTTATTTATTTATTTATTTATTTATTTATTTATTTATTTATTTATTGGTGGTACTGGGGTTCCTGGAAGCCCTTCTACCTCCGGGCTACACTCCCAGACCTATTTTTGCATTTTTATTTGGAAACAGGGTCTCCTAAGCCAGCACACGGGGCTAGCTTCGAACCTGCGTGATCCTCCTGTCTCCACCTCCCAAGCGCGGGGATTACAAGCGTGCGCCACCATGCCCGGCATCAATGTCTTCTTTAAAGGCAGCATGGATTAGATCCTCAAGTATCTGCTATCCAAACATAGTTGAGGATAGAAGACCAGGTTTTCAAGGATTTGCTCTTCTTACTATTAAGATTTCAGTTCTCACATTGGAATTATCTGGATTTTCCTGCTTAAATCTATGAACTGGTGCCCACAGGGCAAAATTTCACATCTCTATACAACAGATCTCAGTTGCAATATGAGAGCAGTTCAGAGTTCTTATCAGGCAGGGTGAGTAGAATATCAAAGCTGGTATCTGTCATGCTTGATTTGAAAGGAAAAATATTCTTTGTAGCAGTATGTGTTTGTTGAGAGAAGCTTCAAGTATGAGTTTGGATTTTTCTCTTATTATTATTGAATAAGCCCGTTTAAGAGGTTTGAATTTAACTTCTTTCGATGTGTTCCTCACTGATGCTTAAATAAGGAGAGTTTCTTGGAGCGGTAATATTATGCTTCTGCGAAAGAGGTAAATAAATACTTGGTAGCCTGATTGTTAGTTGGAATTTTCACTAGAGACTATGAGAAGGATGGACAAATTAATTTTTTTTTTCTGATTTTCTATTTTCCCAACCCTCCCCTTCAGGACTCTGTTGCATTTTCTTCCACTCTTATTTATTCCTTTGATAAACTTTATTACTACCTACTCTGAGTCTTCACAGAGGATTTTAAAAATGAGCAAATCCAACTCTCCTTCAGCACCTCCTGGAAGTAGATGATCACACACTGATAATAATCAGAATGACAGGTGCTGTCTTCCGACACTCTCTTCTCTTGGCATCCTTTGTGCACATACATACTCCAGTGCTGTGAAGGGAGCACCTCTCTAGTCACTTGAGCCCCTCTGGGGAGGAGCCTTAGCTTTTAGTCTCGCCTTTCCCCACTAGCCTCTTTACAGTCTTTACTACAGTCTTTACAGTACTTTCTGTGCCTTTGTACCAGCCTTCTTAAAAACAGGTCCTGAAGCCAGCATTGGTATGTGAGGAAGTTTTTATGTTTCCTTAATGTAAATGTCACAGTAAGGCTGCCAGTGGCCTAGTTTGGGGTAGATTTTCAGAAATTCTGCCCTCCTCCTCCTTCTTCATTGTTAAAATATTCTTTTCTGAGCCAGGCATGGTGGCAAACAGCTGTAATCTTGGTACCAGGGATGCTGAGACAAGAAGATCGCAGGTGTGAAGCCAGCCTCAGCAACTTAGGGAGACCCTGTTTCAAAACAAAAAATATAAAAAGGGCTGGGGGTATAGCTCAGAGGTAGAATGCCCCTGGGTTCCATCCCCATTACTAAAAAAAAAAAAAAAAAGAAGAAAAAAAAAGAAAGAGAGATTTGAGGGCCTAATAGGCTGATATGGATGAGATCCTTTAAAATGATAAAGCTCTAAGGAATCCCTTCAGCTCCAGGATGTCTGTGTCTCTTTAATGTGTGTTAGGCTTAATAGATTGTTCTACTCTCCCGACCCTTCACCAGTGGCCTTGGATTGGTGGAGATGAGAGTTCTCCTAGCAAGGCTATGTCCTTCTTTGTTGTCTTAGAGGAAAAAGGAGTGCACCAGAGAATAAATCAGAAGTGATGGGGCCTTTTTTGGAAGCGGAGGGCTGTATCTCTTTTTCAGGTTCACTTCTCAAGTGGGTTAAAAGTACATTCACTGGTATCAGAGACCATGACTATAGGTTAGGAGCTGGGTCAGAGGGGTTGCATCTTTGTGGTTGAGTCTAATTGAAGATGAACAAACTCCATCTTGTAAAACGCCACCTTGTTTTCAGCATAAATTTTGTATAGTGGGGCATTTGTGGAACTCAGAGCACTGTGATAGTAACGAAGGCCAAGGGGCGAGACAGTGCTCCACAGATGTTTGTACCTCCCAAAGGCCACTAGGGAATTAATTATACTTCTCTGTTGAAGTAGATGATTATAAGAAGTTAACATCGTATTGACCATTTCTTTGTGATACCTAAGGTATTACCTGACTTCTCTAATCTTCACCATTAGTGAAGAAAAATTCCATGATTCTTCACATTTTTACAGTTGAGGAAATTGAGACTCTATGAGATTAGTTTGTCTACAGTCACAGAGGAGGAAACTGTCAAACTTTGGGAAGTGAGATAAAGAGGAAAGGAAAAAGGTGGCTTAGGGAAGGATGAGGGGTAAAAAGAATGACTTGTGAGAACATGATGGGTTTGGAGGATAATCCCTGAAGTAATTGGATTTGTGCCTGGGAAAGATGATGAGCCAGGTGCCTGGGGAGGGGGGAGGCTCAGAAATTTTATGTGCCATGTTGAGAGCTCTTCTAGCTGGTATTACTGAAGAGTGACATTTAGGATTTTTGAGTATGTCGTTCTGTGCCAGGTACAGCATTTGGTTGCTGACTGATGATTTCTATAAAGTAAACCAGAAGCCATCTTCAGTTAATGGTCCTCATGTAGGTGTCATAGCAACGAGGTGTTGGATTCCCGACGTGGAGGACAGTGTTTTTCCTTGCTTTGCTACTCTTCTACACAGTTGTCAGTTTTACTTGCTTCATGGTAATGACTTTAGAGTTGGCATTCCTGACTTATTTTTTACAAAAGATACATTGACCTCTTAACCAAAAATAGGAAAGTTTAGCTAATTAATACCAGGCACCGATATGTCAGGCCTGTCATCTGAACAGCAGAATTTTAATCTGATTTTGGTTTTCAGGATTTTAATCTGAAGCTTTTGAGGTAATGTCTACCTCCATTCTACAAACACTCTTGGCTCATAACTGTAGCTAGCATCTTTGTACCTTAATTTTTAAATTGCACCTTTAATTGAATTGTTAATGGCAAAGTTAGAAAATGCAACTCTAAAGAAAGCAAGTGTAAAATGATTTAACTATGTAGCTGGTCTTAATGAACATCAATTTGCTGTGCTTTTAAATGTAATTTGGGGAGAAAGACATTTGAGCAGAAATGGCTAGGCCACACTTAGCACTTTCCCTCAGTGATCCTTGTTCCTTTCCTTATCTGCAGGCCCAGACCCTGGTGTTGCAGGCAGGGCCTGTTCTTTTGCTTTGTGCTGTGCGTCCTAGGTAGAATTGCCTGTCTTCAGAGGACTGTTATCTCCCCTCATGTCAGCCCCAGGCAGGCCCTTCACTTGGAGTATGCTGCAGGAGCTCAGCACCAAAGGAGGCTATACTCCTCACTCTGAGCCCCTCTTTCATCCACTCATGGCAGATAGAAGCGAAGAAGTGGTATGAAGGAAGGATTATGAACTGCACACAAACTCTGTTTATCCCTAGTGAAGATGAGATACAGTAGACTCTTGACATTTGTGAGGGGTATGTCCCAGGCCAATTGCAGTTCTCAACTTGATAAACTCATTGTAGCACATAATTCCTTCTTTAAAATTACTAAAGTATAACTGAAACATTTTAAGTGATCTCTCTAGACCCTTTACTACTTATTTCACTTGATGAGGGATTTTTGTACTGTCTGGAACACTTATTGAAACAAACTCATGCATCTTTTCTTCTTATTTCCTTTTGGAGCAGTTGGTAGTTTTGTTCACACAGTGTGTCTGAGTCATCATTGCATTTGACATTTCAGTCTTTAATTTATCCGAAACTTCAATTTTGTGGCTAGGGCCTATTACTTTCACAAACATGTTCATATTCCCCCATTCTGTCATCAACCCTAGACTCAACTAACTGTTTATTTTGTTTTATTTTTTAAGAAGAAACAGCATTTTGGTCAGTGTTATTGACAGTATTCACAGCACTGAGACTATGCACTGTGACTGGAGCATGCCTGGACCTTGGCCAGGACAGAGGATTTGCCCCTCAGCTTTATGGCATGTGTGATTCACAATCATGCCTCTGTAAAAGGACATTAGTAAACATCACAAGAACTTCAGGTGTCTCTTAGGAATGTTATAAATCATAAAATATTCCTTCTGGAAGGAGTGAGCCCTATACTTCTCATCTCACCCCTCTGTTGAATGGGTGCATGTGTATATATTAACACTCACTGGTTAATTTATCCAAGAGCTTCTCATAGATTGGTTTCCCTTAGTGTCTTCTAGGTGATAACTTTAGTTTTGGATATCAGTAACAATATTTTCATTATAAAACATGCCTTTTTTTGGTACTAGGGATTGAACGTTAGGGGCATTGTACCTCTGAGCTATATATGCAGCCCTATTTTTTTTCTTTTCATTTTGAAACAGGATCTCACTAAGTTGCAGAGGGTTTTGCTAAGTTGCTGAGGATGGCTGCAAACCCATGATCCTCCTGTCTCAGCTTCCCTAACACTAGATTACAGGCATGCACCACCACACCCATCTAAAGCATCCCTTTTATAAGCATATTTTTAAATAAACACGAAACAGGATTTAAAACCTCGTTTTTATAATTTAAAAAAATTGAACATTCAACAGATATGCAGAGTATACAAAGAAAAGGCTTCCTCCCAATGGCTATTTTTTAGCAAACCATTGACTCTTATTGGAAATAGCCAGTGTTACTGGTTTGCGACAATCCTTCTAGAGATTGTCTTTCAAATATAAGCAATATATATGATTATATACATTCTCTTATATTTTACACAAAGGGTAGCATGTAGTTTTTGTACCGTGCTTAAAGTTAGCAGTGTTAGTAATGTCTTGGTGTTCTTTATGTATCAGAATATAGTGTTTCCTTATTGCCATTTTCCATGGCATTATATATCACCATGAGGATTTATTATAATTATCCTCTATTGGTGGACAATTGAGTTGTTTATACATGTGTGCATGTATCTATAAGCCAAGTTTCTAGACATAATAATTTCTGAGTTGGAGGATATTGTTTTGAATATTGACCTTCATAGTGGTTGTTCCAGTGTGCCCCCATCAAGAAACGTGAGAAGTGCTGCTTCCCCCTAGACTGCTAATTTAGAATTGTTTTTGTTATTGTTTGTGCTCAGCATTGAACTCAGAGCTTTTGCATGTGCTAGGTACATGTTCTACTACTGACTTGTACCTTAGCTCCTTAACATAGGATTGTGTGTGTGTTTGTGTGTGTGTGTGTGTGTTACTGAGAGTGGAACCCAGGAACTTTTCTACCTCTGGGCTATACTCCCAGACCTATTTTATACCTTCTTTGGAAACAGAGTCTTACTAAGTTGCTGAGAGCCTCACTAAGTAGCTGAGTTTGGCTTCGTACCTGTGTGACCCTGCTGTCTCAGCCTCCTAAGCGCTGGGATTACAATCGTGCGCCACCACACCCAGCTACATAGAATTTTTGGATGTAAGATAGCAACTCGTGGATTGGGGTGCTCAGTGAAGGAGCCAATGATGTAAGTGGTAATGGTAGAATGGGGCTACAAGGGCCTTGTTTACATAAGGAACAGCAGAGTTTCATCCAGTAAAATATCTCATGGGAGAGTCAGGTTGCCCCGTTTTGCTTTGGACACAAGGAATGGTACAGGAAAGCGATACAAGAGGTGCTTCTGAGGATGGTGCCATATGTCATTTAGATTGCCCTCTAGACCTGTTGGAGGCTTAGGGCAAGAAAATTGGAATAAAAGTAAATAAAAGCTGAAGAGAATTGTTTCATAAAAGGGAGTTTTGGGAGCATAACACATTTGTATTGGTGCTAGTGGTAATGGTCTTGTGTGAAGTCATCAGCTCCTGTAGTGGACACTTGTAGGCGCCTGCTGGGCACCAGTGCTCTTGAGTTTAGCTATGGTCAGCCAAGTCATGTATATGACTGGAAGTCAAGATCCATACTGGTATATTTGGTGGACATCTGAAACCTCAAAGCTGTTCTGACCAGTACCAGTAATGGCTGGAGACAACTAGAACTAAGAATTAGAGGGAAAAAATGCCAAATCTTGTCTGGTAGCACAGAGTACCCATCATGGTGCACTTTTAATGTATTTCCTTCTGAAATCTCAGTACCATTTAACAAGATTTCAGATGGGATTTTCTGCAGTGAGAACTGCTATTTGTGACTTATAATATGACTCTATTACCTGTTTTTTGTGGCCTGTGGAACACAGGTTACACATGGGATTATGAAGCCATGCCAGCTGGCAATTACAGGAACAAAACAAAGCAAGACCATTTCCAAGTACTTAAAAGTTGCCCAAGTCTTAGGAACACAATCTGTTGAAGTGAAAGGGCTTTGTGTGTGTGTGTGTGTGTGTGTGTGTGTGTGTGTGTGTATTGTGTGTGTGTGTATTGTGTGTGTGTGGTAATGGGGATGGAACTCAGAGGCATTCTACCTCTGAGCTATAACCCCAGCCCTATGTTTTATTCTTTATTTTGAAACAGGGTCTCACTGAATTGCAAAGGGCCTATGTAGCTGAGGCTGTCCACGAACCACAGTCCTCCTGTGTCAGCCTCCCAAATGCTGGGATTACAAGGGTGCACCACCACACCTGGCCTAGGACTTTGTGTGTGTGTGTGTGTGTGTGTGTGTGTGTGTGTGTGTGTGTGTGGTGTGTGTGTGTATATATAATTTTTTTTTTTTTTGGTGGTACTGGGGGTAGAACCCAGAGGCTTTCTACCTCTGGGCTATACTCCCAGACCTATTTTATATTTTACTTGAAAACAGGGTCTCACTAAGTTGCTGAGAGCCTCACTAAGTAACTGAGGCTGGCTTCGAACCTGTGCGATCCTCCTGTCTCAGCCTCCCAAGTGCAGGGATTGCAAGTGTGTGCCACCATGCCCGGCTCCTATTTTTTATTTTGAAACAGGGTCTCACTAAGTGGTGGAGGGCCTCATTATGTGGCTGAGGCTGGCCTTAAAACTGCAATCCTCCTGTCTCAACCTCCCAAGTACTGGGATTACAAGTGTGCACCACCACACCCGGCTCCCTAATGACTGTTTAAAAATGAATGCATATACATGTGTGAAGGGGCTGGACTTAAAACCTTGAAAGATTTTTTCCCCCAAGCACACGCAAAGCTAGGATGTAGTGTGATGTATTGCCATAGATCCTACGTACATCAGGGCAGTTCTCAACATGTTGTCAGTCCCATTTCACCACCTCACTCCATTGATTAATTTACAGCAAATGTCTCTGTCATTTCTTCTGTCCAGTTCAGTTTATATTGCTAAAATGTAAGGAAGAATATGTCTTTAAAAAGTAATGCCTGTGCCAAACGAGGTGGTGCATGTTTGTGATCCTTGCGCTTGGGAGGCTGAGACAGGAGATCGCAAAGGTTTGAAGCCAGCCTCAGCTACTTAGGGAGGCGCTCAGCAACTTAGACCCTGTTTCCAAGTAAAATATAAAATAGGTCTGGGAGTATAGCCGGGAGGTAGAAAGCCTCTGGGTTCCACCCCCAGTACCACCAAAAAAAAAAAAAAAAAAAAAAAAGTACATGCCACCATCATCCCTTAAAAAAAGCAACAGTATTTTTCTGATATCATTGGTACTTATTTTTTCCCCAAATGAGTTAGTTCCCTTATATTCTGAAAAGATGATTGATGAGGGGTTTTTTTTTGTGTGTGTTTTCTTTTGTTTTGAATATCTATTAACTTGTACCTTAAAGCTTTTTTGGTATGTTTCAATTATTTGCAGCTAGCAAGGATTCTACTTTGTCATATTTGGCCAGCAAGAGCCTCCTTAAGTTTGATAGAAATACCTGTGGTAAGTTAGTTATTGTCTTTGATAGCTTCTCTGCTTTCTTGTTTAACAAAATGTTTCAGGCTCGTCTTGGCTATTTCCTGCCACTGAGCTGAAATCAGTTCCTTCACTAGGGAGATTTGGGGAGAAATGCTATTTGAGTATCAGGCTGGTCATTTTCATTGATTGATGATTGGAAAGCTAGAAAATATGCATATTTTAAAGCTAAAGTACATTATGAGTTCGTACTGATGCTTCCTGTTCAAATTTATAATTAATTGATCCTTTGTCAGCTGTCTGTAATACACATGTAAATATTTACTTTATCTCATATTACACAAATGAGAGTTTCAAAACAAAATATTATCATCAATGATGCAATGTGGAAAAGTTTGTTTTGCAATTAAAAAGTAAAAATAAGAGCATTATCAGTTTAGCAGTCAATTTTTTACCCCCTAGGACTGGGTATTCTACCCAGGACCTGGAACGTGCTAGGCAGGTGCTGTACCAGGAGCTACACCCCCAGTCCTTTATTTTTTTTATGTTTGAGACAGAGCCCAGGCTGGCCTCCAATTTAGAGTCCTCTTGCTTCAGCCTCCAGTGTAGTTAGGATTACAGGCATGTGTCACCACATCTGGCTAAATTGTTTATCTTAACAAAGACTTATTATTGTTGATGTTTCCTGTAAATTTTAAGACTTTTCCCCCTATTTCTTAGAACAATAGGTTTGTAGCTATTTCAATGGAATTGAATTAACTTATTTTTTAAAGATTCATTTACATTGCACATTTATTATATTAATAGATCATATATTTAATTGGTAAATTTAGTGTAGATGACAGTTAATAATAGATTAAGTTTTCCTGTTTTTTGACTATCAAAATGGCTTCTTCTTGTTTATCGATATTTTATTTAGTAGTCATTATCTGCGGTTTACTTCCTGAGATTTGCCACCTGATGTCACAGTTACTTGAGGTCAGTGGCAGTCCAAAAATATTAAGTGAAAAGTTCCAAGAAATAAATAATTTTTAAGTTCTGATGGTGTGCTGCGCAGCATGATGGCATTCTCTGCTATCCTGCTCCTCCACCCTGCCCAGGCTGTGAGTCCTCCCTTATCTAGTGTGTTCACGCTGTATGCACTTCTTACCTGTTAGTCATCTGGTAGCTGTTTCAGTAATCAGAGCAGCATTGCACTACTTGTATTCAAGTAACCCTTACTTTACTTAATAATGATGAAGAATAGCAATGCTGACAATTTGAATATGCCAAAGAGAAGCCATATTTTGCTTCCTTTAAGAGAAAGCTCTCAACCTAATAAGGAAAGAAAACATATGTTTTTTATGAGACTTTTAAGATTTAAAGTAAGGTTTTGTTAATCTCTTACGTTCCTCATCTATACATTAATTGTTGCCATAGGAATGTATGCATGGGAAAAAGCATGGTACACATGGTACACATAGGTACGGCCTGTGTTTTCAGGCATCCAGACAGAGGTCATGGAACGTTTCCTCTAGGATGAAAAGGAATACAATATAAATTCTGTTCTTTATCCATACTACATACTCTCTTTTCAGTATACATATATATACTTTAAAAAAATATTTTTGGTGGTACCAGGGATTGAACCCAGGGACATTCTACCTCCAAGTTACATTCCCAGCCCTAGTTTTTATTTGGAAACAGGGTCTCACTAAGTTTCTGAGGGCCTCACTAAATAGCTGAGGCTGGCCATGAACCTGCCAATCCTTCTGTCTCCGCCTCCCAAGTACTGGGATTACAAGCATGCTCCACTATACTCATTTTTTTTTTCATTATCTTAAAAAAAAAATCTCTTAGAGGGCAAGGAAGTCTATCCTTATAGTATCATGAGTTTTTTTGTTTTGTTTTAAGTAAATATGTTATGAACCAGTGAATTTCTTTTCTTATTAAGAATTGCAAAAGTTTACTTTAACATTTTAAAACTATATTTTCTCCTATAATTTACAACTACATTAGGCAAAAGCTATTATTTATATATATACATATATATTAAAATATGTACTTAAAAGTATAATTGTGTGTGTGTGTGTGTGTGTGTGTGTGTGTGTGCGCGCGCGTGTGTGTGTGTGTGGTGCTAGAGATCAGACTTGGGGCCTCACACATACTAGGCAAGTGTTCTTAACCACTGAGCTATACTTGCAGCCCAGTCAACAGTATTTTTGAAGCAATTTTTTTTTCTTTGGTGGTACTGGGGATGGAACCTAGAGGCATTCTATCTCAAAGCTACTCCCCCAGCCATATTTTTTATTCTTTATGTTGAAACAGGGTCTCACTGAGTTGTAAAGGTCCTCACTAAGTAGCTGAGGCTGTCCTCGAACTGTGATCCTCCTGTCTCAGCCTCCCAAATGCTGGGATTACAAGCGTGCGCCATCACACCCAGCTGAAGCAGTTGGTTTTAAATAGATCTATGGATATGAGATACTGTGATGAAGAAAATTTATCTAATTAAGGGAAACTGAAGTCTGATCACTAAGTTAAAAAATGATTTGTATATGGAGTACTTAGTGATATATTTATCCCTTTTCAGGTTAAACAGTAAATCATGACTGAATCTGCGTCTAGCACAAGTGGTCAAGAGTTTGATGTGTTCAGTGTCATGGACTGGAAAGATGGAGTAGGAACATTACCAGGAAGTGATCTGAAGGTAAGCTCTCTTTATTACATGCAACTTTATGTGCATTTGCGTCTGTGTGTGTAGTTATTTTAAAATGAATACATATATGAAATAATAATTAAAAGCATTTAGCATAGTGCTTTAAGTGTTTTGTCATGCTTAGGTCTCTACAGTAAACTCAGGAGACAATTTCACATGTTGATGGGTTGGCAGGAGCTTTTGTCACTTGGGTTAGGGGAAGCACGAATATTTCTGTAGCATGTGCTTTGTTACAGAAATTGATTTATAGCTTCAAGGAGCATCATCTCACTTTTGACTCTATTATAATAGCTTATAAATGCAGAAATAGCAGAGATAAAAAGATAAAAAGATAAAAAGTCCAGAAATTTCATTTTTGTAGATATCCTAGCCTCTTAGATTTTTATAGTAATGGATTTTGTAACTTCAAGTGACTAACCACATTCCCTATGTCCTAGCATTCTCATTTAAAAGCTAGATAATATCTAAATACTGAATAAATGAGATTATTCATGTTTCTTAAAATATTTATGTTGTAAACAGTTGATTTTTGTATAATCACTGTTCAAATGCAGGTCTTCCATATAGGTTAGACTGCTTTTGTGTAGATGAGGACTCTTTTTAGGCATTTTGTTCTACTCCTTTTGTATGTGCTTTCGCTACCCCCTTTCCCCAGCCTCCTCAGTCCCACCCCAGGACGGCTTTTACTGCCTCATGAAAGTGCTTGTGTAGGCAGCCATCTGGGAAGCCCACTGTCTCACCTCTCATTTCTGGTTTACTTTTGCTCTGATCCTATCTCTGGGACCTTGAACCTGTCCATTGCTTTTTAGACTTTGTGTTTGCACTTGGTCATTCAGGTGTTTGAACTTTCTAGCTCCCTAACAAGCTATCATGTGGCTTGCCTCTCTAATGCTTGGTGTTCAAGGCTCTCTTGAATAGAAATTTCTGCCTCCTAATTTAGGCCTCCTGGAATCAAATTCCTTTCCATGGCTGTTTGACAAGTGTCTTAGCCAAGTCTGCCTTTGTTCATCCTCAGTGTTAAGATTTGGATAATCTGGTTGTCATTGGAAAAATACTCGGTGTTTTAGTTTGGTTAGGTTTAATTAAGTGCAGTGTGCCAATATCTCAAATAACTTGGTGTAACAAAAATATTGCAGTGAGGTTTAGTGACATCTGGAGATGTGTGTATGTGTGTGTGTGTGTTTAATAGGTACCAAAATAGGAGTATTTTGTTCTAGTGTTCTTTATCATAATAGGATAACTATAAAGTTGGACTTGGTGGCACACACTTGTAATGGCAGTACTTGGGAGGCTTAGACAGGAGGATCACAGGTTTGTGACCAGCCTTAGCTACTTAGTGAGGCCCTCAGCAACTTAGTGAGACCTTATTTCAAAATTAAGAATAAAAGCCGGGTGTGGTGGTGCACACTTGTAATCCCAGCATTTGGGAGGCTGAGACTGGAGGATCAGTTTGCAGACAGCCTCAGTTACTAAGTAAAGCTTTCTGCAACTTAGTGAGACCCTGTTTCAAAAAATAAAGAATAAAAAATAGGGCTGGGGGTCTAGCTCAGAGGTAGAATGCTCCTGGGTTCCACCTCCCAGTATTGCAAAACAAAACAATAACAACAACAAAAAAGAATAAAAACTAGATCTAGGGATGTAGCTTGGAGGTAGAATGCATGCCCCTAGATTCAATCCCCGGTACCACAAAATAAATATAATTCAGAGTTAGAATGTCCCTGAGTTCTACCCTCAGTAGAAATAAATAAATAAATTAATTAATAAGGTAACTATAATCTAAAACACTATATAATATATCTTAAAACAATTAAAATAATAGAGCTCAAAGATTCCTTACACAGAAATAATAGATATTTGAGGAAATGGAAGTGCTATTACCCTGATTTGATTAAATAATAGAGCTCAAAAGTTCCTTACATAGAAATGATAGATATTTGAGAAAATGGAAGTGCTATTACCCTGATTTGATTATTATACATTGTATGCAAGTGTGGAATTATCATAATTGTACCCCATAAATGTACAAATACTATGTGTCAATTAAAAAATTGCCAAAAAAAGATGGGGTTTTTGTTCTGTGACCCTGAACAGGTCAGGCTTCTTGGTCTTTAAGCTTTTTGGTTCTTGCAGTAAAATAAGAATTAAATGACTACAATAGAGATAGGTTGCGAAACATTTTTGGAGAAAGAAAAACTATTTCTTAGCGGATGTGGTGGCACATGCCTGTAATCCCAGCAACTGGGAGGCTGACAGGAGATCAGGTTTGAGACTAGCCTCAGCAACTTAGACTCTCAGCAGCCCAAGGAGATCCTGTTCTAAAGCAAACAGCCAAACAGTAAGTACAATAATGGGCCAGAGGTGTAGTTTAAAGGTAGAATGTCCTTGAATTCACTCTTTAGTACCCTTCCTCCTTTAGAACTCTGATAATGCCAACCACATATTAGCCACTTGAGCTGTGTTACATTATTTTACATTCTCTAACTTTTTGAAGCCTCATATATAAAGTGGGGCTGTTAGAATTTGTATTAAGATTCATTATCATAAAGTATTTATGAAGATTGAAAAAAATAATATCTATAAAACACCTAAACTATTTTCTGCATTTGCAATTTATTATGCAAATTGCCCTTTTCCCCCTGTACTTCCTTATTTTTCTTATATATTTTTATTCCTTTACTTCTCAGTGGCTTTCCTTTAATTTAATGACAGGTGAATGATGAAATTTGCAATTTTTATTGTTACCTTTTGACAGCAGAGTGACATTCATTCATTCATTTCTAACGCTAAGAAATTTGTATTGCTTTAAGGATTTCTTTTTTTTTTTTTCCAGTACTGGGGATGGAACCCAGGGGAATTCCACCTCCGAGCTACACCCTCAGCCCTAGTTTTTATTCTTTATTTTTGAAACAGGGTCTCACTGAGTTGCAAGTGCCTCCCTAAGTAGTAGCTGAGGCTGTCCTCGAACTGTGATCCTCCTGTTTCAGCCTCTCAAATGCTGGGGTTACAAGTGTGTGCCACCACATCCAGCTTGCTTTAAGGACTTCAAAGCAACAAACTAGAAATAGTTTATTACTTTTTCTAAGGTAATCTGGTTATTAAACCATTTAGTGTGTATTAGAATCTGGCCTGTTTAGATTGTAATGCTGAGGTAATTGCCACATGTCCAGTTCATTCCATGTACTGTAGACAGTTTGATACTTCACTTTAAAAATAATTTTAAAATTTATTATTTATTTCATGACTTATAATCCTTTTTATCTGAAATTCAGAGACTAGCCCATTGATTATATTGCTAAGGACTTCTGATTCACTTGCTCTTTGTATTAAAATTGAGTTGCTTAAGAGATCTGATTGAGAAACTGATTTTTTTTTGTGTGGTACCGGGGGTGGAACCCAGGGGCTTTTCTGCTTCCACGCTATACTCCCAGACCTATTTTATACTTTATTTGGAAACAGGGTCTCACTAAGTAGCTGAGGCTGGCTTCGAACCTGTGCAATCCTCCTGTCTCAGTCTCCCAAGCAATGGAATTCTAAGCATGTGCCACCACACTGGCTGAGAAACTGATTTTTCACAAAAATAAAATATTAGAAAGCCAGGCGTGATGGTGCACGCTCGTAATTTGGGATGCTGAGACAGGAGGATTGCTGTTCGGGGACAGCCTCAGCTACTTAGTGAGGCCCTTTATAACTCAGTGAGACCCTGTCTCAGAATGAAGAATAAAAAATTGGGCTGTGGGTATACCTCAGAGGTAGAATATCTCCTTGGGTTTCATCCCCAGTACGGCATAAATAATAAATACATACATACATACATACATACATACATACATACATACTTTAGATAAGTCATGAAATTTTCTCTCTCACATCATTCTCTGCCTCACTGACACTACCCAGTCTTCTGTCCCCCCCCCCCCCCATGGCTTACTAGCTATGTTATTTTATTTTATTTTTTTATCTTTATTTATTTATTTATTTTTCTTTTAACAATTTTTTATTGAACATAAATAGTATACATTTAAACTATATTTGGTGCCCTCTCCCCCCTGCCCCCGTTTTCCCTTACCCCTCCCACCAATGGTTGTCCAAATGGGCATGATCATGTAGATTTTCTAACAGGGTGGTAGCCCACTGAAGTTCACTCAACTGATTTTTCACAAAAATAAAATATTAGAAAGCCGGGCATGATGGTATACGCTTGTAATTTGGGAGGTTGAGACAGGAGGATCACGGTTTGGGGACAGCCTCAGTTACTTAGTGAGGCCCTTTATAACTCAGTGAGACCCTGTTTCAGAATGAAGAGGCAGCGAATGCATAGAGGTCAGTTCCTACCATGGTAACAAGTTTTATGTGCTGCAGTTTGGGCCGTTTTGAAAGCATTTTCTTCTGTAGAGCCTCATGATTGCTGGCCAATTGAGTTATGTCACTCTTATGTTTTAACTTTTTTGAGCAGTTGCTAGTATCTTTCACAGCAGAGTTCAAGCCCTATACATTTTCTGCAGGTTTTTTTGTTTGTTTGTTTTGATGATATGGCCTCCATTTTCCTGTCTGGGTACACTTCATTTTATTCCTCAGTACCTCTTTGTTTTCTATCTATCTCAAACGACTAGTGACTTCCTACTTCGGGCCCTTCTTACTGTTGTCTGTTGTTGTAATCCCCTTTCTCCTCTGTACTGGGCTGACGAACCCATATGTAAAACAGCAGACATCTTTAATTGCAGAAGTGGGAAGAATAGGGAACAAACTCCCTGCCGAACACTTTACCTGCATCTTTTCAGTGCACCCTTTCAGGTAATCCTTTTTGAAAGAATTTATGTCTATCTTGTCAGTTTACAGATGGGGAAATAAAGGTCCACAGTGGTTATTCACTCAAGGTAAAAGTTATCTTAAGACCAGGCTTCTCTGGCATTAAAATTGATTCTCATAACACTGCTATACTACTGTCTATGGATAGAATATTTTTGTATACACAGAGATATAAGGAAAATGTTAAAGGGATGGAGGAAGTAAAAACTTATTTTGACTGAAGGCGTCAAGATCAGGATAATTTGGGCTTCTGGTGCTGAAAATATGTAGATGTTTTCTTGAAGATTTCTAGGGGACAGCAGTGGGAGGAGGCAAGAGAAGGGCTTCTGGAATAGAGAGGATCTTCAGAGGTATAAAGTGTTGGGGAGAACCACAAGTATTCACTGACAGTCTTGAAAACACATCATCAAGGAATTTCTGCCTTAAGCACGTTTGGGAACTTCACAATTGACTAATTTGTTCTTTTTTTGTGTGTGTGTGGGGGGTCTGGGGATTGAACCCAGGGGCATTCAACCTCCGAGCTACATCCCCCAGTCCTATTTTTTATTCTTTATTTTGAAACAGGGTCTCACTAAGTTGTGAAGGGCCTAAGTAGCTGAGGCTGTCCGCAAACCATGATCCTCCATACAGCCAGGTATGGTGACCCCAACTTGTAATCCCAGCATTTGGGAGGCTGAGACGGGAGGATCCTGGTTCATGGTCAGCCTCAGCTACTTAGTGAGGCCCTCCACAACTTAGTGAGACCTTGTTTTAAAATAAAGGATAAAAAAAATAGAGTAGTGGGTGTAGCTCAGAGGTAGAATGCCCCTGGGTTCAGTTCCTGGTTCTACAAAATAAATGAATGAATGAATATTTTTAGATTAATGTCTCTGGACCAACCATCAGGACAAGCAGGTGACTATGTGGTAGTGGAAAGGTACCCAGCAGGGCTCCCAGCACTTAAGCAGTTTTTCTACTTGAACTTCTAAATGATGTTTAAAATCTATCCATAGAGAGTTATTCCTCTGGGTCATAAGTCCCTCAGTAGAATGGAAGTCCCTCAGTAGAATGCAGATACTCTCCTGAGAGTGATAGCATCTTATCTCGTAAGAATAATTGCCATGTAGCTGAAAAGGAGACCTGGTAGCAGCCAGGCAGAAACCAGCTATAGAACTCACTGTACTCTTAATGCATGGTTCTGCCTTGTCTTGATTAATGTTTAAAACAGTTTAGCTACCAAACATCTTCACTCTTAAAACACATTGGTAATTACAACTCGCATATCAGCATAGAAAGTAATAAAATGAAAATAATAACCTTGATAGTATCTTTTAATGATCCATTATTAAAGACAAGCAAAAACAGGCAAAGGATCTTCTGCCTCTATAAGCAAAAATTAAGAAGAGAATTGAATCAGTTAAAGGTAGTTTAAGTCAAGCCAAACAACTAAACCTTTGCCACCTTTTATTTATTTCAGGCATAATTGTTTTCTGATCAACCTAGATATATCCACATGCAAACAAAGTTACCATGTCAGCCATTGTGTTTTGTTTGCTCAGTAATTCTTTTTGTAAAGTTTTTTATTTCTATATTCTTTATTGTATAGTGGAGGCTCACTTGAAAAAAATTTCATAATGATTTTAGCTCTCTAGGTTAAAAGAACTGATAATTAAAAAAAACAAAGTTGACGTTTTCATCATTCTAAAGCCACTTATAAAAGTATTACTAACTCCAGAAACTGTTTCATTGGGGGAAAAAGTTAGGAAGTGAATCAGTCTTTCTGGAATTCAGTTTTACAACTTCAATAATGTTAGTACCTAAAATCCTATGCTGTATAACATTTTCTACAATATCAATATAATACAATACAATAGTTTCCTGGAAGACACAGTAAATTCTTATTTGAGAAGCTATGGAGATGCTTGATCCCTATATCTTTTTGCATATGATAGGATGCTATGAGGCTTTCAATTTTTGAGATAAGTAACTTTGGTAAGAGAAGATGTGCTTTATGCTTTCAGGGTTATAGGATGCCTTTGAGGATATGATGGAATCTGTGGGTCCTGTTTTCCCAAATATATTTGTGTACATACCATAATTTTGCTCACATTTCAAAGATCAACTTTTGAAGTCCATCCATGGATATCTGACTTAAAGGAGTTCAGTGTCCCTAAATGACATTGCATTTCTATTTTGTATTTTATTTTATTTTTGTTATTATTATTATTTGTGGTACTGGGGTTCCTGGAAACCCTTCTACCTCCAGGCTACACTCCCAGACCTATTTTTACATTTTTATTTGGAAACAGGGTCTCTTAAGCCACCATGGCTGGCTTTGAACCTGTGAGATCCTCCTGTCTCCACTTTCCAAGTACGGGGATTACAAGTGTGTGCCACCACGCCTGGCGTTCTATTTTGTATTTTAACTTTGGGTCAGTTACTGGCAATTAATATTAGAAGGAAAAGTGACTAAGTTGATTGTTGTATTATGGAAATATGCAACAATAAAGTATATGAGTCAAACATTTCCATGTGTAATAATTTTTATTTGTAGATTCTACTAATATTATTCTCTTCCTCAGTGTTTGAAATGTAGGGCAGTTTACAGATTAGCAATAATTTGCATACTTGAGCCACAGGACACTTTCTGTGTAATGTAAATGTAAATTGCTTATATAATGTGAATTATCAAGTTTTTCCCTATTTTAAAAAAATAATTCAGAATTTTTGTCACATTCTTTAATATCATTAATTAATAATTATCATTACAACTTGTTTTTACTACTCTTGCCCAGTAGATGGTACTGTCAGCCTTATTATGAAATACTCTATTTTCAAAGTTGACTATTAAGAATAATTTTTTTAGGTTAATGTTTCTTTTCCCCCAAAGTAAAGTTATTCTTTGTTCATTTCTTTTTTTTTCTTTCTTTTTTTTTGTGATACTGGGGTTCCTGGAAACCCTTCTACCTCTGGGCTATACTCCCAGACCTATTTTATGCTTTTTAAATTTGAAAACAGGGTCTCTTAAGCCATCTGAGGCTGGCTTTGAACCTGCGTGATCCTCCTGTCTCTACCTCCCTAGCACGGGGATTACAAGGTGCGCCACCACACCTGGCTCTCTGTTCATTACTCTCATGAACTTCTTTCACTTCCTAGACTGACATGCCATGCGAGATTTATTGTGCAAAAATTTCTTGAGAACTTGATCTGGACTTTACAGTAGTGAGAAATTAATGACATTTGATAATTTAATAATTATGGCCTATGCATGTAGAAAAATGTTTAAGGTACTGTTGGCACCTGATGGAAAGATTATAATTGTTGATATACTTTGCCTAAGATTTTTCTAACTTGGATTCTAAATATAATTTGATAAAATAATGCTATTGATACAGAATACTGTCCCCATTGGAAAGTGGAGGGCCTTGCATGCTGATGATGTGTAATTCAGTGAAGGATCTAAAACGTTTTATTACCCTTTTGAATTTTGAACTTTCTGCCTTTTATCTCCTTACATTTATGAAAGCCTATTGCCATTCTGTTTTGTGGAAAATCAGAAGAAATACAGAAAACTTACAAATTCACTGACATTAGAGTAATCCTAGATGTTTCAGAGAGAACAGGGCCCTGCACATAGGTAATGGTTAAGCCTTCAACACACTCAAAGTACAACCAGGTTGTTGTAGAAACATACTTTGCAGTTTGCCATGGGGTAGGAGATTTTTAGTTATTAGAAATGTGAATGTTCATGAAATCAGTGTGCCCTTGACTGTTTAGTAATAAAATTGGCTTTTAGCTAGTAGACTTGTTCAGTTCTCACAGATCTTTCCAGTTGTTTTAGAACAGTAGAGGTGAAGATAATGGAGGATTTTAAAGGGCAGTAAAAGAAAGAGAAAGTGTAGTTCTGGGGAGGGACATTAAGAAATAAACAAGTCTAAGCTGGGCGTGGTGGCACACTCTTATAATCCCTGCACTTGGGAGGCTGAGACAGGAGGATCACACAGGTTCGAAGCCAGCCTCAGCTACTTAGTGAGGCTCTCAGCAACTTAGTGAGACCCTGTTTCCAAAAAATAGGTCTAGGAGTATAGCCCGGAGGTAGAAAGACCCTGGGTTCCACTCCCAGTACCACAGGAAAAGAAAAAAAAGAAATAAACAAGTCTGAAAAAAGTGTCTTAAATGACAATAAAGGTAACTGGCAACTCTTTGGAAAGCACATCTTCAGAGGTACATGCTGCATTATTTTCTTCCCTCAGTTCCAAAATTGGTAAAATGCAGAGGTCTTAATAACCCTTATGCAAAAAACAATTGTTTAAAGTAGCTTTTAGCTGGGTGTGGTGGCGCACGCTTGTAATCCCTGCACTTGGGAGGTGGGGACAGGAGAATCGTGCTGGTTCGAAGCCAGCCTCGCTGGCTTAAGAGACCCTGTTTCCAAATAAAAATATAAAAATAGGTCTGGGAGTGTAGCCCGGAGGTAGAAGGGTTTCCAGTAACCCCAGTACCACCAAAAAATTAAAAAAGAATAAAGTAGCTTTTATCACGTAGTTAAATTGCTTAAAGACTATATGTGTCAGCTATGGAATAATTAGTGTCCTGAGCACTTTTGTAAAACTTATTTCTTCTGTGCTGTTCCTAGTTTCGGGTAAATGAGTTTGGGGCCCTGGAAGTTATTACAGATGAGAGTGAGATGGAAAACGTTAAAAAAGCAACAGCTACCACCACATGGATGGTACCAACTGCTCAAGAAGGTAAGAAAGAATTATCTGCATTGTATTTCTAACTATTGAGAGATTTGAGAGAATATTTTAAGAGTTTATCATAGGCCAGAACTTTGAAAGTCCTGAATGATTTTTGTGTCTCATGTTCTTAGGTAAATATAGAGAATGAAACTGATAGGAGCCAGCTTTTATGTTTTAAAATAACTATAAATGCTCTTCTTTCCTAATGCCAGATCTGTAATAGGACTAGGTTAGTTGGAAACTGTCAAGTAAATCCAAGTTGTAGTCACCTACACAGGTGATTTAGCTGAAAGCCTACCACTTTTTTTTCTTATCTACTCCGATGGTTGTAACTAACACCTATATGCTGATGACTCCTAAATCTATATCTCCAGCCCCGACCTCTCCCCCGAGCTCCAGGCCCGTATTTCCACCTGCCTACTGGACATCTCCACCTGGATGTCCCACAGGTACCTCAAACTCCACATGTCTGAAATGCAACTCATTTTCTATTTCTTTCTCCCTTCCCCAAGCCCGCTCTTTCTTCCTTAATCCATGCTTCAGTTGATGGTAGCACCATCCACCCAGTGGACAAGCCAGAAATACAGGAGTCATCCTGAATTTGTTCTTCCCATCCCCATATCCTGTTACTTGATGCTCTTGGTTTTTTATTTCCTCAGTATGTTTCAGATCTGGCCTTTCTATTATCACTGTCACTGCCTGAATTTAGTCCCTTATCAACTCTTAACTGAACTATTGCAGAAGTCTCTTAAGTAATCACTTTGCTACTAATCTCACCTCCTTTCAACTTACTCTGTAACCTGAAGTCAGAGGAATTATGTGGATTGCTTATCTGACACTTGCTGATTTCTCTTTACCTCTTTAGCAAAACATCCCAAGACCTGGGTGACCTGCACCCACCTGCCTGCCCTGTCTCTCACTTTCTCTCCCCTTTTCTATATGCTGTGTTCCTGCAGTGCCAGCAGCACGGACTTTTATCTGTAATTTTCCCAACTTGTCTTGTGGTTTCATGCTTCCTTGCCTCTACTCATGCTGGTTTCTTTTTTTTTCTTTTTCTTTTTTTTTCTGGCTCAAATGCCATTTCTCTCTTTGTCTACCTGGTAAATTTCTCTTTGGCCTTCAAAACCCTGTTGAGGCTTTGTATCAGAAAATCCTTCCCTGACCTCACCCCAGGATGAATGAATCACTTTTTCTTCTTTACTACTTCTGGAACTCGTTCATGCTTCTATTGTTGCATGCATCACATTTTGTTGTACATATTGGTTTTATTGCCTGTCTTCTCCTCTAGACTGTGAACTGTCTTGGGCAAGGTCTGTACTGTCATTATCAGTGTCCAGCGTAAATTGGTGCCTAATAAATGTTTGCTGAATGAATGATTCAGACAGAAGGAAATTATTTGGATAATTATTATTCAGGAAATTTAGAAAGTAAAATAGATGCTGTGCTTAGTCAGGAATTTTGCTTAAATTAAAAAAAAAAACCACTCACCCAAAGGTTATAAACATGAAATAACATATTTGGCCCTTTTAAATTTATCAGAGATATACTGATAAATCAGAATTCTGTAGATTGACAGTTTTATCTTCTGGATTTGGTGATTTGTGAAGTTTTCTTCATTTTACTTTGTATAGAAAAAGCCTTGCCTAAGTTTTTGTTTATATGCAGATTAATATTTGTTCTAGAAATTATTTGATGATTTTCTGTTCAGAAATCCATTCCCCTCTCCCCAAATTCTATACTTTAATCATTCATTCATTCAACAAACATGATTCTTTATTGTGTGGCTAACAAAATTATTAGAAGAAAAAGTTTAAATGTATTTTGTAATGTCTTCTGTCATTGTTTTAATTCTTTTCTTTTTTATTCCATCTTCTAGTCTTTTCAGAGAAGACTGGGGTGCCTTTCAGGCTGAAGGATCCAATGAAAGTGGAAGGGCTTCAATTCTGTGAGAACTGTTGTCAGTATGGCAATGTAGATGAGTGTCTTTCTGGAGGAAACTATTGCAGCCAGAATTGTGCTCGGCATGTCAAAGACAAGTAGGTTTTGCCCCATTCCATCTTGAAAGTAGGTTTTAGAGAATACCGAGATTTTGTGCTCTCTGACATGTGTTACCCACTCATGTCTTTTTTCCAGAGTCTTTATCTCTGAGAACACATGGGTCATGCCCCTATTATTGCACCTGGTGACTTTAGTGACACTTGGTCTGGGTTGTGCTATCCATGTTCTGCCTGTAGTACAACCTTTGCCTCTGTCATTGGCCCTATGCTTATATTACTCTGATTGCTTCCCATCTAAGACTATTTGGATTTTTCTGGACTCTGGATATGTTTTGATGATTCCAGTATTTATGGATATAGAGTTTTGTTTATAATTTGGGAGTTCTTTGGTAACTCAGTTAAAACTCCACATGTGGAACAAAACTCCCAGGGTTGGTGATTACCTGAATAAACATGGCATGGTGGATGACAAAGTGAGTCATGGTAGGATGATCTCAGGGTGCAGACCCAGTGTGCAGAGGACATCAACTGTGACTAGAAGTACTATGTTACATTCCCAGTTGGGGGCTGCCCGATAAAGTTCAGCTAATCAGCAAGGTGGTGTATTTCTTGCATATAATTGTATACTGAAAATAAATGACTTGATATTTATGTTTCAGTAGAGTTTCCCATATATTTTAATCTGCACAGCCTTGGCAATTGTCTGGTTTTGCTGCAGTTGATGCTTTACAAAGTTACTCTTGGGCCAGCTGTGGTGGCCCACACTTGCAATTCCAGAAGTTGGGAAGCTGAGACAGGAGAATCACAATTTTGCAGGCAGCCTCAGCAACTTAGTGAGGCCATGTTTCAAAATAAAGAATGAAAAATAGGGCTGGGTATGTAACTTGGAGGTATAGTGGCCCTGGGTTCCATCCCCAGTACTGCAGAAAACAAAACAACAACAAAAAAAGTTGCTCTTGGTCTATTTGGTTAGATTTGCCATTCTTAATCATTGCTAGATCCAGCCAGGTATGGTGGCTCATTCCTATTACCCTAATACTTGGGAGGTTGAGACAGGAGGATTGCAGGTTTGATGTCAGTTTCAACAACTTAGCGAGATTCTGTTTCAAAGTAAAATAATAAAACAGGCTGGTGGTAAAGCTTGAATATAGAATACCCCTGGGTTCAATTCCTAGTACCTTTCCCACATACACAAAAATAATGAAAGGAGGGAAGAAAGAAGGAAGGAAAGAAGGAAAGAGAAAGAAAGTTGCTAGATCCTTGTTTTAGAATTGGTCTGAAGATTTCTAAATCATTGATTCTTTTATGGGAGATAAATAAATGTAAACTTGTTAGGACTTATTTCATATATATGTCTAGTCTTCTTTTGAAATTGATATATGATAATTTCCACTTTCCACTCTGATAGGTATCCTATGTAATAGTGGTTTTAAGTATTACCTGTATATGGTATTCTAATGCCTATTTCTCCTAATGATTAAGTAGTTTTCCTTTGGGCGTGTTTTATAAGAAGTTATTTTTGAGTTGATAATCAACATATAGATATTTGATAGGTATTGTTTCCTGTCACTGTTTTGGGGTTATAAACACAACAGAGATCAGAAGGAAGAAAGGGACATAGGAGAAGATAACGAGGAAGAAGATCCTAAGTGTAGTCGGAAGAAAAAACCAAAATTATCTGTGAAAGCTGACCCCAAGGAAGACGGAGACGAGAGAGATGATGAAATGGTTAGTATCTCTTGTTCGGCTGCCAGGGAGTTCCTTGAATGGTGGCATCATGGTTACAAGCCTTGTCTGGGGCCAGTGACTTGAGTTCACATCTGATTCAGGACTACTTCTGTTCACATGTTACCTAGCTTCGTAGTGCTTCACAGCCCTCATCTCAAAGTGGGAATGATAAATAATGGTGTCCTTGCCCTTCCTCAGGGTAAAGAGGGTGGGATTTCCTGAATTTACTACAGGGGTAAGAATCAACAACAAAACCTTCGGTTTCAAGATAAATCTAAAATTTTTCTCAACATCAAAATGCCAATATCATTTTGGTAAATTACAGACAGATCTTATAAAACTATGTGAGTGGATAGAAAGTGGTACATAAATATAAATTACATTTGGGGGAAATTATTCAAATGGTGCTAATTCAAACATCAATATTTTCCCTAAAGTCTGTATTAATGGCTGTATGAAAAGAAAACTTAAAGGTCTTAGAGCATTTCATATAAGATCGATATTGAGCTTCTGTTATTTGCTAACCATTATTCTAGGTGCTGGGAAAATAGGAATAAACAAAACAGGCAGGCTAGGGTCTTTCCTCTCAGAAACATTTTGTTGTTATTAAGGGAACATAGAATAAGCAAACAAAATGAACAAGAAAAATAGCAGCTTGTTCTAAGTGCTGTGTTAAGAATTAAAATAGGGAATTGTGATTGGCTGAATATTTTGCTGGAAGTTGAGTTTTCAGAGAGGCATCCCAAAGAAGGTGACATGAAATCTGTGCTCTGAATAATTAGAGGAGCCAGCTATCATTTTTCAGGAGGCTGAGATAGGAGGTTCGCAGGTTCAAAGCTAGACTCAGCAACTTAGTGAGACCATCAGCAATTTAACGAGATGCTGTTTAAAAATAAAAATAAAAATAAATGGTCTGGGGTATAGCTTGGAGGTAGAATACCTTTGGTTTTGATCCCCAGTACCAAAAAAAAAAAAAAAAACCAAATCAACAACGAAAACGCCCAGCTCTGTTCAGAGAGGAGTGAGGAGCCCTCTGGACAGTGAACTTTGGAACTTTTAAGGGAGAATCCCAAGGTTGAGAGTATGTGTGGCATGTTCTGTTGTATGAAGTGGAAACAGGACAGTAGGGTGGAGAATGGTGTGAGAGGGGAGAGTAGGGTGAGAGGAAGCTGAGAAGGTTCCTGTGATTCAGGTCAAGTAGGTCTTTGTGGTAAAACAGTAGAGGATTTCATTGTTTTCTGTGTGTAATGGGAAACCATCACAAAGTTGAAGGCAAAGAATGGCCTTAATAGGATTTATGTTTTAAAATTCCCAATGGAAGCTAGATATGGTCATACACACCTGTGATCCCAGTACTCAGGAGGCTGAGACAGGAAGGTTGCTGGTTTGAGGGTAGCGTCAACAACTTAGTGAGATCCTTAGCAATTTAGTAAGACTGTTTCAAAGTAAAAGTGAAATAGGGCTTGGATTGTAGCCCAGAGACAGGATATCCCTGGGCTTAACCCCCATTAGGTCCTCTACTCCCCCCAAAATTACCAATAGAGCTTTAATATGCATGAGCAAGAATAAAATCAGAGAAACCAGTTAGAAGTTTCTTGTAATAGACTAAGTGGGAGGGCCATGTAAGACAGAAGTCAGTGTATTTGAGGTCTGTGTTAGAGATAACAATGTTGTATGAGAAGGAAATAGAATAGAAGAATCAAGGATTCCAAGAATCTTCAATTTTTGGTTTGAACAATTGGCTGGATAATCATGTCATTTACTAAGGACAGGGAAGCAGAGGCAGCATAGAGAACCAGGAGTCTGATCATTGTGAGTTTGAGATGCTCATCCGTCCAGGTGGAAGTCTCAAGTATATAGTTGGATGCAGGCACCGAGAATCAGGACAGGGACCTGGAAGTGGAGGTCAGGAGTGCTTGGCATAGAAACAGCCTTAAGGACCAGGGAAAGGGACTAGACTGTGTAGACGACAGCAGAGGAGGGGGCAAGAGAGGTCTAAGAGTGAGGACAGACTGGTCCTGGAGCCAAGAGCAGAAAGCACTTTGAATAGAGAGCAGTGTCCGGGCCCTTCTAGAGTGTAATTCTTGGAGATGTGGTTCTTTTCTAATGACCTCAGGCCAAAAGAAACATAGTGTTCAAATGAACTATATTCTTTTCCTTTAAAGTTATGAAGTGAAATTGAAGAAAAGAACAACAATAAAAAGCTTTCTGACAGCTAGCTAAGTTTTTATTGGTGCCAATATTTTATGAACTTTTAGTCATAACTTTCCTTTCTTGCTACAGGAAAACAAACAAGATGGAAGAATCCTGAGAGGTTCACAGAGAGCCCGAAGGAAAAGACGAGGGGATTCGTCTGTCTTGAAGCAGGGTGAGCTGATGAAAGAAAAGTTGTGCTTGTACTTTGGTGAAATTGAAAACAGCTCACACAAGTAGATGTGTTAGTCTTCACAGTTCAGCACACTTTACATCATTGCTTTTGGTTTTTCTTTGATACAGTTTTGTCATTAAAAATGAAGGCTATGAGGAAATAGATACAGAAAAACAATAGAAATTAGTACCTTTTCCAGTAGTTTCAGGGTAAGCATGAGAATATCTTTTAATTATTTTTCCATCAGGTAGGTGGCTTCTACTTCTGCAGCCTTATCAAACCCTTGCTCTTTTTCCTTTTCCTTTTTTTTTTTTTTTTGGGGGGGTGGTACTGGGGGTGGAACCCAGAGACTTTCTACCTCTGGGCTATACTCCCAGACCTTTTTTAAAAAATATTTTATTTGGAAACTGGGTCTCACTAAGTAGCTGAGGTTGACTTCGAACCCGTGTGATCCTCTTGTCTCAGCCTCCCAAGTGAGGGGATTACAAGTGTGCGCCACCATGCCCAGCTAAACCCTTGCTCTTTTTCATTTTCCAATATTTCAGGTTTTTTATGTTCCCCCTCCAAGTACAACAGCCATATGATGTGGTACGTTTCTCCTCCATTGTTCCTCAGGCAGCATTTTGTTCTTGTGAGGAAGGAACCCAGCTGCAGGCGTTCCCAGTTAAGATTTGGCAGTATGAACCCGTCCCCTTATTTGGTGCTGGCCTTGGGTCATTTCCATAGAGGCCTATGTGTCCTCCACACAGCTTTATCCCCATGGCCTGCCATCTTTGCCCTGCCAGCCACTCTTTTCAGGTCATTCTACTCTGCACAGCCCAACTCCTCACCTGCAGTCAGACTCTTCCTCAGTATCCAGATGTGTTCTTTGTTTATTCTTCAGTTATTTCCTCAAAAATACTTGGAAATATTTCCACCTGCTTTAATCATACAGCATAATGGTTATGAGGTGTTTTTTTTTTTAATGTTGTATGTCACTGAGATTAAAGGGAGTAAATTAAATTCCTAAATTACGGTGTCCTCTGCATTAGAATAGCTTATTTCTACAACTTTTCTTTCCTTTTCCTTTAAGTTTTACTTTGGAAAAATTGCCAGACCCCTGGCTCTTCTAGAACATTGTTTCATTTATTCTCTTTAAATGTTTAGATTTTTTTTTTTTTAAAAAAGCTGGGCATGTATGATGGTGCATGCTTGTAATCCCAGTACTTAGGAGGCAAAGACAGGAGGATCTGGGTTTTTGGATATCCTCCGCTACTTATTGAGGCCCTCTGCACTTAGTGAGACCCTGTTTCAAATTAAAGGGTAAAAAATCAGGCTGGGGGTATAGCTCAGATATGGTATGCCCCAGGGTTCAATCCCCAGCACCACACAAAAAAAGAAAAAAAAAATTAGATTTTTTTTTATGGCCTTTGGTTTTGCCTGTTTCAGTGCATCCTCCAAATCCTTTTCCCCCAACTTTGCTGCCAGTCAAGCTGTTACACTTCTCTCATTTCCAGTATTTTGCCAGAATTAAAATAAAATTGATTTTAATTGTTCCCTATTTTTATCACTTACGTATTCTTTCTGCACCTAAAAATTTCTTACTACTACATCGATATTTTCCTCCCCCTCTTTTTTCAGGACTAACAAGCATTTTCTAAACACTCAATGCACTGGCGCTTTCTTTCTCTTGATGTCTTAGGAAACAAGTTTTGAGCATCCTGCTCTTAGAAGCTTTAAAAGCCTGTACCTTCCATGCTTCTGTTATATTTTGCCTTCCTGCTGGTCTTGTTCCTTTACTCCACATTTTTCTGTTTTTTCTGCCCTCATAGCTGTGTGTATATGCCATAGTTTACTGCTCAGCTTTCATTTATTTGGAAAAGGATCTAGGAAAAGAGCCTGGGAAATACCATCCTTGGAAGGAAGAGAAGAGATAAGCATAGCAGTCTTCAGGGATGTGAGAGGACACAAAACACATCATTGATTTCACAGACTGGCATTTCCATCATGTAGTCTCACTTGCCTTCCAGGTTTGCCTCCTAAAGGGAAGAAAGCCTGGTGCTGGGCATCCTACCTGGAGGAAGAAAAAGCTGTGGCAGTACCTGCAAAGCTCTTCAAGGAGGTACGGACCCTTCTAAAATCCCTGTGTAAAAGGGCAGAGGAGATGGAATACTGAACTGAATCAGTATTGTCATTTCCACTATCTGTTTAGGAAATGTAACCTGGAATAATTTATTAAACATTGCTTTTTATATGTGCATTACATGGCAGGGAATCTCTGAGGGGAGTTAGCATTCATGTATGCGTGCCTTCCCTACTGCTCTAAGAGGCACAGCATGCCCTTCTCTCAACATTAACTGGGCTTACACTCATGATTTTGAGCAGGAATACTAATATTAATAACTGAAACATTAGACAAAATCTGGCATTAAATCTCATGTTAAAATGGCTTCGAGAATAAACGTGAGCCACATTTATATTTTATAACAATGAAGCATCAAAATTTAGGTTACAATATTAGTAGTAATAAAAGATTTTATAAGAACTTAAAATCAATTAAAACGCAGTTATCAAATATAGTTCTGCATATGCACTAGACTAAAACAAAGGTCAGTAAATATTTTCTGTAAAGGGCCAGGTAGTAAATATTTAGTTTTTGCAGGGCATCTGATGTCTGTAGCAACAATATAATTTGGTTGTGTAGCATGAAGGCAGTCAGAGATAACATGTAAATGAGTATACATGGCTTACTCTAATAAAACTTTATTTTCAAAACTAGTGGTGGGCTGTATTTGACCCGTACACTTAGTTTGCCAATCCTTGGTTTAAGATATTTACCTAATCATGGTATGCAATAAACAATCCATGGTTCTTTTTAATATGTGAACAAACATAAGGGATTTTAAAAGAGTGGTGAATGGTAGATGTAGAATGATTACATCTACATTGAAAATGTTTAAACTTAATAGTAATTACACGTGAACTTGTTTTGTATGGTTATTTTCTGTAACTTTGATCTTCCCTTTTTTTTGTGGTACTGGGGGTGGAATCCAGAGGCCTTCTACCTCTGGGCTATAGTCCCAGACCTATTTTCTACTTTTATTTGGAAACAGGGTCTCACTAAGTTGCTGAGAGCCTCACTAAGTAGCTGAGGCCAGCTTTGAACCTGTGTGATCCTCCTGTCTCAGTCTCCCAAGCGCGGGGATTATAAGCGTGCGCCACCATGCCCAGCTGATCTTCCCTTTTTTAAAAAAAAGATAAAATACATGTAATGACTTGAATCAGTAATACATTGTGTAATTTAAAATGTCAAAATGCTAAAAGAACATAAAAATATGTCCATCAAAGGCCTACCCCCGAGAAATTGTTTTGCCTCTCCTGAAGTGACTACTGTTACTAGTATATGTCCTTTCTAGGAAATTTTATGTATATGAGTAGAATACATATTAAAATCTTTTGGTCTCTCTCAAACTTTGTGGCAACATATGTCCTGTACTTTTTGTACTTTGCTTGTTTAACTGGGAAGTTTAGAGGTAATTCTATTTCAGTTTTTAATCCCTTGATCATTCCTTTATAATAATGCATAGTATTCTCTCTTAAGTCTATCCCTTAAAAATTTAAGTTGCTTCCTATTTATTGATAACATACAGATAAATATTTTCAAATCTTTGGCTATATGCTCTAATGAATAACCTTGTATAACTGTCATTTTACACCTGTGTGCATTTTGGATAATCTCCTAGAATTAGAAATGCTAAGTTAAAGAGAATGTTTAGTTTTTTTTTTTATAAGCATTATGAAATTGTTAGGGATCATATCAGTTTTTATTCCTGCTACTGATACAGGCCCCCATCTGTCTTTCTAGAGCTTTACCAAAACAGTGTCTTCAAGTTGATGGATCTTTACCAGTCTGATAGTTGAAATACATCTTGGTGTAATTTTACTTTGTGTGACTCTGAGGCTGAGCATCATTTAAAATATGTAAAAGAACAGGCTGTAAAGCATGAAATTTCCTTTCGATGACTTATTGATACTCTTGGCTCATTTTTCATTGGGTTATTCATCGATTCTTTTGGGTTATTGGAAGTAATTGATGTGTTTGGTTGAAGAGTCTTTAAGAATGCTAATTATTCACATGTTTATTGAGGCCACTGCTATGGTACTAACCCTGCTGTCACTTTGTATTTTAGTACCAGTCCTTTCCATATAACAAAAATGGATTCAAAGTCGGCATGAAGTTAGAAGGTGTGGATCCTGAGCATCAGTCTATCTACTGTGTTCTCACTGTGGCTGAGGTAAGCTTTGCTTCATATTTATTTTAAAAAACTGGTGACCATGGAGTTTAACGAGAAAAACTGCCATTGGTTGAGTGCTTACTTCATGCCAGACACAGTGCTTAGAGTTGTGTGTATATTACCTTATCTAATCATCATAAGAATTCGGTCCTCTGAGAGTCTCCTCTGTTTAGATGAGGGGACGAAGACTTGATATGAAGTGATATATACAAACTACACAGCATCAAGGTATAACCAGGATTTGAACCCAGGTCTTTCTGACTTCATAGTCAGTGTTGTACTATGTTCCTTAAAATAAGGAATAGATCAGCTGATATATCTATATTTTTTTTTAGTATTTTGGGATATCTCCCAAATTTTCAAGACAAAGTAACTAAGTCCCCCCCCCTCTCACACACACACACACACACACACACACACACCTTTATATATATTATGACTCTAGCATATTACTAGGAACACAATAAAATTCTTTTCCTCCTTTGTTAGCCTCCTTGCTATGTCTCTTGAGCCAGGTCATGCATCTTTTAAAAACTTCCTCCCAGAGAATGAGACAATCTTGGGTTATCATAGCACTCTTTCAGTGACTCAGTGGATGTGTAAGAAGCTTGGGTCCTGCAGAATACGCAGCACGTGACGGCTGGGTGATGGCAGTCACTGAATAACAGCCGCAGCCACCTGGAGTGCCTGTGTGCCTGGGCTGACCAAAGGGCTTTTATCTCTTTGTTCACGTTGGTCTCCAAAGCATCCAGCTTTTGAAATGGAGCGGGTTCCCCCATCTTTCATATGGGGAAACTGAGGCAGGTAGCTAAAGCAACTTGAATATCATGTTAATATTATACATAAGAGAAAGGAAAACTGTATTCTTTACTCACATGCCCCAAACAGCTGGTATATTATTTTGGGGTTAGAAATCAGTTTTAGCAGGTGACTGTGCAAATAGGAATAATGAGTAATGAAATAGACTGTATGTAATTTTTCCTTTCCCAGCACCATTCACTAGACTAGAGTAGGTGCTAACCAGCTGTACACTTGGGATGATGGGATTTTGAGAGGCAAAGATTTTAGAAAGGACAGCTGGGCAAAAATTTAAAAATTTTGGCAGGAAAATGTTCAAAATAATTTCAAGGGAAGGAGGGTATGGAGTGAGAGGGATGCTATCATGGAAGAAAATAGAAGGGACAGTGTGAGATTCTAGAGTTTTTGTGGAGATTGAGGCAGAGGTGTATTGGGAGTGGCTGGGCCAGCAAACTGGAGGAACAGAGGGTGTCTTCTCAGGGTTGGACTTTTCAAGTGGGCCTGTGGGGCAGATAAGTTCCTAATGGGGACAGACATAGACAGTGACTTCTGAAGTGGCGAGGGCAAAGGGTGCAAGGAAGTCAGGACTCTATAAGTGGGTTGTCCATATGGATGACCAAAGTACTCTGGGTGGAGAGAAAGTGGGGCTGAGCTGTGAGTGAGGGGTGGGGTGGAGCCCCCCCCACAGCCTCGGGGAGCAGAGTGGAGGAGCTGAGTGTGGAGAGAGGCAGCAACCTCCTCTGCACATGTGGGCTGGAGAGGAGGAGCCAGCAGCCTTGAGGAGAGGCAGAGGCTTGAGAGAGGCAAGCAGGGATGAGCAGGGAGGCTGAGAATAAGGGAGATTATCTACCAAGGAATATGCATTCCATTCTGTAACAGTATACAGGGAGATTGCGGGAAGAACAGGAGGAGGAGACTCCAGGGCAGAGGCTCAGGGCAGTGTGGCCTGGAGGTCCTAGAAGCTGTACGTAACTGCATAATTCAGCTCCTATGCATGGGTCAGACACAGCCACATGCAGAGCATGGTAGAGAAGCAGTCCCCAGCTCCTCCCTCCTGGTGCCCTGTGGAGCAGGTGGCACCAGCCTGACCCTTCCTGAGAGATTGAGCTTCCCAGGAATTCTAGTCTCAACCCTGTACAGAGACTCTAGTACTTCTGCAGAAAGTCATCATAGTTGTAAGCTTTATATGTATAAAACATCAATATATTCTAATTGAGAAAGTACTAATGTATAAAATTTTAAAAGGTCATTGTTCCCTTTATGCTTCTTTCAGAAGAAAGCATTTTAAATCTTTTGTCAAAGTCTTTAACCTTAACTTACTATGCATCTGCATATATATTAATGTTGCATATGTAAATATATGCATATAAATGTCTATACTTTATAAATATATACACAACCAAATATACATAAGTACACACATGGACTCCCACATCTATAATTTTCTAATAAACTGACTCATCCTATAAATTTGCTCTTCTGCTTCAAGTTTAATGGTATATTTTAGAGACCTTTCCACAACAGTAATTGTGCAGCTACCTTGTTATTTGGGGATTAATTGCCCTGACTCTGCACTCTGGTCTTAAGGCTCCTGGTAGGGCTTCTGCAGGACAGGTGTTCCTGGAGTAGTTAGAAGTCTCATGTGGGGGGATCCACTTGGAACATACCTGCTTGTGCTAGTGGGAAGAGCATTGAAGGGCTGAATGTTTAAGAGCCCACAAACCATGACCTAGCTCAGGTCCTATAAACCCAGAATGTCTCCAGGTGAGTTTCTGTAGTCATGTATTACATAGATGAGTCCTTGGTAACATTACAGGGATCCTCTCTGGTCTAAGTATGAACTGAGAGCTGCTTTTTTCCCCCCAGCCCCGTTGCCCATGAAGTAGAACCAGGGGACTGTTCTCTGGGTCTGTACCATCTTTGGCCGGCCACATTCAGTGTAGGAAGACTCTTTCTTGGGCCCTGTGGGAGCTGGGTCAATGTGCTGGTCTGATTCTGGCTTTGCCAGCTTTCCCTTGTGACTTGTGCTACAATTTAGTGAATGGAGAGAAGATAAGTATTTGTTGGATAGTTACTCTTTATCCCATATCAGTATCATTCTAATGGTACCATAGATGTCCCTAGAACATCACAGTTTATCATTGGCAGTATTGCTTTAGATTTTATAATTTGCATAGATGTTTTTGTTGCTGTTAATGAGAATGGTTTGATGAACATACTCTACATTATACCTGATGTCTATGTTAATTTATTTTTTTATATGTATGTGAATATTATGAATTTTGTGTACATGAAATTTTATGGTTTTCTTAATTACTCATCTAGGTTTGTGGATACCGGATAAAACTTCACTTTGATGGATATTCTGATTGTTACGACTTCTGGGTAAATGCAGATGCTCTGGATATTCACCCAGTTGGATGGTGTGAGAAAACTGGCCATAAACTCCACCCTCCAAAAGGTATTGTTATTGTTTTATATTTTATTTTATTTTATTTATTTATTTTGCAGAACTGGGGATTGAAAACAGGGGCAGTCTACCTTCAAGCCACACCCCACCCCTATTTTTTTTTTTTATTATTCTTTAATTTGAAATAGGGTCTCACTAAGTTGTGGAGGGCCTCACTAGGTAGCTGAGGCTGGCTGTGAACCTCTGATCCTCCTGTCTCAGCCTCCCAAGTACTGGGGTGACAAGCATGTTGCCACCATGCCCAGCTTGTTTTATATTTTAAATTCAGTAAAATTCAATAAAACTCATGTTTTAGATGCCAATTTTTAATTTTTAAGAATTCGTGAATCCAAATTCAAGCATATTTTTCATTATAAAAATGTTTATTAAAGTAAAGCAAAATCTACCTTAAGAGAAACTATGTCCATGTATCTATTTACACATAAAAATAATACTTGTAATAATACTAACTTTTACTACAACTTTTACCTACAGATTTCTCTGCATGTGTAAGTGAAACAGAGATGTATATTATTATATATAGGTTATATGTGGATACATTATATATAGAGAGATTATATTATATAATATAGGGAGATACACTATATAATTATATGGAGAGATGTATTATATATAGATTGTAGAGATACATTTTATATAGAGATAAATTTGATTTTTACACACACATACACACGGGGGAGAGGGAGAGAAAGATATACATGTATATGTCTTTGAGAAAAATTATTCAAAAGTTTGGTTTTAACTAAATAATATAACTTATTTTATTTACTGGTATTTCATTGTATAGAAACCCCCAATAAATTGTATATTGAGCTTATAGATCTTAATATTTAAGAGACAGTAAAGAGAATATAACATTAAAATTTGGCTTGGGTGGGAATTGAAATGATTAGCAAGTATTTTCTTATGATTGAGTTTTTTTGATTATAGTCTGCCCATGATTTTTTCTGTTTTCATGTTTATATAAAGTTTTAAGAGTAACAGATAGCATCTTTTTCAATCCCTCCCAGTATATTGAATAACTTGTTTCCTTCCTTTTTCAATGGTTACATTCATTACTGTTTACTTGATGTCAAATATTCAAGTTTCCAGCTTGATAATTTTGGCTCATCTCAAGGCTATTGTTTTTAGTGGACTAGCCATCCTTGTTATTTTATTTTTGCTTTTTTGTGGTACTGTGTATTGGACCCAGATCCTCACACATGCTAGACAGACATTCTCCCTCTGAGCTATGTTCCCAGGTCGTCGTCTTTTTTTTTTTTTTTTTTTTTTTAAAGATTCTTGCTAAGTTTCTCAGGCTGGCTTTGTATGTTAGATCCTCTTACTTCAGTCTCCTCTGTCACTGGGATTACAGGTGTATGTTACCATACCTGGCCTTATCATTTGGTTTTAATTGAAAATTATTGTCACAGTGGCATTTTCAGATAGCTGCAAAATTAAACAAACACACATAGAAAAGATGAGGGTGAAAAAGAAATTTGTAAGCCTTTGTATAATTTCTTATATATAGCAAATTACTGGTTATTTTCGTGCTTCTTTCTGGACTTTAATAGAAGCAAAAGAGAACATATTAACAGAAAAGAAAAATTTTCAATTTTCTCTTTTAAAGAAATATTGACTTGCTGGGCATGGTGGCACACACTTGTAATCCCAGTACTTGGGAGGCTAAGACAGGAGGATCACAGGTTCGTGGCCATTCTCAGTAACTTAGGCTTTCCACAACTTAGTGAGATTCCGTTTCTAAGTAAAATATAAAATAGGCCTGGGGATGTAGCCTGGAGGTAAAAGGGCCCTGGGTTTCATCCTCAGTGTGTGTGTGTGTGTGTGTGTGTGTGTGTGTGTGTGTGTCTCACACACACACACACACACAAAATGACTTTAATCAAATTGTGAAAATAAAGGCAAGGACATTTATTTTGTGGTAATTTGCTAATACCTTTACTTTATAAAATGAATTGTCATTTTTATGGTGATATGTTAAAAAAATTTTACCTGCTTTATTACTTTTTTTCCTTTCAACTTTTGACTTGTTCCCATAAGATAGTCTTCCAAAATAGACTAGGCAAGGGAAAGATAAAGAACTTGACTATTTCAGCTAATATGTCTACTGCTGAGGATTCTAGCTAAAAACTGATGGAAGCAGCCTGGTGATAAAAAATGCACCTCACTATAAAATGAATTAGTCTCTACTTCTTTTCTTTGTATCTAGCATGTTCATTTAGAATGGAAAAAATTAAAGCTTGGTGTGGTGTTGTACGCTTGTAATCCCAGCATTTGAGAGACTGAGACAGAAGATCATGGTTTGCAGATAACCTCAGATACTTAGGCCCTTTGCAACTCAGTGAGACCCTGTTTCAAAATAAAGAATAAAAAATAGGGCTGGAGGTGTAGCTCGGAGGTAGAATGCCCCTGGGTTCCATTCCTAGTACCAAAAAATAAAAAATGAATGAAAAATATAAAATTTGTTGAAAAATAAACACAATCTGTGTCTAAAAATACATAGTTATGAACTGCGTGTTAAATTTTGTTTATTGAAAAAAAATCACTTGATTGCTTGATTTTTTGGTATGTTGGAGTTATAGATAAAAATAGTACTAGGAAGAAAACTGTAAAATGTTTTGATTTATATTGAGTCTGTCCACATGTGCTTTTACTCTAGGATATAAAGAAGAAGAATTTAACTGGCAGACGTATCTTAAGACGTGTAAAGCCCAAGCTGCCCCTAAGTCATTATTTGAAAATCAAAATATAGTAAGTACTTCCAGAATACTTTTTCTTCCAAAGGAAGTGATTTTTTTTTAATTTTTATTTTTTGGTGGTGGTGGTACTGGGGTTCCTGGAAGCCCTTCTACCTTCGGGCTACACTCCCAGACCTATTTTATATTTTTGAAACAGGGTCTCTTAAGCCAGCGCGGCTGGCTTCGAACCTGCATGCTCCTCCTGTCTCCACCTCCCAAGCGTGGGGATTACAAGCATGCGCCACCACACCCAACTCGGAAGTGATTTTTTGAGTGTCTTATAGAATAAATTACAAGTGATAACAGGGAAGTATAATAAATTTTATTGCCTTGGTAAATAGAATTGACTTATCTTAATTAAACTTTAAAATTGATTTATAATCTTTGTGATAAATATCTATTTCTTAGCTATATTAGAATTTTCTTATTGAGTGGTAGAAAGCAACATAGTATACAATCCAGGTATAATTTACAATTAAGATGCACAAAAATTAAATCGACTAGAATATTTTGTTATTCCCTTCATTTAATTAGGAGTGCTGTTTAAATGGGATTCTCTTGGTGAGATGACTATGGCCCTGTTTGAGTTTGCATGCAGGAGGTCTTTGGAGACTATGGTGCATCTTCCCTCTAGCGTACAGCTTTATTTCCAGGGGGACAGAAGTAAAGACTCCATTCAGTGTTCCTCGGTTGGCCTCTCCGAGAGGCCCAGTAGGTTATCCTCTCCTCTCCCAAATTCTGATCTAACTTAAAAGAATAAGGGCAAACCAAAAATACCATCTTTACGACTGATAGTGACTGGGTTGGAGGATATACATAGCCTGCCTCTGAAAACTCATGAGCATTTTGATTCTGAGCCCTAGATCTAAGGGATCTACTACCCTTTCTTACCTCCCAAGCCAGGGAACATGGCCCCTTAAGGAGCAGAGTAGCGTGCATCCTGCAGCTCAGCTTCCCTTCGAGAGTAGAATCAGTCCCTCCTCCCCAGACATGCTCATCAGGTAATAGTGAGTGAGAGGGTGGAGAAAGACAGTAGTGTTTTACTAACGTAGTCCATTCCAAATGGAAATTAATATCAGGAGTAGGGGAAAAAATCCTCCATTTGGGAAATGATATTAACCAGCTAGTTTGCGGGCATCAGGCTAATGAATAAATGTTCTCTGAATTGAACATAAACCAGGTTGACTTAAGACAATTGGGGAAGTATGGGAGTGAGGGAGATTGAGAGAAAATATGTGTATTTAGAAAACTAGTAGGCCAGATTATTATTCTATAATGTTTTAAAAGAGAGGATAGCTTAGTTGCTGAAATGTAAATACTGCCTCATCAGCAGGTATTCTCTGTCAAGACTTACCCCTGGGAGGAAGGTCATTTTGGTGGAAACTCAGCAGTCTGCTGTCCCGAATTTCTAGTCCCTGTCTGGTTCTCTGACGATTTGAGTTTGGGATTTGATTAACTGCCTTTAACTGTTTCCAGCATCTTGTGCATTGCTACCACACAAATTCATCTTGAGGAGGCAATTTATTTTTCTAATTTTAGGTTCTCTACCTTAAATAATGAGATATTTATAGTCATAATTCTGATCATTTTAGGGTATAAATGTATGGTAAAAATTTCTTTGTATTGTGCTTGTTCCTTCAAGTAACACAGGACTTTTTCTAACATTTACAGATATACTATAACAATAGATATATAATTATAGCAAAATGAGACATAACATTTATTTTGCTCAAAGTAGCTAGAATAATACCTATATACTTCAGTCTGAATGAAGGAATTTTTTTTAAAGAAGGGTAAAAATGATTTGCAGTGTGTTGTGATTGACATAATTGATATCTTACTCTGAGATTTGAGTTTTTCTCTCACAAAAGGTTGTAAGGACATTTACATTTAATAGTTCCTCAGGCACAAAATTTTATTGAAATTTTATTGCTTTCATTTTGAGTCCCAGATGGCTGATAGTCTGTGGATTTCCTTAAATTACCAACTATTTTGAATGGTAATATATATTAATAGCAGTTCTGTTGCTGGTGTTGTATATAAAAAGTATCTGTAGTGTTAAATAAAAGTTGTTATAATTTTCACCCTTTCATATATGAAGATGACCTACTTTCCACACAGTACTCTTTTGAGAGATCTCAGAAGTGGAAGTGACTTTGTACTGACTCATGCACATTTTTAACTTGATTAAAGGCATATCTTGTATGAAATAATTTTAATTTTTAAGTTCATAATCAAGGAAAAGAAGGCCAAAATGGGAACTATATGGTGAATAAAACTGGCATGTCTAACTAAGGTATTAAAACACATGTTAAAATTAATTAAACTCTCAGAGGTTGTGAATGTTTTAGTTTTGAGGCTTATATAGTTAATTGATGTTGCTGTAGAGCTATAGAGCTGGGGTTTTATTTCTTTTTTCTTTTTATTGCTGCTTGTTGGAAAGCAACCCTGCTGTGATACTAGCATAGATGTTAAATTATGTGAATACAGGGAGAGAGGCTACACCGTCAGGCAGGGGTGCAGAGTGTGCAGGTCTCACTGGTGTGAAGTGTATGCTTATCTCTAATTAAATCTGCATGTTTCCATAGACAGTGATCCCATCAGGCTTTCGAGTCGGAATGAAGCTTGAGGCTGTAGATAAAAAGAATCCTGGATTCATCTGTGTTGCTACGGTAACAGATATGGTGGACAATCGTTTCCTGGTCCATTTTGACAACTGGGATGAGAGCTATGACTATTGGTGAGATGTTTTCTATTGATGTGTGCTTTTTAAAATATCACATATATCCAAATAAAGTAGGTACATGGTTTGGAAAAAGTAAGAATGTAAAAGCTTATGTTAAAACATAACAGTACACTTCCCCACTCTTTCCTATTTCAGATTTTTTAGTTTTTTTTTTTTTTTTTTTGTTTCTTTGTTTGTTTTGTTTTTGGTGGTACTGGGGTTCCTGGAAGCCCTTCTATCTCCGGGTTACACTCCCAGACCTATTTTATATTTTTATTTGGAAACAGGGTCTCTTAAGCCAGTGCGGCTGGCTTCGAACCTACGTGATCCTCCTGTCTCTGCCTCCCAAGCGCGGGGATTACAAGCGTGCGCCACCATGTCCAGCCCAGATTTTTTACTTTTACTTGTTCCGTACCATACTGTCACATCATAATGTAGTTCAGAGTGATAGAGACATGCTGTATTTCTAAGTAACATCCTTTTTTTGTGTGGTGGTGCTATGGATTGAACCCAGGGATATTTTACCTCTGAGTTACATTCCTTCTCCCAGCCCTTTTTGTATTTTATTTTGAAACAGGGTCTTGTAGGGTTGCTGACAGTCTCCCTTCATTGCCAAAGCTATCCTGGGATCCTCCTCTCTCAGTCTCCAAAGTAGTGGGATTGCAGGCATGTACCACCACACCTGGCTCCTAAATAATATCCTTTAATGCTACTTTGTGATTTGTGTTTTAGTTGACTTCCTACTGTGGAAGTGAAATTCACACACACACACACACACACACACACACACACACACTCACACACTCCCAGATTATACTCACAGGCATGAGCACACAGAGACTCACACTTTCCCTTCATCTTGAGTGTCTTCTCTTACTACTTTTAGGAATTTATTTTAATCTTTCTTTTATATTTTCATGTATAGTAGCTAATTTGTCTATTTATCTATGGTACTAGGAATTGAACCCAGGGCTTTACCCTTCCTAGGCAAGTGCCTACCACTAAACTACATTCCTAAGACCATTTTATTAGCTCAGTAGAAGAGAGTTTGTCTAGCATGTGCATGGCCCTGAGTTCAATCATCAGTACTGCCCCCTCAAAAAGTATTTTTTTTTTTGAGACAGGTTCTCACTAAGTAGCCCAGGCTGGCTATAAATTTGTAATCTTTCTGCCTCAGCCTCCCAAATAGCTAGGACTATAGGAATGAACCACCATTTCTGGAAAGCTGTAGTATTTTATATATACAAACTAAGGATTTTCTGTACCTAACTCATGTTCATTAATAGCCAGAATTCAGTTTCCTTGTCATAGGCATTTCTGAAGTGTTTATTTTCATCTAAAGAACACTTGTAAATATTGTAGAGAAGTAACAAATGTTTTTGACAAATGTTCTTAACCTTACTTTTTAGTACGCATCAGTTTTACTTGCATTGTTTAAAAAAAGATACTGAATTAAAACCAACTTACTATTCACATATTCACATATCTATTATGTGTTACCTATGCTTTATTTTTTTTCTAGTACTGGGGATTGAACCCAGGGGCATTCTACCTCTGAGTTATACCCCATCCCCATTTTTTATTCTTTATTTTGAAACAAGAACTCACTAAGTTGCAGAAGGCCTCACTAAGTTGCTGAGACTGACTGAGAACCTCAATCCTCCTGTCTCAGCCTCTCAAGTACTGGAATTACAAGTGTGTACCACCTATGCTTTTTATAGAAAATTTTTAACATAGACAAATCATTTCATGATTATATTTCAGAGATGTCACTTAGAATATTTTGGTTGTAGCCAGGCGTGGTGGTTCACGCTTGTAATCCCTGCGCTTGGGAGGCGGAGATAGGAGGATCACACAGGTTCGAAGCCAGCTGTGCTGGCTTAAGAGACCCTGTTTCCCAATAAAAATATATATATAAAAAAATAGGTCTGGGAGTGTAGCCCGGAGGTAGAAGGGCTTCCAGGGACCCCAGTACCCCCCAAATAATATTTTGGTTGTTTTTCCCCAGAATTTTTTTCAGTACTGCAGATGGAACCTAGAGGCATTCTACCTCTCAGCTACACCCCAAGCCCTATTTTTTATTCTTTATTTTGAAACAGGGTCTCAGTGAGTTGCAAAGGGCCTCACTAAGTATCTGAGGCTGTCTGCGAACCATGATCTTCTGTCTCAGCCTCCCAAATGGTGGGATTACAAGTGTGCACCACCACGCCTAGCTGTCTCAGAATTTTGTTTTTGCAAAGCATAATTTTGTACCATAGGATGTCTTTGTATTCAGTTTATAATAAAAAATTATTGAAATACAGGCATACACAAAAATAATGATACAGCAGTCCTCCTGTAGCCTTATTGAACACCAGCAATTATCAACTCATATCCAGTGTTGCTTTCTCTATTCCTGCTCTTAAAATCCCAATTCTAAGATTTTTTTTTCATTTGTCTGGACTGTGTTTTATTTATTTTTTGCAGTATCAAGTTTTGAAGCCAGTTTCAGATAACAGCTTTTTATGCATGAAAAATTCACTGTGTATCTTCTAGAGATAAGAATTCTTTTAATTATAGCTATCACACCAACATTCTTAAAACATTTAAACATTGGATAGTGATCCTAAGTCACTACTGGATGGTGATCCTAAGTCTCTTACAAAAATGGGAACTTGAAAACACATGTATATCTGTATACATTTGTGATATTACATGTTTAGTTGCAATAAAACATTTCTTCTAAAATGGAACATGATGAAAATTTATGTAGGATCAAAGAAATGATTACTTATGAAAGGGAAATAGTGTACATTAGAATAAAAATTGCTTTACCTCAGTATTTCCTCTGAGCTAGTTGGTAGCTTTTTAGTTCTATGCCCTTGAAAGTTGTTATATTTAGAATAATATTAAGTATGAGCCGGGCGTGGTGGCGCATGCTTGTAATCCCCGCACTTGGGAGGCAGAGACAGGAGGATCGCGCAGGTTCGAAGCCAGCCGTGCGCGCTGTCTTATAGGAGACCGTTTCCATATAAAAATGTAAAAATAGGTCTGGGAGTGTAGCCCGGAGGTAGAAGGGCCTCCGGGAACCCCAGTACCACCCAAAAAAAAAAAAAAAAAAAAAAAGAATAATCTTAAGTATCACAGAATATTGACATTAGAAAGGACTTTCACTGTCCTGTTTCCTGCATATTGGGCTCTGGGGCTGAACCCCAAATGAGCATAGTCACCTCCTCTTGTTCTCCAGGCACTAGAAAGGAATCCTCCTTTTAAGAAGTGTGATCAAGCACAGTGAGACATGCCTGTAATCCTAGCTACTCAGGAGGCTGAGGCAGGAGGATCAAAACCACAAGCCTGGCCTTATTAACTTAGTGAGACCCTGTCTCAAAATAGAGAAATAAAATGGGCCAGGGTTATAGTTCAGTGGTAGAGGACCCCTGGGTTCAATCCCCAGTAATGTTTAAAAAAAGAAGAAGAAAAGAAAAAAAAATGTTACTTTCACGCCGGGCATGGTGGCACATACTTGTAATTCCAGCATTCCGTAGGCTGAGATCGGAGGATTGTGATTTGAGGACAGCCTCAACTACTTCGTGAGGCCCTTTGCAACTCAGTGAGACCCTGTTTCTCAAAATAAAGAATAAAAAAGAAGGCTAGAGGTGTAGGTCGGAGGTAGAATGCCCCTGGGTTCCATCTCCAGTACTGCAAAAAGAAAAAAAAAATGTTACTTTCATATATGATTTTTCTTCTGGGATCCAGGAAGACTTGAGAACAGGACTTAGAACTTAGCCAGCATTTAGGGCTTGGCCTGAAGACCTGAGATTGTACCTTCAGCCATCTTTGGTTTTATTTCAGTGTTGCATTCCAACAAATCAGAGCAAAAATAGCAATAAGCAGATCAAAGAAACAGAGAAACATCAAATTAGTGAGTTAGGAAAAACCTAGGGCTGGATCTTTGCCTTATTGTTTCTAAGTGTACTGCAGTCTTTTTGAAGAGATATGGATCACTTTTATATTTATAAATTGGGAGTCATGATAATTTTATGCATTTTCCTAAAATAGTATTGAAGAGTTTGCAACATAGAGGTAGTGCCTGAGAGCAGTGTCAAAGCCAACAGGCTTGGCATTACTTGGTTAAGTTGGGGAAGCACTGGGTGTTGGTGATAGAGGCTTACAGAGATGAGTGGGACTCAGGCATTTCTGAACTTCACCCCTGTGAGTTTGTTGTCTTGGGTTTGTGTTACCTATTAGAACCTTTTGTTTGCAGTAGTGCAGGGAGTGAAGGCCTGGCCCAAACTCACTGCAGGACTCCTGGAGAGGGCTTCTGGATAGACAGGGGATGAGAGACCATGAATGAAGAAAGGACTTGGTACTAGATATCAGGAGGAAACCTTCCTGTCCAAACAAAGGACTGGCTTGTGTTCTGGCCTGGACCTAGAATGTGTTGAGGAACAGCAACCAGGTTCTTCAATTAACTCTTTCTAATCTTTCTTTCCAAAAGGATTGGCAGTAATACCTACCTCATCACATGTTGTAAGGATTCAAATAAGAGTTTAAGGCTACAAGTTTGCAAAAGGTTGAAGATAGGGTGATAAGGGATGTCAGGCAGAGAAATTTGGTGCTGAAGGCAGAAGAGGGTTATTGCTTGAGGGAAATTTACTCCTTAACAGAGTTTTCCTGCGCAGAGTACATTTCAAGTTTTGGTTTATAGGCAGGAAGGAGGACCATTGAGGAAGGGGAGTGGAGATATCTGAAACTGGAATTACCAGTGACAACAGTGATCTCTTGCTTTTCTGAGCCTGGAGAAAAGGAAGAAATAAAAGGAAAGTTTGACAGAAGGGTGATGAGCTGGGATTACCTTCATCTCTCTCAGGTCACTGTGTTAAAGATCTCCAGCATGAAGCACATAGTTAATATTTGCAACAGCTGCTGTGGGGAATGGGCTTGGTTAGATTAGGCATGTAAAGGAGAACTGGGAGGCCCAGCCTAATGGGGCCTGGTGTTCAGTGGTAAAGTGGAGAGCAGTGGAGGCACTGAAGAGTCAGCATATGAGAAGCCAGGAGAGTTGGGTACTTCTTATGCATTGGCAGAGTCCTGCTCTGGGTTTAGGGAGTAGGGGAGACAAAGCAGCCTGCATTTCTTCAAAGAACCTAAATCATGATTGCTTGAAATGAAGAGACTGTGATGTTTTCCCTAGGCAAGCATCTTGTAGTGTTACTGCTGGGCACTGCCTTGGTCTGCTGAGCTCCACATGTGTGTGTTAATTTTGCTTAGCTTTTGGCTGTGGCTGTGGTTGTGGCTAATAAAACAAGGTTTCTTTATTTTCAACCCAAGGGTTTGGTGAAGTCACACAACTACTTTATATATCTATAAACTGATCTTCATGTCTGCTCACTTTATGCTTATGTCATAAACATGCTTTTAATGATTGTTTACTTTTTTCTTGCCCTTTTAAAACTTTTTATTATATCATAGCATCCTATGTATTACTTAAATTATCTGTGTGTGTGTGTGTGTGTGTGTGTGTGTGTGTGTGTGTTTGGACCAGGGGTCAACCCCAGGGGAGTACACTTGCCAGGCAAACGCTTTGCCACTGAGCTACATCCCAGCCCTACTTAAATTATCTTTGAAATGGTCGTCTCTCATGATATACACAAAAACTTGAAAGAAGCCTGGTACAGAGATAAAGGATTTGCTTAATTTTCTATCATTGGTTCTGCATTCTTTTTTTTTTTAATTACATTTCTGCCTTTGGACACTAGGTGGGACTACGTGATGTCTTGTTTGACAGTGGCAGCAGGAAGGAGTTTACAGCCTTCCCACTTTTGAATAAAGTGTTTGCTACCAAGAGAGTTTAAGTAAAATCGATAAAAGTTGATTCTATTTATTTTCTATACTGAGGTGGCTTCTTTATTTTAAGTGATGATCAATATTTACATATTATTAAAACCTTTTATAAGATTGAGATAATACAGGAGCGAGTGGCCATAATATACTTTAGTATTTTCCTTAGTTATAATTTATAAAGTAAACCAATAAAACCAAAATGATTATTAATGTTTAATGTTCTTTCTTTGAAGTAATCACCTCTAGTGGCAGGTAATTATAAAAACTACAGTTGTATTATATTGAGAGGGGAAAGAACTGGATAGTGTTATATATTTATTATTTTTTCATTCTTAATAAAGCCATATATGCATTAATATCCTCACCTAAAATAAGGGCAGTTCACCATTAGCAATAATCCATAATCAAACTTATTATTTAGGAAAAGATTAGGATAACTGGAAATAGAGTTCTATGGTTCTGTTTATATAATTTATAACAATGTATCTTAAGGAATTATGTGTTGAAAGATCTTTTATGAAGATATATATTGTAAGAAATAGAGTGATTACTTATGAACATGACACTGACCTAGCAGTTCTCCATTTCCTTTCATATTCTTAAAATAATGAAATGTGGACCTGTAGCCCTAACACATATTATGAAAAGTAGTCAGTTGAGAGAGTGAGGGTACAAGATAACGAGTCAAGAATGGAAGAAACCTCTAACCGGAAGTTAAAGGTATTTTCTACTGAAGTAAGTTCTGAGAAAAGTCTACATTACATAGTAGTTATATCAACTTACTGTGTGCCACAGTACAAGGCTACCGTCTGGGAAGGGTGGAGAGGAGGGTGGTGACGCTATGCTAATCTCATTCATTTAGAACACTTCTTGGAAAGTAGCCTTCCAGTACTCATTAGACTTGTTTATTCACTGGAAACTCCTACCACTATTACTCTCCTGGCTTTCTGCCTTCTAGTTTTCCATCTGAAGGGTTGTGTTGTGATTCTAGCCATCTCAGAGTAGATACAACCTGGTTAATAGAACAATGCCAGACTTTGTGGCATTTTCCAAACTGAGTTCTGTATCACACTGGTGTGCCGTGTGATGTTTGCTTAACAAAAGAGTGTTTCATAATTATCTTCATTAAATACATTAAATGATTTAGGACTTGTTTTTATAGTATAGCTGTACAGCCTTTAATGTGGCCATGTGTATTGTAAATCCCTAAGAAATAGTAAATTGTGTCTTTCTGAAACCTTTTGACTATGTGACCGTGGTGTGTGTGTGTGTGTGTGTGTGTGTGTGAATACCTATTATCTTTGAGACCACACATGAGGAAATATTTAAACTATTTTTAAAAAGACATTAATTGTGATATAGCTTTAGTACCTGTGTACTAGTAAGTATAGCCTCCATTTCCTTATATTGTATTTCCCTGGCAAAATCCCAAGCCTTATTGAATCCAGCTTTCTGCCTGCACATGCCTGTGACTGAGTAGTTGAGTATACTTGAAGAAAGACACAAAACATGCTGACTGGTCTGACTTTGTATTCCTGAATGACTTGAGTGGGCCCTGAGTCCTTGCCTGCTCTTCCAGACTGTTATAAGTCTTCCTCCTTTCCCCCTCAGATTTTATGTACCCTCTTCCTGTCCTCCTTCTCAGCTGATGCCTCATTTCCTATTTCAGTGAGAAAAAGAAGAGACTCCTCAGTGCTGGCATGTCTGTGTCTGCCTGCCTTGCTGACCTCTGCCTGTAGGCTGGTGTGGGCAGTGTGCCCTGCTGCCACCTGGGGACTCTGCTCTCAGGCACTGCATTCCATTTCCTCTCCCTACTCAGGTCTCTCTTCTGCATCAATAGGTCACCCTCTCTTTTGAACTATTTCTACGGGGCACACTTGGGAGAAGGGGGCTTTTGTTTATTTAATGCTGTTGTAACCCTAGTACCAAAAACAATGCCCTGATCTAGGAATTTTCTCCGCATGTATTTCTTAACTAAATAAGGTAATATTTCTCATCTTGTCAAAACCTTTTATTTACAAGTAATTGTAAACTTTCAAAAGTTTATAAAATAGTATGGAGAATTCCCATATATACCTGATCCAGCTTTTCCCATGTTCCCAGTTGCAACAGTAAAACAAAATTCCTCTTTGCTGTCCGATAACTAATTTTTCAGCTTCGTTTTATAACATAACTCCTTAAACATGTAAAAACTATCTCCATTACCTTTTCTTCCCTTTTCTCTGTTCATGGTTTTGCCCTTTTCCATCCCCAATGTTACCAAAACAGCTCTTGTTAAAGATAGTAATAACATTTACATCGACGAATCCAGTGATCATTTTTTGTTTTTTCTCCCCTTTGGTCGATCAGCGCACTTGACCCAGTCAAGTTCTTTCTTCTTTGCCTCCCACTTTACTCACTCACTCTCTAGACCGTCTCCACTCTGCTCATGGCATTAAATATCACTCTATATGTTGACTCCCAGGATTGCACTTCTGGTTTTGGTCTTTACTTTGAACTCCAGATTTTTATGCTCATTATCTGCTTGACAGCTTCTCCTGTTTGTTAAACATCTGTTACTAATAGGATTTTTCATTCATGACTTGGAATGCCTGGAACTATGCCTGCTGTCTTCCCTATCTCAGAAAATGGCAGCTACATTCTTGTTGTTTGTCCTCAAGCCTGTGATTCTTGACTTCATCAGTACACTCACACCCTGTATTAAATCTATCAGCAAATCCTTTGAGTTCTGCCTTTAAATAAAAGTCTAACACATGATCACTTATTTACCACCACTCTTGTGGTATAGGCTACCATGATCAGCTCTTACAATAGCCTTCTAATCACCTCTTCTGTTGCTCCCACTGTAGTTTATCATTGTGAAGCAGTTGGAATATTGCCTTAAAACATAAATAACATTAAGCTAATTTTCTTACCAAAATACTCCACAGTTTACTCTAGCTTAAAGGCTCTTTCTTTCTAACATCATTTCTTCTGCCTCCCTCAGTCTCTTCCTGTTGTTCATGTAGTTCTGCTTGGTTCCTACCCGTAATCTTTGTACTTGCTGTCCCTTCTGCCAAAAGCAGTTTTCCTTCATATACTTAAATGGCTCAGTAGTCTTTCTTCAGATCTTTCAGATCTTTGCTCAGATGTTATTTATTTATTTATTTATTTATTTATTTATTTATTTATTTATTTTTTGTGGTACTGGGGATGGAACCCAGGGTCATTCTACCTCTGAGCTATACCCCCATCCCTATTTTTTATTCTTTATTTTTCTTTATTTTTTAATTTATGTTTTGCAGGTCTGGGGATGGAACCCAGGGGCATTTGACCTTCGAGTTACACGCGCTGCCCTGTTTTTTATTCTTTATTTTGAAACAGGGTCTCATTAAGTTGCAGAGAGCCTCACTAAGTAGCTGAGGCTGTCCGCGAACCGCGATCCTCTGGTCTCAGCCTCCCAAATGCTGGGATTACAAGTGTGCGCCACCACGCCCAGTTTTATTCTTTATTTCGAAACAGGGTCTCCTGAGTTGCGAAGGGCCTTATTAATTACCTGAGGCTATCCGCAAACTGCCATCCTCCTGTCTCAGCCTCCCAAACGCTGGGATTACAAGTGTGCACCACAACACATGGCTTTCAGTTTGAGAGGCTGTCTTGAGTAGGCTACATAAAGGAGCATGTTTACATTCATATAATGTATTGTTTTACTTCCATTTCATTTGTACTATGTTTTTTCACCAAAAAATGTATACAGTATAGTTTAACAACTATTTATATAGTATTTACATTATGCTAGACATTTTAAATAAACAAGATAATTTAAAGTATACAGCAAGATGTACATAGAGATTATATTAAATGCTGTGTCATTTTGTATAAGGCACTTGAGTATACTCTGATTTTGGTATCTGCAGGGATCCTGGACAACCCCTAACAGACACAGAAAGACAACTATATTTTATATTTTTATTTCTTATCTTTTCTACTGTAAGTGCCATGAAACCAGGGACATTTTGTCTCTTTTAATTGTTGCAGTTTCTTCAGGGTCTATCCCAGTGCCTAGCATATTGTCCGCACTCGATATTTGAATGACTGAGTGAGCAAATGTGTGGGTGAAACATGTTGTATGTTGAGATGAGGAATACATAGAGCAAGTGTGGTTAAGAGCAAGGAATTATATGGTCCAGATTTGAGTATGGGTAGAAAGACTCTGGAAAAATATATGTGTGGCTATAGTAAAGATAACCAAGAGAAGAGAGGCGTGAGAGAAAGAACCACCTTGTTTTAATACCTGGCCTCTACCCCTCTGATGGGCAGGGGAAATAGCATGTTGGTTTTTGAGAGCCATTGAGCTCTCAGTACATTCTTAGAGATGCTGAGATAATTATAGCTTGCCTGAGTACATAGTCATGTTTACATAATATTTATGAATGGAAATTCTAAATTTTAATGTTATCTATGCACTTTTACTATCTTTGAAATTTTGGAATATAACAAAATTTGTGGAAAAAATAAAACTGCATTGTATCAAACCCATATGATATTTATCTAGTAAAAATCTACTTGGTTATCAGTGTATTAGAGGAGTAAAAGATCTTTGGCATTTTTAAAAAATTAGATAAATCATAAATAAAATACTGTAAAATGTTCATAATGTCTAATTAACCCTTTAAAAGTTTTTACTAGTGTTTGTGAGTTTATCTAATTATAGTGTTTTAATTTATATAACCTACAGGTGTGAAGCATCTAGCCCACACATTCATCCAGTTGGTTGGTGTAAAGAACACAGAAGATCCCTTATTACTCCGCCAGGTTTGTGTTTATTCTGAGTCTAATAGTATCCATATACCTCAAGAGTCAGCAAACCGTTTCTGTAAAGAGTCAAATAGTAAATATTTTAAGTTTTGTATGCCATAGTCTCTACTTCTCAACTCAATTGGAGTACAAAAGCAGCCACTAAGATAATATGTAAATAGGTGTGGTTGTGCTTTGTTAACACTTTATTTACAAAAGCATACATCTGGCTGCATGTATTAGCTTACTGACCCCTATGTACCTTCAAGTATATGAAGCATTGGAGTAGTTTATATCAAATTTTGGTCTTTTTGCAAAAATATGTCCTGTTTTAAAGGATTTCATTTTTTATCTTGAAATTTATTTATAGGCCGTATTAGTATGCATTTAAAAATGTCTGACCACAGCCATGCATTGTCTAAGCTTGGGAATAGAAAGGAGGCATGGTGGATGTGGCACTGTGGACAGCATGTGGACTGCGTGTGTCGGGCAAGTCTGACAAAAGCACTATGTTCACATTTAAGTGGCAACTTGAGGCTTTAAGAGTTCTTAGTTTAGAGCTTACACATTTGCCTTTCCTTTTTTGTTGTTGTGATTCCTGGTTCCAGCATAGATTTTGTTCCGTATGCTGGCAGTGCCTATGTCCTTTGGAGTCTTGTGGTGTTTGTGCTCTCTGCCTGTGGCCTTGGAGCCTTCTCAGCTTTCTTACTTTCTCTTTTGTAGGGAACAGTGTAACTGCTGAGACATAATGTCCTTGTTTTGTGTCATTTTGAGTCTATTTTCCTGGGCTGCAGAACAAACTGTAGCTTCATTAAAATCAAGACTGTATTTTTAAGCATCGAAGGTGTCATGGTCCCTCCTTATAGGAAGAGGCAGGGTCATCGGCTAAGGTCAGGTCACTGCACATGAAATGGACACGTACATGAGGAATGTCAACTGCCTTGGTCACAGGGAAAGGATGAGTCCTAGGTTTACTTGGAGCAGTTTTGTAGCCCTCAGCATGTAAGAGCAGGGGCTCAGCTTGCAGTTTTAGATGCTAGTCTCTTTCTTTTCAAACAGCTGACTTCATTTCAAGGCTTGTCCCAGCTCCTTGATAGTCTCCCTCAGAGTGTCTGATCACCAACTCAGTCGGGGAGCCAATCATTCCTATGGCTGGGCAGCTCATTGCCTTGCACTTTCCCTTCTACGTTTTCCTGGGTGCTGAGGCAGAGAAGGGAAGCCTCTGACCTATGTACAGAGCTGTTTGTGAAGATGAAGGAGATCTAGGCCATAAAGTGTTAGAGGAAGGGATCTGTGGTTTGAATGTGGTGCTACCTCTAAGAACATTGTGTACCTATGTGATATGTGTGTGTGTGTGGATACTAGGGATTGAACCCAGGGCCATTCTATCTCTGAGCAACACCTTCGGCTTCTTGTTCCCCCTCCCTTTTTTTTGTTTTGAAATAGGGTTTTAGTAAGTTGCTGAGAGTCTCACTAAATTGCTGAGGCTGATCTTGAGCCTGTGATCCTCCTGTCTCGGTCTCCCAAGTATTGGGATTACAGGTGTGCACCAACACATGTATCTATCCATATGATCTCAGTGTCATTCAATTCACTAGTTTTAGAATCTCTTGATATGTGTAGTATGAATTATTACTATAAATACTGATAAATGATAAATTTGGGGGGCACATGGTACTGGGGATTGAAACCAGTAGCATTCTATCTTTGAGATACACTGCAGCCCTGTTTTTTAATTTTTATTTTGAAACAGGCTCTTGATGAGAGTTTCACAACTTGCTGAGCCTGTCTTCAAACCTGTCATCCTCCTGTCCCAGCTTCCCAAGTATTAGGAATTAAAGGTGTGTGCTACCACACACCTGTTGGTAATTATTTTTATTTGGTCACTTTTCGTACATACTTAGTTGATACTCTTATGCAAAGAATAGCTTGCTCACCTTCCATTTATTCATTCAGTTTATTTATATTTGTGTGGACACATATTTATCAATGAGTTATAATCCATGAGTGGTTTTATTTATTTTCACATCAATATATTTGAGAATTTTGGTCAGTAGGAAACCTTTTAAGCAGGTTTCTGTATCTTTTTGACATAGTTTTACCTTTTTTTTTTTTAGTATTTCTTAATTTTTGGCATAGTAAAGTTTATCTTGTACTAGCCTTGACCAATACTGCAGTCAGCCATTTCTCCAAGGCTCCATGGTTCTTTTTAGTACAGAATGATTTTAGAAACTTAAGATCTGCTTGCTAGGTATGCTTATTGCTACTGGATGTTGCAGTCAATAAACATAGGATATATATATATATATATATATATATATATATATATATATATATGTATATATGTGTGTGTGTGTGTGTGTGTGTGTGTATACAAATGTGTTATACTTAAGCCTGTTTCTTCATCTCTATATATTGAAAACCATGAATTGATACCATTAACTCTGATTCAAATTCCACCACTATTGTCTTCATTCCAGTTGTCCTCTGTCCAGATTTATGAAACCTTTCTTCTCAGGCAGAGAGAAACCTGGCTTCCGTTATCTCTTTTGCATATTTTCTCATTCCACTTTATGTAGAAAATTTCCCATCCTACTGGCCACTATTAATTTTTGCTCATGCCCACCTAGTGTATTTTGGGCTCTGGAGGAAACAAAAGACAGTGGGATGGAGGAGGGATTATTTTTATACCTTCTGTTAATAATGTTCCTGGCTTGGATGTGTATGTTTCTTTGTTTGACCTAACAATATGAAGAGATATCTGGAATATTTCACCTATTGCTTAACATAAATCTTTGGTGTTCTTTTTAATGGATGCTTTCTATTTTATATTCTCTATTCAGGGTGATTTAATTTGATTGTATTTACATTTTATAATTGCAAACAACTTTACATTATCTTTGGACGTATTTGAGGCTTCCCCAAATCAGGAGAAAAAAAAAAACTGGTAGATTAAAGGGTATTTGTGTGTCTATCTTATGTGTAAGATTATCCATACTGAGAATATAAATTACACATTACTCATGTATAAAATTTTTCATCTGAAAGGTTAGAGAAATCATGATCAAGATAACAAAATGATAATTAGATAAGTATTTAAATGGTAATTTAGATAATTCTAAATGTGAGACTAGTTTAAAGTTGTCATGAGTATGTGAACATAATTTCATAGAGTAAAATAACAATATCTCACAATTTTTGTAGAGCATTTTGTCATTGTTGCTATCATTTTGGTTAAGCCTCATAAAATTTATGTTTTTCTTTCTCAGGATATCCAAATGTGAAACATTTTTCTTGGGATAAATACTTAGAAGAAACCAATTCATTACCTGCTCCTGCAAGAGCTTTCAAAGTGGTGAGATGATAACACTTAGTATTATTTGGTTAATTTGTGTTAGTGATATCATGTATTCATTGAAATTTAAGAACAGAAAGATATAGTACTGGTACACTGGAATAGGATGAGAAGAAAATAGAAGGCTAAATACGATGTTTTAAAATTATTTTTTTGAGCCGGGCGTGGTGGCGCATGCTTGTAATCCCCGTGCTTGGGAGGCGCAAGTTTGAAGCCAGCCGCGCTGGCTTAAGAGACCCTGTTTCCAAAAATAAAATAGGTCTGGGAGTGTAGCCCAAAGGTAGAAGGGCTTCCAGGAACCCCAGTACCACCAAAAAATAAATAAATAAATAAATAAATAAATAAATAAATAAATAAATAAAATTATTTTTTTGAAAATCAAAATTCTTCCTGGGATCTTTGTTGTTTATATATATGCACATATGTGTGTGTGTGTGTGTGTGTGTGTGTGTGTGTGTGTATGTATATATATATGTATATATATATATGTATATATATGTGTGGGGAGGTTGTTTGCTTGTGGGTGTGTGTATAGACTTTTATTTTGAACTTTCTCCTCAGAAAATAATACTACTTTTTTTAAAAAAAAAAATTATTGGTGCATTGTAGTTATTCATTTTAGTGGATGGAGTACAAGATGGTAGAGGCATACATGCACACATCACCCAATTAGCCCTTACCCAGTTCCCGCCCCATTTCCTCCCCTTTCCCTCTTTCTCATGTTTGGCTTAGTGATTGACTTTGATATGTTTGTGAATGTACATCATGTACATTAGAGAATTTCCCTCCTCCTTAGTTAGGTTGCCTTATTTCCTCATCTGTAGTATCTCATTCTTCATCTAGAGTTTTTCCTGTGATCCATTTTCTCCCAGGCTTCCACATATTAGGGAGACCATCGATTTCTTATTTTTTGTGATTGACTAATCTCACTTAGCATAATGTTCTTCAATTCCATTCATTTCCCTGTAAATATTGTAATTTTGTCTTTCTTTATGGCTGAGTAAAATTCTATTGCGTACATATCCCATAGTTTTGTAATCCATTCATCTGTTGATGGACATCTTATCTGGTTTCAGAGTTTGGTAATTGTGAATTGTGCAGCTATGACTATAGATACACATGCATTAGTTTGGTAGTTTGGTTTTCTTTCTTTTGGGTAGCTACTCAGAAGTGGTTTTGCTGGATCATACAGTGATATGACTTAAAACTAACTGTAGGGTGAATAGTTGACATCTTACAGCAGACTTCGGATTTTCTAGCTAGAAATTCTGAAAGATCAAAACTGGACAAGAAAATGTTTTCAAATGAAAACCATATTTGTAATTTCTTTGGATGCGTTTGTGGAAACCTGAGATACTTTTTATTTTATTGCTATAGATTAGCTTGTTTAATTACTGAAGTAAAAGGTCATCTGTTTTTATTACAGTCACTCTCTAACCCAGAGCTAGTGTCATTCTTTCTTTTTAAAAAAAACAAACAAACTGGGAATGGTATCCAGAACCCAGAGGCATTCTACCTCTGAGCTACACTCCCAGTCCTATTTTTATTCTTTATTTTGAAACAGGACTAAGTTGTGGAGGGCCTCACTAAGTAGCTGAGGGTGGCCGCGAACCTACGATCCTCCTGTCTCAGCCTCCCAAGTACTGAGATTATAAGTGTCTGCCACCATGCCTAGCTCAGGGTCATTATTTCTTGCATAGAACTTACTGAGATTCAAAGTAAGGCTACTACCATCTTGTACCCCCTTAAGATGTATGACAACAACGCACCAATAAAATAAAAAAGTAATAAATGAAGAAACAGAAAAAAAAAAGATTCAAAGGAAGCCTATCTCTATGCACAGAAAGAATAAGAAGTGATATATATTCATCTCAGCTTACTTTATAATTTATTTTTTTATGAGTTTAAAGTAAAAATTAAGCCAGGCATGGTGGCGCACGCTTGTAATCCCCGCACTTGGGAGGCTGAGACAGGAGGATCACACAGGTTCAAAGCCAGCCTCAGCTACTTAGTGAGGCTCTCAGCAACTTGGTGAGACCCTGTTTCCAAATAAAGTATAAGAATAGGTCTGGGATTATGGCCTGGAGGTAGAAAAGCCCCTGGGGTCTGCTCCCAGTACCACACACAAAAATAATAATAATAATAATAATGAATAAAGTAAAAAAAATAGTAAATATTTAATTTTTTAAAATGTTGCTTCATAGTCTGTCACAAACAACACTTTTCTTTAAATGATGCTTTTATATGTAACTTGCTATGATTTTTAATGATAGAATTAATTAGTATGTATAGTCTTAATATATAAAAAAAAGAACATCAAGAACTTTTAGGAGTAAAATCATATGTATGAAGAGAAACCCTCAAAGGTTTTGTATTACTTTATTTGGTTGGTGGGAGTACAAACTAGTTCAGTGTGGAGATTCCTTAGAAAACTGGGAATGGTTCCACCATATGATCCGGCTATACCATTCCTGGGTATCTTTCCAAAGGGCTTGAAGTTAGAGAACTACAGTAACATATGCATACCCACGTTTATAGCAGCACAATTCGTAATAGCCAAAATATGGAACCAACCTAGTCTCCATCAACAGATGAATGGATTGCAAATTTATGGGAAATACACACAATGGAATTCTATTCAGCTATAAAGAACAAAATCATAGCATTCACAAGAAGATGGAAAGATCTGGAGAACATTATGTTAAATGAGATTAGTCAAGCACAGAAAGAGAAGGGACATGTTTTCTCTAATATGCCCAAGCTAGGGAGTAGTGGTAATACCAGAGGACTCCAGATAATGGAGGGGAATTCTCAGTAAAGCTAGAGTGGAAGGATAGGAGAGGAAGAAGGCTGAGGTTGATCAATGCAGGAGCTACATCTGAATATTTGTAAAAGTATGAATATAGGGTGGTCAACCTGGACACTCATTGTTGGGAGGGGGGAAGGGTAAGTGGGGGTGGGGTGGGAGAGGGCACTAAGCACAATCTAAATATACACCACTTTCAATATGTTCCATATATAAATAAAATAAAATACAAAAAACAAATAAAAAAAGCTAAAGAAAAGAACAAGAACTTTTAGGAGTAAAATCATACTGTATGAAGAGAAACCCTCAAAGGTTTTGTATTACTTTATTTGATAGTAAGGTCAGGATTTTTTTTTTTTTTTTTTTTTTGTACTGGGGTTCCTGGAAGCCCTTTTACCTCCGGGCTACACTCCCAGACCTATTTTTACATTTTTATTTGGAAACAGGGTCTCCTAAGCCAGCGTGGGCGTCTGGCTTCGAACCTGCGCGATCCTCCTGTCTCGCCTCCCAAGCGCGGGGATTACAAGCGTGTGCCACCATGCCCAGCAAGGTCAGGATTTTTAAAAAGAAGACTGTGTGAATTATGTTATATATATATATGCATATATGTTTTTATCTGCCCTTTAACTTTCAGCTAGTCTAACACAATGCAGAGCTGCATTGTGTCTTGCTTTAAACTGGATAAAATTACATGCTCACCCTACATCTTTAATATATATTAAAGGGCAAACTAAGATTTCTCTAGTTTGGCCTTTTAGGCCACATTGATTGTTCTGAATCCATTACATAATTTACACACTTGATTATGGAGGGACCAGAATCCTAGAAAACATATCTAACTTGCCCAACAGTCCCCTTGCTGCCTTCTCCTGCTATAATTTTTTCAGAAATCTGTGGTTTCTTTTGAGTTAAGGAGTCGAGGGAGGGACTATAGTTCCCCCTTTTCTGTTCCTGCCCTTTAAGAGCTATTCCATCTTACTAATTTTCTTTTTGAAGCTGTTTTCTGCTTTTCACAGTCACCAACACTTCTAAATTTTGGTGTTATGTCACAACCAATTTAATGTTCTTCCTCCTTTTTTAAAAATAAATTCCACGGTTGTTGATTTTGGGAGATTACCTCCAACCAATAAGAAACATGTCTTGTTTTCCCTGTAGCTAATCAAATAACTACAGTACCTTTCCTTCAGCCTTTCTTAGTCACTCCTTAGTTACGTGCTCAGGCTGTTTCTCTTGCATATGTGTTAGGATTATGTTTTTGATATAGAAGGTGCCATCCAGAGCCAGTCTGGGAACTTAAGAGTTTGAAAAGTTGATTCCTTAATTAGCTCATCTGCTTCTTTATATTATTTTCTGTAACATCAAGTCCATTTGCTTTCCCTCTCAATCTCACTTTATACAATTTTTCTGTTTTGACAGAAACCTCCACACGGATTTCAGAAAAAAATGAAACTTGAAGTTGTAGACAAAAGAAACCCCATGTTTCTTAGAGTAGCAACTGTCGCAGATACAGATGATCACCGAATAAAAGTAAGTGTTCTGTGTTGAGGTTTGGTTTTGGCTTTTGCTACAAGATCCCTTGCATGCAAACTTCAGTAGATATTTAATTTGTAAGGTACTTTAATTAGTAAAACCACAGGCTTATGCAAAGTGGCTGTGTATTTTTATAAGTCAGCATTCATCCAAGTTTTCCTTTAGTCTGCACAAATATTTTCTCTTTAATTATCAGTGGCAATCTAATATTTGGAGAAAAAGTTATATGTATACACAAGAAAATGCAATAATGTTATTCTCCAATACTATGTTCTCTTTTAAACAAATTAAAGTTTAATATTTTGTGGCATATGTTAGATATAGTCTTTTCAGAAGAACATTCTGTCTTTGAATATAAAGACAAATAAAGATAAATAGCTCAATAGATAAAATAAGATTTTAACTGGAATCTGATTAATAATAAATATCTCTCATAAAATAAGCAAATGTATGTAAGATGGGTTCTCTTTGTTATGTTCAAGTAAGGTGTAGTGACATGTGGTAGCTACAGGTGAGAAACACGAAGGCCTCATTGTTTTCTGTCTTAAGCACTCCCTTTTGTCTCTCTGCAGACCAAGTGGTTTTATAGTTTTTACTCGTCCTGTTTACTCACTTGATAGAATTGCTTAGGATTTCTGTCAGGAATGATGATGACTGTAATAAAGGCAAGATGTTCATTGTACACGGAATTTTACAGGGTAGTAGTGTTCTCGCATTCTTTGACATTTGTGCTAATTGCAGTGTGGGAGATGTATGCTATTGTCAGTATTCTATTGATGAGGCAGAGACTCAGGGAGATTAAATAATTACTTTATTCATTACTGGCAGTGGCAGAACCAAGTCCAGTCCTACGCTGTAGGAGTCTTAAGTGCATGCCCAATTAAAAAATAATAAATCACATTTCAGCTGTCAATAACATGTAAGAAAATAAGTTTAAAAATAACACGAAGAACTGTACAGATGTGGTATTTCTACAAAATAGAAATTTTGACATTTAATTTGCTGTGTTTAAGATTATATAATCATGTAACATTTTGGAAAATCTTAGAAATAATGTCAAGCTTGTGTTGACCTTTTTTCAAGTGCATTTTCTTGGTTGTGATGTTACTTGTAAAGCAATCAGTACTTTAGAACTAAAAGTAGCTTTAAAAATAATATAGACCAATCTTCAGAGAAATGTAGAATTAAGACAATACTATTTTTATAAGCCCGGTTGCTTAGAATTTTAAAAAAAGAACTCTTTCTAGTTTGGGTGCATGAAAAATATCACATAATGACTGATATGAATATAAAGTATCTCAGCTGTCTTGAGCAGTTTGGCATCAGAATCTTAGAACCTTGTTTATCTTTTAATTCAGAATTTATTTATGTTGGGGAAATAACTAATTGGAACATGCAAAGGTAAAAGCTCCAAGGAACAGATAGTGCAGTACTGTTTGTAGTATTTAACATAGTAGCTGATGGGCAAAGGACTTTATACCTATATAATGTTAAAATTACATATTTCAAAAGAATTCTTCATATTAAATTCAAGTTTAACAGGTATGGTGGGTGTTTGTTTTGTTTTGTTTTTACTTTTTTTCTTCAAAAGAATAGACACATATGCAATTCTGTAAAGAAACATCCCATCCTTATGACAGGTTTTCTCTTTGGGTGTTAAAACTATAAACCATTGGGTTTCTCTTGTTAATTTCTTGGTTTCAGGGACATATATTTCTTTTGTAATAGAATCTCATTTTACATGGGAGCAAATTTTGGCCTAGGAAAGTTAGGTACTCCAAAATGAGTATTTCAATTAATCAGTAGGAAAAGTTTAGATTAGAATTCAGCTCTTTACTTATAGCTGAATCTTCTTTTTCAAACAACATCCTGGTGGTGAGTCCTTAACACCCCAGAAAGAGTTGGCTCTGAGCAGTACAGTTGGTGATGATCTTTCCATAATAATGGGGATGGACATCATAGCTGAAGGTGAACTGCTGCACATGTGTCTTGTGTCTTGGTGTATACAATCTCTGCAAAAGGTTGGCAAACAGGGCAGTGACTCAGTTCCATGTCCATCGGAGGCGTTTGAAAATACAAAACACTTCTATTAATATGAACTTTTCTAATATGGGAGATGATACAGCAATTTAAGACAGTAGACTGAGCTATTAATGTAGATTAATATTTTCATTTTCTAAAGGATAAAATCAAATCAGTTAATCAACTTTTTAAAAGTTACATAATTATACTATTTCAAACCTTGAGCTATTAGAGTACAGTTTAAAATATCTGATATTTTATCAGGTGATCTTCAAGAAAAATGACCAGAATGATTTTGTTCTCATCTTTACATTTTTGGTGACAAAAGTATAATAATCTTGCTCCATCCTTCCTCAACCCAGTGTGGCTCCCAAGAGGCAAGAGCTTCCAGCACTCTTAGTTACTGCTTATGACATTTTATCTCCAATTTTCTAAAACACTGCTTATATCCTGGTATTTCTAAATTAATCAATTTTAAGTGGCTTCTTTTCTCTCTGTTATGGGAGTTCAGAATTTAAATGTTTCCATTTTTTCCCTTATCCTTTCATCAAAACATTTTTTTCTTACTCTCCCATGTTATTATTATCATAAGTAAGTACATCTTGTTCACGGTTGAGCCAAAGTCTCTTTATAACTGTTTTTCTTGGTGTCAGTAATTTTTTTCATTGTTTTTTAAATTTTCTATCTTTTAGATTGTTAAGAATGTGCCAACAGATCTGACATACTTTGGACCAAAAGCTCAAGTGTGTTTTTCAGCTATCTCTATCTCTCTTTTTCTCTTGAACCCTTTTTTTGCAGCTCCATGTTGCCTTTAGAGTGGACGAGTTCTCAGCCTCATCCAGAGCTTTCATCCATGGGCAGTTTTCTTTGCTGACAAACTGTGCTGTATTTTATTTTCCTGAAAATCACCAAATATGGTTTTATACATTTTTCTTTATCTTCTGAGGGTAGATTGTATCATTTTAAGTCCTTGCATGTCTGAAATTGTTAGCACGCTGGCTTCATGTTTGTTTCCTCCTGCGACTAGGTGAGGTGTTCAGAGTAGTTTCCCCTGAGATGTTACAAGCATTGCTCTGCCTTCTTACACCAGGGGTTGTGATTTTGCGCATCTGAGGCCATTCTGATTTTATCTGAGGGCAATGCATTGTGTCTCTTAAGGTTCTCAGGACTTTTCTCTTTCTCTGGTGTCCCCTGCTGGGCGGTGGTGTGCAGTAGTCAGAGGCTCTTTTATCAGACTGAGCACTTTTGCCTTTTCACCGTGGAACTTTGTGTCTTTAATTCTGGAAATGTTTTGGTCTTATTGCTTTGATAACTTTCTTTTCTCCTTTATGTTCTCTTTATAGAAGTTCTATCTAGTCTGGTATTAACCATATTGATTGATCCTATTTTTGTTTGTATGTGGCATGCACACAAACATGCATCTCTGATTTTAGTAAGCAAAAATTGTGTTTGCTTAGTAATAACTTGGTCTACTTTTTATACTTTTGTGTCTTAATTACACTTAGTTAATTCTTGAGAGTGCTTTTCTTTGTTTTTAGTCCCTCCTCCTTTTACAATAGCATTCTTTTTATTTCCTGAGGCAATATTATTTCTTATCTGAGAATGCTAATGGTAGTTTCTCTTCTATATTTTGCTTATTTTCTCCAAATTTGCTTAAATAGCATGGCCTCTATTTTCATATTGCCTCTTCTTAAATGTTAAATGATCCTTGGTTATCTCTTCACATTAAGAAAAGGCACCAAGGAGCTGGGTGTGGTGGTGCACACTTTTAATCCCAGCATTTAGAAGGCTGAGACAGGAGGATTGAGGTTTATGGACAGCCTCAGCTACTTATTGAGGCCCTTTGCAATTCAGTGAGACCCTGTTTCAAAGTAAAGAATAAAAGATATGGCTGGGGGTGGAGTTCAAAGGTAGAATACCCCGGGTCCCTTCCCTAGTATAGCAACAAAAGAAGAAAAAAAAGAGAAAGAAAAAAAGAAAAGAAGAGAAAAATGTTGGTTGTATAGCTCAGTGCTCAGTGCCAGAGTATTTGCCTGGCATGTATGAAGCCCTGGGTTCAATCACCAGTACCTAAACACAAAACAAGAAAAAGGCACCACACCAGGTGTGGTGGCACACGCCTGTAATCTTAGTACTTGGGAGACTGAGACAGGAGGATCGCAGGTTCATGGCAGCCTCAGCAATTTAGTGACATCCTTCACAACTTAGTGAGACTCTTATTTCAAAATTAACAAAAATAAAATAGGTCTGGAGATGTAGCTCAGAAGTAGATGACCCTGGGTTCAATTCCCAGTACCATTAAAAAAAAAAAAAAAAAAAAGAAAAAGGCTGGAATGTTAACCTGCTTTCATGGGTGGACTGACATATAGTTGTTACAATTGTCCTTTTTATCTGTGATGATACCTTCTAAGATCCCCCATGGTGTCCTGGAAATGCAGATAGCACTAAACTCTCTATATAGTTTTTTCCTCTATATACATACATACATACTTATATATATATACTTGTGATATAGTTTAATTTATAAACTAAGAACAATAGAAGAGTATATATAACAGTAACTACTAATAAAATAGAACAGGTTTAACAACATAAGTTATGTGAATGTGGTTCTTTTTTCCTCTCTCTTCCAAAATATTGAATTTTTCATTTAATATTTTCAGACCACAGTTGACCTTGGGTAACTGAAATGATTAAAAAAAAAAAACTATGAATAAGGGGAAACATTGTGTTGACTGGTGGGTTTTACTCTAGCATAGGAAAACAAAAAAGGTGGCCCTTTTCTCATTTCACTCTTATGGGTTTTTTTTTTTTTTTTTTTTTTTGTGTGTGTGTGTGTGTGTGTGTGTGTGTGTGTGTGTGTGTGTGTATGTGTTACTGGAAGATGAACCCAGGTACATTCTACCTCCAAGCTACACCTCCAGCCTTACTTTTTATTCTTTATTTTGAAACAGAGAGGGCCTCACTAAGTAGTTGAGGCTGTCCATGAACCTGGGATCCTCCTGTTTCAACAACTCCCCCATCCCCTCCCAGCACAAGTACTGGGATTACAAGCATGTGCCACAACTCTGGGTTAGTTCACTCTTACCTTGAAGATGTTCCCATTCACTGGCATCTGGATCCTTTCTCTGAAGCCTCAATTGCTGACATCTACGTCCTTTCTCCTGAGCTTTTCAGTTTTTGCCAGTGTGCCCCATAAGGAAGTTCGAACCCAGCTGCTGCCTGGTGAGACTTTGTCCAACACGTCTCCGCATCCTTTGTCCTGGAGTTCATGGTCTGGTGTTTATATTTCTCTAGGAAGCAAACCTCTGCTCTTCTGCAGGGTTGCTAAAGAAGGCAAGGCCCTTTAGGCAAGGAAGTGTGGATCTAGGGGCCAGCTTACCCAGAGTCTGACTTTGAACCATTTTTGAGATCCTCTTCTTCACCCACTTGTAGCTTCCAGGTGACTCCTTCTCGGGTTCTGCAGGTGAGCTGATGTACTTCTGTCCTGACCCACCTCTCCTGCAGCTGGTATTGGTTAATCTGTCTTAAGTAGCTCTGCTCTCCTTTGCCTGGTTCTGCCCCTCAAACTCATCGTGGTCACTTCCCTCCTGGTGGCTACTTTCTTTCCCATTTATCTCTGTGTATTGATAAGCTTTCCAAATAGTACTAATTTTAGAATGAGAGAAGACTCAGTAACCTTTTCAAATATAACTAACTTCAGAGGAGAGCAGAAGTAAGTGCCTGAGTTGCCTTTCACATGGAAAAAATATGACCAGATAATTCTTTTAAGGAAATAGTGTGCTTTCTAAAATTTAACTGTCTTAATCTGGAAATTGTCAGTGGTATGTTTGAAGTTTTTATGAAGGGTCCAAATTATACTGCTAGATGAAAAATGCATTTACTCTCCTAAACTATAATTTAGTTTATTTGCCAGCTGTTTCTCTGACAAAGACTGATATTCAAAATATATAAAGAAAAATATAAGCAATAGTAAATGCTGATTAGGATGTGGAGAAAAGTAATGCCTATATATTATTGGTGGGATTGTAAATCTCCCTCTTCAGCAACCCTGCAGAAGAGCAGAGGTTTGGGTTTTAGAGACATATAAACATGGCCCTGAACTCCAGGATAAAGGATGTGGAGATGTGCCAGATAAAGTCTCTCCAGGTAGCAGCCAGATTCAGCTTTCCAATGGGGCACACTGGCAGAATCTGAAAGGCTCAGGAGAAGGGAGCCAAATTCTACTGACTGAGGCATCAGAGGAAGCACCCAGATGCCACTGAATGGGAACGTCTCCAAGATAAGAGTGAACTGGCAAATAATAGTTAATTTATATTTAACAATATGCTTTGATCCATTAACAGTTAATTTTCTTTAGAAATTTAAATTTAATTGAATTTGGCATTATTGCTGAGCTGTTTATAGCTGATCATATTTATAGTAGAACAACATATAAACTTATATTTTTCCTTTGTGTTTATAAAATTTTAAATGTCATACATTACATTTATCTCTTTTCCTTTATTGTAGTTCTTTAGGCTTTTTTTTTTCATTTCAAAATAGTACCTACTGAGAGGAAAACTGTTACTTAACATTAATAGAGCATGATGTTTTCATTTGTTAAAAAAATTGTTAATTTCTAGTCTTATGAGGAACCTATTGTGATTATAATTTACAATCCCACAAATAATGTGTAAGCATTACTTTTCTCTACATCCTACTCAGCATTTATTATTGCTTGTATTCTTCAATTTTTTATTTTGAAATGGGGTCTTGCTAAATGGCTGAAGATCTTGCTACATTGCTGAGGCTGGACTTGAACCTGCAATCCTCCTCTTTCCACCTCCCACGTACTGGGATTAATAGGTATGCTCCACTGTGCCCAATTAGTTGCTTACATTCTTGATGCCATTCTAACTGTAGTGAGATGGAATCTAGTTTTGGGGATTTTGTTTTGGTTTGGTTTGGTTTTTTATTTCTTTGGCACTGGACATTGAACTCAAAGGCATTCTACCTTTGAAATATACCCCCAGCCCTTTTTAGATTTTTGTTCGTTTGTTTGTTTTTGTGGTACTGGGGGTAGAACTCATGGACATGGGTTGTGTGAACATTGATTCCAGGGTAAAAGGAAAGGAATTCAGGGACAGTAAGGTCAGAAAACATTGTTGTTTCATGTTTCTAGTAAAACAGAAATGATGATTTACTATGATTTGTTAAATATTAGAATGAATTAAAGTTACGTTAATATTATAAATTATGATTACTCAGTTATCAGTGGAATCAATATAAAAAATTTATATTTTCAGAAAATTGTCATGAATATTGTTATGATTTGGATATGGCATGTCCCTAAAAAAAAAGCCCACGTTCTGGCAATGCAGAAATGTTTAGAGGTGAAATAATTGAATCCAGATTCTGTTCTCATCAATTAACTAATCTAACAAATTTGAATGGATTTACTGGGTGGTAACTGTAAGCAAGTGGGGCTTGGCTACAGAAGAGGGGTCACTGGAAGCCTGGCCTTGGGGATTTTATGTGTCGTTGGTCCCTTTCTCTCTCTCTGCTTCCTGGCTGCCAGCAGCTGAGCAGCTATCTACCACACCCTGCTACCATGTTTCTGCCTTGGAGCTGGTCAGCCATGGACTAAACCTCTAAAACTGAGAGCCAAATAAACCTTTCTTTTTCTAAATTGATCTTGACAGATATTTTGCAACAGTACTGACAAAGCTAACTAAAACAAGTATCATTCTTAGCGTTATTTAAACATTAGTTTTGATTATAGCAAATGGTTCTTTTTAAGTTAAAAATAAGTGTTTTTATTTTTTTTGGGTGGTACTGGGGTTCCTGGAAACCCTTCTACCTCCGGGCTACACTCCCAGACACCATTTTTTTTATATTTTTATTTGGAAACAGGGTCTCTTAAGCCAACAAGGCTGGCTTTGAAACTACGCGATCCTCCTGTCTCCGCCTCCCAAGCGCGGAGATTACAAGAGTGCGCCACCAGGCTCGGCTTAAGTGGTATTTCATATTTAATGTATGTGAATGGTGAATGATTTTATTTCTGGCTTTTGAATTCTAGGCCTGGTTATTGCTCCTAACTAGCTGTATGAGCGTCTGCTAGCCAATTAAACTTTGTGGGTCTCTTCTCATTAAGATTGTATGGATTTCTTCCAAGTATGATTTCTTCCAAGTATGGAATTCTATGGGGCTTTGATACTAATGGAAAATTGATTTTTTGACCTTAAGAAAGTAGATTTATTGCAAAGGACATTATTTTGAGCTCATAAAATATACTTTTAATAATTGTGCACTATTCTATGAACATGCCTTTAATTATTTATATCCACAGATTAAGGAAAGTCTGGTTACTTCTTAATGCTTTCTGCTACACACAAGTTATTGAGATGATTAAATAAAAATTATGTATCTTAAACATTGATTGTTATTGCCAAATAGCTCTTCAGAAATGTTTCCTCAGTTAACACTCTTATCTACAATCTGTGGAAACATCCGTTTCTTCACATACTCACCAGCTTTAGGGCTTACTTATATTTTTGGCAAACTAGATAGAAGAATTGCACCTTGTGGTTTTAATTTGTAGTTTATTAGTTTTAAATGAAATTGTGTCTTTATATATTTACCAACTACTTATTCTTATCTTCTATTTAACCAGTTGTTTCTATCTATTGGACATATTTCTTTGGAGGTTTTCATGTTTTTGTTTGTTTGTTTGTTTTTGACAGTGCCAGGGATGGAACCCAGGGGCATTCACTTTTGAGCTACACCCCAACCCTATTTTTTATTCTTTTTTTTTTTTTTTTTTTGAAACAGGGTCTCACTGAGTTGCAAAGGGCCTCACTACATAGCTTTGTCTGTTTGCAAACTGCAATCCTCCTGTCTCGGCCTCCCAAATGCTGGGATTACAAGTGTGCACCATCATGCCTGGCTGGTTTTCATGTTTTTATATTGACATATGATATTTTAATAAACTAATGAAGAAGGTCCCTTCTTATGTGTGTAGCATATGGGGTTTGTTTTTTTTTTTAATGAGTCTTCCTGACATTACTACAACCATCAGGTTGTAGTAATGTTTGCCATTCCCAGTCTTTACATATATTTGTAATTGAATTGATTTAGTCTTTTATGAGTTTGAGTTTGGTATCCTATCATGATTATAAATAACTTTACTCAGGCATTCTTCGTAAGTGTTTATTGTTCAGTTTTCAGTGATTGAATTTTTTATTTTTATTTTTTTGTGGTACTGGGGTTCCTGAAAACCCTTCTACCTTCGGGCTACACTCCTGGACATATATATATATATATATATATATATATATATATATATATATATATATATATATATATATTTTTTTTTTTTTTTTTTTTTTTTTAATTTGGAAACAGGATCTCTTAAACCAGTGAGGCTAGCTTCGAACCTCCGCGATCCTCCTGTCTCTGCCTCCCAAGGGCGGGGATTACAAGTGTGCGCCACCATGCTCGGCACTGATTGAATTTTTTATTTATTTGCCATATATTGTCTAAGGAATGAGAGATTTAACTTAGCCTCTGTTTGGAAGGTCTTCCTCTCCATTTTTATCTCTCTTCTCCTCCTGGTTGCTTCATAGTCTTTTATAATACTTTAGCAATATTTATTGGGTGTTTGATTTTGAATGTATGAAGATGTTATAACACAGCTCCTACACTCAAATTGCCATAGTATTGAAAGATAATGCATAATCTATCTATAGAACTGTTGCCCCAGAAGTGCCTTCAGCAATGCATTTACTAATGGTTGGATAATATGTTGAAGGTACTTGAAAGGACCTTTTATTTTGAACTGTGAATAACTGAAATGATTTATTAGGTATTAATAGACTGTATAATTTAGAAGAGATTACAGATGGTTATGCCATGGGCAGAAATTTTACTGTAGGAATTTTTGTGACTGTTAATGTCCTCCTGTTCTCCAGGTTCACTTTGATGGCTGGAGTAGTTGCTATGATTACTGGATAGATGCAGATTCTCCTGACATTCACCCTGTGGGCTGGTGTTCTAAAACCGGACATCCTCTTCAGCCTCCCTTGAGTAAGCGACACAGGACAATTTGAACAAATGTTTCCATTTTTGTGTAGTGTGCTTATGTTTTTTTAATCCACTTCTCTTTTTATGTTTTTACTCTGCTTTTTTTATTACATTTTTAATTTTTATTGTCACAAAAAATATAAAAGAAAAAATCTATATTCAAGAAGTATAAACTATAGACATTCTTTCATTTTTATTTAGAAGTAGACATTGTCTTTTAAAATTAGTGCTGGTTTTTGAAAGATAATTTATCAGATTCTCAAAATTTAATATATCAGTGTCAGTATCCTAATAGGGACTTTATTTTATAGCTTTGCAAAATGTTAGCATTGGGAGAAACAGAGAAAATGGCAAAGAGATCTTCCTGTGTATTATTACTTACAACTGCCTGTGAATCTACAATTAGCTCAAACATTTCAGTTAAATTCAATTTTAAAAAGGTACACAGAAAACTTAATATACTATGAACTCAATTTTTTTAAGAGAATATATAACTTGTAGAAAAAATATAGAAAATACAATATGTGATAAGTAAGTCCGGTTGAAATGAAAGGATGTTTCAGAACAGTGCGATCTATATATTGTAACTTTTTTGTGGTAAAATAAGCCAAAACTTTGATAAATGTGTATATACAATTATATATTTGCATCTGAGTACTTAGAACCACAATCAGGAGGGTAAACTTTTCCCTAAGTGGTCAGAATGGGTGAGAGTCTGAAATGTAGAGGAAAGAGCCTATAAGTTGTAACTATTATTCTATATTCCATTATATAGTGTGTGAAGTTTTTACAGTATATGAGTATCATTCTGTAAATTGTGCTATCTTCTGAATAAAATGATGTAAAATTTTATCATTAATTCAGATTTAAGTATCTGTTATTTTTTTCCTTTTTTGTGTGTGATGTTAGGGATTGAACCCAGGGGCATTCCTTTTTTTTTTTTTTTTTTTGGTGGTACTGGGAGTGGAACCAAGAGGCTTTCTACCTCCGGGCTATACTCCCAGACCTATTTTATATTTTATTTGGAAACAGGGTCTCACTAAATTGCTGAGAGCCTCACTAAGTAGCTGAGGCTGGCTTCGAACCTGTGTGATCCTCCTGTCTCAAGCCTCCCCAGCATGGGGATTACAAGCGTGCGCCACCATGCCCGGCTTGAACCCAGGGGCATTCTACCTCCGAGCTTTACCCCCAGCCTTTTTTACTGTTTATTTTAAAAAAGGGTCTCACTAAGTTGTGGAGGATCTCACTAAGTTGTGGAGGCTGGCCTTGATCCTCCTGTCTCAGCTTCCCAAGTACTGAGATTATAGGCATGTGTCACCATGCTTGGCAGTTTGTGACATTTTAAGAGTGTTAGGTCAAAGTTTACCACTATTTTGCTGTCAAAGGAAAAATAAATTATGTGAACCCAGTCATAAGGAAAACCTTTTAAAAGTAGAGGTTTTTAAAATAGTTGTAATTTTTATGGGTTCTGACTGTTTTCCTGTTTGTATGTATTAATTGGAAAATTGGATTTTTAGGAAATATTTTTCTTACCTGTTCCAATCTTGGACATTTAACTCCTAATACTTTTTGCTTAATCTTTTGTCCCACTTTTTCTTCTTTCTCTCTTTTCTTTTTTCTTTCTTTTTTTTTCTCCTTAGGTGCTGCAGAATTAATGGAAGCTTCAGATCTTAGTGGATGTCCAACCCTAGGATGTAAAGGAATTGGCCATTTTAAGAGAGCAAGGCACCTGGGCCCTCAAAGGTATATTCTTACTGCCACTCACATGATTTCTCACATGATCATACAGAGGGTGCCTGTTCCGTATATGTAAGATGATTTCTTTATATATGGAATAAATGTGAACTAATTTTAAATTCATATCCATAAGAAATGTGGTTACCATGGTGACTACATAAAATTGAAGGATATATCTGAACTTAAATCTTTCTGAGAGAAAATGCATTCATGGTTTAAAATAGATTTACTCTAGCTGTTTGGCTTTTTGTGGCCACCTAACTTGTTTTGTAGATACAAGACTTCTTAGGTCTACCATTAATAATGAGAACAATGAAGGCTCTGTTGAAATTATTTGATAGATTATATGATTGGGTGACTTGACAGTTTAAGTAATGAGAGATGAGTTTATTGTAGATTAGCAATGAAGATCATACACACACATGCACACACACACACACTCTCTCTCAAGGGCCAGAAAAGTGGTGTTTTGATATCTTTTTTTCTTACCCCTAAGTAACTTAAAAATGAAGCCAGATTTGTACATTCAAATATGATGTATTGTTTAGATAATTTAGGGATCTTTGTAGATATGTAAAAACATGTTACTTTTCTACCAATAAATTTCTATGATTTAACTGGGACATTAAAGGAACAAAAGTATCACTCACTTTGGTATATATTAAAATAATAATTTCTCAGTGTAAGTGTTTTATAAATTTGTTAGTTGGATTGCCTAATAAGAAAAAATGATTTCTTATTTATCTAGCTTTTCAGCTTGTATAGGTTGTGAATCTAGATCTTAAAAATTCTAAAATTGTACTGCCTCTTCCTCCAAAAGTTAATAGGAATTCCAAAATTGGTGTAATTTTTTCACTAGGATATAGTTTCCTCTTTCATTTCTGTGACCTCAAATCCTGCTTATCTTCCTTTTGCAACACTCCTTGCTAGTTATTTTTATGAGGCTCAATATGTTCTAGAATAAAAAGTCTGAGCATAAATAGGATGATGATTCCATTTGCAAATATCCATTTAAAAATCCTTTTTGTTGCTTATATGGCTATAACCCAAAAGTTATAGGATTAAACTGAGTTTAAAAAAATACATCTTATTAAATATTGTCTAGTGAAGGTAGCTGTATTAGTTTACAGGCAAAAAATAAGTTTAAATGTCAGAAATAATTTATGAGCATGCTAAATTTCCATCATATATTCATTGTATATTCAGTAATATTTTTTGAGGTACTGGGGATGGAACCCAGGGTTTTCTACCTCTAAGCTACACCCAGCCCTATTTATTATTTTTTATTTTGAAACAAGGTCTCACTAAGTTGTGGAGAGCCTCACTAAGTAACTCAGGCTCTCTGAGAATCACATTCCTCCTGTCTCAGCCTCCCAAATACTGTGCCACCACACCTGGCTATTCAATAAATATTTTTGAGCATTAGTTTTTTCAGTCAGAACAACTAACATTTACTGAGTATTTATTTACTCTGTGTGAAGGATTGCTCTAATTGCTTTACATGTATTGGATATCTTTCAAGATACAAGGATTGTTACTTTCCCCCCAGGATTTGGTGAAGCCACTGTGGCAGGAGAGAGGATTAGCAACTTGCCTTTACAGCTAGTGTAGATCAAGGGTCTGTTGTTTTGTTTTTGTGGTGCTGGTGGTTGAACCCAGGGCCACGTGCATGCTAGACAAGCATTGTACCACTGAGCTATATCTCTAGCCCAGAGGATCTATATTTTTTACAACTCCCCTCTAATTGCTTCTGAAGCCTCTGCTCTATGAATTTGTCATAGACCTGCCTTCAAAGAATCTTACATGAATGGAAGTAGAAGAGCTGCACATAATTTGATTAAAATGTAAGAAACAAAAAAATGTTGAAACGTTGGCACACTACCTTTCTGTTGTATAATCCCACGATGTTCATTGATCTAAAGGTAATTTGTTGAAACTCTGAATGAAGAGAACAGAAAAATAAAAAAGTAGTTTAATACTGACTATGTTATTGAGATGCAGTTGAATACTAGGAAATTTTATTCAATCTTCTGGGAAGAAAACTCATCTTAGAACAGTGTCCATAGTCTTTTTTTTTAGAATGTGTTAGGTCTGAGTGGAAATGTTCACTCATGAAAGTCAAGTTTCTGGTGACATTTGTGACAACGTCCTAGGGGCCAGCCACTCATTAGGACAGCCTTTGTCCACATGTGCATGTGAATCTTGAGGATCCCTCAGGGGGGCCTTTCCCATTTCACAAAGTTTCAGTGGTTATTTTGGGGGTATTCCTTTATAGATTTGTAGCATTGTGATTGTGAAGAGAAGGGAGAGATTTCGGGGAGATTCATGGAGGAGTTTATGCAAAAATGTGGTAAATAGACTCTCAATGTACTTGGAACCATACTAGAGAATTGCTCGCTTTCTTGAAGGAGAGGTCGAAGTGTATCTTGTGACTGAAAAGTCAAGCATTGATGGAAAAGCTGGATTCATTTCCTTGGCATATACAGAGCACAACAAGCACATTCTCTGGCTTGGGTAGAATGGGTGGTGGACAGAGAAATACAATTCACAGAACAAGTGGGAAGCTGCAGCTTCTGACCCCGCACTGCCTGCTCTCCTCAGCCTCTGAACCAGGGTTTCTTAGACTCTGTGTCTGGACTGTCCTGCTTACAACACTCAGTGCTTTTTCTGGCAGGGTTTTAATCCTTAACAGGCACAGCCTGTTTTCCATTTCATTAGTTGACTTGTGGAATAGCTTGCTGCATCATGGATCCTTTGAAGGTTCATTTCACTGGCACTTATTTTTGGCCTTGCTAAGAATGCTGTGTTTAGGAAAACATAATGAGAAAATTCTCTTTGGATTAATTTACTGAGAAACTGCATAAATCAAAACATGCATTTCTTGCTTAGATAACAAGGAAAGTTGCTCTTTTAGCAAGAACAGTCAGTTTTATGAACAATAAGCAAAAGACTGTTTTGACTTGCATTTGTCATTACCATCTCTGAAGATTACAAATTGAATTTGGTCTCAGAAATGTTAGAAACAGAACATGCACCGAAATAATGAATTTTGAAAATCTGACCTTTTTGTAATGTTGAAATATAAGTGATCAGTGAGAGGGCTGGATGTGGGTATGGTATTCCCATCACTAGGGATGTTCAGTAGCCATATTGCTTATTGCTGACGCTAGCACGAGAACATTAGCATGGTTGTGTTGTGTGTTTCTCTTTGTCAGTTCATTCATTTGAACCACTGAGATGCCAAAGAATGGGAGGGAGTTAAACAAGAACAGAAGTTTTATAAAAATAGATATTCTGTGTACCTAGGGCCTTCAGAAATCTTTTTAATGTAAAATTTGATCTTGTAGAAGTTAAACAAGAAAATGGAGCAGTATTTCCAGCAACCTCTGAACGATATTTATGAAATCTACAAAATACTTTTTAAATTAGTTACTCTGCATACACATCTGCAAACTGTGACCCTCATATTGATTCAGCACCTACCCATCCATCCACTCTTGTCCAGTGCCTGCTTTTTGCCATCTCCCTTAGGTGGGCTGTGTAGAGGAGAGGGGCCCTGCTTCTAAAGAGGCCCATCCAGCATAAACGTCCTCAGAAAGGTGTGAAGGGAGCAGCACTCAGAGGAGCATCAGTTCCTGGGAGAAGTAGAGCCTTCACAAGTGACACATGTTATGGAGTTTTAGTGCTGCCATTTATTTTTTCTGATTTTATTCTACTGGGTAAAGGTTAAGTGTCGCTCTTTCTTTTTTTTTTAATAAAAGTGATTGATAGGATGTACTGGTGACTTCCTGTGTCCCAAGCATTGTTCTAAGGACTCACACGTGTGTCTCTTGTCATCTTGGCCAATGTCTGTGTATCAGGCAATGTTTTACCAATAACAAGACTGAGGTTTGGATGCCTATGTAAGTTCCAGGATCCTACATTGGAAGGAGCAGTATTCACCCAGCCCTGCAGGGGACCAGCATCTTTGGTCTTCACTGCAAGACGCTCATGAAGAGCACAGTCACCAATGAAGCTTGTCTTTTGTTTTTGTTAAGCTGAATGTGAGAATGATTGTGCAAGCACTTAAACTGGAGATGTTGTCCAGTTGCTTAAGTAAATAATCTTTTTGGTTAAAAGGATTTTTGTGTGTGTGTGTTAAATGAATTTTTATTGGTGCATTGTAGTCATACATATTAATGGGATAAAAAACTTGTGGAGATATACATGCACACATCACCCAATCAGCTGCTACCCAATCCCTAACCCTTCCCTCCCTCATGCTTGGTTTCCTGATTAACTTTGATATGTTTGTTTGTTTTTTTTCTATATATGGTCGTTATTTTTTGACAAAGTTTCCAAGAACATTTGGTGAATGAATTAATAATCTTTTCACTAAATATTGTTGAAAAATAATAATTACATGAAAAATAATAAAACTGGGCCCTACCTAACACCATATACAAATATTAACTCAAAAATAGATAAAAGATCTAAATGTAAATCTTAAGAATATACACTTTTAGAAGAAAACCAGGGTCATAAAACTTCACAACATTGAAATTGGCAGTGACTTCTTAGATATGATTCCAAAGGCACAGGCAACAAAAGAATAAACAAACTTCATAAAAAAAAGAAAAATATTGTACATCCAAAGACAATGTAAACAGAATTAAAAGTTACTGATAGAATGGGATAAAATATTTCTGAATGCTATATCTGGTTATATTAATATTCCAAATAGAAATCCTAAAAATTAGGAACAATAGGTAAAAGACTAAAATAGATAAGGAATCCCAAAGATTTTTATATGACCAATAAACACATGAATATCACTCATCATTATCATAATATAACTAATCATTAAGGAAATACAAATAAAAACTATAGTGAAATACTACTTCACATTTGTTAGGATGGCCACTTAACACGAATTACCTTGCTCCAGCCCTTTACCTTGAGTTTGTTACTATCTTTACTTGTAAAGTGTGTTTCTTGTAAGCAGCACATAGATGGATTCTGGTTTTTAATCCATTTTGCCAATTTATGTCTTTTTATTAGGGAATTGAGGCCATTTATATTCAGTGTGATTATCGAGAGATAACTTTTAATTCCTAACATGTTAAGATTTTATTTCTGTTTGAAATACTGTTTATTCTTGGCTTAGTTGTCTGCTGGATGGAAAATCTTGTTTCTCTGGTTCTGGAGTGTATTACTTATTTCTTTGTAGTTCATCTCTTTGAGTATATTCTCTAGTGCTGGTTTTGAAGACATCAATTCCTTCAGTTTCTTTTTGTCATGGAAGCTTTTTATTTCCGCATGTAATTTGATAGATAGTTTTGCTGGGTAGGAAAGTTTTGGCTGGAAGTTGTTTTCTTTCAGAGTTTGGAATATTTCTGGCTTTCATGACTTGGTTTGTGAAGTCTGGAGTGATTCTAATTGGTTTGCCTCTGAATGTCACTTGGCCTTTTGTTTTTGTTGCCTTTAAGATTCTCTCCTTGGCTTCTACATTGGTCATTTTGACATTTATGTGGCGTGGGGAACCTTTTCTCTGATCCTGTCTAAAGGGAGTTCTATAAATTTACTGAACCTGTGTATCGACCTCTTGCTCTGTGTTTGGAAAATACTCTGCCACTATTTCTTTGAAGAGATTATTGATTCCTTTGGTTTCACTTTCTTTTCCCTCCTCTATTTCGATTATTCTTAGGTTAGCTCTCTTAAAATAGGCACATATTTCTGCAATGTCAGATTCCTGTTGTCGTATTTTTTTTCTAAGTTATAAATTATGCGTTCGTTTTTGGATTGCTCATCTTCAAAGAGCGAGATTCTATTCTCCATGTGGTCTAATGGATTGTTTATAGTTTGAATTGATGCCTTTCCTTCAATGATTGCATCCTTTATTTCTTTTAGACTCTCTCTAAATTCTTTTCTAAAGTCCTGTATTATTTCTACAGTTATTTTCCTGATTTGATCTTCTGGAGATCTCTGAATTTCTGTGTTATCAGTTTCTGATATTATGGGGTTGTGGGCGTTCATTCCTCTATTGTTGTTCCTCTTTCCTATGATTTCAGAAATTTTTGCCTTCCCTGGTTTCTTCCTCGAGTCACCATGACTTCACTTAGGGTGCTCTGGATCTTGAATTTGTGGTAATCTCAGCTGTCACTACTCCTTTACTGGGTGTTATCACAGTCTCAGACCCTGAGAGTTAATCAAGGCTGAGAGAGAATGGGGAGTTTCCGAGTTGGGCGATTTCCCACGGGGAGCTGCGACTAGGGTGTGGTATCTTTGCCACCACTACTCCTTCACTGGGTTGGACTGCAAAATCTAAGACCCAGGGAGATTATCAAAGCTGCGTAAGTCCCTGGGGGTGCAGTGCTGGGATTTCTCCTGTAGGGGGCCACAATTTCACTTACAGTTATTGTGAGTGCTGATCTGGAACTGTTGTGGGCTTGGTGAACTCGCTGCCACTGCTGGCAATATGGCGCCGCTGCTGCGCCCTCGGCTGTGAGGCTGGCATATTTCTTTTCTTGTTTTGAGCTCCTTTCTGAGTCCCTGGAAGGTGTGATGAGCTTGGCCACTGGGAGTTTTAGACGTTCTTTGCGCTGAAAGAATTGCTGAATTATACCCGAATGATCCACAGCTGCTCACTTCACCTCCTTGTTTACCTTTCCTCTCTGGAGCCTGGTACTGTGAGGCATGATGGCGCCAGTGTGGCTCTATAATGCGGGCTGGTTTCTTTTCTGTTCTCTGGTTGTTCTTCTAGTCTTCTTTTTCTCTGTCCCTTGTGTTTATATTTTTTATTTCTCTGCTGATATTGTTTTCTGGCTATGAAAAGTGCTGATTTTGTGGCAATAGATCGAGTGTTAGCAGGACTCCTAAACGCTTCTTTTCTCGGTTGCCATCTTCCCGGAAATACCTCGGTTAAAAGGATTTTCAAAGTAGTGATGGAAAGCAGTGAATAAGGTGGCCTTTCACCTTACCTGATGAACTAGACCCGTGTTTCCTCCTGAGAGGGGCCACGGGGCAAGTATACAAATGACTGATACAGAATAATTTACTAATAGAACAAGGTATGGGATAATAAAGTCATTATAGCAGAGAACATTACAGTGTGAATCTATCCCTTTGCTCTCTGAAAGATTGCATTTCATTCTTGCCATTGTAAAGAGTTGTATGTAAATATATACGTATATATATCCATGGTTGAGTATACACACAATATATGAAAAACTTTGCTAACCTTTTGTCACTAAAACTTAGTGCATAAAAAGCTAGAAATTATCATAAGCCTAATGAGAACTCTGCTTAGATATTTAATCAGCACCAATAATTTTTTTAAATTTTACATGCACTTTTAAAAGTAATAACTTGTATTTGTATATTATAGAAGAAATATTGAACAGAATGCTCGATATTTCTAATGTGATACAAATCACTTGTCTCTTATGCTCTTTCAGGCAACAGACATAGGCATGATCCCAACTCCTTGAAAACATGATTACCTGTAAATTACACTGTAATTCTTATTTAGGAGTATTTAATGGAGTGGGTATAATAGTGAAATACTTGAGTTGTGTCTGTCGATTGGCTTGACTTGAAAGACATCATGTAACAATTATTTTACAAACTTCTATGACTGAGCTAATACGTCCCTTCTCTGTGCCAGTGTTCTTCTTTGTAAAATAATAGTATCTGATGATGTATAGGAGTGGCATGACAAAGAACTTAGCTCATCTGAAGTGCTTGGAACAGTAATGGCCCATAGTAAGCCTGGAGTACATATGAGCCGTGCATGTTTAGAGGATAGGCATTAGCTCCCTTTGAGAAGACGGGTGCTTTCACATCAACTCATTGTCACAGATTAAGAATCAGGAAATTCAGCTGGGCGTGGTGGCACAAGCTTGTAATTTTAGCTTTGGGGAGGCTGAGACAGGAGGATTGCGGTTTATGGCCAGCCTCAGCTACTTAGGCCCTTCACGATTTCATGAGACCCTGTTTCAAAATAAAATTTAGGGCTGGGCGTATAGCTCTAAGGTAGACTGTCCCTGGGTTCGATCCCTAGGACCAAACAAACAAGGAAATTCTTTGATATTGCATACTGTTCTTTGCCTCTATTGTGTTATAGTTAAGAGACAGCCAGGGTTCATGATCAGCCTCAGGTTCTACATCTACAGAATGTCCTCAGGCCTTGAGGACTCTTAAGGAGGGGGAAGGCAAAGGAGGAATTTAGCCTAGAAAATGCAGTGCTCAGTGCATGGTCACTTGTTACCATCCTCATTTAACACATGAGAAAACAGTCTTGAGGGTTGTGCTTGCTCATTATTGAGTAAAGGGCAAAGCTGTAGATCAAGCTCAGAACCAGGCTCCCTGATTCCACTCAGAGTAATGTTCATCCCCTTGTGGCTCTGTACACGTTTGCATTTTGTGACATGGAATCCTGCCTGAGGAGCCATCTGGTACTCCACTTCTCATAGAGGGTGTGAGAATAGGTGTGAGCAGCTCAGAATAGAGAAGAATAATCTATAGCTCATCATCAGCATCTCCCCAGTGGATAATCTTTACTTACTCATTACTAAATTTCTGCTGAGGGCTGTGGTTGTTTCCCTACGTTAGATTGAGTTTGAAATTCCTCTTTGGCAGTGTGTTAAAAAAAAGGTGTTTTGATAGTAAGCCTCATTCTCACCACCACTGTTGCCTTTCTCTGAACTAACCAGGTTTACATAAGGTGATGGAGAGACATTCATTCTTCATTTATTTATTCAACAAAAATATGAATGATTGCCCTTGTAGTGCTTATGACATAATTTGTCTACACTGTACCTGTGATGTATAGTTAGGGCCCTGGCCTATGCAAGATTAGGTTAGTCTTTTCAGTATTTGAAGAGGTCTGGGGGTTAGGAACAAGCCTTTCCTGCTTCAAGTTTTCTTTATATCCAGTCATATTCAAGGTAGATGTGCAACCATTGTTCAATAATTACCAAGAGTGTGATGATGAGTGAATTTTATGATGGCTGTGCTGTTCTAGGACTAACTGCATGCTGTTTGTAAAAAAAAAAAAAAAATGGTCTTTGGGTTTTCTTTTTGTCAGAATATTTCAATAGATAAGTTTGTAGTAAAAAATACACAATATGAAGAATGAAGAATATAATGGGTTCCAAGATGATTAAGATCTGAGGTAAATTAATTTATTTCCTTTGTCAGAAATGGAGAACAGGAACAGCAAAAGGAGCTAGTTGCATTTATAATTGTTTTTAAGTGGGGTGGAATTCATCAGAGATGGTAAATTTGGTTTTAATCCTGTCTATTATGAGGTAACCCTAGGACATTTTGATAGAAACACTGAGCAGAGCCGGGCGTGGTGGCAGACGCTTGTAATCCCCACGCTTGGGAGGCAGAGACAGGAGGATCACGCAGGTTCAAAGCCGGCCTCGCTAGTTTAAGAGACCCTGTTTCCAAAAATAAAGAACATTAAAAAAAAAATAGGTCTGGGAGTGTCACCCAGAGGTAGAAGCAGACATTTGTACTCTGCCCAAATCAAGGTCAGCATCTGGCAGGGTGCCACCTTGCCACCAGGGAACAGGGCTCTTCCCTTCCCCATGCAGTTACAGTGTGGGCAGAAGACCTAGACCTGCCCAGTGGGCACTGCCATCTGAGTTTTCCCTTTCAAGGGGTACTGAAAGATGGGTCAGATTTTTATTTGTCCCTCTGTGAAACCAGAGTAGCTAGGGCCTGAAAGTGGCCGATAGCCTGAGCCCAGTGCTGTGAGTGTTGCCCCCAGCCAGCCACATCCTGGGCAGATGGTTCCCAGGGAAGATGCCAGGGACACCCTGCTTCTTCCTTCCAGGCCTGATTTCCTAGCCTTTCTGTTGAGCTATCAGATGCCCGTTCCCTAAGTTTCCTTCTACTTTCTGCTTTGGGTAAAATTCTTTGTGGTCATTTGTTTCCACAACCTGATTAGTGTATGTATCCCAAGAAGGAGCCCCTGAAGTATATTCAAGTGACACCGTGGTTGGACATGGACTTCCCTTTGCAGTGAAATTGTGAGCCCATTCTCAGTAAGATGAGTAAGATAGTGAGCTCATTGGGCTCAGCTGCTTCATCATTATGTGACTTTGCCAAGCAGTATTTCTGATATTGCTCCCAAATCAACCTCTTTTTACTCATTTTTATTCAGGGAGTGGAGCATCTCTGTTTTCACCAGTTCTGTAAGCCAGAAACCTAAAGGCTATCCTCATACCCTTCCTTTATATCATGTACTATCCCCTATCCACTCACAGGCCATCTTGGGATTGCAGAAGATACCATGACTATCCTTTTTACTTTTTCTCTGTTTCAGCCATAAACATTGAAGCATCATATCTTTACTTTCTTTTTCTTTTTCCTTTTTTTTTTTTTTTTTTGTACTGGGGCTTGAACCCAGGGGCATTCTACCTCCAAACTATAGCTCAAGCTTTTTTACTTTTTATTTTAACCAGACTCTCACTAGGTTGCTGATAGCCTTGTTAAGTTGCTGAGGCTGGCTTCAAACCTGCAATTCTCCTGTCTCAGCCTCCCAAGCACTAGGATTATAAGTATACACCACTGTGCCTGGCCCATCATATCTTTATTCTTAAATAGCCACATTGTTCCATTCTGCCCTCTTAAAATCTCCCCATAAAGAATCCTAAGTTATCATTTTAAAGTTGAAGTCCAGCCGGGTGTGGTGGTGCATACTTGTAATCCCAGTACGTGGGAGGCTGAGACAGGAGAGTAGTGGTTCACAGCCAGCTTCAGCTACTTAGTGAGGACCTCAGCATCTTAGTGAGACCCTGACAAATAAAGAATAAAAAATACAGGATGTGGGAGGTAAAGAAACCAGATCCTCCCATTTGAGCCTCTCAAGTACTAGGGTTACAAACATGCACCACCACACCCGGCTTTCCACTATATTTCTGATGCCTAGAAAAATAAATAGCATTAAATATTTGATAAATACTTGCTGAACAAATAAATGAAATAATTAAAGACAGAAGTCACTTAGCTTTTTTAAGCCATAGTTTTGTCACATGAAATGCTTTCTTCATTGGACTTTGGGGAAATTAAGTAAAATATTGCACGTGAAGCAGTTAGTACACAATCTGATCTCTAGTAAGTGCTCCATAAACACTATAGCTTATTGCTTTTGTTAATGTTGGGTTAACATTATGTGAATTTATATCAATATATAATCAGATGATTATTTTCTTCTTTTGCTTAGGATACCAGGGTAGAGTAGCTTGTAGTAAAATAAAACAGAAATTGCATTTTTGCTTGCAAGGTAGCTGTGGTAGACTTCATAGGCCTTTGTTATTGTTTTCTTTGGGTGGGGGCCACTGAGATTGAATATCCTATCTCCAAGCTATATTCCCAGATCTTTTTTATTTTTTTTTTTATTTTCAAGCAGGGTCTAAGTTGCTGAGGCTAACCACTTGAACCTGGGATATTCCTTTTTCAGCTTCACAAGTACTAGGATTACAAGCATGTCCCATTGCCTGGTTTATAGGCCATTTTTAGAACTACCTGGGAGCGTTTTCAAACTCTCCCTTCCTTCTGCCAAGGTTATGGATCAGATATTCTTGCTAGAATGTAGATATGTACTGTTTAAAAATTCTCCCTGGGTGATTAGCAGCATTCTCATCATCACCTAAACTGAAGAAAAGAAACTGTAAGGCACAAATAAAATTTTCCTGAGGTCAAAACACTTTCCAGATTTAAGAAACATTCCTGGGGCTCAGTGGTAAAGGATTGCCTAGCATGTTCAAGGCCATGGGTTCAATTTCCAGGAAGGAAAGATGGGAGGGAAGGAAAAGACTTATAATCTAATAAAAGAGGGCCAAGATAGGCAGTTAGTTGGAGAGGTCAGTGTGTATAGGGCACCCGAGACACTTGATTTGCCAAGTTGTTTTAGAGACTGGAATACTGAGGCCCAGACATCTACTAAACTAATGTCAAATTAACATTTAATGATCTTGATTTGCTCTTTTAGGTAACTAAAACAGTCACTACATGAGGCCTGATAGGCCAACCTGCAGGCACAGGGTAAAAGGAAAGGAGCTAGATGATCATTATCCAAGCTGAATCTTTTTGCTGTTAGGGGAAAGATTACCCTCATCTTTTGTGTATATTTTCTAGGACATCAGAAATAGGTGATATAGAGTCAGAAATATTCCATGGGGATCTTTCTTCTTTTAGAGGGCAGTAACTGTTACAAAGGAAATTAAATAGCTCATGCCTGGGGCCTGGAGGATCCCCTTAGAAAGCAGATCTCCTTTTATCAGACCAATCTCTCTCCCACCTCTATCACCAACCCTTCTAAGCATTTCTTTCTTGGGGCTCACTGTTCCCAGATATATACAAGCTTGCCTACCTTTGAACAATAGAGAATTCTTCCATGACCATTGCTTCATTCCAAAGACTGCAGCAAAGTGCTTCTTAAATCTAGTGCAAAGAGTTATTTTATATAAGAATATACCTAAATTATGTTTGAAAGACAAAATATTTTATGCTGTTTAATCATACATATAAATATATATAACATATTCAGTTCAATTTTGGGATTTTATATTATGTAGCCTTGTCATTTTAATTGAAAGAATTAAGTATGCTTAATGGAAGTATTCTTTTCTTTTTCTTCTAATCCGTTAGTGCTGCCAACTGCCCCTATTCAGACATCAATTTGAATAAAGACCGCATCTTCCCAGATCGCTTAAGTGGTGAGATGCCTCCAGCTGGTCCAACATTTCCAAGAAATAAAAGGACAGACACAAATGAAAGCTCTACATCTCCTGAAATCAGGTAATTAAAGTGATGATACTGTATTGTTTAGAAGCACTCTGATTGAAGAGGTTGTCTATCTCAGATGTTTATGTTCTATGGTAATGTTTTACTGTGGATTGTCGAAATATACTTGATTTAATCTGAAATGATAATAGAGACCTGCACTTGAAAGCCCCTTGTCTTCCATCCTGACTCAGCTTTCTGCTTAATTTAGAATAATTTAACTATTAAAGCCTAGAAATAGTAAGTTACCTTATTCATTAAGAGTTTCTCTATTTTGGTGGAAAAGTAAATCTTTGCTGAAAATAAACTATTACTGATATATTTAAAAAATGAGCCGGGCGTGGTGGCGCACACTTTTAATCCTAGCGCTTGGGAGGTGGAGACAGGAGGATTGCACAGGTTCGAAGCCAGCCGCGCTGGCTTAAGAGACCCTGTTTCCAAATAAAAAGTATAAAAAAAATAGGTCTGGGAGTGTAGCCCGAAGGTGGAAGGGTTTCCAGGAACCCCAGTACCACCAAAAAGAAAGGAAAGAAAAGAAAAGAAAAGAAAAAAGAAAAGAAAGAAAGGAAGGAAGGAAGGAAGGAAGGAATTATCGAGCACTTTTAGTACTCTACTAGGTTACAGATACAGGATGGTGCTTGTTTCTTCTAGATATTTTTCTCAAATGCTATTTCTTTGAGTAAATACTACCAGCGATGCAAACCCTTTTTCTATTTAATGCTTTTCTAATCCATTCATTCATTTATTCATTTTGCAGTACAGGGATTGAACCCAGAGAAGCTCTACCACTGAGCTACATCCACAGCCCTTTTTATTTTTTATTTTGAGACAAGATCTCACTAAGTTTCTCAAACTAACTTCAAATTAGCATTCTTCCTGCCTCAGCCTCCTGGAGTAACTGGAATGATAGGCATGTGCTACCAAGCCCAGCTCTTAGTTATAGATTAAGATACACAGACCAGTGAGAGACACTAAATGTTGTATGTAGAAAGGTGGTGCATCTAAACTTTCTTAGCTTTTTTTTTCTCATCCAACATTTACACTTTGCTTTATGCTATTGCTCTCCTAGCACAACCATGCAATCTCTTAATGTTGCTCTAAGATTAGGTATTTCACTGATGCAAGCCCAGAAGCAAATTAATACTCAATGCAGGCCTACCTCTACTAGAACATACCATAGTGGTTTTCCCTCGATGGAAGAGCAACATAACTTGGTGATTACTGAACAGCACACTGTTTAGTTTTATATCTCTGCTTCCCTACCTGCCAGGTATATGATCTTTGATGAATTACTCAGTAATTTTGTTTTGAATCTCCTAGTTTGCAGATTCCCTGCAACCACTTTAAAATATGTATTTGGGAACCTGCCCTGTCCCACCAGAACCATCCAGGCTAGAGCCTTGGGATGTACATTGAAAAAAAAATTTTTTTTTCTGCTGTGTTTGTTAATGGGAATTGAACATAGAGGTGCTCTACCACTGAGCTGCATTTATGGCCGTATTTATTTATATTATTAGAACAGGTCTCTCTTAAGTTTCCCAGGATGGGAATTTGTAATCCTCTTGTTTCAGCCTCCCAGGTATTGCTACAATCTTGCACTGATACACCCAGATTAAAAATGTATTTGAATATATTCTCTTGCTTAAAACTTTTCAGTGGCATTTTAAGTCCCTAATTTTTTTTTGTTTGTTTGTTTTTGCGGGTCTGGGAATGGAACCCAGGGGCATTCAACCTCCGAGCTACACCACCTGCCCTATTTTTTATTCTTTATTTTGAAACAGAGTCTCACTAAGTTGGCGGGGGGCCTCACAAAGTAGCTGAGGCTGTTATGTGGCCCATAAAGTCCTGCTTTGTCCAGCCCCTGCCTAACTCCGCAACTTGCTGCTGCCATGCTCTTTTCTCAACCTAACGCTTTAGCCGTCCTGGTCTTCGTAAATCCTTTTCCCTCTACCTAGAACCTTCATCTTCACCTGGTAATCTCTCATCTTTCACATTTCAGATTAGCTGTCCTTTTCTCAGGGAAGCTTGTCTGATCCTCAGACTGTAGATCATTACTGCATGCTCTTGTATCACACATCCTGGTGCTATTGAAGTCTTTCTGTATTCAGACTTATTTGGAGTTTGCATACTTGATGATAAGCTCTGTAAAGGCAGAGGCCATGTCCTGCCTGACACTGAGTGTTAACTTCAGCACTGAGCACACTACCTTGAATGCAGAAGACACATAATGGTGACCTTGAATCACCTATCAGTCTTCAAAGGAGACATGCTATTTGTACAGCCTAAAAGACAATGCTGAATCATATTTGTATTCACTTAAAACTCCTATATCTTAAACTTTGTAAGATCACCACACAGATATCTAAGGAGTGATTAAGTGATGAAATAAAATACTTCACTGTTGTTTAACTTCTTGACTCACATAGATAGTGATACTGTAGAAGTGACAGTTTTTATAGGCACCAAGAATATTGATGTGGTTACCTTCCAGTGACCAGAGTGGGATATGAAGGAATCAGTTCCCTAGAGCTCCTTTACCCGGTGGTTCAAGGCGTCTTCACTGGAGAGCTCTACACATTCACACGGCTCCCCCTTGAGTCTTTCTACAGGTGTGATGAGTGTTTGGACCTGTTTTCTTGCAGAGATTTGTCAAATTAGTGTGAGCAAATTCCCAGTGCCTGTCTAGGTCGAAATGTGAGTGCACAGTTCTTTTCTACTTAACTGTTCACTCGTCAGCAGCATGAGGAGTGTCTGTGTGGTGCCTGATGCTTTCCACAAATAGACAGTGTCCTCACTGTACGGGGCAGCTCATCTCTGCCCTCAGAGTGACCCTGGCATACAGATGGTAGCTTTTCTTGGGGTCTGATAACTTATATTTCTGCTTATTTACAGCTGAGTAAAAGAATATGTTTCTGTGCATCTTCATAAGCCATGGGACCCAAATAAATATTTGCATCTGAATTATTTGGGATGCTTGTTTAAAATGTGGATTTTGAAGCATCACTTCCAGAAATACTGAGTCAGGAAATGGAAGGTGCTGCCCCAGAAATCCTCATGTTTAACAAGCACTCCCACTTAACAGGTGCAAGTGCTCTATATGCTGAGCTTTGGGAACCAGTATTGGATATAAACACCCTTCTCTGGAGTAATAATTCACAATGTATGATCAGTTGGGAAGCATCAGGCATCTGTCCTACATAGTTTTATTCTCATAAAGTCTATCCTTTAACTGCTTGTAATTGTGTTCTAAATTAGGTGCTATCTCTATTTAATAATCACTTAATTTCAAAGCTCCCATGTTTAAGCCACAGAAACACAATAAAGCATCTTTAAAATGCTTCCCAAATGCTTGTATTTTCTTGTGTAAGGCAAATGCACACTGCTAGGCTAATCTAATGAAAGAGTTCAGTCTGGACAGTTCATTATAGGCCATTCAAATGGCTTGTTTTCAAGGACCAGTGTTTTCACTCTGAGAATTACATAGAGCAGGTTGCTGAAATTGCCACCATCCATCTGTTTTATATTTTTCACACACATGCAGTTTTGCCAGTCACACTGAAGTTCATCTGTTCCCTGTTCAATGGATGGAAAAATAAGCTAACATAAAATACAAAACTGTCAGCAAATATACATCTATTTACTTCACAAAACTATCACACCAAGCAGAATAAAGTTGATTAAGAGTCAAAGATTTATAAAATCACAAAAGTTCATTAGGAGTCTTGGGGAACTTGGTTTTACCTCCTGAGGTCTTCTGGCCTGAGGGCTTGGTGTAGAAGATTGGAGCAGATTATTTTGCTGACTCACCATTCCCAGGCTTTCCACAGCCTCTCCCTTTTGTGCGTGGGCTGCCAGGTATGCCGTTGAAGTTTTGAAATAGTACAAATCCGAGTCTAATCTATGCTGTCGTTTGTGTGCACCAGAGAGAAGCTCAGTTCTAGTTAAAACACTCACGGTTCTGAGGCCACCTGCGGTGACACTACGGCAGCCATTCAAAGTGCAGAAAAATGACGAGTGTTACTGTCAGATGCCTGCGAAGTTGTTGGAACAATACCGTAACAGGATCTTATTTTAATCTTCTTGACTATCACTAATTCCTGCTCAGGAGACTCCTCCATATGAAGTAGAAAAGCAGTGACATCTGTTCGGTTTTCTACAACAAAAATTCTTCCTATCCCCACTCTTCTGTGACACATCATCTTTACCTCCCAGCTCCTACCTCACAGGACAGAGCTTTCCCATTCTATGATGGATCAATGAATTGCTCAGTGAGATTTTCCTGCAGAGTTTTTCTTGGCATCTTGATAATACTTGCTGGATTCACTCATTCTATTCCTCTTATTGTTTCTTCACTAACATTCCTTATGCTAAATTATAATTTAATGGGCATATTCATCAAAATGTAATGTTTTTAGTTATTACATAAAGTAAGCCACATTTACTTTTTCTGGGTCATGTTTTTGAAAATATGGTTCAGTAAAATCAATTCTATAGTATCTTTTCAAAAGGAATTTAATTTCTTATTCTAATTTAAGCTTAAACATAAGACTTTCAATCCACTGGTTCCATTTGCTATTTTCTGAACCTTTTTGGCGGTGGTTACTTCCTTGTTCTGAAGCTTTTTAGACTTCTTCATTTGTAGGAAGCATGTAATAAATAGGTTAATTAAGCATTGTTTGAAACCTATAAACTTCAACCCTTGGGATTTTGGGTCTCTGACCTTTTTTTTTTTTTAATACTTATGAGTGACAGACTTACTGGTGATTGAACCCAGGGGTGTTCTGCCTCTGAACTATACCACCAACCCTTTTTATTTTGAAATAGGGTCTCACTAAGTTGCTGAGGCTGGCCTTCAACTTTTGCTTCTCCTGATTCAGCCTCCCAGGTATTGGGAACACAGGCACATACCACCACCCAGCTAAAAACCTACATTTTTTTTTTTACAGCTCCCTGGCATTCTCTGTGTTCCCACTTCTGCCCTGACAAGGCCTATGAGACTGTAGAATAATCCACTTTAGGATAGAAGGTGGGATACCTTAAGTTAGCTTTCTGTCACTGAGAGGTACCTGAGTTGATTAGCCTAAAGGGAGGAAGGGTCTGTTTTGGCTCATGGTCTTCGAGGTTCAGTCTGTGTGTGTGGCCCTGATGCTTTTGAGCCTGTGGTGGCACAGTACATTGCCACAGGAATATGGTGCAGAAGAGGCTCACCTCCTGGCAATAAATCAAAAAGAAGGGAAGGAGGGCCGGTCTCCTTATTCCCCCAGTGTCTAACTAGAGCCCATCTTCCATGGGTTCTACCACCTCCCAGTAGCCCAGATGCTGGGGACCACAGCTTTAATCATGGGCCCTAAAGGGATGTTTCAGATCCAAATCTTAACAGAATAGGGACTTGACTGTGCAGGATAACTGTGTCTCTGAGGCTGGGCTGGGTTGGCAGCAATGTTAGATCCATGTTTCCTGACCTACCTGGCATGTTCCACAACGTTTCATATTCTTTTATTTTGTTTTGTTTTGTTTGGGGTTTTTTGGTACTAAGGAGTGAACCCAGGGGCATTCTACCTCTGAGTTACACCCTCAGCTCTATTTTTTATTCTTTATTTAAAAACAAGGTCTTACTTAGTTGCAGAGGGCCTCACTAAGTATCTGAGGCCTCAAACCTGTGATCCTCCTGTCTCAGCCTCCCAAGTACTGGGATTACAAGCATGTGCCACCACACCCAGCTTGACACATCATATTCTGTTGCCTCCTTTTATGCTGGATTTAGAGAGGGTGCAGAAATTAATACATCCCTGAATGAAGCAAAATAATTTAGTGTTTCATATTTTTTCAATATTGTTTTCAGCAGAATGAGACATAATTGGTTAGGGATTGTTTTTAAGTGAAAAATAAACAAACTTGAGGAAATACAGCTGTTTACATTTAAAAGCCATCTTGTTACTAGGCATCAACTCTTCTAATGTTTGTTTCCCTAATATTTACCACAAGGCATAATTAGAATAAGATCGTAAGACATCTAAAATGTGACGCATAATTACAGAGGAAAAGAGAATGCTGACTCATAAGGAATATGCTTTTCTATCCAAGTGGGTTCCACTGTCTTAATTAAAAGCCAAAAGAGAATTATTGAGTAAGATTTTGCTACAATTGTGTTTCCATTTAAGCTGAAGAAATGTTAGCCTGGTTCTTTAAAATTCTAAAAATCCCAGGAGACTGCTCTGTCCCAGTCACACTTCTGGCACTTTCTCCTGCACTAGCTCATTTAAGTCTCGTAACACTGCCTTCAGTGGTAGAGGAGCTCTGTCACTTCCCTACCCAACCTGCACAGAACCTCTTGATTACAGGCCACTCAGCTAGGCACAAGCGGACCGAGCTTATCAACTAGGCAGTCTGGCCGAAGGAACCATTGCTCCAAAGCTGTTTTAATACTTGAAGAAAACAGCTAACTAAAAGAAGACAGGTCAATAGAAGGTTTCATATCTTCCTAACATACAAGTAGTTAGTATAGTAGTAATAGCAGCCATGTATCCTGTGCCTGTCTCTGTGGCTAATACTTTCTATGCATTATTTTATTCATTCCTCAAAATGCCCTATGAGGATTGACTATCCCTGTTTTATAGATGATGCACCTTAGAATTAGAGAAGTAACTTTCTCCTGAAGGTCATATAAAACTCATAAATAAGTGGCAGGGTTGAATTTGAACCAGTACAGCTTATCTCCAAGGATCATAATCTACCTGCTGTTGCTAGGCTGCTTTCTCCAAAACACACTCAGGCCTAAACAGCATGTGCTTCTGCCTATGTGAAGCTGTTGACAGTGGAAAATGTTGATCAAGCAGGTCAAGCCTCTGTGTCCAGTAGTATTATATTAAAGTATTCATAACAAATCTCTTGTTGTTTTAAAAACATCTGTCAGCCGAGCTTGGTGGCGCACGCTTGTAATCCCTGCGCTTGGGAGGCTGAGACAGGAGGATCGCGCAGGTTCGAAGCCAGCCTTGCTGGCTTAAGAGACCCTGTTTCCAAATAAAATATAAACTAGGTCTGGGAGAGTAGCACAGAGGTAGAAGGGTTCCATCCCTAGTACCACCAAAAAAAAAAATCAGAAAACATATACTATGCTACAGAGTATACTGTAATATTATCACAGAGTTTTCACATTCTGATGTCATGATACTTGATCAGAGAACTGTGTAGCTAGACTGGCTTTTTGGTTAGAAAGTTGAAATTCCAGAACAAGGATTTCATTTTTGCATAGGAAAGAAATTCATTACCATACCCATTCAACTGGAATTAATTACAGAAAGAAATATCTAACCTCACAGAGAAGATAAGAGTTGCTCAATTGAGAAAAAAATGTTTATTTTAAAATATAAAAATAAGAATATGAAGTCAAATCCTTCATTCTTTTTGTTATCAATGAAGGACAATTAGAAAACAAGATTATGATATTAGAAGGCATGTTCCCTTAACTTCATATAACAAGGATATATGCTTTATTTTGGAAAAAAATACAAATGTTTTTTTTAAATGAAAGAGTAATTGAATCTAATTATGAGTATTGGTATCAGGAATGCACTGTGCTTGCTTTGTGAATTTGGGCTTGACTTCTTTGTTTTAGTGGATATAAAAACAGAATCCAGCTCCAAAGGAGTGTTTTGAAATGTTGAACGTGTGATGAGCTCAGCCAGTGCAGCTCCTCGTAGGTCTAAAGAATGCCGAGTTCTCTTGTTACTATTGACTTGTTCCACGTGTTTTGATGTGCTCCACTAGGATTCTGCTCTTCAGAGGTTCTGTTTACCCATCTGTTTACATTGCCTGTTCCCACAGACGCTGCTCCACTCTCTAGCCAAAGGAAACAGCGTGTGGGACACAAGGGACTTTGTCACTTATTTTAAGGAATTAAAAGAATCAATTAGAAATGAAACATTCAGTGACCATTACTTGTGGAGTCCTTCATTTGAATTGTGTTTGTAAAAAAATAAATATCCATGTCTATATGTTCCCAGGTCATGAGTTAAAACTAGAAAAGTGAAAACTGAACATGCAGCAATACAGCGTCCACTTTGCTTCTCTTTCAGGGTGGGTTTTGGCTGATCTGGGCATAAAGAAACTTTTTGAGACAAAAGTTTTATTTTCATTTCTATTTCTATTCCCTCCTAGAAAATAATCTTTTCTTACATTTTAGGAAATCAGTAATTAGCATTTTATTTAGACATAAGAATACAAAGGAACTTTTCTTATTCTAAGCCTTATATCTTTATTTTTAATTTTAATGTTTATTTATTTATTAACTTATGGAGGTACTGGGAATTGAACCCAGGGGCATCTACCTCCGAGGTATACCCCTAGCCCTATTTTTTATTCTAATTTTGAAACAGGGTCTCACTAAGTTGGAGAGGGCTTCACTAAGTAGCTCAGGCTGGCTGCAAACCTTTGATCCTCCTGTCTCAGCCTCCCAAGTACTGGGATTACAAGTGTGCACCATCACACCCAGCTTGTATTTTTATTTTTTAAAAATTTAATTTGACTAAAATATGCTTTATTAAAACCACAAAAGAGTAACTATTGATTATCAGTGGTATCAATGGGTACTTCTAATTATAAAAACTTACACAGATAAGTCTAAGGCTGAATTTTACCTTTTAATCTCACTTTGTCTCTTTAAAAAAATCACCCATCAAAGTTTCTAGAAAAGTCACAATAACTAATTGGGAATGTATTATCTGTGACTCTAGGATATACCAATTTTAAGTTAAAATGCTGTGACATATGTTTCTAATATTTATATATCTGCATATAAGCCACATTTTTATTAGTCATAGTACTTACTGGAATAGAATATGATTCAAAGAATATTATTTCCAACTTAATATAAAACAAGTTTTTAAGTTTGTGAGCTAATTTTAGTGTGTAACATACTGTCCTTACCAAGAATGACTTCAACACTGTTTTACAGAGAGGACAAAGTTTTCTAGAAATACCTCAACTAATATCCCTTTTCCAGTTATCAGGGTAGTCCTGTATTTACTTTTAGTATTGCTCCATGTTGAGGAAGAACCTCTTCCTTTGAAGTGACCAAATATTAAACTAACCATTGCTGTGGATGCTCTATTATGGATCATTAAAATCTTAGTTCAGAGCTTTCTGAATTTCTTGGGAAAATATCTTTTTATTTTATGATGACAGTGAATCTCCCATTCTCAAATAAGGGCAAATAGTCCTAACAGTTGTGCAAGTTGTTTTTAGTATGAACTAAGCCAGGAAACTTAGGTTCAAATGAAATTTCACATTTGGTCTTAGAAATAATATTTCTAGAGCTAGGCGTGGTGGCGCATGCTTGTAATCGCTGCGCTTGGGAGGCTGAGACAGGAGGATTGCACAGGTTCGAAGCCAGTCTCAGCTACTTAGTGAGGCTCTCAGCAACTTAGTGAGACCCTGTTTCCAAATAAAATATATATTTTAAAAAAAAAAAAAGGTCTGGGGGTATAGCCCGGAGGTAAAAAGCCTCTGGGTTCCACCCCCAATACTACTACTACTACTACTACTACTACTACTACTACTAATAATAATAATAATCTTTCTAAAACATAATGAACACTTATTGCATGCTTACTGTTTTAGCATTGTGTCACATTATTATAATTTCAAATGCAAAATAAATTGGTGGCTTTGTAATTAAACCTATAGAACTCTTTTATGTGTTGGAATGTTTTATTTCAAATGTATTTTCCTTGTTTATTTACTTTTTGTGGATCTGAGAATGGAACATAGGAGCCTTCTGCTTCTGGGCTCTACTCCTAGCCCTGTTTTACTTTTTATTTGTACACAGGATCTTGCTAAGTTGCTGAGGTTGGCTTCAAACCTATGATCTTCCTATCTTACTTAGCCTTTAAGTACTGAGATTACAAATGTGCTCCACCTTGCCTGGTTTTCCTTGTTTATTCTTAAAACTTAAAAGTATGGTCTGGGCCAGAGTATTATAAAGCCTTATGTGTGTGGTTACATAGCTTATTCTTGATAGAAAGAATTGAATTGCACAGTGAGGTTCTCTGAACCCTGAGAATGAAATGTATTAGGCTGAACATTTTTAAACCTCTGAAAATTTTAAATTTCTGAAATTTAGAAATTTAGTTTTAAAAAAGTATAAGCATCATGTATCTATTTTTTTTCTTTTTGTAGTGCTGAGGATTGAACCCAGTGGCATTCTACTTCCAAGCTACACTCTCAGCCCAATTTTTTATTCTTTATTTGGAAAGAGGGTCTCACTAAGTTGCAGAGGGTCTCACTAAGTAGCTTAGGCTGGTCGTGAACCCAGATCCTCCTGTCTCAGCCTCCCAAATGCTAGGATTACAAGTGTGAACCACCACACCTGGCTCTAGTTATCTTAAAAGAGCCATTTTGTTCTTGACTTGAGGACAATATCTGAATTAAGATTTTAATGAATCCATTCCATTTTACAGCATCTCCAACTTGTTTAGTTTAATACTAGGTCATTCCTGGCTAGAAGAGGTGGAATGACGTTAGCTTGTACATATGTCCCTAGGGAGGGACAGCTCCCTAGGTTTGAGACTGGTTTGTTTGGGCCATTCTCAGCTTCAGCCCCAAAGCCCAGGGTACAAGGTATAAAATGATTTAATTAAATTCTGGCAACTTTTGGAACATTTTCTTTCTCTAAATTGAAATTATACAGATGGGCATAATGGTATACGTTTTTAATCCCAGTTTTTGGGAGGCTGAGTCAGGAGGATTGCCGGTTCACAGCCAGCCTCAGCAACTTGTGAGGCCCTCTACAACTTAGACAGTTTCAAAATAATGAATAAAATAGGGATGGGGTGCAGTTAGGAGGTAGAATGCCCCTGAGTTCAATCCTCAGTACAAAATAAATAAATAAAATAAATGAAAATAAATTGAAGTCTTACTAAGCAGTGCAAGTAAAAATTCCTCATGAATACATCACCTAAATTATAGTTGCATTATTTAATACCTACTTTTACCAGAAGAGTTCACCTCAATATTATTCTTAGCTTTAAAATCTCCTTTCTAAATAGTAACTGGGAATTGGTAATGAGAAAGTGAGTGTTTATGGGTGTTATTAATATTAATTGCTTTGTGGTAGAACTATATCCCATCCTTTGTTTTTAAGGTGGGAAAAATATTTGTTAAGATAAAGTTGCAAACGAATTTTCAAAATCTTTCTTATTCTTACAAAGTACTTTAACCTATTTTTCTCAGAGAACAGCATGCTGATAATGTCAAAGAAGACACTGAAGAGAGGAAAGAAAGTGAAACGAGGACATCACATGAAGCCAAAGGTAGCCATAATATTCTCATATTATTGATGGATATTATTTTTAATTTTCAGTAATAAAATCTTAACCACAGGTCGGGGATACAGCTCAGTAGTAGAGTGCTCGCCTCGCATGCACAGGACCTCGGGTTTGATCCCTTACATCACAAAATTGATTAACCAATCACATAAGGGAAATATAGCAGTCACATTTCTATTAGAGGTAAACTTCATTTTGTTGGTTTTTTTCATATTGTAAGCAATAAGTTTATTCAGGATAAATATAGCATGTAATTCATTGTGATGTGGATTCATATGTGGCTATTGTCAACAATCACTTTCACATGTTGGTACCATGTTATGTATAAAATTTGGTAAAGACATTCTCCGCTCCTTGACATACTTTTTTTTTTTTAGTATTTTTGGCATCATTTGATTCATGTTTAAAACTCTACTTGGAATATGTTTTTAAATCCAGATAAGCTGGGTGTGGTAATGCACGATTTCTAACCCAAGGACTTTGGAGGCTGAGACAGGAAGATTGCAATTTTGAGGCCAACCTTAACAAGTACATCAACCTAGCAAGACCCTGTTTCAAAAAAAAAAAGGTTGAATGTGTAGCTCAGAGGTAAAATGCCCTTTTTTTTTTTTTTTTGGTGGTACTGGGGTTCCTGGAAGCCCTTCTACCTCTGGGCTACACTCCCAGACCTATACTTTTTTTTTTTAAACAGGTCTTTGAAACAGCACGGCTGGCTTCGAACTTGTGCGATCCTCCTGTCGCCGCCACCCAATCGTGCGCCACCACGCCCAGCTACCCTTGGGTTTAATCTCTAGTGAAAAAAAAAGGAAATTCAAATCAAATATAGTCTTAATCTAATATCACAAAATGAAGAGAAAAATCAAATGTACTGGAGAAAGTAATTTGTCTTATGTATCTGTTAAAAAAACAAGCATTTAAGCAGTGAAGTCATAATGTCTGTCATTCATAGTGTAGATTGTACTTACAACTATGTAACTATTATTTATTTTTAAAGAAAGTTTGATTTTTGGCTTAAAGATTGTGGAGATTGCTTTTCATGTGCATTTTTCTTGTTTAGATTGCTATATAGCTTGAGAATGGCATCTAATGACTGTTTGCCTGCAGTGATCTTTTTTATTAGTGGTACTTTGGTTTACATATCTGATTTTCAGAAAGCAGTAATTAATGATTAACTTGAAAGTTAAGTTTAGAGCTGTCGTCAGCATGTATTATAGTGTCTGGATGTAGTTATGCAGAGCCTGTGGGCAGCCAGGGCTTACTCCTCCTCTCCACCTGCTGACTGGGTGGCCTTGGGATTGTCATTAAACACTCTCAGTGGTTCCTCATCTCTGCAGCAGGATTATGATGGTTTCTCCAAATAAAGGAGTCCTCGTGAGCCCACTGAGTCTCAAATTCTATTGGCACTGTAAAGAAATTCAGGTTGGCTGCTTCTCAGACTATTTGGTAAGTGCTGTTCACACTGCTAGGATTCCTCTCATCCCCAGTGCCACCTGGCCTGGCTGGATTTGGAAGGGTGGATCCAGCACTGAGGAAATGGAGCTGTAAAAAACTCCAGCACCTATTGGTGGGCAAAAGGGAGTGGTCCAGAATACAGCACAGCTACCTGACCTTCACCTGGGTGGGTCTGAAAGAGGGATTCTGTGAAGGCCCATCTCTTTGTGAACAGTGGTTCACTGGAGAGGTTATTCATTCTTAGCTCCTCCACATTCAGGCTCTTTGCTGGCCTTAGTTTCCTCCTGAGTAAGATTGATATGGTCCTACTACCCACACCATTGACTTACCCTGATGATTAAATGCATTGCTGTCACCAGTAGTGGTAATAATGTGAAATCAGTGTCTTTTTTCCCCTATCTCATTAAAGACTCAGACCCATGGCAACATTTTTTATGCTTTGAACTTTTTGAGGGAGTAGTAATTTGATAACACCTTTATTTAACTTGGTGATCTATTTAATTTTACTTTGCTGAAACAATTTTGATCTTTTTCTGCAAATTGTTTAATGGAAATTTTAGATTTATTAATATTCAAGATGCCTGCTACTATATGATAGTTTCTAATATTTTCTGTTTTTTATTTGAATTACATGAGGGTTTTTTAAAGAATTATATTGGCACAATATAATTATACATCTGTAATGAGATTTAAAATGATACATTTATATATACACAAACCACCAACTGCTGTGTTTTCCTCCTTACCTCATCCCATCATCTCACTCCTCCATCCCTGTAATAGTAAGGTTGTAATACCTTCATATGTAGACATAATATAATTTGGTCTGTTTTTTTCCTCAAGCATTCTCTTTTCCTTCTTCTCTTCCTCCCACCCCCTTCTGTTATTCTACTGGTCTTTCTTCATATTTTCATGAAGTTCCTCTTTTTTCCTATCTTCTCTCTAGCTTCCCCATATGAGAGAAAACATGACCCTTAGCTTTCTAAAACTGGCTGATTTCACTTAGCATTATTTTTTCTAGATCCATCCACTTTCCTGCAATGACATACTTTTGTTTTTCTTTATGACTGTCTCTTGTGTGCATATACTATTTTTTTATTCATTAATTTGTTGACAGACACCTATGTTAGCTTCATAATTTAGCTGTTATGAAAGAAACATTGCTAGAATTCACATATAATTCTTATTTTTGTTGCTTCAAAGTCATTTATTTTTACTATTTATCTTACCTACAGAACCTATAGCTTAATAGGCATATTTCATTTATTGTCTTACTTTTTATTGATGAAAAGGAGTCTCATCAAATAAATTGTTTCAAGAATTTTGTACATATGTTCTTAGGTAAGATTGGCCTGTCTTTTTCTCATTCTCTCCAACTGTAACCTCCAAAAATTAATTTTATAACTTTCCTTTTTTTGTATTTTTGAGACATTCTGAATAAGACTTTCATAAAATTAGTCTTAACTATAGTGAAATCATTTTGTTTTCTGTGTTCACTTAACATTTTTATTAGCTTTACATTGCCTTTATTTTTTGAAATAAATGTCTTTTCAGAATTATTTTATGCAGAAGAGATTTGGGTTTTGCTTTTTTGGTTTCCCATTTAGTTGTCTGTTGGTTGTCTTCACCTGAACTCCAGACACCTTCAGTCTCCAACCAAGTCTTAACTGCATCTAAGAACTAGGTTCCCTTGGTGAAGTTGAGGATGTCTCAGATACCTAGTCATTAGATGTCCACCTGCCTCTCAGTTCTTAATAGAGCCTTCACCTGGTGTCTTGGATTAGACTCCCGGAAGCAGATGCTAAGAGTATATTGGTAGTTGTGTGTGTGTGTGTGTGTGTGTGTGTGTGTGTGTGTGTGTGTACACGCACGCATGTGCTATTAAGTATTCTTGGAAATGGCACCAAAGAGAGTGAGAAAAATAGGTCTGGGTAGAATGAGGTGAGCTGAGTTGTAATTACAACAGAAACCTTAGTGGATGCCCAGAGTTGGAAGGAATCAGGCTTTGATCTCAGGACTGAAGGATCCTCATAAGTTGGCTGAGAGAGGTGTGTTCTTGGGCCAAGAAGCTCTCTTTGGCTTAGGGCAGTTCTTAAGAGGGAAAGGGTAAGCTGGGTGTGGTGACACATGCTTGTAATCCCAGCATTTAGGAGGCAGAGATAGGAGGAGCATGGTTCACAGACAGCCTCAGCTACTTAGTGAGGCCCTTTGTAACTCAGTGAAACCCTGTTTCAAAGTAAAGAATAAAAAATAGGGCTGGAGGTGTAGCTGGGATGTAGATTGTTCTTGGATTCCATCACCAGTACCGCCAAAAAAAAAAAAAAAAAAAAAAGAGCAGCCTGCCACAGAATTCACTGTTCCCAGCCTGTATTTTTATTTTAAGAAAAATCAAGCAAACAAACAACAACAAAACAACCAAGTATTACTTTATACATGTGAAATTTGGCCAGCTCTATTCAGCCCAATCTTTTGGTTTTGAACCTGGCTCTGAAGTGTAATCTTCTTTCATTATTTTTATTTGGCAAGTAATGAGTATTCTTGATTTTTGGACTCAGATATTCTTTAGATGCAGAAAGTTTCCTTCAGTTACAGTTTTGATTATTCTGTTTCATTTGTCTCTTTCTTGACTGGTATGATATTTGTTATTCTTGGCTTAGATCTAAGAGTTGATATACAAAATGTCTACAGCTTTTCACTCAGTGTTGCACAGGACCTTAAAATAAGCAGTCATCGTAGTGCCTGAGCAAGGTTCTCTTCCGTAGATGCTGAGTCTTGAGGAAGCCCATTGGAGGAGAATATTAGCCACTGTGAAAGCATTTTTGATATTTTGACAAGTTTATACATTTTCAATGTCTTAAGCATGTTTCTCAAGTTTAAAACAGCTCACTTAACCTCTTGTTTTGCCAAGTCTACTATTTACTACCTTTGGCATAGATTTTAACAGCTGTTTGCTTTATTTTCCCATAACTTCCCACATTGCCTTTTTCTCTTTCTGTAGCCTTTGTTGTTGTTGTTGTTGTTGTTGTTGTTGTTGTTGTTATTGTTTTGCAGAGGTGTGGTCCCCTGTGACTTACTAAAATCTTGAAGTTCTTCTATCAATCAACCAATACTCTCTTCTGATATTTTATTGAACTCTATCAGAGGTCCCATGATGATTGCTTTCTGTTTCATAATTTTGAGTCCACAAAAAGTAGAGAACAAAAAGTCTATGACTTTTGTCGAGAACACTTACCACTTAATAGCTCTATCTGGGCCTTGGCAGAATCCCTCTCTCAGACCCACCCAGGTGAAGGTCAGGTAGCTGTGCTATATTCTGGACCACTCCCTTGAGCCCAACAGGTGCTGCTGGGGTTTTTCACAGTTCCATTTCCTCAGTGCTGGATCCACCCTTCCAAATCCAGCCAGGCTGGGTGCCACTGGGGATGAGAGGAAGCCTAGCAGTGTGGACAGCACTTACCAAATAGTCTGAGAAGTAGCCAACCTGAATTTCTTTACAGTGCCAATAGAATTTGAGACTCAGTAGGCTCATGAGGACTCTTTTACTTGGAGTCCTGGAGCAAAAGAATTTAAAAAGAAGAAATCTCTCCCCGCGCTTGGGAGGCGGAGACAGGAGGATTGTGCAGGTTTGAAGCCTTGCTGGCTTCAGAGACCCTGTTTCCAAATAAAAAAGTATAAAATAGGTCTGAGAGTGTAACCCGGAGGTAGAAGAGTTTTCAGGAACCCCAGTACCACCAAAAAAAAAAAAGGAGAAACTTTGCCCTAAATAGTTTCACCTTATTTGTTTAGTTAATTCATCTTGATTCAGTACAATGTGTATAATCATGAGCCCTCTTTGGTTAATACTTGCCATGTTGCAAATTTTCTTAGGCACATTATCTTCTTGCCCTGAATATATAAATAGCTCATTTCCATCACAATGGAAAGATCCATTAATAAAGGATTCTATAAATTGGTCTTCAAATCTAAACTCTTGTATTTCTGGGGAAAGTATGATTTTTCTTTTTCCCCTCTCCTACAAGCATTCTTTTCCAAGGGTGTCTCATAGAAAGAGTTGAATGTCATTTTGCAGTGTCAGATCATTACTTGAAAAATCAGGCTTCACTTTTGCCTCTGGAGCAGTTAGTTTGTTACATCGATTGTTAACCTTGAAATGATTTTCAATTATCTTTCATGCCTGAGTTTAAGTGTCTTGGAAGTTAATTGTATCTATATCCTGTGATGCTTTGAATTCACTTATTTTACCCAAACATTATTGTTCATCCTTTCGTATTTAGTCACCAGTTAATAACCCCATTAAAAATATATTAGCAGATGTATTTCATTTCTTCTAGTTTTATTTTTTTTCTTTCACATTAAGAACATATTTTATAGATGCCTGGAAGACTAGCCTAGACAGACTGTTGACTCATCTTCATTTTTGCCATTTTATATTTAGTGTACTGTCAATTGTATGTCTTTCTTTCAAGGTAGGAGTAATTTCACCCATATTATATTTCAGATGATGGCTTAAGCATTTAGAAAGTGTTAGGTAGTCCTGACAGCAATGCTATTAGCCAGGTGTGGTGGTGCATGCCTGTAATCCCAATACTTGGGAGACTGAGACAGGAGGATTACAGGTTTGAAGACAGCCTCAGCAAGCAGTGAGACTCTGTTTCAATGTAAAATAAAGTGAATTAGAGCTGGGGGTTAGATCAGAGGTAGAATGTCCCAGAGTTCAATCCCCAGTACCCCCCAACACACACACACTCACACACAGCTGTTAAGTTGATGTACCCAAGATGATATTGATGATTGGGATTTGAATCCAGGTTTACCAGGTTTGCTCCAAACTCATCTTCTTGATCACAAACCCTATATTTTAGACCATGATACAGAAGATCTAGGACCATGGGGTAGCACCTATCTCACAGTATGGTTTTAGCCTGTATTTCAGGGCTGGGCCTCAGTCTCCCCACCTTTATGATGGCTCCTTCATGGTGCTGTCTTAAAACCAAAACAAGTAAAGCATTTAGATTCTGTTGTCACTTTTGTCACTGGCTTGAAGAAACAACAATGAGTCAAAATGAGTCCAAGTGGGGCAGGTGAAAAAAAGTTTGATGAGATACTTTCAGTCAATTTTTATTTCAGGGGACTTCAAAACTATAGAAAATACCTTAAAAGTATGATTTTTCATCTGGGTAGATGGTTTGAAAGGAGTGTAACAAGAAACAGAATCCTAATAAAATGTAAGTGGCAGGAATGTCTTCCAGAACAAAAGATGTGTTTTTTGAAGCAGATTGTGCACATTTAGACCCACTTTTACTCACCTTTGGGCGCTGAGCCAGCTACTGGAGCCAACTTCTATTTCCATTTATTTTGGTCTATATCACATAAACCAACTTCTATTTTCATTTATTTTGGTCTATATCACATATTAAAATAAAAGTCTGGAGTCACCTTTCTGTACAATTTAAGGAATCAAATATAGATTCACTCAAATGAGGTTGTTTTATTTTTTTCTATTATAAACAGGAGATGGTATGTTCTGTGGTTTGTAAACACTATAGTTACTCCATTTTTCAGAAAATATTGAGTCTAAGGGTTTCGGCCAGCACAGAGGAATCAGCAAAAAGAAGGAGAATCTTAAAATAGAGGGTGCAAAGTTGATACTAAGATTGGAGTGGTATATGTGTCTAAAGCCTTTTAACAGATCAGATTTCAAAGACATGCAGAAGCTATCACAAATATAAGAAGTTTAGGTTTTTTTAGTCATTTATTTTGAATGGCTCTGATATTTTTGTAAGGAATAATGTGGGAACATTAGAAATAAACTGTAAATAAACATTAGAAATAAACTTGTAGCAGGAAATATATGCCAATGTTAATAGAACATAAACAATTATAGGGTCAAATAGAATTTGGGCTGAAAAAACCTTACTATGTGGCAAACAGAATACAAATTGTTAAGTAATCTGTTATTATTTGAGTAGTGTAGAACTGGAAATCTTAAAATGGCATTGCATATAAGCCTTTCTTTTGAAATATGCACAAGTGTTATATTTCAAGTACTGTTAAACTCTCCTGAATATCTGAGATTAAAGGAATGTTTTAAGGCACCACCTTTTTTTTTGTACATTAGGAAAACATTCTACCACTGAACTACATCCCTAGACCCCACCCACTTTTTTTTTTTTTTTGCAATGCTGAGAATTGATACCTTGCACATACGCTTTAGTTATTTTTTTTTTTTCACCATGACCAAAATACCTCACAGGTATAACTTAGAGGAAGAAAGGTTTATTTCTGGCTAAAGGTTTCAGAGATTGACCCATGATCAGCAAGCTCCAAAGCGGAAACAGCTTGGTGGCATGACTTTAGGGCATGGTAGAAAAAGAAAGTCACCCTCAGCTCATGATGGCCAGGAATCAGAGAGAGAAGGGTGAAGGGGCCAGGGACAAATATACTCCTCAAGGCCATGCCCTCCACGCCCCACCCACTTCAGCCATGCCTCACCTTTGAACCTGGCTGCATTGTCCAACACTTGAGCTTCTCTGGGAGAGATTTTCCATCCACCAATAACAACAAAAGCAAGCATTCTGCTTCTAAGCTACATCACTGCTCCCTAAACCATATTTTGCTAAACAAACATTTTGAATTCTGGGTGATTTAAAAAGAATGTAACAAATTGGTGTTGGCTCATACATTTGGTTCTTAATAGATATTCAGTAAAATACAATGAGGACCTAAAACCTTAAGATTGAATGAAATATGGAATGAGGAATCATAATGGTTTTAAAAATGATTGAAGATTTGAAATATTTCATATGAAGTAATAAAAGAAATTTTATGCCCAAGCACCAGAACCAGTAGTTACTACCTCCAGTGAAATAAATGTTTGAATCTACATAGTGACTTTATTACATTGGGGACAATCTGAGTTTTAGATTAGGCTGGTTTAAGAATAAACTATTAGAGAACTACAACAGCAGGGTTTTTTTTAAAAAAAAAAAAAAAACTATACCACTTATAACAGCACCAGAAGCCATCAAAAACATAGGAGTAAACTTAACGAAAGATGGGAAGGATCACTACATAAAAATGGTAAACTATTAATGAGAGCTTTTAAAGAAGACCCCAAGAAATTAAGGAATATACTGTGTTCATAGACTGGAAGATTTGATATTGTAAAGCTGTTATTTTTTACCATACTTTTCTATAGTCAGTGAAAATCCTAATTAGTCTTAGTATTTTTCTTTTAGAGGCTCTTTTAAAATTCATATGGAAATGCAAAAGAATAGGGATAGCCAAGGCAATTTTGGAAAAGACTCACATCACTGACATCAGGATACTTACAAAGGGATAATAATTAAAGCTCTAAGTTGGGGTAAAGAGGCCAGTGGAACAAAATGGAATATGTGGAAACATACATTTATATTTACATCAAAACGACCACTACATTACAGTGGGAAGAGTGATTTACAGTAGATTGTGGTTCAGTAAGTAGAAATCCATGTGGAAGCCGAGTGTGGTGGCACATACCTGTAAGGCTAGTACTTGGGGGACTGAGGAGGATTGCAGGTTAATCCTTACCTCTAAAACACACATAGAAATTTTTCAAATGGATTGTAGATTTGAACATGAGAAATAAGAGTATAGTGTTTAGAGAAAAACTAAGTAGATTCTCTTTATGACTTTGTGGTTATAAAGTCATAAGAGGAAAAAATAAAAATTAAACATTATTATAGTTAAAAACTTTTGTTTCCAAAAGATCCGACTAAGAATGAGAAGGAGATATTGCCAGCAGCAGCAGCAGCAGCGAGTTCACCACGCCCACGACAGCTCCAGATCAGCGCGCATGACAACCGTAAGTGAAATTGTGGCCCCTACAGGAGAAATCCCAGCACTGTGTCCCTCGGGACTTGTGCAGCTTTGATAATCTCCCTGGGTCTTAGATTTTGCAGTCCAATCCAGTGAAAGACTAGCAGTGGCAGAGATACCACACCCTAGTCACAGCTTCCTGTGGGAAAATGCCCAGCCTGGCACCCCCACAGTCTCGCGCACCTCAGTGAACTCCCTGGGTCTGAGACTTTGTGATACAACCTAGTAAAGAAGTAGTGGCAGCTGAGATTACCACAAACTCAAGATCCAGAACACCCTAAGTGAAGTCATGGTAACCCAGGGAAGAACCCAGAAAAGGCACAAACTTCTGAAATCATGTGAAATAGGAACAACAATGGAGCAATGAACACCCACAACCCCACAATATCAGAAACTGATAACACAGAAGTTCAGAGATCTCCAGAAGATCAAATCGGGAAAATAACTGTAGAAATAATACAGGACCTTCGAAAAGAATTTAGAGAGAGTCTAAAAAAAATAAAGGATGCAATCATTGAAGTAAAGGCATCAATTCAAACTATAAACAATTCATTAGACCACATGGAGAATAGAATCTCACTCCTAGAAGATGATCTCTCCAAAAACGATCGCATAATTTATAACTTAGAAAAAAAATACAACAACAGGAATTTGACATTGAAGAAATACGGGCCCATTTTAAGAGAGCTTACCTAAGAATAATTGGAATAGAGGAGGGAAAAGAAGGTGAAACCAAAGGGATCAATAATCTCGTCAAAGAAATAATTGCAGAAAATTTTCCAAACATACAAAAAGAGGTCTATACACAGGTCCAGGAAACTTACAGAATTTCCTTTAGACAGGATCAGAGAAGAGGTTCCCCCATGCCACATAATTGTCAGAATGACCAATGTAGAAGCCAAGGAGAGAATCTTAAAGGCAACAAAAACAAAAGGCACAGTGACATTCAGAGGCAAACCAATTAGAATCACTCCAGACTTCACAAACCAAGTCATGAGAGCCAGAAGGGCTTGGAGTAACATATTCTAAACTCTGAAAGAAAACAACTTCCAGCCAAAACTTTCCTACCCAGCAAAACTATCTATCAAATTACGTGCGGAAATAAAAAGCTTCCATGACAAAGAGAAACTAAAGGAATTTATGTCTTCAAAACCAGCACTAGAGAAAATACTCAAGGAGATTAACTACAAAGAAGAAATAGGTAATACACACCAGAACCAGAGAAACAAGATTTTCCATCCTCAGACAACTAAGCCAAGAAGAATAAACAGTATTTCAAACAGAAATAAAATCTTAACATGTTAGGAATTAAAAATTATCTCTCAATAATCACACTGAATGTCAGTGGCCTCAACTCCCCAATAAAAAGACATAAATTGGCAAAATGGATTAAAAACCAGAATCCATCCATCTGCTGCTTACAAGAAACACACCTTACAAGTAAAGATAGCAACAAACTTAAGGTAAAGGGCTGGAGCAAGGTAATTCATACTAATGGAACTCAAAGGCAAGCAGGAGTAGCAACTATGATATCAGACTTCAAACCCACACTGACTAGAAAAGACAAAGAACCTCATATTTTACTGATAAATGGAAAAATCCAGCAAGAGGAAATAACAATAATCAACATTTATGCCCCAAACATAGGTGCTGCTACTTTCATAAAACAAACTCGTTGTGACTTGAAGTCACACATAAATCCCAATACAATAATACTGGGAGACTTCAACACACCTCTCATAACATTAGACTGATCTTCCAGACAAAAGGTCAGTAAAGATGCCTCAAAACTAAAGAACAACATTAATCAAATGGTCCTATTGGACAGATAGAGAATATTTCACCCAACTACAATGAAGTTTACATTTTCTCAGCTACTCACGGAACCTTCTCCAAAATAGATCACATCCTGGGAAACAAAATGAGCACTAGCAAATTCAAAAACTGTTACATACTTCCCTGTGTCATTTTAGACCAAAATAGAATGAAACTAGAAATCAACTATAAGAAGACCCAGAGAAACAACATAAACATGTGGAGACTGAACACCACACTTCTGAATGAAGAATGTGTCATAGAAGACGTAAGAGGTTAAATCAAGAAATTTCTAGAAACAAATGAAAATAAAGATAAAACATATCAAAACCTCTGGGACACTTTGAAGGCAGTATTAAGAGGAAAATTTATATCACTGAATGCTCACATAAGACAAACAGAAAATCTTCAAATAAATAACGACATACCTTGAAAAACAGGAACAATCTAACCCCAAAGCCAGTAGAAGACAGGAAATTATTAAAATTAGAGCAGAAATTAATGAAGTAGAGAATAAAAAAATACTGAGAATCAACAAAACAAAAACTGGTTTCTTGAAAAAATTAAGATAGATAAACCACTAGCCAATCTAACTAAAAAAAAAGGATCAACCCAAATTATGAAGATAAGAGATATTAAATGGAATGAAATGGAATGAAAAAGGAGATATTACTATTGACAGTGTAGAAATCCAGAGGATTATCAGAAACTACTTTGAAAAACTAAAATCCAACAAAATGGAAAATCTGGAGGAAATTGACAACTTTCTAGATAAAATGCAACCTTCCTAAACTGAGTGAAGAAGATAGAGAACACTTAAACCAACCAGTAACAATCAAAGAGATTGAAACAGCAATAAAGAGCTTACCATCAAAGTAAAGCTCAGGACCAGATGGTTTTCCAAGTAAATTCTATATAATTTTATAGAAGAGCTAACCCCAATACTCCTCAAACTATTTCATGAAATAGAAAAAAGTGGGACTCTCCCTAATACATTCTATGAAGTCAACATCACACTAACACTCAAACCGAATAAAGACAGTTCAAGGAAGGAAAACTACAGGCCTATATCTCTGATGTACTTGGATGCAATACTATTAAACAAAATACTACCAACACACATTCAAAACCACATAAAGAAAATCATACACCATGACCAGGCAGGGTTCATCCCAGGGATTCAAGACTGGTTCAAAATACAAAAATCAATCCATGTAATTCATCATATAAACAGAACCAAAGACAAAAATCACATGATCACTTCAATAGACACTGAAAAAGCATTTGATAAAGTCCAACATCCATTTATGATAAAAATACTGCAAAAAATTGGAATAAAAGGAACATATCTCAACATCATAAAGGCAATCTACAATAAGCCCACTGCCAACATCATATTAAATGGGGAAAAACTTCAAGAATTCTCCCTAAAAACAGGAATGAGACAAGGATGTCCATTACCACTTCTCTTCAGTATAGTACTAGAAACTCTAGCCAAAGCAATAAGGCAAGAAAAGGAAATCAAAGGAGTACAAATAGGGAAGGAAGAACTCAAACTTTTTTTTTTTTTTTTTTTTTGGTGGTACTGGGGTTCCTGGAAGCCCTTCTACCTGCGGGCTACACTCCCAGACATATTTTTATATTTTTATTTGGAAATAGGGTCTCTTAAGCCAGCAAGGCTGGCTTTGAACCTGCATGATCCTCCTGTCTCCGCCTCCCAAGGGCAAGGATTATAAGTGTATACCACCACGCTCGGCAGAACTCAAACTTTCACTATTTGCAAATGACATGATACTATATTTAGAAAACCCAACAAACTCAACCAAAAGGCTTATAGAACTGATCAACAAATTCAGCAAAGTGTCTGGATACAAAATCAATCTTAAAAAATTAGAAGTTTTCCTGTATACCAACCATAAATATACTAAAAAAGAAATTCAGAAAAAATTTTCATTCAGGATCTCCCCCCAGAAAATAAAATACTTAGGAATAAACTTAACCAAGCAGGTAAAAGATCTTGAAAAAAGAAATTGAAGATCTTAGAAAATGGAAAGGTCTTCCCTGTTCATGGATAGGCAGAATAAATATCATTAAAATAGCCATATTTCCAAAAATCTACAGATTCAACGCAGTGCCTATTAAATTACCAAGATCATTCCTCACAGAAATAAAAAAAATCAGTCCTTAAATTTATTTAGAATAACAAAAGGCCCAGAATAGCCAAAGTAGTCCTCAGCAACAAAAACCATGCAGGAAGAATCACAATACCTGACTTTAAACTATACTACGAAGCCATTGTAGTAAGAACAGCATGGTACTGGCACAAAAACAGATACATAGACCAATGGAGCAGAATAGAAGACCCAGAAACAAGTCCACACACTTTCAGCCAATTGATTTTTGACAAAGGGGCCAAAAACATTTACTGGAGAAAAGATTGCCTGTTCAACAAATGGTGTTGGTAAAACTGGTTAACCATATGCAGAAACTTGGAAATTAATCCAACTTTCTCACTCTACACAAGAATCAACTCAAGATGGATCAAAGACTTGGATATTAAACTGGAGACCTTGAAGCTTTTTGAAGAGGGCATAGGTCCAACACTGCAACACATAGGCACAAATAAAAACTTTCTCAACAAGACTCCAAAGGCACAACAAATTAAAAGGTGAATCAATATGTGGGATTGAATGAAACTGAAGACCTCTGTTCAGGAAAGGAAACTGTCAAGAAACTCAGCCAAGAGCCAACAGAATGGGAGAATATTTTAATATTAAGCAGACACTTTATGAAAGAAGAAATTCAAATGGCCAATAAATGCATGAAAAAATGTTCAACATCATTGGCTATCAAAGAGATGCAAATCAAAACTACCCTGAGATTTCACCTAACTTCAACTAAAATGGCAATCATTCAAAACACAACAAATGCTGTCGAGGATTTGGAGAAGTGAGAACTCTAAAACATTGTTGGTGGGATTGCAAATTAGTGCAACCACTTTGAAAAACAGTATGGAGAATCCTCAGAAGAATGAGAACAAACCTACCATTTGATCCAGCAATACCTCTTCTGGGTATCTACCAAAAAGAAAGGAAACCAAACTACCAAACTAATATATGTGTATCTATGTTCATAGCTGCACAATTCAACCATAGCCAAACTATAAAACCAGCCAAGATGTCCATCAACAGATGAATGGATTACAAAACTGTGGGATATGTACACAACAGAATTTTACTCAGCCATTTAAAAAATACAGTTACATCATTTCCAGGGAAATGGATGGAACTGGAGGCCATTATGCTAAGCAAGATTAGTCAGTCACACACACACACACACACACACACACTCACACACAAAGAAATCAGATGCTTTCCCTAATATGTGAAAGCTAAGGAGAAATGGGTCATAGGAGGAACTCTAGGAGAAAAAGGAAATCCTATATAGAGGAGCAAACAAGACAACCTAAATGAGGGGATGGGAGGGAGGAAGAAGGAAATTCTCTAAAACACACAATATATTTAAACATATAGAAGTCAACCTCTAAGCCAAGCATGGGAAGGAGGGATGGGGAGGGAATGGGGTGGGAATTGGGTAGGGGCTAAATGGGTGATGTGTACAAGTTTTTTACCCCAATATAATGTATGAATATAATGCACTAATAGAAAATAAAATAATAAAAGGAAAGAAAAAAAAGAGTGAAAAGGAAGACATAGAGTAGGGGAGAGTTTTGTAACATATATTTCCAACAAAGGACTCTTATCCAGAGTACATTTAGATACCATCTGTAACTCAGCATAAGAAAATACAACCCATTGGAAAAATGGACATAAAACATTAATATGTGCTTCATAAAAGACCATCTGTATGGATGATAAACACAAATATACTGTGAGAGAAAGAAGCCATCACCAATGCTCCCATTTAAATACAATTCAAAACAGTAAAGATATTGATGTCTTTCGTAGTTAGTAGTTTGAGAAGTGGCCACCCTTGAAGTGGGAGGTGTGTGATTAGACAGATGTTCCAGATATGGTATATAAATTTATAATGGTAATTGGCAGTTTGGGAAATAACCACCCCCTACGCAGGCAACACTGTGGTTAGGAGGAGGTTCTGGCCATGTAATCTTGTTAATCTAGTTGATTATATGGTTATGTTCACTCTGTGAAAATTCAATGAGTTCTACAATTTAGATGTGTGTACCTTTATATAAACCTTATTCTTCATGGGGAAAAAAACTTACTTGAATATATTAGAGATACAAAATCAGGTCTCACTGAGTTGCACATGGCCTAAGTTGCTGAGGCTGGCTGTGACCCTGTGATCCTCCTGTCTCAGCCTCCCAAGTATCGGGATACAGGCATGGGCCATTGTGTCTGGCTTGTAGTTTTAATTTTGGTCTACACAAATAGTGACAAACATAGTTTCCTTTCTGCTGTTTTATTTTTATCATAATTATTAAAGTTGGCTATTTAAAAAGCTACTATTATTAGTAAACTGGAAGAACAAACTGAGCTGAAAAAAAAGAGAAACCAAGCACAGTAACTGCATTGTGAGCACAGTTCCTGCACTTGAGCATGCAAATTGGCACTTGTGATTCTTATGACATCTAAAGCAAAAAAGAGGACAGAGATGAGTTTTACTGTCCTTGCCATTAAAACTCAGGCACACTTCTTATCTCAAGCATCAAAGAGACAGCGTGGAGCCACACAATAAGCATGTCTTTAGTGTTACTCAATTTTTGTGCAAATTGAGTGTACAGGTTGTCTTTTACAGTGACCTTTAGTAAAGACAAAGGAGGGTGAAATCATTTGAGAGTATGTTGTTGAAAGGAACCAATTCATTAATCACCCTATTTACCCACAATGCCTCATCTGGGGGAGACACCTGGCATTTGGGGCTTTTTGCTACTTTTCAGAGGGTGATTTCCTCTTTGATTCGTTTGGCCAGGTCCTCGGGAAGAGCCTACTGTACAGCAGGCACAGCGTAGATCAGCTGTCTTTCTGTCCTTCAAGTCTCCGATTCCATGTCTGCCCTTGCGCTGGGAACAACAAAGCAAGCTTCTTCCAACTGTCGCCGGAATCCCTGCTAGTAAAGTTTCCAAGTGGAGCACAGATGAGGTATATTTTATTTTCTTCTCTGTTGGGCACCAGATATAGGAATAATGGCTTAAGGGATGGTTAGGCATACTGAAAATAGGTAGAGGTTGGTCTTTTTAATTTTTTTTTCTGAAAGAGAAGTTAAAATGCAAGAAATAAGTAAAATGTTTGAACCAGCAGCACTTAGTTTCTGACTTTCTTTATAACTGGGAATTTTGATATTATTTTTGACAGGTATCAGAGTTCATACAGAGCTTACCTGGGTGTGAAGAACATGGAAAGGTGTTTAAAGATGAAGTAAGTGTTCAGTAAATTACAGTGTGTTACTTAATGGGATCACAGCATTAAAATGCAGTGAAAGGGGAATATGTTGAACTGTCAGAATCAGGAAGAGGGGTTATGTTGGAGTTGACAGACTGATATATAGTTGTCTAAATGGCAGCAGTAATGAGTTGCATAAAAATGTCTTGGTAGAAGATGAGAGCCAAAGAATGTTTGTAAGTGCAATTTCATGATGTGCTGCACAGTAGCATTATACTCATTACTAAAAAAAAAACCCCACAAAATATAATATCATGCACTTAAATAGTTTATAGCACAGAAAGAAGCCAAAGAGAGAAGTAAGCAACATTTTTAAATAAAGTAAAAATAGTTCCCACTATATTATTCTCAAATGCTATTCTAAAAGTATGAGCATTAATTCCATTTGGTATTCTATTATTACCTTTATTGCTAAAAAAATTTCTTAGACTGTAAACATTTCTCATTAATATCTACAGTAACTGACACTTAACACAGTCGCTTTGGAAAGATTTCTTTATTAGTTGTTTCAGCTACTTCTTCAAAAGTTCAGTGTAAGGGATTATTAATAATGATCACCTGCACTGAGCATTAGACTAAAAAGGAATTTGGTTTCTAACTACTCTAGAAATAATGTGGTCAGAATACAGGAAGGACACCCTTTTCACTAGAGGCCTATAAAAATAAGCCACTTCTTATACTCTCCAAATGGAGCAGTTCATTATCACTCTTGATTTGGCTCTCTGTAACACTGCCATAAGGGAGAAAATATACTGAGTAATCTCAAAAGGCTCTCTCCAACATCTGTCTACTGTTGCATGCATGGTTTGTTTGGCTGTCCATAAACCTCAACTGTTGAGAACAGCACATGTTTAATTAAGAACATTGAAATAGTGTAGGGGTAGCTGAGAACCCAGCAACTGGTTATCAGCCGCATCATACCATTAGATGTAATTTACGCTTCGCCTTTTAAACTGTACGAGGATATGATTTTCAACCTCCTTTCTCTGATTTATGTTCTTATTGCAGGAATGTTTTGTCTTTTTTTCTAACTGAACTTTAATTGCCAGTTACTCATATTTTGAGTGTAGATCACTCTCAATGAATTTTCTATCTCTGAACAGACTTTGATCCACATAGGAAACAGTTGTTCTTTCTTTGAAAGTGCCATGTGGTCATTACCCTTAAAAATGATAAATAATTTTAAAAATAAATATTCAATACATTTATTTCACAAATTCTATGTTCGAGTCTGTTGATCGCTGGATAATCCATATAAGTTCACTCTGTTACTTGGTTCAACCAAGAATAAAGTTCAAATCCAAAATGATCTGATAATTCTTTGAATAATAATTTATTCATGGCATTATTGTTTTGGGGGATACTCTCAAAGCCAGATCTTTATTTGGAGGAGCAGGACAGTATATGTTCCCTGTCCAGATGTGTCATCCATTCATGTGTGGTTCCCTTACCTTAGCATACATTGAGTGAACATTTGTTGCATTTTTACCTTATGTGTATTACTCTGTGAAAAAGATGCTTCAGAAATAATAAAACATAATCCTTGCTTTCAAAGGTCTCACATAGTCAGCACATATTGGTTTCAAGTGTCAAAAGTAAACCATAACATCTAACTGAAAGTCATCTCTAAAAGGTAGATAGCAGGTATTAGGATTGGCTGTTATTGAAAACCATTATTGGGTTCTTTCTTAGACATGCCACATCTAGTTTATTAAAAATCCTGTTTGGGTGTGTTTTAAAAACATATGATGTGCTGGGCGTGGTGGCACACACTTAATAATCCCAGCATTTGGGAGGCTGAGACAGGAGGATCACTGTTCGCAGACAGCCTCAGCTACTTAGTGAGGTCCTCTGTAACTCCTTGAGACCCTGTTTCAAAATAAAAAATAGGAGCTGGTTGTGGTGGCGCACGCTTGTAATCCCCACACTTGGGAGGCTGAGACAGGAGGATCGCGCAGGTTCGAAGCCAGCCTCAGCTACTTAGTGAGGCTTTCCCCAACTTAGTGAGACCATGTTTCAAAATAAAATATAAAAAAGGTCTGGAAGTATAGCCCGGAGGTAGAAAATCTCTGGGTTCCACCCCCAGTACCACAAACAAAACAAACAAAAAAATAAATAAATAAAAAATAGGGCTGGGGGTGTAGGTCAGAGGTAGAATGCCCCTGGGTTTCATCCTCAGTACTCCAAAAATAAGTAAATAAATAAATAACATACAACAGTTCTGACTCTGTACCTGCACCACTGCCATCCTGGTTGGGGCCACCTTCCTCTCCCACATGAATTCATCAGTTACCTAACAAGTCTCTCTTCTCATTTTCCTCCTCTGCAGTCTTCCCAGCACAGCCAGGGTGATTCTGCTAGAACCCACATCACATCCTGTCACCTCTCTGCTTAAATCCTTCCAGGGGCCTTTAATCAGGCACTGCACTACCTCTCTTACCTAGTGGCCTCTTTCCCAACTTCACCCATTGCAGTTCCACACACCAGCCCCCGCATTCTTCCTCAGTTGTGCAGGCGTGTTCTGCTCTTCTGCCTGGAGTGCTCCTTCCCTGAATGCCCAGTGACTCACTCCACTGCTGGGGTGCAGCTTCTCTGCTAGGCCTGCCCTGACTGTCCTACTTGGAACTACCATCTGCCACCACTCACACATCTTGCCCCTACTGCCCACTCATCACTTGAACCAGCTCTGTTCTCATAATATCTAATTGCCTTTTCACTTAACTAATTAGTTTGCTTGCTTATTATGCTTATTGCTAATAGTTTATCTCCCACTCCTAGAATGTAAACTCCACAAAGCACTTTGGCTTGCTTTTGCATATGTTTGTTACCTTTGTTTTATTCTTTGCTGTATCCCCAGGCCCAAGAAGAATATTTGGAGTGGAACAGATATTTAGTATGATTTTGTTGAGTGAATATATTCATCTCTTCACACCCTAAAAAAGACATTCCCACAAAGAGTGTGTCATTGTGATTTAGAGCATTGGAAAAGAATGCTCAGTGTGGAGGAGAGGGCAAGAGCTGAGCTCAGACCCTTCTTTGTTTTGGGCCTTTAGAAATACCTAATCCCTCTGGGTGTGGTGGTGCACACTTGTAATCCCCGTGTTTGGGAGGTGGAGACAGGAAGATCGAACGGGTTCGAAGCCAGTCTCCCTTGCTTAAGAGACCCTGTTTCCAAATAAAAATATAAAAATTAGGTCTGGGAGTGTAGCCTGGAGGTAGAAGGGCTTCCGGGAACCCTAGTACCACCAAAAAGAAAGAAAGAAAGAAAGAAAGAAAGAAAGAAAGAAAGAAAGAAAGAAAGAAAGAAAGAAAGAAAGAAAGAAAGAAAGAAAGAAAGAAAGAAAGAAAGAAAGAAAGAAAGAAAGAAAGAAAGAAAGAAAGAAAGAAAGAAAGAAAGAAAGAAAGAAAGAAAGAAAGAAAGAAAGAAAGAAAGAAAGAGAGAGAAAAAGAAAGAAAGAAAGAAAGAAAGAAAGAAAGAAAGAAAGAAAGAAAGAAAGAAAGAAAGAAGAAAGAAAGACCTAATCCCTACACTTGGACCACTGTGTGTGCATTACAAAAGCAGACTTTGTTCTTGGAATGCACCTTCTCACATTGTTCCCCTCCTTCCACTTAAGGCTTGTCCTGTGGTCACACAGCAAAGCAGCTTATAAGCAGTACACTCACTTTGATGCTAGTACACTCACTTTGATGCTAGGATGTTTTTCTTTCTAGTACAACATCCCCCCCTTCCCCCTTACAGGTCTGGGGATGGAACGCAGGGGCATTTGACCTCCGAGCTATACCCCCTGCTCTATTTTTATTTATTTATTTATTTATTTATTTATTTATTTATTTATTTATTTATTGGTGGTACTGGGATTCCTGTACTTTTTTTTTTTTTTAATTTGGAAACAGGGTCTCTTAAGCCAGCGCAGCTGGCTTCAAACCTGCGCGATCCTCCTGTCTCAGCTTCCCAAGCACAGGGATTACAAGCATGCGCCACCACACCCGGCCTTATTCTTTATTTTGAAACAGGGTCTCGCTAAGTTGCGGAGGGAATTGAGTAGCTGAGGCTGTCTGTGAACCACGATCCTCCAGTCTCAGCCTCCCGAATGCTGGGATTACAAGTGTGCGCCACCACGCCCGGCTTGATGATGACTAGCTCTTAATGATTAAGTATAAAATTTACATTTACAAGTCTTTTTTGAGAGAAGGAGGATCTTGAGAAATGGCTACTTAATTATATCAGCCTTTATTTAGTGAACCCTTTGCAGAATTTAGAGTAGTGTTAGTTTGTGAGGGTCACCACAAAGTATGTGTCCATGGATTAAATGGCAGAAAATTATTACCTCACAGCTCTGCACACTTGAACTTAGAAGAAGTTAATACATGGGCAGGGTTGCTTCCTTCTGAGAGCTTTTCAGGCCTCGCCCTGGATTATAGCCCATGCTGTCTTTCCTCTACATGTGTCTGTCTCCGTGTCAGAGCTCACCCCTTTTTTTGTGGACAGTGACATTGGATTAGGAGCCTACCTTCCTCTATTTTGATCCTCATCTTAACTAACTACATCTGCAATGACGCTGCTTGCAGATAAAATCACATACTATGGGAGCGTAGGGTTAGAGTGTCAACTCATGAATTTGCCGGGGACACAATTCAGCCCATAATACAGTAAAATGCTATGAAAGTTTCAAATGTACACTAAGGCAGGAAAAAGAAAAAAGCATGTTTTACTTTTTGTGCAAAGTTGAAAAACTGAAAGAGCAACAAATGTTTTTTATAACCACAAAACTGCCCAAGAGCTGAAAGTCACTCCAAAAACTGTTCTATTGCTCAGCAACCCAAGCCAGTTATCATTGAACCTTAAAGAGCTATATTCTGTAGAAGATCAGACCTTTCCCCTTAGAAGAGCCAGAGAGAGGGAGGGTATTTCTCATGGTTATCCAGGTAGCAAAAAAACCATCTCAGAGCCTGTAACTCCTGTAACTTGACTCAACGTTTGTCCAACTGCACTGCTGCTTTTCTTTTTTTAAATATATGAAGAAGACTAACTGATTGTGCTAAAAACAAATGCTGGCTTTCTCGTGTATTTTTTCCTTCATGATAGAAAGCTAATTTAAAAAAACGAAATTGTTAGCATGCATCTGATCATTTATCTAAATTTTTTTTATGTCCACAAGCATTTGTATACTTCTTATCTGCTTTAATTTTAAAATCTACCTATCTGGCCAGGTATGTTGGCACACACTTGTAGTCCCCGTAATTGGGAGGCTGAGACAGGAGGGTTACAAGTTTGAGGGCAGCCTCAACAAGTAGTGAGACTCATCAACCTCGAGAGACCCTCTTCCAAAATAAAAATTAAAAAATAGGACTGGGAGTGTAGTTGGAGGTAGAATGCCCCTGGGTTCAATCCCCAGTACCACAAAAATCTATCAATCAGTCAATTTGCTTATCTGGATTTTCCCACCCTCTTCATTCAGCACCTAATTCATAATAACCACAGGGCAGCATGGGCACCTCCCATTTTCCTGTGGGCTGTGTTCAGATGAACAAGTTTTATTTGTTCCCAGTCCACATTTGGGTATACTGTTGCTTGAGAGAGAAAGGTCCATCTGTGAGATGTAAGTTGTACATGGTGTGCGCTTGTCAGTGTTGGCTGTGTAGAGGTCAGCTGATAATTTTCCCTTGGCTAGTTCCCACAGTGCCACATGTGGCTAATCTTCATTCTTTTGTTTCTTTCTGCTATTTTAGCAAATTGATGGAGAAGCATTTCTACTCATGACTCAAACGGACATTGTTAAAATTATGAGTATTAAGCTGGGCCCTGCTCTCAAGATTTTCAATTCTATTCTGATGTTCAAAGCTGCAGAGAAGAATTCTCACAATGAACTTTGAAGATGGCGAATTCTGAGTACTATCAGCTTTCTGCTTTAAAGCTCATGTTTTATTCAAAGCACAAGGACGGTTATAACTCATAAGTGAGAGGTCTCCAAAACCCAAAAGAGCAACACTATCGGATTATTTATATTCCTCAAGAGACGATATATATAAATTCTTATTAAAGTGCTTGAGCTTTTAACCGGGTACTGTCTAACAACAGTCATCTTTTGGTTCTGTTCACTGAGCTAAATTTATCTTTGTAAATCTTTTCAAGGCTGGGGGGTGGGAGAAAGGGGGACTTCATTATTTATGGATAAGGGGACGGCAGAGTAAGAACTTTTGGCATTTTGTAAACATTGTTGAATTCTCTTTCATGTACACTGTTTCTTTTTCAATACTTTCGGAAATCTTTTTATATAATTGAATTTCAACTTAAACCAGATTAGACAAAGCCTGGCTAAGTTTAGCCAGTGGGACTGTTATCTCTGTTGTCTATTTGTGCCCTGTTTTGAATCGCAACAGGATGCGCAGTGTAACTTTGCAAGTCATGATATTGCCTAACTGCTTGTCATCATGTTTTGGGGCCGAATAGTTGTAAAAGTTACTTTTCTTTGAATCAGTGTTTTTTTTTCTTTTGCACGCATTATGAAATGTTAAACAAATTACTTTTCACCAGCATCTTTATTATAATTACCAAAAAACATGTATATAAAAGAATGGAATTGAAAAATAAAATATATACACATAAATAAATTAGGTAGTATATTTGAGTGGCATCAGTTTCATACATTGTGGTGCCCATGTTTATAAGAGTCAGATGGTATCAGAAGAACGTGTGGTTACACTTGGGAGGGGGAGGGGTGTTCGTAAGGCTCTGTGACTATTTATGAGATTATCTTGAGCTTTTCTCTAATTGCCATTGAAGTAACTGTAGTACTTCTTGGAGACAAAGGGCTTTTTCTGTTGATGGAAACACTAATCCAACAAGAGCTTCATCACAAACCTGTCAGTATCCTCCAGACTCAAAGATTGTCTTCAGTGTTGGTTGAAGAGCGAGTGTCTAGGTTTTGCTGAACAGACCAGCATGAAGGAGCAACATCTGCGAGTGGCCTTGGTGCTCACAGGTCAGGGGTGCGGATTCCAAAGCAGTTATTCCACAGCCTCCGTTCTGGAAGGATTCCTTTTCTGTAAAGAGGAATGCCTCAGTGTAGAAGCATTCTGATGCACTTTAAATGAAAATCCTTGATTATCTATAATCTGATAGTTGGCAGTGTTTGTTTTGTTTTATAAGAATGAATTTCTAAGGGGAAAATAATTTTGTCAGTTTTTTTTTAATGTGCTTTCTAGTTCCAGGATTGGACATTATTCATGTACTATTTTAAAAATAGTAAGTTTGTAGCATGCTTGTCTGAATTCTGGGGAAATTCCCACCTCTTTCCTTCCTTGCTTTCATTTTCTTCCCCATGTAAGACTTCCTTTGATGTGTCCTGTTGGGAGACCTTTAGCTGTCCTCTGCATTTGTCATGAGTCAGGGTAAAATGGGGTCAGTGACATCTGCAGTGTCCCATTCATTTCTTTGCATGGATCAGCTGAATTGAGTTTTCATTGTTGTTTTTCCCCTCATTTTTATGTTTTTTCCAAATGTGTACATTCATGTTGTACTTATTGTATCTGATATGAATTAAATAAAATCTTAATTGCAGATAATTTTTTACACCTGTATGACTTTTAAAGAAGCTTGTCAAGTAGAAGAGGTAGAACAGGAACATCAATCATAAGGATATTGAGACAGCTGTGTAAGGGCTGAGGGTGTAGCTCAGGAAGAATGCTTGGCTAGCACATATGAGGTCCTGGGTCTGATTCTACAGCACCATGAAAGAACAAAGAATACTATCTAGTAAAACCTTAGGATTTGGTATTGGTCAAACTACATCCCAAGATGATGGTAATGGGTGACAAAATAAAAATTGCCAGGTCAAGTGGGAATCATCCACATGGAAAAACTTTCTAGTGCAATGCATCTATTGCAATGAAAGGGACTTTTAATCTTATTTAAAGCATTCAACTGGGTGTAGTGGCACATGCTTGTAATCCCAGTACTTGGGAGGCTGAAACAGGAGGCCTGTAGGTTCACAGCCAGCCTCAGCTACTTAAGAACTCTGCAACTTAGATCCTGTTTCAAAATAAAGAATAAGCTGGGTGTGGTTGTGCATGTTTGTAATCCCCGCACTTGGGAGGCTGAGACAGGATTGCACAGGTTTGAAGCCAGCCTCAGCTACTTAGTGAGGTTCTCAGCAACTTAGACCCTGTTTCCAAATAAAATGCAAAATAGGTCTGGGAGTATAGCCCAGAGGTAAAAAGCCCCTGGGTTCCACCCTCAGTGCCACCAAAAAAAGAATTAAAAAATTGGGTAGGGGGTATAGCTCGGAGGTAGAGTGTGTCCCTAGGTTCCATCCCCAGACCTGCAAAAATAAAATAAAAATAAAAAAAGGGCTGGAGGTGTAGTAACAAAAACAAAACAAAATTCATTCACTCTAGGCAGTTTATTGTCATTGGTTAGAGGCAAGGCATACCTCATCTTTAGGGTAGCACAAGGTTCAGTGTACCTCAAGAAGAGGAGCTCTCTCCACCACTTTATCCCTGGGATATAGTCTTCAGTTTTAAAGGAGGAACTAGGAATCCCTGATCATAGACCCCTGAAAGAAGAGATGCAGGATTGAGGTAAGACAACAAGAAGAGCTGGAAAGTGTGGACCTTGATAGGACCTTCCCAGAACCTAAAAGGCATTAAAAAAAAAAAAAAACACTTTAAGCCACAGTGCAGCCAAATGAAACCTGTCTGTGAGTTTTTATTACAGGCTGCTATTTGCAACTTTTAGGTTTAGTGGCCGAGGCCCCAAAGAAAATAGGGTCCATAGTCAAGCCATACTGAATATCTACCAGGTGGCAGCACTGAGCCAAACACTAGGAGTAGATAGACCTTTGGAAAAGACGGTACGGTGGATGTGAATCTGCCCTCCAGCTTAGCTCATGTTTGCAGGGAAACCTCCCGGAACTCTCCCTGCAGCTTCCTCCCGACCCAGACCCATCACTCTGCACCAGCCTGTGGGAAGCTGTCATTGAGTTTTAGCCACAGAGATTGTGTACCTTTAAGGAAAGGAATCTTTAAGGTCATTTGAGGGAAAAGATAAATTCTGGAATCAAAAAACAATGGCATTAAAGGAATATAGAGAAATAAGGAAAGTTCATAAGGAAATAAATGTATAGTCTAATGAGAGAAAAGAAATAGAGACCATGAGGTAGGAACTACTTAATGCAAAAATGGCACATGCCAAATTGTAATCCTTTGTCCCTTCTGGTGTAAGTAGTGAGTGAATAGCCACTGTGCATCTGGGCAGATCATCCTTCATTGTTTTTTGTCTCATGGACTTCAGCCTTATAATGAATAATCCTTATAGAGAGAAAAGTATCTAGCAGGCTGGTGTCATTTCAGTTATAGAATAGGCATTTTGCAATAGTTCCAAAGGTATGTATTTTAAAAATATTTCTTCAATAATTTATATGACTCTCTTCTTTAAAGTTATTTGAGAAATCTCCCGTGAAATACTCATTCTGTTATGATGTAGATATTAATCAATATAACAAGTCTCTCTTAAGTCCCCAAATAGACCTTTTCTTTCACAATTAATAAGCAATATTAGTATTTCAATGATAACATCAAGAAGCACCTCACAACTCTAGTTTTATACTTTTTTCTTGTGAAATAGTGGGAAAGAGCCATGTGTGATGGCACATGTGTGTAATTCCAGTACTTGGGAAGCTGAGACAGAAACCTTACAGGTTCAAGGCCAGCCTCAGCAACTAATTGAGGCCCTCAGCAACTTAGTGAGACCCTGTTTCAAAATTAAAATAGGGCTGGGGGTTGGAGATATACCTCAGAGGTAGAATGCTCCTGGGTTTAGTCCCCAGTACCAAAAAAAAAAAATTTTTTTAAGACCAGAAGAGTGTAAGAGTAGATTGAGTCTTAGAAGCAAAATTACTGTTGCCACAATTATTATGAACAGAGTTAGCATGGGGCTTCGGCAGTAGACAGTGGGCACACAGCATAATCCCCTGAGTCTCCAGAGAGGATAGCAATCATAGATGAATGTGGGACTTGTGCCCAGGATCAGCCAGCAGTGAGGAGGATCGTGGCGACCCTTTCTACAAGCAACTGAAGGAAACCAGAACTCCTGGCCAGGCCACTCACCTGGGGTGGGGGAACTGGCAGGTATGTGCCGCTTAAGTGTTCAAGTTCAGAATGTTTCCAAGCAAGGTTCAAATGTGAAAGAGGTCACCACAGGCACAAATGTGCAGCCCCGATGTTAAATCTTTCAAAAGTTGGTGCATTGAGCTATGTACAAACATATCCTGTTCGGAAGGACTTGAGTTTACCTGAAGTATAGTGTCTTTGGAAAACTAAGGCACCCTGGAAAGTATCATTTTGACCATGGTATTCCTAAGAACACAAATCAAAATGAAGGGCTCATTGCATAAGTAGTATTTTATTATAGAATTTCACAAAGAACTTAAGTATCCTAAGTGTAAAGATAGAAGGCATTTAAATTCATTAACATCTTTGATACAAGGTGACTTTGTAACACCTACTTATCCCACAACCCTAAATCAAAACAATTTCTTATAAAGCTTCAAAGAGCTCAGAGGTAAGTTCTGATGCAATATTTGGTAGATATTACGTGAGTGGAGGTTGAAATCCTACTTCCTTTTCCTTTTCTCTCAAAGAAGAAAAATGGGGACTATGTGTATCAAAGATCAAGGTCTCTAGGAAGTTGAGGGTTTGGAACAGTCCTCTCGGACACTTGATCCCAAATACATGAAAGGCAGCCACAAGAGCAGCCAGGGCTGTGACACAGTCATCCACCTTTGTGATCTTCTCTTTATCCACATATAAGGAAAATTCGCAGACATCAATGTCGAAAGGATTTTTAACTTCCAACATGGGTGTGTACACTTGTACCTGAAAAAAACAATGGAGTCAGCATCCCATGTATATAAAACAGCTACATAACAAGATGTATATACCTGAACTTAACTGTAATATTACAATAAATGAGCTTTACAATTTAGCATATTTGCAAATATGAAAAAAAATCTTTAAAATAGATTACTAACCTTTTAAATAAGTTATCACATGGAGATGTAAAATGGCAAACCAACCACTATTAACATATTGCATACCTTTTCATTCACCACTACAAAAAGGCTGGGGTCATCCCCAAAAACAACCGGAAGGAGTAGACAACTGGCTGTCATCTTCATATCTGTCAAACAAATGTGTTTACAGTTCAAGTAAAATAGGTTCCTAACAATTATAAGCAAAGCTAGTGTTAAAGCATCTGGACTTGGCCTGGAATATAGCTCAGTGGCAAAGTGCCTGCATTGCAGATGTGGCATTCTAGGTTCGATCCCAGTTCCAAAAAAAAAAAAAAAAAAAATTAAAGCATCTGGACTTGTGCTATTGTTACCTTCGACAGAGGACAAGCTAGCCTTCTTAAATGAATGTTTCACAAGCTTTTGTAGCCAGCATCTTCTAATAAAACATTGGCAACCCTATGCTGTCCTGTTGTCACTACCAGGAGCGAAAAAGAATTCTGTACTCTCCATCTACCAGGATGGTTTTGTCATGTTTTATCTTGTGATTTGTATTATCAATAGATTACTAGTTCCTCAGATAAAATTTTTCAATGTTAAGTGTACTTTTTATTTTTTTTCTATGGTACTGGGGATTAAACTCAGGGATATTCTACCTCTGAGCTACACTTCCTTATTTTATTTTAGCTTTGAAACAGGATCTCAGTAGGTTAATGAGATTCTCACTACTTGCTGAGACTGTCCTCAAACTTGTTATCTTCCTGTCTCAGCCTTCCAAGTACAGGGATTACAGCAGGTGCTTAATTACAGGGATTACACCTGGCTTTCCTACACTTTTTAAATCTATACCTCTACTTCCCCTTTTGAAAAATTCGTTTTGCCCCACCAATTGTTTCATTGAATTTTACTTATTACCAAAGCAGAGTTTTCCTAAATCTCCTGAATTATATGGAAACAAAAAAAAAGACCAACCAGCTCACCCCACCTGCCAGGTTTACTAACATTTCAACATGTCTTCATCTGTATACTCTTTCATTTTTTCTTGCAACAAAATATTGATTGGATTGTCCACAACTGAAAAAGCAGTCAGTATATTTTCTGAATAAGATTCCAAAATATGTTTCATTTTCTTATAAATATCTGTTCTTGTCAGAAGCTGGAATTCTCTGAAGATCTGGTAAAAGAAGCAATAGAGAGATCATAAGAAAAGCTTAATATATGTAATGTAAGGAAGTAAGTAACTCTTTAGAATTAATATTACTAAGGTTTTTGTGAGGTTTTTTGTTTTTGTTTTTGTTTTGCAGGTCTGAGGATGGAAACAGGGGCAATCGACCTCCAAGCTACACTCTCTGCCCTATTTTTTATTCTTTATTTTGAAACAGGGTCTCACTAAGTTGCGGAGGGCCTCACTAAGTAGCTGAGGCTGGCTGAGAACTGCGATCCTCCTATCTCAGCCTCCCAAATGCTGGGATTACAACCTATGCCACCATGCCTGGCTATTACTAAGTTTTAAATGCTGGTTTGAAATATTAAACTTTTGTCAGTAGTTTTAGTGGAGAAGTAAAGGCTTAGGATGAGAGAAGAGAAAAGAAGGAAAATATGAAGTGAATAGGAAAAGTAAATGATGGGCACGGCAAAATTCTAAACCGATAGGATTAAAAACTTCGGGAAACTTTTATATTTTTACTTATTTTATGAAATGAAATAGTTTCTAGTTCTAAAATTGAAAAATAAAGCCAATTAAAAATTAAAATGTTAGAGGCCAACTGGTTCAACAAAATTAGGAGTCCAAAGTGTACAGGCATGTTGGGCTGTTTACCCAGCTAGGATTCCAGGAACTTACATTTCTCTATGTAAAGGACATTTTTTTGTTGTTGTTGTTTTTGGTTTTTTGTTTGTTGGTTGGTTGGTACTGGGGTTCCTGGAAGCCCTTCTGCCTCTGGGCTACACTCCCAGACCTATTTTTTTATATTTTTTTTATTTGGAAACAGGGTCTCTTAAGCCAGCACAGCTGGCTTTGAACCTGTGCAATCCTCCCGTCTCTGCCTCCCAAGCACGGGGATTACATGTGCACCACCACGCCCACCCACTGTTCTGGGTTTTTTTTTTTTTTTTGGTGGTACTGGGGGTGGAACCCAGAGGCTTTCTACCTCCAGGCTATACTCCCAGACCTTTTTATATATATATATATTTTTTTTTATTTGGAAACAGGGTCTCACTAAACTGCTGAGAGCCTCACTAAGTAGCTGAAGCTGGCTTTGAACCCGAGCAATCCTCCTGTCTCAGCCTCCCAAGCGCGGGGATTACAAGCCTGCACCACCACGCCCAGCAACTGTTCTGTTTTGACAGTGTCTAACAAGAGGCAAAAGTAGAAAACTATTGGATTTGAGGAAGCAACTTTTGAAAAATACCCAACTATAACATCCAGAAAAGGGAGTGCTTTTGAAATTATAAGACTAGATAGAGATAAATATTGAAAGACAGTGTAAGTATAGAAGATTGGAATACCAAGCCAAAGCCCTCAGAGAATTCCACCTTCACTGCCACTCCCATCCTTTTTGTTGACAGTGACGTCATATCCATAGTCATCTACACTTTTATGAATTACTCATTGCTTTCCCTAAAACTTTAAAGAAGAGTTAAATACTACCACTAGGCATCATTCTTTGGATAGTTTGGTCAGTCATAAATTTTCTCAGAAAAGAGGTCTGAAACCCAAGTTGTCTGGAAGCTGGAATGCATGTTCTTATAAAGTCATGGTGGCTTCTTACCAGGAGGCTCTCAGTGGACTGCCAATCTAGATGAACACCCTGAGGAAATGGATCTCTCAACAGGCAGATGAGAAGCCTGAAGAAGGTAGAATATGCCACTGCCCTGGTCCCAGAGCTTAGGTGTTTTGTTTTGTTTTGTTTTAACTGTCTTGAAATTACTTCAAGTTTACATCAAAGTTGCAGAAATAGTAACAAGAGTAAACAAATGTCCTTCCGGCAAATCCTGATCCACCTGAGAATAAGATATAGACATGATCCTCCCATTACATACATTGTACGTTTCCTAAATACAAGGTCACTTAAAATCAGGGTCTCGTTCAAATTTGATAATTGTTCTAGTCATTTTCTTTATGAGTCCTGGGTCTAATCCAGAATCGCAGCTGTGATTTAGGGACCATGTCTCTTTGGTCTCTAATCTGAAACAGTTTCTTGGTTTCCATAACATTTTTGAAAAGGGGTGGCCAGTTGCTTTGTTCAACATCCCTCAGTGTAGGTTTGTGTGAATTTTCCTCATGACTTACACATTTAGAGCAAAAGTGCTGGCATTTCTCACTTTGTCACAAAATGGTGATTGAAACCAGCAGTGATTGGTTAGGATGGTTGCTTAGGATGGAATCTGCCAGATTTCTACACTGTAAAGCTAATTTATAAATGTGTTTTATAAAGAAATATCTTGAATTTGTTCTTCACAGAACTTTTATCCACCAAACTTAGTGTTTATTGATGATCATGGCCTCAGTCAACTATCACTATGATGGCTACCAAATGACATTTTTAATTTTATCCTTTCTAAATTTATTAATTGTTTTTTTTTTTACCACAGATAGAGCTTTCTCTTCCACATTTATTTACTTATTCATTGAAATCCCTAGAGACCAAAAACTTCCATTTTACTCAGATGATTACAAATCTGATCCTTAAATTACATTATTTTTATCATTTCAAATTGTCCAGATTTGGACAGTGGAATATCTGATTCCTGTGGCTTCTTACATATCTATTAGCCTGGGAGTTCTTCTTTAATTTCTACATTGTATAATATTTCAGGCTCATCTTATATCTTTTCTTATTTTTTTCCCTCTAGCCCTGGAGTCAAAGCTATGTCTCCAAGAGCCTTGGTTCCTTTTATTAAAGAATTTCATTTAGAAACTGAAATTTCAGCCTTAGGTGTGCTCCTTGCTACTGAGGTGTTATTGCTCTTGGCTTTCTCTTAGATTAAAGTTAGGAAATATATTTTTATATATCAGAATCATAATAGAGTCACCTGTGTAAAACACTAACCAAAAAAAAAAAAACTGGCAGGCAGCTTAGAAACACAGGAACGTCATGGTCATTGGCCTGATATCAAGAACTATCACGAAAAGCTTCTGTCAGAACCACGGCCTTACACAAAGGCCACCAGGGGCTTACACAGGAGATGCTTCCACAGAGCATCGCCACTCCATCCTTGGACTGATGCCACCTTTGTTATCAATCCTTTCAGCCAGTGGTTAATATTTAAAAAAAAAAAAAAATGTAAGCCGGGCGTGGTGGCGCACGTTTGTAATCCCAGCATTCGGGAGGCTGAGACCTGGAGGATCGCGGTCCGCGGACAGCCTCAGCTACTTAGTGAGGTCCTCTGCAACTCAGTGAGACCCAGCTTCAAAATAAAGAATTAAAAATAGGGCAGGGGTTGTAGTTCGGAGGTGAATGCCCCTGGGTTCCATCCCCAGACCCCCCCCAAAAAAAAAGTAATCATTCTCACTTAGCTTTAAAATATTCTCTTTTTTGCCTTAACTTCCTAACCACACCGAGAGGTTCATGGTGCCGTTGTTTTCCCTGCCACATCCCCTCCCAAAAAGTCATTACCTTTGAAGAATCTTTCTCTATTTAAAACTGAGGTTGACAACATACATAAACACAGTCATATATAAGCATCTCTCTCTATATATAAAGCCATGAGTTCCAAACTGGGCGTGGTGGCTCACTCTTATAATCCCAGCATTTGGGAGGCTGAGACAAGAGGATCGCAGTTTGCGGCCAGTCTCAGCTACTTAGTGAGGTCCTCTGCAACTCAGTGAGACCCAATTTTAAAACAAAGAATAAGAATAGGGCTGGGTATGTAGCTGCAAGGTAGAATGCCTCTGGGTTCAATCTCCAGTAACACACACACACACACACACACACACACACACACACACACAGCCACATGAGTTTATATCGATACTTTCAATTCCAGTCTAACCTTCCAGGACTTTTTCCACAGTTCCCAGTCTGGTTCTCATTATCCTCAATGCATTTCTTTATGGGGGCAAACCTCTCCTGTTCGCATGGACAGCTCCGAGCACCCAAAGAAATGCCCCTTTTTTCACAACCTCAAGTTTTATCCCACAGGTTACTAATCTTGATCCTTTTCTTTTGTTGCTCAGATTGGATAATTTCTATTGATCTTCCGGCTAGTTCTCAGACCTGTTTTTTGTTTCTTTCTTTGTTTTCTAGGGGAAAAAAAATGCCCTCATATTTATTTTTTGATATGTTTCAAATAAATGTCCTTTTCTGTTCTAAGTTTCCATTTGGTTTTTTGGTTTTTCCCCCCTCTATATTCATTTCCTCTGCTGAGATTCTCCAGAGTGAAGATACATGCAGCTCAACTAACTCACTGATTTTACCATGTTTCCCACCACCCTGAAGCACAGGCTTGATAGAACAATGGCATGTCTCTCTTCCTCTTTCTCTCTCTCTCTCTCTCTCTCTCTCTCTCTCTCTCTCTCTCTCTCTCTCTCGTTCTGGAAATTGAACTCAGGGGAATTCTGCCTCTAAGCTATGCCTCCAGCCCTGTTTTACTTTTTATTTTGAAACAGGGTTTCACTAAGTTGCTGTGGATCTTGCTAAATTGTTGAGGCTGGCCTTGAACCTGCAATCCTCCTATCTCAGCCTCTCAAGTACTGAGATTACATGAGTGCACTACCACACCCAGCTGGTATGACCTTTTGAAGACTTGGTTACAGTATCAGCTAAGTGGCTGTGAAGTGGGCAGGGGTTGGGGGCAACCAGAGTGTCACCACACTATCTAGTGGTTTGCTAGCAGAGAGCTTGGAACAGATTAAGTTGCGTCCCTTTAAGGGTATTAAATTTTGGTCTGGCAAGCACGTAAGTTATTGATTGCTCCTTCTGGTCCTGTCAGACTTGATTTTGTCATGCATTTGGGCAGTTCTGTCTTGGGTTTTGGCCTTGATCACAGGACAACATCTGTAGGGGTGCTGGAAAGCAGGCTGGAAGAAGTGCTTCCCCCCTAGCATGAGAAGTTAACTAGAGAAGTCTTCTCCCATATTAGGATTAGAAATAAGATATTAGAATATAGAGTTAAGATATAGAAGTAAGGTAGGATTAGAAACAGAATGAAGATCCGTAAGCCCAGCTGCCCAGGTTGCAGGATTCAAGGACCAGGGCAGGGGACCCACCAGGTCAAAGCCTCTAATCTCCAGCTTGCCGGCCAAGGTCTTTGAACATAGGCCCCATCCCCATATCTCTGAGCCAGATCAGCAAACAAGGCCATGCTAATCTGCTCTCCAGGCAGAGTCCTCAGTGCAGAGATAAGCCTGAGCCAGCCAAGGTGGGTGGGAAAGGCAGCCCTAGGGAACAAACACATACCATAAGGGAGATAAGCAGTCTTTAGCAGGCTCTGACGTATGTGGATGCATGTTTTAAAATTATTGGTTGTACTTGTTTGTCCTTGTATCTGATTGGTTGTATTCTAAGGTTGGCGGGCTCTGATGTTGTAACCACTCCCTCCTGGGGCTATAAATCCAGACTGTGAAGTGAACCCTGGGTCGAAACTCGACCCCTGGCTAGCCAGGACAGAGCTGCAGCACAATAAACCTCACTTGCATTTTACATCTCTTGTGAGTCCTTTGATATTTGGGTTGGTGGGCGATTCTCGGACCCTTCACATCAAGCTTGGGACATGATCTTCACTCATAAGTCTCTTCGACTTTGGCTGTGTGCCCGAGGTGCTCAGCAGTTCTCTCAGCTCAGGCAGAATTCTTACTTATAGACATTGTGCGACCTCTCATGTCACTCTCCATCTTGTAGCAGCCTCTGTCTTCAAGGCATAGTGAAGTTCCCTCTAGTACAGTCTGGGTCACAGCCAAAGACCTCAGGGACCCCGTGTGAACGTCTCCTGCCAATCCCCTTTCCTCTTGGATGCATTCACCAGCTGCTTCATCTTCCTGGACTCTAACCTCTCCCTGCTCAACTAAGTGAGATCTCCATCTTCAACTTGGTTTCCACCTCTGTGCAAGGACCTAGAAAGGAAGCCTGCAGCAGAAACTGAGGACCAGGGACCCGCCATTCCTGTTCACTGATGCCTGTGAAGCAGCAGTCTCTGTTTTCCTGTCTTATCCATGTGAGCAGCGGGAAGTTGTCCAGTACCACTTACTCCATCACAGCCAAAAGCAAAACTCAAGCAACTGGGTTTCTGTGCCACACACAGTCCTCTACTAGGCACTTTGGAAGCTACTGACATTTAAAACATGCTCTCAACCAGGAGTGGTTGTACACACCTGTAATCCCTGTACTTGGGAGGCTGAGACAGTAGGATTGCAAGTTTAAGTCCAGCCTCAGCAATTTAGTGAGACTGTTGGCAATTTGGTGAGACTCTTTCGTTACTTTTTCATAATAAAAAAGGCTGGAGTATTACATGGATGTGGAATGCCCTTGTGTTCAATCCCCAGTATAAAAAAATTTTTTTTCAAATATTTTTCCTATGTTTTAAAATTTTATAGGTTGTCTACTTGACAGGTGTTTGCTTTAAAACTTTATTTTGCAGATGTGTCTTTCTGGCATTACTATTATATAATGTCCAGGGGTTTCTAACTATTATGCTTCCTAGAAACCCAAAGATTAAGAGAAAATGAGCCATAATTAAGGTAGGGTTGCCGTGAGGATTAAATAAATTTAACTCATGCAGAGCTATAAGAAGGTACCTGCTGCATGGTAAGCACTTAGATATTTGCTCCTGGTATTACCAATATAATAATACTTATAGGCAAATTCTTTTCCTGGAGAGGAGAGAAAATTATGTAAAATGTTTCATTTTCATTGTGGTTGAATGAACTTGCAGAATCCTTCCATAGAATGCATTCTCAGATAAATACTTTGATGAGTCTTTCATTTAAATCACACTGAAATGATGAAATGGTATTCAAGTAAATTCAGCAAAAAGGTATTTGATTTACCCATTAAACTAATCTGCTTTTAAGATCACTATGAAATGATCTCTTTGTACCAGTATTGGGAATGGCCTAGGAAGATTTGAGAAAGCTATGATTATTAATATATTTCAAAAATTGGGTGAGGGGAAAATCTGTGCAAGGACTTGGTTTCTGCCTAAAAGCAGGCAACTATTCCAATGTAAATTAACATAGCTAAAAGTAATTAACAAGTCAATAGGAGAGGAGAACTAGGCCTTTCTCTATCTAAAGACAGATCTTAGGAGAGGAGAACTAGGTCTTTTTCTATCTAAAGACAGATCTACATGATAATCTAGGGAGGATGGAGCAGGGTTTGACCTTCAACCTTCATGAAAGGAGACACCTTGCCACACCTTGCTGGGGGAGGTACCTTACAGGGTAAGGGGAGGTACCTTACAGGGAAGTTCACTACATCAGAATTACGTAAACAAGATGGAGGTTATGGGTATAAAAAGTCCGGTCCAAGTGCTGTATCTTGGAATGGTGAGTTGGCCCGGGCCACCCTCCCCCTCATGCCATTTTGGCATGGGGCTGTAACTATTTTCTGTATTTCTATTTTCTGTATTTCTATCTTTTTAATAAACTTCTTTAAACCTTCAGCAACTGTCCAAGCTATGCATATTTATTCTTAGCTTAGGACAAGAACCGCAGTAATTTTCTGTTTTTGGTCATTTTGGGTTTTGTTGTGGTTTGAGGGAAAGTGCACCCGGGACCCTAACAGGGGTCCCCGGGAATAGTCTCCCCACGACCATACTCTCCCAATCCGTAACACTCTTGCTTATAAAAGAAATTGATTTTGAGTAACATTGTGTTCTAAGAGTTCCTTAATAAACACCCTGGTTGTCTAAAAGCATGCAAAAAGGGAACTGAGTCTCACTGTCAAAATAATGTTAAGAATGAATCTACTGGCTTCTACCATGTCCAACAACAGGGGCTTCTAATTCTGAGGGCAGCCAGTGCTGATCTGAATGTGCTTCCTTAAATTCTTACCCAGCCATTGGTCCTACTTGCTATCACACCCTGCTAAGAATTATACCAAGAATCCTGTTATGTTGTCCTGTTAATAATGGGGAAAAAAGGGGGGGATCAGTTTGATGCTATAATCAGAAGGTGTTCTAAGTCAGTAATGATACCTGGTAAGGGCACGTCAAGAAAGGAAACATTTTAAGAATGTCCTTCAGAGGTGTTCTGCTGCCAATCATCTTTCTTCGTATATCCCAAGTCTGGCTCATTCTCCTGTCAATTTCTCTCCAGTCCTTTTCTGTTTTCACATACTCTTGCTGGAACCAGTGAATATGGCCTTCTATCTCAGAATCCAAACAAACTGATTCTTCCTGCAAAATATTTTCAAAATATCAATGAATTTTGTGTTTTTAAGTGGCAGTTTAACACTTAATAAAAACTTCAATTACAGGCTCTCTTAATACACTCTGAACGTGAGCATTGCCAAGTGTATCTTCATTTAGCCTTGAACATGACCTGCTGTTAAGGGAGGGTAAGTCTTTAATGAAAACAAAGTAGATAGTTACCTTATAATTGTAATCTGCATCCTTGACAGTCCTAAAAGAGTTATTTTGGTTTCTACTTACTCATTTATGTGGTACGCTTGTAATCCCGTGCTGGGAGGCGGAGACAGGAGGATCGTGCAGGTTCGAAGCCAGCCAGGCTGGCTTAAGAGACCCTGGTTCCAAATAAAAATGTATAAAATAGGTCTGGGAGTGTAGCCCGGAGGTAGAAGCGTTTCCAGGAACCCCAGTACCACCAAAAAATAAAAAAATAAATAAAAAAATTTTAAACTAAGGTTTATTTATTTATTTATTATTTGCTGTATCGAGGATGGAACCCAGGGGCATTCTACTTCAGAGTTACATCCCCAGTCCTAAGTTTTTATTCTTTATTTTGAAACAGGGTCTCACTAAGTTGTAGATGGCTTCACTAAGTAGCTGAGGCTAGCCACAACTAAGGTCTTATTATTGCTAGTATTTGTCCTTTTTTTTTCTTTTTAAGTGCCTTTTTGTAGTTGCAAAACTATGTCATACCACCTAAATTCAAAATAATAACAGTGGAATTTTGTGATGCTAACTCATCAAAGTATAAATTGTATTCACTATACACTGGTTACACTGGGTAGGGTGGAAGCAGCTAAGAAATATATCACATGTTCTTGTTGAAAATAATAAGACAATAAGCTTTGAGGAAACGAGAAAACCTTACTAGAAAGACTAGTTAAGAGGAACTTGGCTGAACTGAACTTGAATAAAAATTGACCAACTGTCTATCTGACTAGAATGTGAATTGATGTTACCTATGAACAATGAAAAAAGTAATAAAAAGCCTAAAATGCTCCTACATCAAAACTTTCACAAGCACAGTAGGAAAACTTGGGGCAGACCCACTTTTTGTGAACTAAGGACCAACAAGACATAGATCAAGTGAATGAATTTCTAGAAAAATGATTTATCAAAACAGATTAAAATGAAATTCCTATAATCTTACATGAATTTAATTATAAGAAGAGATGTTTTCCACCCAAAACAAGCAAACAAACAAACAAAAACAAAAATACTAAGACTAGAGAGTTTTATAGCAAGTGTTGCAAATATACCCAAGTTCTTTTGGGAAGTCTAAAAAATCAAACAAACAAACAAGCCGGGCGTGGTGAGGCACGATTGTAATCCCCACGCTTGGGAGGCTGAGACAGGAGGATCGCACAGGTTCAAAGCCAGCCTCAGCTACTTAGTGAGGCTCTCAGGAACTTAGTGAGACCCTGTTTCCAGATAAAATATGAAAAAGGTCTGGGGGTATAGCCCGGAGGTAGAAAGCCTCTGGGTTCCACCCCAGTACCACCAAAAAACAAAAACAAACAAAAAGCAAACTAACAAACAAAAAAGGAATACTCTCCAGCCCCTTTGACGAAGCCTCTGTGCCATACAGATCCTCAAACCAAGAGTGGTATGAGAGAAAAGTTCCTGTCACTCTCATGAACAAAGTCAAAATGAGGATAGAAGAAATTAAAAAATAGAAAGGAGGTAAGCCTTGTGCTAAAGTTCTGCAGGTCTTTCTTCCCATGCCAATTTCCCCCAGACCTGTCACTCCCAACCTTCTGAAATCTAAAATCTTTATTCACAATCCTTAAGCTGTTGGAAATGCACTTACTTATGAGAATTGCCCAGTGCATTATTAGCCCATGAATACATGCATTTCTAGGGAATAGACAGAACAAAGTGAGATGCAAAACCTATAATACAGAGCACTTTCCCAAAGTGTGTATTGATCAGAGAACCTGAGAACAAGCAGACTGCTACAAACCATTTTGTGACCACCCAACTAATGTCACCCTCATGTCCCTTCCCATGCTCACCACTCACTGACTTTCCTCTCAAAGAACCCAAGAACCCCAAAGTGCTTCTCACTCTTGAGATGGTCTGCATTTCTCCCTGGAATGTGTACCCTTTGCTTTCTTAAATAAATCTCTCTGCCTCAATAGCTAACACATGCTGAAGCTCTTTTTTGTCCTGTCCATTAAGAACCCTGTCTCCTTAGTTGAGGTCTGCTCTCCAGGACCTTCTCCAGTGGCAATTTGACATTAGCAAAAGAACTGCATTAACCTAAAGAGAAAACTATCACTGTATTCTTTATGTTTCGCATACTATTTCACATATCATACTGACATCTCAATTTTGGGGCCACTGTTACAGAAAAGTTTGGGGCAGAAAATAAGTAGGTTTTGAAAAAGGTGGTATATTAACAACTCTGATTCCCTTGGATTATCTATGTATAAATATTTTATAGTGTGTTTATCACCTTGAAATGAAAAACATGATCACTCAATGCAGATAAAGCATCTTATAAAATTCAATATCCCTTTATGATTAAAGAAAAAAATTGTCAAAATCAAAAGAGTAATTTTAACACTTAAAATGCTATCTACCGGGGGACTTCTGGGGACTTTCCAATTGTTTTCATCTGAATGTTACTTGATCTCTTGCTTTTGTTGCCTTTAAGATTCTCTCCTTGGCTTCTACATTAGTCAGTTCAACTATTATGTGGTGTGGTGAACCCTAAACCCCTTTAGACAAGATCAGAAAAAAGGTTTACCACACCAATTAGAATACTCCAGACCACCCAAACAAAGTCACAAAAGCCATGAGGGCCTGGAGCAACATATTCCAAACTCTGAAAGAAAACAATTTACAGCCAAAACTTTTCTACCCAGAAAAACTATCTTTCAGGTTTGATGGGAAAATAAAAATCTCCCACAACAAACAGAAGCTGAAAGAATTTCTGTTTTCCAAACTAGCACTAGAGAAAATACTCAGATTAAGTGCAAAGAAGTAATAAATAATAAACACTAGAACCACAGAAACAGTAATTTCCATCAAACAACTAAGCAAAGAAGAATAAATAGACCTATTAGACACATATGAAATATTCCACCCAACTACAGCAGAGTTCACATTTTTCTCAGCTGCTTATGGAAACTTGTTTGAAACATATCACAAAGAAACACAATTACTCATAGATGATGTGAGAGTTTGAGGTAAAACTCAAAATATACTTAAGAAAGTCTTTAAGAACCACTGAATACAAGACTAATATACAAATATATACTAAAAACAGAAAATGTATTTGTTTACAATTGCCAAAATACTTATAAAGTCCCTATGAATAATGCTGAATAACACTAACAGACAATGTGTAAAACCTTTATGAAGAAAATGACAGTCATTGAAAAACAATGAAGAGATCTAAGTAAACAAATAGGTCTACCCTGTTCAAAGTTAGAAAGATTCAGTATCATATTAAAGTCACCTTTCTCCAAATGAAGCCACAGATTCAACAACTTATTTATTTTTTTGAAACAGGGTCTCACTAGGTTGATGGATCTCACTATTTTCTGAGGCTGCCTCAACCCTGCAATTCTCTTGTATCAGCCTCTTAAGTACTAATATTACAGGTGTAAACCACATCACCTGGCTTTTAAAGTTTTTAAGAAAGCCGGGTGTGGTGGCGCAGGCTTGTAATCCCTGAGTTTGGGAAGCGGAGACAGCAGGATCGCACTGGTTCGAAGCCAGCCTCGCTGGCTTAAGAGACCCTGTTTCCAAATTTTAAAAAAATATAAAAATAGGTCAGGGAGTGTAACCCGGAGGTAGAAGGGTATTTAGGAATCCCAGTACCACCAAAAAAAAAAAAAAAAGAAAAAAAAATGTTTTGAAGAAAATTTGAGACTATTTCTTATCACTTCAAGGCAGTAAAGAATTTTCTACAATTACTACTCATAGGGTAATTGATTGACATATCTATCTACATTAAAACAACAAGCTTACCTTTGTTGAAGGCACCAGAAAGAAATTCATAAAGCAAGGCACAGGCTGGAAGGGGATGTTTACAATAGATGTAACTGGTAAAGCAGTAGAATATAGAATATATTAAGGATTCTTACAAATAAATAGGAAAAAGGCGAGATGATAGAAAAATAGACAAAGACATGAACAGGCATTTTTAATGAGGAGCAAAAGTGAATATTTCATAAATATATGAAAAGATACCATTTTATTCCCAATATGCTGGGACAGGGAATCTGATAACGAATGCTGCTCAGGGTGCTTAAATGGCTGGAGTCAACTAAGAAAACAGTTTAGCCCCATCTTACAAAGTTGAATATCTATATACCCCATGAGCCACAATTCCACTCCTAAGTCCAGATTCTTGAGTAAAGTTTGTATACCCGCACCATGGCGCACATACAAGTGTTCACAGTAGTGTGGCTCATACCAGCCCAAACTGGGAACCAGTCATATGTTGGTTGGCAGAACACTCAGATAAACCATGGCTCCCTGTCACAATAGATCATTAAGCCAACAGGAAAATGCCCAAATTATACCATTTAGCAGCCCTGGATGAATCCCAAAGACGTTGTTACATCAAGTGAGAAAAAGGATGTCATCACAGACAACATGTTGTTTTCATATCCATTTTTAAACCTCAAATACAAGACACACTATGAACAAGATTCCTTGGAATTGATGCATAGGTGAGAAAATCATTTATTTAAAAAGTGTGAATGGATGATAAACATAAAATTCAGAGTAGCAGCAACTCTGAGCCCACTGATATTGGCCAGGCAGTGATGAGGAACGGGGCTTAGGCCCACACGGTGGCACAGGCAGCAATTCAAATCTAATGTGAATTGTGGAACTCCGGTGTTCATTTTGTCTCATTAAACAATAGATATATGCCATGCATTATCTATTGTATATCTCAAATACATAAAATGGAAAAAATTTAAATGAAATATCCTGTTAAAAAGTAAGAGAAAAACTGTAATTATATAGGCAGCTTTCCACTACTGAAATATAATAGAAATTCTGTAATTGCTGATATTGACATTTGTAGACTATTAAAAACATGACGTATGGCTTCCCCTGAAACCCCGACCCAATCATGAAACTCAAGTTTCTAGGGGGCATCCACCTGATTCGAACCGATGGGATTAACACAATGTGTATGACTGGTATTCTAGATTGAAGTGTTTTTCCATATCAGAAGGACATTTTCACCCTTTTAATGATTTATATATTGTTAGGTATATATATTGCTAGATATATTATTAATGATTAGTGATAATCATTAATTAGTAATTACAAGGAATAAATACTGTTAGTGCTGGAAGAAACTTAGAAATTGGATGGTAACTGCCTCTCACTTTACCATTAAATATTGAGATCTTCAAAGAAGCAACTTTCCCAAGCACAGAGATGGCCAGCTGTGGAGGATCCTGCTAGTGCCACCTCTGCATCTCTAGGAAGGGTGGCCTTGTTCTGAAGGCTGATTTCCCCAGCAGTGCACATGGAGAAGAGGAAACTAGCAAATGAGAAAGGTCTGAATCTTACAGAATGGCAGCTCCAACATAGTAAACTCTGAGGTGTCTGTCACAATGATAATGGAGGATGTGGTCAGGTACAAAGGAAGAAAGCACAACACAGAGAAGAGATCACTTCTAGGCAAAGAACACATGGACGGGAAGTGGAGGCATCATCTGTAGGACTCTCAACTTCAATAGAAATGGCAGTACCCAGAACATGAGCCTCAACTGAATCCTGACCAGCTGGACCCTCCTTTGCCACCCAGGAAGCACGGGTGGTCTCTACCCCAACATTACAGTGACCTGCGGCCCCTGGAGAGATGGCGGGAACAGCAGAGCTTGGCTCTAGCCAATTTCGAGTCTAACCTGACAGCTGGAACATAAATAAAGAGAAGAGTGTTTCTAAGCTAGATTTTGACAGAAGATTGAGACTGCTTTTGAAGTAGTAAGACACAGCATGGTTAAAAATGTAGTTATAGCCGGGCGTGGTGGCGCACTCTTGTGTAATCCCCGCACTTGGGAGGCAGAGACAGGAGGATTGCGCAGGTTTGAAGCCAGCCGCGCATGCTGGCTTAGGAGACCCTGTTTCCAAATAAAAATGTAAAAATAGGTCTGGGAGTGTAGCCCGGAGGTAGAAGGGCTTCCAGGAACCCCAGTACCACACACACACACACAAAAAAAAAAAAAAAAAAAAAAGTAGTTATAGGGAGTAGTTATCATGTGTTTGAGGACTGCCTCAGCAAATTAGGGAGGCACAGTAACCTAAGTAAAACCCTGTTTCAAAATAAAAAATAAAATAGAGCCAAGGATGTAGCTCAGATAGAGAATGTCCCTTGATTCTTAGGAAATACATTATGATGTAAGACTATGATGCACCAATAAAAGGATAAAAAATTCCCCTGGGTTCATCCCCCACCCTCCCCAAAAAAAAAAAAAAATCAGAAAAGCATAGTTATATAATGTACTTATATTTTTTCTCCCCAAAATGAATAGTACAGTTTGAAATTTATTAAACATACTCGTCCCACATCCTACAACCTAAATAAGTTTCCAAATAAAGTATCTTGTTAGGAAAACGAAATAATTCCTAGATAAAAATCTACTCCAAATACTGTATCAATAGAGGTCCTATGCCTCAGATTTGGGGACTTCAGCTTCTGAACATCAGCAAATAACTGGCCATGCTCCCTGACAATGATGCTGTTCTCTCTAGAGTGTTACCTCCCTTCTTCTCAAAACCTGCCAAGCAAGGTTATGTGTATCTGAGCCATCCAGTGTGGTAGTCACTAGCCATGTGTGGCTTTTCACCAGTTTCGGTATGGGTAGTCCAAGTTGAGATGTGTGCTGGAAACACAGGATTTTAAGATTTAATATGCAAAAGAATAGTGTAAAATATCTCAATAATTTTAAAAATGATTATATGTTGAAATGGTCATACTGTGAATATATTCTGTTAAGCAAAATACACTATTAACATTGATTCCATCTGCTTCCTTTTACTTTTTTCATGTGGCCACTAAGAAACTAAAATTTACATATGTGGTTCTCATTGCATTTCTATTGAACAGTGCTGTGTCAGATGCTAAAAGTTTCCTCAGACCAAATTCCATTTGTCCCTTTTTTCAGTTTTATTGTCATCAGGTAGACTTTGGATTTGATGTTTCTCCTAGGGAACCTGAAAGTCTCTGAGCTTAACATTCAGGCCTGTGTCTCAGCCAGCCAGCCAGCCAGCAGGCAAAGTCTCTTCTGTACAATCCTGCCCTGTTTCCAAAAACACAGCTGAGTCGCAAAGCTTCGCAGTATTAGTAAATCTGATGCCTGCTGATGGCAGTAATTGCATTCTCTCCAAAATACAATTAACTGTCAACATTTTTCTTCCATTTTTGCTGTCTTGCTCAGTTTTGAACCATGAGAGAAATGTCTCTGGTAAAGTCTATAAAAATAATTAGTATATACACCATAAATCATTATGTGTCAGTGGCAGTAAAAAACAAACAGTAAGTGCCATAAGAAAAATCTAAAGGAACTTAGTAAATATCCTTTGTTTTGACTAGCAGGGCAGTTTTTGCATAACTTTTAATTCCACTTTATTTCTAAGCCAAAGCAAGTAACATAAAACACCATGGCTTCCAAAGGTATGGGGTACATAAATACTGAATAAGTAGAAAAGTAAAATGTGTTAAAGAGAGAAATGAGCTGGGTATGGTGGTACATGCCATCTTGTAATCCCAGTACTTGAGAGGCTGAGACAGGAGGATCACATGTTTGAGGACATCCTCAAGCAATTTAGTGAGACTCTTAGCAACTTAGCAAGACCCAGTTTAAAAAATTTAAAAAGACTGGGAGAGGGGTGTAGCTCAGAGGTAAAACACCCAATGGTTTAATTCCAGTATCACAAAAAAGTAAATGTTTAATTTAGTGTTAGTAATTTAATACCTAGTACTTATTTTATTTGTTTAGCATCTATTTGGAAAGCACTGGGATACAAGAACATCCTAAAACCATTTATTAGATCCCTGTGTCACTGTCCTACACATTATACATGTTAAAAAAGGATGTACAAGCTAACCTGAGAAAACTACCATGTCTCAGTATTTCTTTGAGAAGATATTTTATACCAGAATGGGGCAAAATATTAGTTATTTATTTTGTTTCTCATGGAGAAATGCATTTAAAATTAAGGTGGTGGCTCGGTGTGGTGGCGCACGCTTGTAATCCCCGCACTTGGGAGGCTGAGACAGGAGGATCACGCAGATTCGAGGCTTAAGAGACCCTGTTTCCAAATAAAAATAAAAAATAGGTCTGGTGTAACCCGGAGGTAGAAGGCCCCTGGGTTCCATCTCCAGTACCACAAAAAATAAATAAATAAAAACAATTAAGGTGGCAATAGAAATAATCTGTTCTTAGATTGAAGACATGTAAAGGATTTCCAAATGAGTTAGAAGTAAAAAGTGTTCCCTTTACATCAAGCAAAATAATTTCGTCCTATATTCTAAGCATTTTTATTATAATTTGTAGCGATATTCTCATAGATCTCCCACCCTAGCTATAGTGCAAATGCGGAGACTGTGAGTTCTCTGGGAAGTGTGGCAGAGTCAGCTAGATCCTTCTGTATGTTTCTAACACTTCATAAAGCCACCACAGGGAAAGGAGAATCACAAGAAGCAGACCCAAAGTCTGACAGATTATGCTTGAGTCCCTGCTCCTACTCAGGTTGGGCAAGATTATGCTGCCACACCTAATAGCCTCTTGACCTCTGGCCAACAAAAAGTCATCACTCCTGTGGCCTATCCATCTTGAAGCCCTGTGGCCCCTTACTCCAGGACATGGCTTCATCATCTAGAATGCTGTTATCTCTGAAAACAAAAGGGGGTTGATAGGAGCTCACTTACAGATCTTCAGTATGGGAGGCAGACGTGGCAGGGATTCGATGAAAGAAACACTTCAATGGACATGATGTATATACACAAACTTATCAACATCAATTTCTGTCTTTTGTTATGGTACTGGGGATGGAACCCAGGGGCCTTTGATCTACACTCCCAGCCCTATTTTTTATTTGTTATTTTGAAACAGGGTCTCACTGAGTTGCAAAGGGCCTCATAAGTAGCTGAGGCTGTCCTTGAACTGTGGTCCTCCTCTCTCAGCCTCCCAAATGCTGGGATTATAAGCATGCACCGTCATGCTTGGCTCAACATCAATTTCAATGTCACATACAGGTAGGGTGGGGGAGTGGAGTGGGAGCTGGGGGGAAGCTCACAAAGTGTTATGCGCGTGTATGTCTCTATCACTCTGAACTTTATCATGATGTATGATTACAATGCATAATAAATAGATAAATGAAGATATAGAAAAAGAGAAGCAAATTAGCAGCTGGAATTTCAAAGTTTTTCCTGTACTGCTTAAGAAGATAAATTTTTTCACTAGCCATCCAATTTAGAGTGAATTTACCCTATTAAAGACAGGATATTTTCACAGCAGATGAAGAGAGCTTTCATAAATTTAAATAATTTAAAGATCTAATATCTGTAAAATATAATCCTTGCTTTTCAGGGAATTTTCGGAATCTTTGGCTATTATCAGATCCAGTTTATTTCCCATGAATGAAAAGTTCCTGATAATAGGTTGAAGACTGAAAAAGTTTTAGTAACTTAGGAAAAGAATATGCATGCATTAGTTTAAAAAGTATTAAGGAAGAATTTAAGTATTTCAAAAAATATGTTTATACCCTGATGCTTCAGTGAGACATTTGACAGAGGCCTGAGAGGATCGCCAAGGTACCCTATGCATGAAGAGATACCCAAGAAATGGTAAATATTAAGCTGTGATAATGTGGGCCCTGTGCACATGAGACACCACATCCCCATCACAGGGTCAGGACAGCAGAAGCAGGTCCTTCCATTAGGCCATCACCATCCTGTAACAGCTGGTCCTCCACATGAGTAAAACAGGACTTGTGTCCGTGCTCCTTGCACTGGTAGATGCTTAGAAGCTTCTTTTGAATCAAGACTCCTACATATATGCAGCATCCCTAGCTCAGGCTCAAGTTCTCCTGGGAAAGGCAGATGCTTCAAAGAGGTCCCAGGGACCAGTTCTTGAGAAGACCCATTGTCCTTCTCCTTATTCTGAAGATGAGGACCAATTTCCCGGAATCCTTTCTACTGAGGGGCTTCCCTGGATGCAGCACATCCTTCACGGGCAATGAAAGTATCTCTGCATTAAGCTCTAGAGATACTAAGTAATAAATGATGTTAGTGATACTAAGTAGCAAATGCCATGGGAGATGACATAAAATGAGGTAGACAAATCAACTGAATAGGAGAGTTCCTGAAACACGCTCAAGTCTATCTGGGAACTTGACATATAATAAAAATGGCATCATAAACCAATGAGAAAGAATGGATTGTTTAGAAATTGGTATTGAGAAAGCAGCTAACCATATGTATGTCTCTATTTAGTATATAAAGATGGACTCTAGATGATGTCAAGATCTAAACATGAATACCAAGATTATAAGCCTAGTAAAAGAAGAGTAGGCAAGTACCCTTGCAACTTGGCATGGGAAGGACTGTTTCCTACACATTAACAAGAAAAGATGCGGATCCATTAAAAAATGAGCAATGAAGAGATGCTTGGACTCAGTCATCCAAGGAAATGAAAACCACAAGAATGAAATTACATTTTATACCTATTAGACTTGACCAAATTTTGTAGGCCAGACAATGCCAAGGACTGGCAGGGATACAGGGGAGTAAATGGAGAGCAGCTGGTCAGACGGAGTGTGTGCAGGTCTGTGCCCCAAAGCTACACTTCTGGATGTTTGATCTAAAGAGATAAGTCACAGCTCCATAGCTAGATGTCTAGAATGGTTCAATTTGAGGTGCAGTTTGTCATGGGGAGGAATTGAACTTGAGATTAGGTGTACTTTATAATGATTAGAATCGATGGACTAGAAATGTATGCAGCAACATGAATCTTAGAGTATCAGTAAAAAGAAAAGTGAAATACAGTAGAGGTATACTATGCCATTTGCATTAAATTAAATATATTAAAACCCCAAATGAAGGTACATATTTTGGAACATTGGGAAACAAAAAATAAACGTCTATGAAACACTTTAGAAAGGTTGCCCACAGACAGGCGAAGAGGAGGGCAGATGGGAATGGGGATAAACAAGAATAAAGAAAACAAAAGAAGACTCAACACAGGGCAACAATAATATTTCACATGAGGTTTGTTACAAAATTACTATAATATAATCCAATACATTGCCTGCAGTTCTGATTCCTATCATCTCTGTTTTCAATCATTTAAACAAGATGTCAGCCACTTACAAAATGACTGAAGTTAAATCAACACTGGAAATCCCAGTACATGGGTGGCTGAAACTGGAGGAACACAGGTTTGAGGCCAGCTGTAGCAGTTTAGCGAGGCCCTCAGTTACTTAATGAGACTCTGTTTCAAAATAAAAAATGAAAAGGGCTGGAGGTATAGCTCACAAATAGAACGCCCTTGGGTTTATAGTGCTCTACACCACAAAACAAACCAAAAGCTTTCTATAGCAATAGGAACATCTGGAACATGAGATGTAATGAAGACAAGAGGATGAGAAATCATTCAAGGACCCAGAACTTAAGGGTTTTTTTTTTTTTTTTTTCAGGAAAGATTGTAGAAAAAAAATGACCAAGAGATCATTAAAGATAAGCAAAGAGATTCTTGCTTCCAGCTGTCTTGGGGCAAGTCTCTTTTGGAAATCTTCCTTACATCATTATCCAAGTTAAGCCTTGATTTTATTGGTTCATGACCACACCTGGATTATTTTTAAGAGTTACCTTATTTTGTTCTGATGATTTAAAAGGTTATTGTTTATATTATCCTTTAATCAATCAAAGTTGTAAGAACATTTAAAGATTCCATCTTACTTTTATCTGCACAATTTTAATTTCATCAAATCTTATGTCAGCAAGAGACTTCCTTGTCTGACCTCTTCGGTGTCCAAATTTGTACTTATTTCTCATTACTTGTTCATCATCTTCGATGGGTCTTCGAACATATTTAAAACGATCTTTGAGGGCTCGTTTCCATAAAAGCTGCATCAAATAACAAAGTAGAACAGTTACTCTTTAAAGGGAGTGAAATAGTTCTATATAAACAGTAAAATCTTTGTCCATCATCCTTGGGCTTAAAATTATTTTCACATCACAATAATAGAAACATCTTTCCCTTGATTTATCCTTAAAATAACATTGTGACATCACTCTGAAAATTAAAATCCCTCAATTGTAGCTAAGGAAATGGAATCAGAGACATGAACTCTATGTCCTCACAAGTAAACAGACATGCCGCTGAGGTAACACCAGTCAGGGTTGGGCATTCAGATCCTGCCTGACTTCATGGTTTAAGTCCCAATAGAAATATTCCCCACCCAGCTGGACATCATAGCACATGCCTGTAATCTCAAAACTTGGGAAGCTGAGATAGAGCTGCGGGTGTAGCTCAGAGGTAGAACACCCCTGAGTTCAATCCCCAGTATCATACACACATGTGCGTGTACACACACACACATGGGAACACACACATGTACACACACACACACACACACACACACACACATACACATACACATGCTATTCCCTGCTCTTGAAAAAGCACTGTGGCCCATGCTGGGAATACCTTGTGCTAGCTCAACTACATACGAGCTAAGTAACCTTCAAAAGTAACCCTTCCCCACCTTTGGTCTTAATTTCTTCATCAATAAAATGAAATAATAAAATCTCTCCTACCACCTGCACTGGATTCTTAGAAAATCAAATGAATAATTACTCACTGAAGATGTTTAAAAACTAACGTGCTACTCAAAACCCTTGGATGGTCTGGCGAGGGTTGAGTTGGGGCTGGTTGCAGTGCTGACTAAGCTCCTAGGGATGCATGAGTCAGAGTTGCAGCACTTCCCACAGGCTCCCTGGCTCAGTAATCGCTATTTTACAATGGCATAGGAGTAACAGACAGCTTATAGTTTTCTCATCCCTGAAATATGAACTAGTACAAAGCACCCAGTTCACATGTTTCCTTCAGCTCTGTAGGGCTCGAAACTTGCTGAACCCAGTAAGGGGTATCATAGTAAACACCCGCAGGAGCATTATTTATTTGCCCATTTCTTCCTCCTAACTTCCCCCATCTCTCTTTATCAACTGATAGGAAGAGAAAAAGGACCAATCAATTGCAATCAATGACTATTCAGTCAAGTATTGACTGAGTCTCTGCCATATGCCTGGCATTCACCCAGATATCTCAGGTGGGCAGCATCAGTAGAAAATTTTTGTGTTGTAGAATACTTATCCCTGTTTTCCTTACTTTTCCAGGCATAGGAAGTGTAGAAAGTTCTACATGGATGTAGCTACCCTAGTCACTTTGAAATTTAAACAATAACCTTGAAATTAGGGTCTCCTGTTGTGACACATGAAGCCATCAACGGCATCATTGGGACATTGGGACAATGAAACATTAGGACAAACACAGAAGCATCAGGACAAACAGACTGTCAGCCGTCGGACGCAGCAGGTGGACTAGGTTTGACCAAAAGGTAACTATCAGGAAAGACAAAAAAAGTTCAGAGACTATTCCAGACAAAAATAAATCAAAGAGGCATATTAATCACATGCAATGCATAATCCATGACTAGGTTTTATTGGGAAAAAACTACTTGAAAAATATTCTTGAATAACTAGAGAAATAAGAATACAGATTATGTGTGGTAGTACAATTACAGTTAAATTTCTTGTGTAGAAATTGTATTGTGATTTTCCTCATCTTTCTAAGACACATTCTCAGCCCACTTAGAAATCATGTATTTATTTATTGTGGTACTGGGAATTGAATCCAGGGGCATTCTACCACTGAGCTATACCCCAGCCCTTTTTATTTTAAAACAGGCTCTCACTAAATCACTATATACCAGCCTGAAACCTGCAATCTCCCTGTCTTAGCCTCCCATGTATTGTAGGAACTGCAGATGGACACGACCACACCTGGCTTAGAAATAACATTTACAACTTGTTTTTAAATGCTCAGCTAAGGCAAACAGATGTACACACGAGAAGAAAAATAAACATGGCAACATGTGAATATTTAGTAAACCTAGATTAGTGAATTAGTGATTCTTTCTTTGTTGTTTTCTGTAGTACTGAGGATTGAACCTAAGGACTCACACAGGCTATGCAGGTGCTCTGACACTGAGCTATGTTCCAGCCTTTTTAAATTTCATTTTTATATAGGGTCTTGCAAAATTTCCCTAACTGGCCTGAAACTTTGGATCCATCACCTTAGACTCTTGAGTAGCTGGGATTACAGGTGCACAGTGCCACACCCAGTTTAGGTCAGTGGTTCTTAGCCAGGGTAGTGATGTTTCCCTCTCCTATTTTCCAGGAGAATGTAGTGGTGGTTAGGGGACATGTTTGATGTTACAGTTGGGGTGGGAGGTATGCTTCTCCTGGCCTGTGGCTGCCAGAGAGGCTGAGCCATGAAAAATTACCCAGCCCCAAATGCAAAGAGTATGAAGGCTGAGAAATCTTGATCTAGCATAGATTCCCAAGCCTATAGGCTACTACTTCCTTTTCATGAAAAAAAAAAGTTGCTCAGCTTCCCTGCCTTATTTTTATATAATGTCGCCTAGTTGCACCTGAGGCTACTAATGCCACCCTGGATGGGTTCAGTGCCCCCCTCCCCTGGGTATCCCCAAAGTATCGCACACTTTGAGAATCTAGGAAGGTTGAAGGACGTTTGGTCTCACTGTAGCATTCTTTCTATTTTTCTACAGATTTGAAAATTTTCAAAATAAAAGGTTGAAAATGAGCCCTGAAAGTAACCAAGTACTTGCACCACAAAATATATACACACACACACACACACACACCAACTACATTAATGTTTTCATAAATTTGGCATCTTCCAATGTAAGAGCTGCAGGGAGAATTTGGGTAAACTCTCATCTGTGTGCCAGTTTCCACTTCAAGTTGCAAGCTGCCCAGCAGTGTCACCTGTCTCTTTATCGGTTAACCATCTTCCACCGATGCTACTGGGGGCAGATGTGGGTGAAATGCACTCAAGAGCAAGGTAGGCATCATTTATTACTTTGTACATGACTCACTTTGATAACCATAAAAACTAAAGGTCAACATGTAATTCGATAGATATCTGTTTGCTTATAAATAAATGCATAGATTCTCTGGAAGGAACTTTTAATAATGTTGGTTACATCTGGGAATAAAAATTAGGTGGCTGGAGGATGGTGGTCGGAGATCTTTCTATTTAATATATTTTTGTAGCTTTTGAAGTTTGAAATTGGTAAATGTGTAATTTATTCAAGAGAAAACCTTTTTTTTTTTTTTTTTCTTGTACTGGAGATTGAACTCAGGGGCTTTCTACCTGCAACCCACACTGCCAGCCCTTTTTATTTGTTTTTAAATTTTGAAAGAGGGTCTTGCTAAGTTGCCGAGACTAGCCTTGAACCTGCCTCAGCTTCCCAAGTACTGGGATTACAGGCATGCACCACCACACCCAGAGACCGGAGCATCTGTGTATTTTGGTATCTGATAGGGAGTCCTGAAACTTCCTGTAGATGCAAGGGATGACTATAGAGACACTTTTAAGAAATATTTTAAGCCAGGCATGGTAGCACATATCTGTAATCCCAGTACTTGAGAGGATGAGACAAAAAGATTGCAGGTTCAAGGATGGGCTCAGTAATTTAGTGAAACCCTCAGTAACTTAACAAGACCTTGTGTCAACATGCAAACTAAGAAAGCACTGGAGATGTTGCTTAGAGGAAGAACACTCATGGGTTCAATTTCCAGTACTAAAAATAAATAAATGAATACAATAAAATAGAATAGTATTTGCATATAACCTAAGTAACATCCTCCCCTATAATTTGAATAGTCTCTGTGTTATTTATCATACCTAAGATGCAGTACATCTATGTAAATAGTTGGTATAATGTATACGGAATAATGACAAGAAAAGATTTTTTGTGCATGTTTAGTGCAGACACAACCATCACAGGCCTGACAATGTAGCGCAGTATCATAGGTTGGCTGAATCTGAGAATGTGAAATCTCTGTGGAGTACTACCTGCAGCAGAGAATGTGCCTGGACACAGAAGGAATGTTGAGCCTCAGTCGGGGCCACGTGGGCATGACTGGCATTGCTGGGACCCAGGTTTGTTTGTTCTGGTTTGTTGATTTCTTTTATTTTATTTTAGAGCAAATGTTGTTTACTTCGTGTTGTGCTTTATGTGTAGCAGCATATTTTAGAAAGGATGTCATCCTACAAACAAGGATACCTGGATTCTAGTCTTGGCTTCAAAAAATACAATTTCCAGACATCTTTTCTCAATCTGGGTGGTTAAAGAAAAAGAATATTTAATACCTTCTTTCACTCAGGAAATTCTCTGATTTTTATCCATATATTCTAAAACTTTTCCTGAAAATATAAAAGGAAAGAAGTAAGGAAAAAGGAGGAGGGAGGGAGGTATGAAGGAAAGAGCAAAGGAAGAAAGAGAGAAAGAGGAGGAGAGGGGAGAAAGAGGAGGAAGAAAAGAAAGCATGCTAGCAGGCAGAGGTCTTAAATGTGTGTACATTTAGATATCAGTATGCATCTTCTTTGTTCAAATTGGAGATAATTACTTAAACTCTATGTGTTTAAATATTTTCTGACAGAAAAAGAAGATGTAAGAAGACATATATCTTATTTAGCTATGGTTACTAATGTGTATATATGTGTCATAATGTTGCAGGGAATAACAGTATATCTTCTTATACACACAACTGTATCTCCCCATAGTTGTTCCTTAAATAATATACTTCTAGTGTCATACACACAACCTTTTATTACAATCTTAAGTATTTTTAAGCATATAGTTCAATAATATTAAGTTTATTTACATCATTGTACAATGAAGACCTCAGTCTCTTAATCCAAGAGGCAGGCAAATCTAGATGGTTAAATTTGTACTGAGCAGCAGTTCTCAATCCCGGCTATGCATTAGAATAATTTGGGGAGCTTTTAAAAATATTACTGCCAGGCTAGGAGTGGTGGTGCATGCCTGCAATCCCAGGACTTGGGAGTTGAGACAGCAGGCTCACAGGTTTGAGGCCATCCTCTGCAACTTAGCAAGGTCTTCAGCAACTTAGTGAGACCCTGTTTGAAAGTAAAAAATAGGGCTGAGGGTGTAGCTCCAAAGAAGAATGCCTCTGGGTTTGATCCCTAGTAACACACACACACACACACACACACACACACACACACACACACTATTGCCAGGGCCTCATTCTCATGCCAATTAAGTCAGAATCCCCCAGGCTCCTAATATGCAGCTTGAGTGTAGAACTGCTGCCCAGAACATCCTTATGATCTGCTTTAAGGAAGAACAACAGAGTTGTGAAAGGGTGGGGTGAGGAAGGAGGGAAGACCTCAAAACCAGACTTCTCCACTGGGTCTAGTCAGAGGGCAAAAATCACTCCATTGATGACAGCTAGGATGCAGGTGCATCATGTCTTTCTTCTTCACCTTGCACTTTCTGAAGATCTTCCTAGAGACTCACTGTTACGCAGAAGCCCCCAGAATGCTTTGAGGGAGGCAGAGAAAGATGGTGACAGACAGACAAAGAAGACAAAGAAACTCAGGGCAAAGGGAGACAGAGAAGACCTCATAAAGAAGCAAGAAAGGAGACCAGAGAAAGAAAATACAAAGCAAAGAAAGAAGTAGTGACTGGTGGATGGAAAGAGAGACAGAACCAGTGGGGGGGGGGGTGAGAACAAATAGAGACCAAATGGATGGTACAAGGTGATTATTTTAATCTGGACTGAGATTAAAAGGATGGTGGTGCCTGCGAACACTTACAAAGCCACAGCCATCCTCATCCAGGAAAGGGTAGGCCTGCAGCAGCGCGTTGACCACCTCGTTGTATTGCTGGGTGGTGGGATACCTGTGCCCAACGAGAAAGACACGGTGAGCAGCCCACACTCAAGGTGAGTCTAGGCTGCCCTCACTTTTCTCCAAATCTTTCTATATAACAAAATAGATAATCAAATATTGGGCATGCTGGTCTTATATCCAATATGTCACCTAAAATAGAAAGAGATTATAATTGAATTCTACTCTACTCCAAAAGCAGACCCTCTCCTGAAGCAGCGAGTTGGCCTTGTTATCACTCACAGTGAGCCTTCCAGATACTTAGTCATGTCGGCTTGAAGAAACTCAATGATCCTTATCCTCATGCTGTGGTCAGGACATTTTTGCTCCACTAACATGCATTGGACATCATAGGGAAACTCTGGCAACATGTAGGTTCTTGTCCATTGTAATGCTTTGTTTTTTGTGAGAACATGTTTCACGTTTCTTCTGTGAAATGAGAGCACATGGGAGTAAAATTCTGTTGCACACACATTATATATACACACACACACACACACATATATATATGCAATTTATTAGTTTCTGACATGCTGAGAACTTATGTTAGAAACCGTTCCTGAGCCCTAAATTATATGTGGAATCATCAATCCATCTTCCATGCGTTTGTCTATCCACAAATGGCTGAAGCCTTATTAGATGTCTCTCTTTGTCTTTGTACACACAAATACTTGAATTACTAGAAAAAAGTGTCACAACAATGTGGATTTTAGACTAAAGTCTGAAGTTGGAAGGAATATTAAACCATATGTCCTGAAGAGGTAACATGTAATGCATAGCTCAAAACTGAACCAGATATATAATAGAAAGAAAGTACATTGCAATTCAGCAAAGAAAATGAAGTCTGTGATATATTAGACTTAGTATCCAATTAAGAAAATTCTAATTTATTTCGTTACTGTTTATAATGAAATACAAGATTCACCTAATTTAGTTGAATTAGGTGTGGCTCTTTAAAAAAGGCAAGTTTAGTTCTTAAGTGAAAAATAACTATCAGTTATTCCAATTCTATTTGCATGAAGTTTCTACAAAAGGAAGCAGAAAAATGTAACTACAGAAAGCAGAACAGTGGTTGCCTTTGGGACTGAGAGTGGACAAAAAGGATTTTAACAGTGGTGACACAACCATACAAACTTATTACAATTAGCTGTGCATTTTAAATGGGTGAGTCTGGCTGGGCGTGGTGGCGCACGCTTGTAATTCCAGCATTCAGGAGGCTGAGACAGGAGGATCACGGTTCATGGACAACCTCAGCTATGTTGTGAGGCCCTTTGCAACTCAGTGAGACCCTGTTTCAAAATAAAGAATAAGAAAAATGGGGTTGGGGGTGTAGATCGGTGGTAGAATGCCCCTGGGTTCCATCTCTAGTACTGCAAAAAAAAAAGTGAATATTATACTATGGAAATTAAATATCAATGAGGCTGTTTATAAAAGTAAGCATCGCAACCACTTAAAAACCTTAAGGCATGTGGGTGAGCACTGAGTAAGTATAAAGAAGAATCTGAAATAAAATTTACCAGCAACAGTTAACCAAAGGCGCCAGCAACTGTTGCCTCATTTTATTAATAGGAGTGATTAAATTCATTAAGTTAATTTTCTGATGAGGGTTAAGATCTTAGTGATTAAAACAAAATCAGAGAAAGCCGGGCGTGGTGGCGCACGCTTATAATCCCCGCGCTTGGGAGGCTGAGACAGGAGGATCGCTTCCAGCAACTTAGTGAGACCCTGTTTCCAAATAAAATATAAAAACAGGTCTGGGATATAGCCCAGAGGTAGAAAGCCTCTGGGTTCCACCCCCAGTACCACCAAAAAAAAAAAAAAAATCAGAGGAGTTTTGAAAGGCCACGATTGTTTGGGCATTTTAGGTAATCCTTTACAAGACTGCAGGAGATATAATGAAATAAGCAGAAGAAAGCACCTTCATCTGTTCTTATGCTACGCTTCTTTGCCTTTCTGCCTCTTTGGTGATCATTGTATCAGTGGCAAAAAAAAAGTCTTGGCTGAAATAAGAACGCCGATAATTTATTGGATTCAATACAGCAACAGCAGTTTCAGAGATAAATCTCTGCTTTAGCTCGAACTATTTTGTGGTGTATTTCTCTCTCATTTCACTCATTCATTTGCTCCTTCACTATATGTTGGGGTTCTACCAATTGCCAGCTGCTCTCCTACAATCCCCATTTCCTCCAATAGTCTATTTTCTCATTTCTTATTTCTCCCACAGCCAAATTATTTCTCCCTTATCTACGGAGACCAAAGCTTCTGAAGGCAAGTTTTGCTGGCTGTGTGGTTGTGTTTCATGCCTTCCCCAGGGTTAGAAAGGCAATGTATCCAGGCAGATGTTCAACTTGGTTTCAGTATATTTTAGCATCTATCTCCATTTTCCTAGTGAATATTGAGTCGCTAAGCTGGCTGTATGCTCCCTTTAGGCTTTTTAGTTTGCTTTCACTTGTATTATAATAGATAACTATTTTCAATATGTAATTCCAGTATTCCAAAGCTGTAAAATTTTTGCCTTTTCTTTCTCTTTCTCCACATATATATATAATTTATATATTTATAATATATAATTTATGCATATTTTATAAATATTATAAATATGTATTTATAATATATATAATTTTATACTTAAATTTTCTATATGCTTTTTTCTTTGGCATTAGGATAGCGACTGTAAATGTATGGGGTTACTTCTATCAAACACAGAATGTAGCTAGACAGATACAGGAGCTACTGAAGACAGATATTTCATCATGCAACAAATGAAATTACTATGCAAAATTAGAGGCATCAAATTTTCCTTTTTTAAACATTAAAAATGACAAAAAACCAATATAACAGGACATTCTGGGGATGACAATAATCCAAGCTATGCCAACTGATATAAGTCAAAATGAATATTACGCAAGAAAGGTGACTTATCAGAAATTTAAAATGCATTCTGCTTTGGAAGCAGATGACTGCAGGCACAACTGTTTCCCATCTTTAAAATTATATTTGCATTTGATTAAGAAACAACCTTTACCATGTGGTTTAAAATTATTCACAATACCTTTAGAAAGTTAGAGTTGGGAGGAGGAACAGCAGAAGTCACTCTAAAATAAGTGCAGGGGCAGAACACACTCTCAATTTAAAGAGTACTGTTATTTCTGTCCCCATACCACCATCAAAGGTCTTTGCCAACATTACCACCACAAAACAGCAGATCTGAAATCAATGGATCTCAGTCCCAGGTGTGCAGTGAAATCAATGGAGAGCATTTATGTCCAGGACTGACCCCAGTCCAACTAAATCAGTCTACTGCTGAGTAAACATTCAGTTCATATGGCTAATAAAGGAGTTCTTATGTGTAAGAAAGTAAAACCTAATATAAATTAAGCTAACAATTTGGTAATCATCAGTATCATTATTTCATGTTTAGAATTTTATTTAATAGAGATAAATAATAATTGCATATATTTATGGGATACAAAATGATATTAAATAGGTATATATAATGTGTAATTATAGACTCAAGCTATTGAATATATTCATCATCTCAAATTTCTTATCATTTATTCTTCTTGTCTAACTGAAGCATTACCCTTTGACTATGCACTAAAAATAGTGAGACGGGGGATTCTAATGAAAAAAACTCTCTCAGGCTCTGACGGTATAATGGTACCAACATCATTCAACTTTTCCATTTCCAAAGAGTAGACAGTATAGTCCTATGAGGTTCATGTAGGGTAAAGAAGATGGTCCTGTTAAAAACAGACCCAAGCTGGGCATGGTGGTGCACACTTGTAATCCCAGTACTTTAGGCTAAAACAGGAGGATTGCAGGTTCATGGCTAGCCTCAGCTACTTAGTGAGGCCCTCACAACTTAGTGAGACCCTCACAACTTAGTGAAAAATAAGGACTACAAGTTAGGGCTGGGAATGTAGCTCAGAGACAGAATACACCTGTGTTCAATACCTAGTACCCTCCCCAAAAAGAAGAATAAGAAAAAAAGAAAGATGAAAGAAAGAAAAAGAACAGGTCCAGCAGAGTACCAGCTCATACAGGAAAAATCAGAATGCACAGAATAGAAGTTGAGCATTGGTGGGGAGCAGAAGAGACATAGAAGTTACACAAAAACAGAAATGATTTTTTCAAATGGCCGGTATAACACTGCATGCCAGAGTTGATGCATAAGGAGTTTTGTTGAGAGAATGAAAGTGTAAGTTGAAAGGAGTAGCTAACTGAGCAGGCCTCAATTTGCCCCAGGAAAGTTTTGAACATTTCAACGATTTTTTATTTTATTCACTACCCCAGTAATCCACTTCCTTACTTACACTCCAAACATGTCCCATACATCAGCCCCATCCTGCTTTTCTTTGACCTCTTTAATAATAATATTTTGCTAATCCTTTGTTGAGATGGTTTCCTCAAAAGTCAATAATAAATTCTTATTTTATAAACCAAGTGCCTGATGGGCATGGTGGTGCACATTTGGAATCTCAGCATTTGGGAGGCTGAGACAGGAGGATCATGGTTCAAGGACAGCCTCAGCTATTTAGTGAGGCCCTTTGAAACTCAGTGAGACCCTGTTTCAAAATAAAGAATAAAAAGTAGGGCTGAGGGTGTATCTCAGAGTTAGAATGCCCCTGGGTTCCATTCCTAGTACCACAAATAATTAATAATAATAATAATAAATAATAAATAATAATAATAAACCAAGAGCCTGTTGACCGTGGCCCTAATCAAGGCCTTTCTTGCTGCATTTAGCACTGTTGGCCCTTCCTGACAATCCTTTCTTTCTTCTTCCTTGACACAGTTTTTATTTTTTCTGCTTCTCTCTCTCTGATGGTTTGTTTTATTTGCTAATTTATTCCTCCTCCACATTCTGTGGGAGTCTACCCACAGCTGTGTCCTTGCTCCCTTAATTCTCTGTACTGGTCTGTGGTTTTTCCCTTGAAACTTAACCCTGACCTGGCTCTGTGGATTTATGGTGGCTCATAAATCTCTTCCCCGTGCTTCATCCCAGATCTCCAGTGCTTGCACATTGTCATCTCATACCCAACAGATCCAAAATAATCCACCAGCTTTTAAAAAACCAGATTCCCATTTGCTATGAACTGAATTGTATCTCCCTTCTCCCCAAATTCCACATCAAATCCCTAGCCCCCAATGTCAATCCATCTTGAGACAGGCCTTTATGGGAATGGCTTAGTTTAAATGAAGTCATGAAGATTAAAAAAGAAGTAAGTTCCTTAGAAGGAACCAGGATTGGTGGCGCATGCCTACGTGGGAGGCTGAGGCAGGAGGACCACAGGTTCAAGAACAGACTTAGGAACTTACTGAAATTCTGTTTCAAAATAAAAAATAAAATAGGAATGGCAGTATGACTCAGAGGTAGAGGTAGAAAGGGGGTATCACTCAGAGGTAGCTCTCTGGGTTCAACCTCTAGTAGTGAAAAAGAAAATAAAAATCTTTATAAGAGGAGACACCAGAGAGCTCAAATCTCTCTTTATGTCATATGAAGACACAAGAGAAGATGTTTACCTGTAAGCCAGGAGAAGGGTCTTCATCAGAGATCCCCTTTTCAGCTCAGATTTACAAACTCCAGAGCTGTAAAAAATAGATTTCTGTTGCTGAAGCCATTCAGTCTATGCCAGTGTGTTATGGCAACCTGAGCTGACTAACACACAACCCTGCACATTCCTTGTTTCTTTTACTTGTATTCCTTCCTCTTAGCAACTCACACTTAACACCTTGACATCCATTTGTCTTTCTTCATTGAAACTTTCTCTACATTTTATCTCCTGTGTTTGACTCACCAGGGCTCTCCTGCTTTCCTAACCAGGCACTCACACACAGCTCTGGGCATCTTCTAGTTGACCAGGAATAGTCCACAGAATTCACACTGGACTGACTGTTCCACACATCTTAACCTTAAACATTAACAACTAAAAAATTAACTGAAAACACTGAACCGTGAAAAGTCAGATTCTAATGAAAATTCTGCATTCAGAAGAAGAAGACAGTGACTACATTTCCCTTAAGGCTTTGATCTGACGGCAGACCTCAGGCAGTACTGCTGAAACTAATAGAAAATCTGGAGCCGGGCATGGTGGTGTACTCCTGTAATCTTAGTATGTGGGATGCTGAAACAAGAGGATCACAGGCTCGAGACCAGCCTCGACATTTAATAAGGACCTCTGCAATTTAATGAGACTCTGTTTCAAAATTAAAAAAAAAAATTAACACAGTCAGAGGTGTATCTTGGAGGGAGAATGCCCCTGAGTTCAATCCCCAATACCAAAAACATAAAAATTTGAAAAAGCCTTATCTGGTGATGCACACCTGTAATGCCCATACTTGGGAGGCTGAGACAGGAGGATCGTAGGTTTGAAGACAGCCTCAGCAAATAGTGAGATTCTCACTAATCTAAGGGAGACTCTGTTTCAAAACAAACAAACAATCGGGCGTGGCGGTGCACGCTTGTAATCCCCACACTTGGGAGGCGGAGACAGGAGGATCGCACATGTTTGAAGCCAGCCGCGCTGGCTTAAGAGACCCTGTTTTCACATAAAAATAAAAATAAAAATATGTCTGGGAGTGTAGCCCGGAGGTAGAAGGGTTTCCAGCAACCCCAATACCACCAAAACAAACAAACAAACAAACAATAAATGAATAAAGGGCTGGAAGTTTGGTTCAAATGAAGAATTTCCTTGGGCTCAATTCCCAGTACCACACCCCTACTCCTTCCCCCAAAAAAATAAAGAAACGAAAAGAAAATCTGGGATGTTCCTGGACTCCTGAACAATAGGACAGTATTTGAAGCAACCACATCTGTGTCAAAGGAGAGGAGAATCTCATCAAAGAAATAATCAGTGAAAAGAAGTTCGAGGTTCTATATACAAACTGTTCAGATCTCTGGATGATTCTGGACCACATGTGTGAATAATCAATCAAAGATAAAATAACTTACAGGTTAATGTGACATTTAATAAAGTTGTGTTTGTTTAAGTCCAACCTATTCTGCTGCTTGCTAAAGCTAACAACGTCTCTGGATGAATATCACAGAGGCAGATTTCTCCACATTGTAACATTCACGATGTCCAGAACACAATCCAAAATTCTGTAAGTTTTAAAAAATGTGACCTATTCCCAAGGGTAAAGATGAGTAATGGTGTGTGATACTGAGGCCATCCAGATGTTGGTAAGGAATTTAAAGTAGCTATTTTAACAAAGTTCAGCGACTTACAGGGAAATGTTCTAGAATGACTGAAATGACAGAAAATCTTAGCAGAGAAATAGAAGTTATTAAAAAGAACCAAAAATAAGTTTGAAAGAGAAAAATATAGCATTTGAAGTAAAAAAATATATATCAGGTAGGACTGGTACAGAATGGAGCATAAAGCCAGGCATGGTGGTGCACTCTTGTAATCCCAGCATTCGAGAGGCTGAGACCTGAAGATCGCAGTTCACAGACAGCCTCAGCTACTTAGTGAGGCCCTTTGCAATTCAGTGAGACCCGGTTTCAAAATAAGGAATAAAAAATAGGGCTGGAGGTGTAGCTTGGAGGTCGAATGTCCCTGGGTTCCACCCCCAGAGCTGCAAAAAAAAAAAAAAAAAAAAAAGGAATGGACCATAAAGAAGAAAAGTCAATGAATTTAAAGATAGATCAATAGAAAAAATCCAGTCTATAAAATAAAGAAAGAATTTAAAAATAAAGGAATAGCCCATATTTCCAATCCCAATTTCTCACAATTTAGATTCTTATATCACCATAAACCCTCTCCTCTTTGACCTGCTATTCAATTTTACATAAACACTGTTTCATTATGTCCATCAGCGGAGGGGCAGTATTAGCCAACGGCTTCTCAGGTCACTCTTTGACCCAAGACATAGTTGAGAATTAATTGATAGAGTCACCATGCTAGAGAGGAAGAAGCAACTCAAGTTTCTGGGCCTATGACTCCTGTTAAGTTCTGTCAACGCAGAGCTGCTTTACTGAGAGCCCTGGACTGATTGAAAAAGCTGACAATATTATCTAGAAGTAAGACTTCTCTGTCTCCTGCCAGCCTCCCAGACTCCGAGAGAGGCTCCTTCAGGAGCTGGGGAGCTTTGTGGTGATGGACATGTATCCATCATAGAGAAGACAGACAAGAAGTACAGAGCACACAACTGGAAGAGAAGCCGACTTCATGGGTATTTGGCTATTACTGGTTTCCCACATTTGCCCTGATAATATGGCAAATTTTGCTCTGATTTGAAAAACAACTGGACTATCACTTAAACTGTTGCCTCTTAAAGAAATATATTCTGCAGGAACATTCTCTGGGTATCTGTCTGTAGTTAGTCCTGAAGCTAGAGTCTATGGAGACAGCTGAGCTTACTCCGGGCTCCTTGTTATATGGGACACTCATAGCCAAAATACTGAAGAATTCATTTCTAGAGACTATTCCTATTTCTGTTTATGAATTTCAAATGTTATTTCATTCCTCCTCCTCCTCCTCCTCCTCCTCCTCCTCCTCCTCCTCCTCCTCCTCCTCCTCCTTCTTCTTCTTCTTCTTCTTCTTCTTCTTCTTCTTCTTCTTCTTCTTCTGTATTGGGGATCAAATCCAGAGGCATTCTACCTCTGAGCTACACCCCCAGCCCAATTTTTATTTTTATTTTGAAAGAGAGTTGATGAGTCTCACTACTTGCTGAGGCTGTCCTTAAACCTGCAATCTTCCTGTCTCAGCATCCCAAGTACTGAGATGACAGGCGTGGTCCATCACACCAGGCCTGTCACAGTTTGAAGAGCGAGTATGTGGGAGAGATGCAACCTCACATTTAAAACCTCATCATAGTTGATATCTTCCTTTTGCAGTGCTTCATTCATAACACTCATGATCTTCCAGTTGTCGTATGCATGATAATCTTCCTGTTTCCTGACAGTGTAACCCATATGTTGAGTGACATTGATACAAGATTCTTTTATCTCCAATTATCAGTGAACATGGTAGGCAGATCATATGCAACCCAGCTTACTATGTAAACCTCTTTGACCACTAGCATCTTCAGTAGCCAGTCTCCATCAGAGTGGAATTAGGTTTTCTATTCGTGAGGGTAACTATGATCCAGGTTTATCCTTTATTTATCATCCTTTTTGGTTTCTGGGGCTCCACAGGAAGAGAAAAATAACTATGATGTATTAATATGTTTAGATATAAAATTTGCACTGGGAAAGAAAAACCCAAGTCTGTTCTTTGCATTTAAAACTCTTTTGGAGCTATTGGGTGTTTGTAGTTAATTTATCCCCATGAAAGTAGATGATATTGCTTGGGGAGAAAGTAAACTCTTAAACCTCAAAAGCAGAAAGCCTCAGTGTTTTTGTAAAAGCTTCCCTTCTTTTTACATTTTTTTTCTTTTTAACTGAGCTACAGTTTTCTGCTTGGCTGAAACTGTTACTTCCAACTTAGTTGACTCAGAAATTCAAGGGAATTTTCTCATTTTTTTTAAACCTCATCTCCATAAATAAAACAAACAATAAGATTTTCAGAGTCCATGAGAAAAATTAAATTTGTAACTGTTTAACACCTCAAATTTGAATTTCTCATATTTAATACTTAGGAAAATTGATAATATCTAACGTCATATGTTATCTTGTTTTCAAGTATTATATAATGTGGATTTTCAGATCCAGGCAAGATGCAAGCCTTACTGAACCTCTGGAATGCATATACAGATGTTAGCATCAGTTTTTCTTGCAGAATATTCCAAGGCCCCCTCCTTCATCCAGCCTTATCTTGAGAGCTTTCCTCAGATGGCTACTCCTTCCTACTCTCTGGGCTCTCAAGTGGCCTTCCTTGTCTGAATCCTCCATGTGACCCGGTCATTTTTATGACAGAAATGTTACAGAAAAAATTAAGAGTGTCTGAGAGAAAAATAAAGTATTCAATATAAAGTTATATAACAGATAAGTAGTCTTTAGTCTATAAACTTGTGGTTGTATGCATCAAATTGACATCTTTGAAAAAAGACAATTTCATTCTATTAAAAAAAAGGATTTTGTTCTCTTAAAACAGTTCACTCATAACAAGGGATCCATGGTCTAGCAAGACACCAAGACAACATGCCAACAAAAGAAAGTGCCAGGTTACCAAGCCCTTATTCCAGTGCCATAGTGACAGTACTCAGGCCCTAGGTCCCTGGAAGAGTGAGAAAGCAGTAGCAAATGTTATGTTCTCCAGATGTTGAACCAAAAGACAGTGTTCCACAAGCCACTTTATCTTGACATCCCATTTCATTTCCCTTTTCTCTATACCCAAACTCGGAGACTTTATACACAGAGAACAATATAGATTGGAAAGCTCCATAGTATATTATCAATTCTGATATCAACTCAGTAGTAGCATGTGAAGACAGAAACATCTAAAAGCTTAAGTGTTTTTGGAGCATAGAAGAAAAGGAGGACACCACGGGAGGCTTAGATGTGTGCTTAAGGAAACTTCTGTCATCTTATCCTAGAACAGAAAAGGATATTATGATACAAAGTGTGTTAGCTTTTCATCACTGTGACCAAAATACCTGACAAGAGCAATGTAGAGATGGAATGGTTTATTTGGGCTCATGATTTCAGAATCCATGGCCAGCTGGCTCCAGAGCAGAAACATCACAGTGGAGGGTGTGGCAGAGGAAAGTTGCTCAGCTCATGGCAGCCAAGGAGGAGAGAGAAGAGAGAGAGAGAGAGAGAGAGAGAGAGAGAGAGAGAGAGAGAGAGAGAGAGAGAGGAAGAAGCCACAGATAGATACAGTCCCTAAGGCCATACCCCCACAGCCTACTTCCTCTGGCTATACCAAACTTTCCTACAGTTACCACTTTTTAGTCCATTCAAATAATTAATCTACTAATGAGGTCAGAGCCCTTAGAACATTACTCCATTGCCTAACACCTGCACTGTTTGATGGACATTCCAGATCCAACTAGATAACATGTATCTTCAAAACAGAGAACACATTTTCCCCAACTCTAAGTCATGCAGAAATAGTTTCTGCACTAATCATGCCAGTAACCTAAGAGTTATCTGCTCTACTTTGCCTCGGCAAGAATTTCTACCACCAAGAGAACAAAGTGACCAAAAAGCCCAGTAGAGAGACACATGCCAATGAATTAAGGTGAGGTGCCACCTCGGGCAACACTGAATAGTGCTGGTACACTGTTAGGTACACAGGGGAGCATGAAGGGAAGGCTACTGCATCGCTATATTTGGTGGGACCCACCACGGATTTGGAAAGGCCTGCCCTGCATCCTCAGAACGTTCATACTCATTTGTATGTTTTATAGTCTAGGCTTTCATGTCTGCCAGCCTTTGAAGCTTCCAGAGGAATTTAGTTTCTGTAATGCTCATGTGAACTCTTAAACAAGCACAAAGAAAGAGGAGAGAGTTGAATGCTATCAAGTTTTGAACAGTCAGACACAGGCAGACAGATACTTCTCAACCCCATGTCTTTGGCTTTCGGGATGATATTCAAGAACTCTTTGAGGGCATCCATAATCATAACAGAAGTAGTAAGTAAATATGTCTTCTCTGCTGATTTCCCAATTCATCTTGGAATTAGGCAGAAATGCAGAATTCCAGAAACTTGGTCTTTGTCCTCAGGGTTCACACTTACTACTGTGACATTTATATGAGCAGGACTCAGAGCTGTCCCTATATGAGTCTTTCTTTTCTTTTTTCTTCCTTATTTAAACTTAAGACATAACCTGCTCCTTGTGGCAAAATGGTTCAGTGATACTATATTGTAGTTCAGAAGTATCAAATATGTTCAGAGTTGTGTGGATTTAGGAAAACTTCTTTTTATCCACTTTAATCTACTAGATTTTAGGGTCCTGAACTTCTAGAGAACAGCATAGATCTCCAGGTAAGCTTTATTTGGGGGCAGGGGGAGTAGATAAGCCAGTATACAAACCTGTCCCATTGTACAGCTGGCTCTACACAATTCAAGTGGTGGAGCCTTCTGTGACCTTTTATTTTTCCGATCTTGTGCTATAGAGCTATGGTTTGTTAGTCTTTATACCACCTAGCATCAGAAAAATAAAAGATTATTTGTAAGGATCCAAGTAACCCAATTTTTCACTGCAGGCAAGACAACTCCTAAAACTGGGCTTGTGGATGAAAATAATGAGGCCTTATCCTTGGGAGGCTCTGGGAAGGAATTCAACCTCATGTGTGAAGGTTAAGCTGTTCTGGCCAATTCCTGTTGGGTGTTTACTTCCACGCAATGTTAATACATAAAGTAGTAAGAACACGCTCTGGCTTTATCAGAATCTCTAGAATTTGTTTGTTTCGATTCTTGTATGTGTGTGTGCGGTAGTAGGGACTGAACTCAAGGGTACTCTACTACTAACTACATTCTCAGCCCTCTTTGTTTTTTATTTTGCAATATGAGTTCTGAAGTAAGAGCCAAGGTCTGCTTTGCTTTCTGCTGTATCCTAAGTGCCTATAACAATGCCTGCCACATAATAAGTGCTCAGTAAGTGTATACACACTGAATGAATGAATGAATGAATGAATGAATGAAGGAATACTGGCTTATGTCGAATTTTAAGTCAATGTTCCCCAAGTTGTTTTGTGTGATGTTAATAGATGTAACACAAAAAAAAGCATTCTGAGTTAAACAAGCAAATGGGTTTTTGGAATGTAGAACTTAACAGTCTTTGCAAAATTACTTTCTATTGAGGATCTCTAGTCAAGGACCAGAGCTAGCAAGTACTACAACTCAAACACAGAGCCTTTAGATATACAGTTGTGTGCACTCAAGTGGCAGGAAACAATGGGATTCTGCATTTCACTCTGAGATCCTTATATCTGAATGCGACAATGTATCGCCTGTGTGGTCTGATTCCCTCTCAGGGGTAACGGGATTTCTTTGTTTAGGTTCTTATAAGTCCCTCTCCTCCTTTCATTGTTTCTACTGGTTCCTAAGACTTGTCTCTGTTTCATTTCTATGGCAACTATCCACCCCTGGAAGGACTGAGATTTCCTCTCGTCTGGAGCCTGAGTCCTGGGAGGGCTTCTGGGCACTGCTAGCTTCCTGCATTTCCTGGATGAAATCATACTCTTCTACCCTAGGACCCCTTGTTAGAACTGAAATCAGAATATTTTGAATTTCATTGGATCCTGTGCTTTGGCGACTGTCAGATAATAAAAATAATACCTAAGATTTATGAGCTTCTAATATATGCCAGGTCCTACAAATTATTTTATATGTTAACTCATCGTCTATTCATTTTACAAAATAAAAGATGAGGCCCACCGAGGATGGGAAACTCACTTAAGTTTACTCAATTGGTCAACAGCAGGGCCAGGATTTAAACTAAACTTTTTTCTACTTACTTATCTTGCTTCTCCAAATGTATTGACCCTCGGCATTGGCAGGCTTGGTGTCCCTGTTAAATATCTATACCTACCCTTCTCCCACCCCATCTGCGTCACATAGCTGTGACTGAAACACCATATGTGGCATTGGGGCTCAAGAAGCCATGTCTTACCCCAATGTCTTCCAAGAAGGCTCTCTGTATTATAGTCAAATATATACGACTCAATTGAGACCACAAAAAATGGTTTGTACACTTGACCCTTCAGGTCGTGAACATTTGCTGATCACCTACTATGTGTCAGGTACCATAAAGGTAAGACTGATCCCGGACACCCCCAACTCCTAGAGCTCTTGGCCAGTGGATGACATAGGTGTGTAGGAATAAAGACTAATTGCACGTCTAATTGGAACTTGTACTAAGAGACCTGTAACTTGGCTGACACACTTCACCAAACCTTCCCTTTATTGCATAGTGTAACAGGATGCATACACATCTGTGTCATCCCTTGTCTCAGTTACACATGTAAAAGTGACTGAAAATAATGCATCTTAAATGTTAAAGATTGCTCCCAGTACTTAGGAGGCTGAGAAAGGAGGACTGCAGGTGCAAAAACAGCCTCAGCAACTTAGTGAGACACTCAGCAACCTAGCAAGACCCTTTTTGAAAATAGAAAACAAAAAGGATGGATTGAGAGGTAGAATGCCCCTGGGTTCAATCTCTAGTCAGTCACACACACACACACACACACACACACACACACACACACACACGTGTTAAAAATCTATTGACATTTTACTGAGTACAGGCAGAAGTATTAGCTCAGTCTACACCATTCAATGCAAGTAGCCAGACCAAGAAAAAACATCATCATTAAAATAATTTCTAAATATGCATGAAACCATGACTAATTTATAACTATGCCCCAAAGCAGAACATCTGCATGCATAGACTTACAGTTCAAGTGAATTGCCTTCAAAGTAACTTGAAGGAAACATCTACCTGTTTACCTGGTTTCACGCCTTATTAGGTACTAAAAAAGAAGCAGACAGCTTCTAACAGGATAGATGTAAAAACAAGGAATCCTACTGCAGAGAAAGCTATTTCTGAAGGCTCACCAACATGGGATGGAGATGAAACCTAGTGAAACTTGCATCCAGAAAAGGTATTTAAGCAACTCAGTAAGGTGCACACAATCACCTCTTACTGAGGAAAATTGCACCCTAGCATTTCATTCCAATTCATCCCCTGGGGCACACGCACCTCATTTTCTCTACTGCTAAAGATGTTTCAAGAGCCAAAGTCAGGTTGAGTTTCCAGCCTCTAGTCTTTTCTTTGTCTGCAAACTGTCTTAAAATAAAACATATGTTCCTTTTAGGGAACATAGGGGGAAATATCAGAAGAACATTAACTGCCACTTTATAGGGTTTGATGACAGCTGCCAGATGCTTTGATATTGTTCCATTTGTACTTCATGGACTACATGCCAAGGTGGGCCCCATCCTGTTTTGTGCAGAGACCACTTGATCGGCAAGAGGAGGAACCAGGAGCTGACCCTCAGTGTGAAATCCCTGCGGCCAAACACCTTCACTTCTCTAGCCTGTCATGGGTGAATGGTTCATAAACCCCTGAAATTTGGCTCTGTTGAAAATTAGCATATTTGGTATGGATTATATCCAAAGGTCTTAAAAAACTGATGAGACGGGACATTGAGAAGAGTCTTCTGCTCCAATCCACAGCCCTGCACAAAGATGAGGTCTAGAGAGGAAGGGTTTAAAATGGGCACCGCGACACGTCCTGCTCTTATCCAGCCCTTCTCTGACAGAGCACTGACAGAAGGGGACACCTGACCCAGGCTGTGCATGTTCATTTTTCTTTGCCAGGTTATCAAACAAAGCAGCATTAAAAGGCTGTGAGGACCTGAGCTGTTTTCAGGCAGAATATCCTTCTGGGGTGGCCTAGTAAGGAAGTCATATGCCAGCCAGCCCAGGGGAGCAGAGCAGCCATCGGGATAAACCTATCCTCAGAAGGACACGTACAGGAAGGAAACAGAACAAAGACAGATACGGCTAAGATGAGGAGACAGGCTTATTTTAAAACATTGCTCTGTGGCTCTTGTGAGGAGAAACTGGCAACTCATGGTCAAAATATGAGTCTAAGGCTTAGGAGAGATTTTGTGGTTAGAGATAAAGATCTGGGGGACCAGTCCTGGTTCCCAAACCTCCCGTTTCTCTCCATTTCTGAGCCAGTCCTACTTTCTTGCTCTCTCTTGCCAGGTGCTATGAGGAATAAGAAATGTGACGATGCACATGCTAGCCCTTGGATCAGCTGTGTGAACAATGGAAATTACAATCCTCTCCTGCCAGTGTGGCAGCCCCAGCTTTGAGGAACTGGGACTCTGGAAAGAGAAAAGATCCGCAGGTAGAGAAGGCAGCGTCTTATCTTCCAGAGGCAGCAGGTAAGGAGAGAAAAGGCCTTTTATGGAAAGTAGGACAGCTAGCTGGAGTGGGCCAGGGAAATAGCTGGAGTTGAACAGCTTCTTGTTGGAAGGAGGAGTTGAAACCTCTCAACTGACACCACCACGTGGAGCCACATCAGAGAAAAGCTCTAGGAACTGCTGAACACCTGTGGGCAGATGGAGGGCAAGCTCTGCCCAATGCTTGGCACTTCCGGCCACATCAGTTGACCTCCCATCCTGTTCTTTCTCCCTCACCCCCTTAGAGACTTCCTTCTTGGGAACTGGCTGCTCACCAGGTCCACTGCCTCATGGCCATCTTGAGCTTCATCTCACCTTTTAGAATTCTCTAAACCTTCAAACTCTATGGCTAATTTCCAATAAGTAAATAATCTTTTTTATTTCTGCCTAAAACCGATGGTTTGTATTCTGTTTACAGATAAATCCACTGGTCATGCATTTATGTCTCTCATTTAAATTCAGTTTTTTTTTTTTATTTTGAAAAAATAAATTCTCTCTTGATTTTTTGACCCAGTGGGAATGAGGAACCACTAAACAGCCTTCTCTGACCTGCTTGATAATATTGCATGGAGCCAAAGTCATCTCCCTTTCTGCCATTCTATTTTCACTTATCTCCTCCTCTTTCTCTGTATCTTTTCTTTCAGGAAAAGCAATTATGCAAATGTTATGCTACTGGTATGCAACAGCACCATAGTTACCATTAACAATGAGGCCTCCCCTAAAATATGTCAAAGACCCAGTGAACAGTAGCTTAATTTTATTTTACTTTTTTTAGTAGTATTGAGGATTGAATTCAGTGGCGTCCTACCTCAAGCTACATCCACAGCCCTATTTTTGTATTTTATTTGGGAGTGGGGTCTTGATAAAGTTGCTAAAATTCTTGTGAAATTTTAGAGGCCTTAAACCCATAATCCTCCTGCCTCAGCCTCCCAAATACTGGAATTACAAGCCTGTGTCACCACACCTGGCTAAGAGCAGCATTTTTTAACATTAACAGCCTCAAGACCAGGCTCTGAGGAGTAAATGAGATGATAGAGTAAAAGGTGTATGAAAACCAAATGCACCCGTGCTTGGCTGTTGCCTGATCACTCTCTTGTGCAAGCTGACAGTCTCTCCTTCCATTCAGTGTACTTAGCACACACCTGTAATCTCATTGCTTGGAAGGCTGAGACAGGAGGATCGTAGGTTCAAGGACAGCTTCAGCAAATAGTGAGTCTCTCATTAACCTAGAAAGATTCTGTTTCAAAATTAAAAAAAAAAAATAGAAATAGGGGCTGAGGATGTAGCTTGGAGGTAGAATACCCATGGGTTCAATTAAAAAAAAAAAAGGAAAAGAAAGAAAGAAAGCACAATTAAGGAAATGCACTTGCTAGTTAGTGACTGGAGATGGTATGTACCGTGTGTGAAGGATGCATGGGCCACCCGTAACCATGACAGCTCGGGAGGCGGCTCAGTTTCCTCTTACGCTCCATCACCCCCATGACTGAGCATCACATTCCTACATGTGGTTCTCTAGGTTGACAGTTTTCCTTTGTTCCAGTGGAACCCATACACTGAAATATTCCATCACATAAAATCCAGTGTAGGAACCTGAAGAAACTGCCTTATCAAAAGAGCCCCTCTCACAGGAACAGTCAAGTTAAAGCAACAGCATCAAAATCCAAAACAAAGACCCCACCCACGGCATATTCTACAGAACATATTCACTGAATAAATCTCATCTTTTGTGGCCACTGCAGATTACTCTGGACAGTTTATGGTGGAGAAACCCTCTTGTTTTTCTTAAAAATGAATACTTAAAAGAGATATACGACATCATTTCAAAACTTTAGTTTTTCAATGCAAAGAATATGAAATTTAATCTTCACATTTTATTAAAGATCACCAGTACTTGATAGAATTATTTCCTTCTAGGGCAACAAAAAGTTTCAAATTAGAAATGCATTTAAACATTTGAAATCTCAGAAAAAATAAAGCAGAATGTTATCATTTGCCTTTAAACTGTCTTAATGTTGGCAGCTTACCTCTGTTTCAATACTCTCTGGTCAATTAGTCCATTATCAAGGTTCTCTGATGGATGGAAAGATGGCATCTGTTCCCTATGGCTGACTGGACTGGAGAACTGTTCATCCCTGCAACCAAAAAAGAAGAGCTGGTTCAGGGGGTCTTCAACAGGAGCCACAGCCGCGGATCTCACAGCACCCCTGGGGGTAGAGGGCAGCCCGTGATAAACATTATAATCTGAATCCATGGCCAAGCTCATATGAGATATTTGACTAAAAGAAATGAAGAGAGGCTTGGCATGGTGGCACATGCCTGTTGGGAGGCTGAGACAGAAAGATAACATGTTACTGACCAGCCTCAGCAACTTAGCCAGGTCCTCAGCAACTTAATGAGACCCCGTTTCAACATAAAATAGGACTGCGGATATAGCTTGGAGATAGCAGGCCCCTGAGTTCAATCCCCAGAATACACACACACACACACACACACAGAGGAGAATCTTTCCAAATCATCTCATTTAGGGAGTCCTATATGCTAGGAAGTAGATTGGTGCCAATTCATGATGCTGCTTTTGTCATCTGTTGTTTCCTCCACCCTTTGGTGCTGGGGACCAGACTCAAAGCCTTAGCCATGATAGGCAAGTGCTCTACCACTGAGCTACGCCTCTCCCCACCCCTGGCCCTCAATCTGTCCTATTTTTAAATGGGGCTAAGATAATCTTTTCCTGTGTAGAATGATAGTGATAATAGGATATACCTTTCTTAGTTGATATTTTTATTTACCCAAATAAAATGCTTAGTTCTGTCAGTTATCTACTCTATTTCCTGTTATTTTGGGGAAACATTTATTATCTGTTAAATCTCATCACCTTCAGGATCACACCCCCTTATTTTCCAATGGATACAACTGAAGTCTATAAGTGAAAACAGTTTGCCCATGTCCACAAACTAATCAGTAACAGTGCAAGGATTTGTACACGGTTTCCCCAACTTTCTGTCCAGTGATTTTTCTACCAGAATGAACAAGAATAATGAACAAAAAACAACAGTAAATAACCTCTTATCGCATATTTTTATAATTTGTTTAGTTCTGAATAAAATGTCAAAACTCCTGTCCAGAAGTGGCCTATAAATATTTCATAAAATAACATTGCAGGCAACCATTGGCCATTTAAGTGAAATTTGCACTCAAGTTGAGACTCATATAATAATACCTCTGATCTAGAATGCTAAACTCTTTTTCTTTCTTTTTTTTTTTTTTTTTTTTTGGTGGTACTGGGGGTGAAGCCCAGGGGCCTTTCTACCTCCAGGCTATACTCCCAAACCTATTTTATACTTTATTTGGAAACAGGGTCTCACTAAGTTGCTGAGAGCCTCACTCAGTAGCTGAGGCTGGCTTTGAACCTGTGTGATCCTCCTGTCTCAGCCTCCCAAGCATGGGGATTACAAGCTTGGGCCACCACGCCCAGTCCCTTGTAAGTGCTTAAGAAGGGGCCCAAAACTTCATTTATTCTATTCTCTTCATTTTACATTTAAGAGACTAAAAAAACAAAAAGTAAGAAAAAAAGACAAAACAAAACAAAACAAAATATTCAAGTGTGAAATGAGTAGCAAGTGTTGTAAATACTGTAACGGAGATTTGGAATCAGTCTTCTTCTCCTTCTCCTTCTCCTTCTTCTTTCTTCTTCTTCTTCTTCATCTCCTTCTCCTTCTCCTCCTCCTCCTCCTCCTTCTTGTTCTTGGTGATAGCGAATGGATCCAGGGACATTCTACCTCTGAGCTACTCCCAGTACTTTTTATTTTTTATTTTGAAACAGGATCTCACTAAGTTGCTGAAGCTGGCCTGAAACCTGCAATCCTCTGCTCTCAGCCTCTCAGGTACTGGGATTGGGATTACAGGCACACACCACCATGTCTGGCTGGTATCAGGTGTTTTGATACCTAATTTTAAGTTTTCTATGTTTATTAAGCACTTTCTTCAAGGGTTTAATCAGATGGTAGATTTTCATATCTTTCTACTGTCGTTTTCACTTGATAATATGTCAAGTGATGATATATTTGACAATAAGCAAATATAACCAACAAGCATTCTCTTGTCACATGTAATTCTGATTTTACACCTGAATAATTTAACCTAAATAGGAGACAATAGAATCTTTAAAGCAAGTTAGCTGCTGGTTGGGTAGAGTGACAAACTGCTTCCCACTCATAAATCCCAGTACAACCAGTGTTCCCAGTCTTAGCTACATTTGAAAGTAGCTTTCTTAACCAGACTAACAAAGGTTCATAATTAACAAAAGACAGTTTTTGTCTGGGAAAGTGATGAGAGATTTGCTGCTCTCCAGAAATTATGATACACGTAACATCTGTGTGAATTAGCAAGGAGCTAGGCATGTACTATAATACATTCACAACATACAGATGAAGAGACAGGAGTGCCGACATTTAATATAATCCATCCAAGTCGGTAGTAGGACCAGGAATGAAGCCCAGATTTCCTGGCAGTCCAGCCAGTTCCCATTTACTAGAGAATATTATAAACCATCTGCAGTAGAAACACGGCTGCCTGCTTTCTTCTAAGCTGTGCCTAAGGCAATACCAAGATTCCAGTCAGCTGAGAGAAACTTCCAGGCTAAAGTCCTCCTCATCCAAAAAACACAAGGAAATTACTCTGTGCTGGCTTTGAACTCCACACTCGCCCTTTTGCTAGAAAGGAGTAAAAGCTCGCAATGAGAACCTCACCAGAAGGCAGATGTCCAAGACTATGCCAAAACAGTGTTGAGGAAAAATCTTTCCAATAGCTCAGTTGGGAGAGCTTCCAGTCCAGCTGTAGGCCAGCTTTTCAAGGATACCTGTCCTCCTCTATGTCCCAAATATTGAAATATTCTATAAATCAAATTACTTAAGACAAATCTCTATAGCATTTTTTCTTATCAAAGAGAAGGAAATATCTATATTTACAGATCTAATTTTTAAAAAGGTAAAATATAGAATAGATATCATCAAACATCAGAATCTTATTTTTTAAAATGTTTTATTGGTATATTGCAATCTCATATCATAATGTAAATCATGTTATACATTCAAATAGTACTTGGGGACCACCCCCCACCCCAGAGAATCTTATTTTTTAAATTAATAATTTGTTTGTAGCAGACATTTAACCCTAAAAAGTCTTGCAAAAAAAAAAAAAAACCTCTTGAATATAAAAATATCAAATAAGAAGGCCCGAAAGGCTCCTGAGGAGTAGATTTATAAAATGAAAATTTTAACTTTATTAAAGCTATTGTCAATACCTTTTATTGCAGAACTCAGTGATTAAAAAAAAAAAATAAAAGCACCCCCCAAGTCTCAGAGCTTTTATGAGTCACCATGAATTTTTCTACATGATTTCTTTGGAGAGCCAGCATAGCATTTATTATTCTAAGGATACTCTCAAGGAATTAGGAAACTCATTTGCTGCCAGGGTGTTTAGAAAATTATATTGGAAAACTGCTAGAAGAGAGTATAAAATGAGTTACTATGGGGGTCCTTAGCTGATAAAAAATAAATACATAAATAAGTAATCTGTTTGGGGAAAAAACAAAGCAGTAGTCACAAATGCACTTTGCAAGCCCTGGTTTTTAAACCTGATCTGCATGAGTCCATTTCCAGTTCTTCACTTACTTTTCTACTACTTGTTCACAGTATCTAAGAGAGGAACTGCCTGCTCATAGGACTTCCCTAAGAATGGAAGTCAACAGAAAGAGTGGTGAATATAACAGAAGCTCCCCTTGATACATAAAATTTTGCAGAGTGCCCTCTACTCACATATTAGGAACACTGTACAATTTATCTGGAAATGGTTACCGTTTTCAAAGAGCTTTAAACCTCAACCGTTAAGCAACAGCCACTCATGAAATACTCACGCTGAGGCTGCTTCAGTTTGTGTGACCAAGGCTGTCTCTTGGGGGCTTCCAGAATACCACAGTCTTTGACTGTTCTGCTTATATTTTTTAATTAAGTCCATCAGAACAGCCTGGTGCCCAATTTTCTTTACCAGTTGCTGGACCATCCGGTCATTAAGTGCCAGGAGAGCAGCCCCACTTACTTCTTCCTCTGAGAAAAAAGAAAAAAAGTTTCTCTATGGCTTTCCAGTCAAACACTGTAAAACAGACATTGTAAACAGGCAGAACTATCCTGGTGTTAAAAGAATCACTGAAAATTGTCCTCTGCAGTTATAAAGTTATCCATATTTTTTGGCAAAGATATTGCATAATTCTAAATTAATGTCTGATTCTAAGAAAGTATCAGAACAGGGATTCCCATTAAAACTTTTTACTTATACTTTTATGCCCTTTCCCAGTTTTAGCTCTAACAAGCATCATTTTTATAAGGCAAAAAAAATCTTCTGAGAAAATGATCCTTAATAATATCTTCTAGGCAATATCAAATACCTATATATCTAACACTGCATAAAATGCCTACCGGATTATATAAAACAAAATCTATATAAAATGTATATATCAAATACATATTTTAAGTAACTCTCAAGACTTTGAGTTCCTCTTGAAATAGATTCTCCCCTGATAGTAGGTAAAGTGGAAGGTAAAATGGTACGTAAAATGGAAACTGACACAGTCAATAAAATAAAGTAAAAGTTCTCTGCCCCCACATCCACTTCCACATGCTCACAGACATCAAGCAACAAAGGTAATTTTTAAAAACAGAGGACACTCAGAATATCTAGGCTGTTCAAGTAACATTTTTTGAAAGTGTAAACAACTCACCTTGAAACCTAGGAACTAGCTCTCCTAAGTTTTTTTCCACCAACCAAGTGCAGACCTGTTCAACTGACCAAGTTTCCATTGCTGTATCCTGAAAATAATACACCTGTAGAATATAAAGCCAGGGAAGGTTTCTCCAGCAGTTTGCAGTTTTTTTTTTTTTTTTGGCTGCTGTTCTTTGACTTTTTTTTTAGAACAATCAGCTTCTTCTTCTGCTAGACTCCTTTAGATTCTCAATAGTAAGCTTTTTAGAAATGAACCTTTTAAAACCAACATTTAAAATTTGCTAATAAAACAAACACTCATGTTAAAAGCATGACTGATTTTAACTTCTTGTCCAGTCTAGTCTCATCTTTCCTATTTCTTAACCTTCTACTTTTTTCCCCACAGGCATCCCTTGCTTTACTAGCAGACAGCCAGTGCATACAATGGTACCCAACCCTGTACCATTAACACCCTGGTTTCTTCACAAAGAAAAGAAAGGTGTGAAATCATCAGGAAGTGGTTGACATTTACAAAAAGGGTGGGCAGGGGAGAAAGGGAGAATGGATCATAAAAAAAATAGCATGACAGAGATACTTAGTAAACCAAGCCTGTTTAACCCCTTGCTGCTTCGGCAGCAGAGGGAGAGCTGGTAGCCACTTCTTGCTCTGGTTTTAACAAGACCAGGAATTAGGAGCCAAAGACTTAGGAGAATCTGGCAATGCCCATCCTTTCTTCCATTATTACTCTCACATATCCCACTCAGTTCTAGAACTTTATTAAACATAAGTATAACTGGTAAGATAACTAGAATTATCTAGCATCTTGATTGATTTTTTTTTTTTTACTTATTTGGGAAGATTAAAAACTGGAAAATATATGTTAGTAATTGTCTGAGAGAAGCACATACAGAATTTTTAACATATATTCTTTAATTACTGAGCTATTTTTGCATGCCACTATTCTCCAACTACCTAGTTTACCAATCTCAGTATTTTATCCTAGTTTAAAACAAGTATTTTAATTTCAGTAATTTTCCCTTTTTCTCTTAGGTGGCTCATTTCCTGTTTTTATAATTCAAACCAAAGAACTTCTAATGGATTGGGCAGAAACTAGAGAAATAATAAACCTCAAATACTTTAATCTTTTAACATTATGTTTGATTTCAACTTTTAGCCTAAATGATATATATTTACTTGTACAGTAAGATATTGACTATTTTGTAAAGGCAGAAAAAAAACTACTATTGATAGAATGGAATCATAAGTAAGGATACAAATATTTATTAGATTATGAACTTAAATATGATTTCTGGGAAGTTCTAAAAGTACATATCTTCTATTTTGTCATTTCCATATAAGTTATAATTACTAATATCATGGTAAGAATGGTAAAAAGGATTTTACCTGTTGTACTTGACGATCTAACAATAACAGCCTTCAAAAATAATTTCCTAGAAAATAAGTACACTTCAAAGTAATGAGCAATGTATTCATAAGAATTCACAAATACTAGGTTGAAAAATTGAAGACAAGGGTTAAATATAGAAGATATCTTTCTGAATTACAGCAGTGGGTTTAATTTGCTATGACAAACAGTAGCCACAGAACTCCTCCCCTAGGCTAAGCAGCAATATCAGGGTGTGAAAAGTCATTATTTGCGAGACTCTGGTGTAAATTAAAAATCACACCTTTCTGTCACACTTCTTGCTTCCTTGTGAAAAGTAGGACTTAGAAAAATGGAAAAGAAAGAGGGAAAAAAGAAAAAACAATTCTCTAAGCTCCAAGATTAAAAGGTATGCCAAGCAGAAGATACTGCCTTGCAGCCAACCATAGATGGGTAAAAGGAAATTTGAAAATAAAATGAGTACTTGGAACCAAACACATGTTTCTTAATTTGTAAGCTTTAACTCCAAGTTAACTTCTGGCAAAAACAAAAAAGTTTTCAAATTATAACCTCATATATACATAATAAAATAAAAATAGTTTTTGCCCATAATTTTTTGGAATATTTAATCAAATCAAAGCACTCCTTAAGCAATGTAATAACTATAAGTAGCAACCTTACAACTTCCTCATATAAATAATGAATGTGTTATTGATGCCCTTCTACACCATGAAGGAATAAATATATATCAAATGAGAAAAGCTGTATCTAGTAGCTTTACTCAAAGTTACAGAAACATCTGAAAAGACTTCAAAATGTGAGGTCAAATATTATCTGTAAATATTTTATGATGCAAAAATAAAGAAATAAAGAGAATTAATAACAACATTATGCATGGATGCTCTAGCAAAACCATTCTCATTATTTAAGTAATATTTCAATAAAAGAAATGTGCATTAAATGTTAAAGGGCCTTATCTAATTAAAGCCAGGAAGAGTTAAGACATTAGGTGAAGCACCCTAAATAAGAACAATTTTTATTTAATAAATTTGTTAAATTTCCAATGAAGATAATAGGGCAAACTGCTATGTACATGATTTATCATTTTTAGAGGCTATAAAAGCATCAACCACACACAAAAAAAAACACTTTTAAGAAAATATAACCGGGCATGGTGGCACACACTTGTAATCCCCGCTCTTGGGAGGCGGAGACAGGAGAATCGCGCAGGTTCAAAGCCAGCTGTGCTGGCTTAAGAGACACTCTTTCCAAATAAAAAAGTATAAAAAAAAAATAGATCTAGGAGTGTAGCCCAGAGGTAGAAGGGTTTCCAGGAACCCTAGTACCACCACCAAAAAAAAAAAAAAAATATATATATATATATATATATATATATATATATATATATTTCACTTTTCTTTTCTTTTTCAGTTTTTATTTCTATTTTACTGAAGTTCATAAGCTGAAACAACAAAAAGATCCCCAAGAGTTTGCTGGGAGAATATGGCTTCTTCCAAGTTAAAACCTCATTTTTCATTGTGGCTGTACTTTAAGGGACAAACCATTTATAAAAAGTCAGGTCCTGCCAGAGAAAAAGAAGAAAAACCAAGGTACAAAGATAGGGATGTGCCTGTCACATAGCTCAGTGTCTGGGCGAGTTTGTTGGGTGGATTCTTGAGGGACACGAGGCAATGACAGTGTAGCCCTTCAGTGGAGTTCCACGTCTCATCCACTTGGAGCTGATGTTCATCCCAATCATCACCAGGCCAAGGCTGGAGGAATAAAAGTTGTAATAGTCAACTAAAATACTTTAGTCATTCAAATGCTTACTGCCTGGATACCCAGAGCTAAATGAGTGGTGATACTCCCAAATTAGAATTCTTAACAAGAAAACAAGACATGATAAGCACAATATAATTGGCATGGTTTGTATCTACAATCTTTCCTGAAGAGCTCATGAGTTAATGTTTAGAGATGATATGATTAAATCACAAGGGTTCTAATCTCATTAGTGGGTGAATCCATTGTAATGGATTTATTCGGTGGTAACCAAGGCAAGGGGCGTATGGCTGGAGGTGGGGAGGTAGGCCTTAGGGTCTGTACATGTGTCCTTGACCCCCTTCATAAGCTTTCTCTCTTGCTTCTGGCCTCCATCATGTGAGAGCAGAGCCCTTGCACACGCTCTTTCTCTGTTCCCTGTGCCTTGCTCTGAGCTCTTCAGGCTTCACCTGGCCTATGTGGATTGAACCACTGAAATCTCCAGAACTGTGAGCAAATATGTCTTTCTTCCTCTTAAGTTGTTGTGATTTTTTTTCTTCACTGACTGGAACAATAATGCAGAAACAGTCACGATGAGTCCTTTAGAAGCTCTACAGAGATGGATTTTCCCTACTGTCACCTGGAAATGGATAAATCTTAATTTGGAATCTAGCATCTCTAATACATAGTCAGATGCGTTATCCATTGTGCCACTGGCCCGTGCTTGATTTGCAATCTAAATGAGAGAGTTTAGATAAGTGAAAGAGTTGGAAGAAGTGGAATCAATTGTGTGGTTTTCTTTCTTTCTTTGTTTTGTTTTGTTTGGATTTTTTTTACCTAAAAGCAGACCACACTGCCTATGAATGGCAGCTACTCAGTAGTGAATAATAGGAGACAGGGCTGAAGATCACTGAAGAGCTTGGAACATTGAGCTAAGAGCTAAGAGTATATGGATATATTTTAACATGGGAGTCACTGGACTGATAGCATGTTCCAAGCTTAAGTAAAAAGGTTTTTTAGGCAGCCAAGTCAGGTAAATGATAGGAAAGGATTCTTTCTTGAAATTAATGTTGCATAAGATGGAAGAGTTTAGCTTTTGTTGCACAGTCATATAAACACCAATTTTCCTTCATTTTTTAAAAAACATACATGTCTAATTGCTGAAACACCTATGAAAACAAATCTTTTAATTTTTTAATACATCTTGATCAGAAAAGTAGTGAGATTTGCAATGCTAGCAGATGGCAAGCACATGAAGCACACCCAAGGGTGTCAGTATTTATGAAGCTAGGCCATCTGAAACAACCAGTTTTATGCATACAAGAATCTATTATCAGTACTTTTTATGGCTGAAACTACAGATTAATGTTTTGATTTTGTAAAAACTCATAAGTCTTTATTTGTTCTTTTTTGAAAATTTATCAGAGATGTCTCTAATTCGCGTCACTCTCCTACTCCAGAAATTTGAGGAAGAGGAGAAGTGGTGAAAGCAATAGGAATAACTTTAATTTTACACTTTTACATTTAAAAAGAAAAAAATTATTTGGAAGGTAAAAATAAGATGATGAACAAAAGTAGGAATGAGGCAGAGTCCCAGGTCTATCGAAAATCTGTGTCATAAACACCCAGGTCTTTTGTTCTTGGAATCAAACTTGTATTTCATTTTTCCTTGTGCATAGTTGACTATCAAAGCTCATGGAATAGCTGGGTGTGGTGATACATGCTTGTAATTAATCCCAGCTGAAGAGGCTGAGGCAGGAGGATCACAGGTTTGCAGCTAGGCTCAACAATTTAGTGAAATCGTGTTTCAAAATAAAAATATAAAATAGGGCTGGGTGTATCTCAGAGGTAGAGTGCCCCGGGGTTCTATCTCCAGTACCAAAAACAAACAAGCAAACAAACAAACAAACAAAACTCATTGAACAGAAACACAGATCACCCCTCCACCCCTGTTCCTGTTAGAGATGGAAGTCTTAATAGCCTAAAGTTGTCTATTCTCTCAGGATTTGTACATTGCAATTCATATCCATATATGGTTGTATGTTTACTTACTATGGCTCTAGTGGGAAACTTAAAAAATAAGACATAAAAGAGGTAGAAATGCTTGACAAAAGGATCTGTATGACCAGATGTTAAAAGGTAATATACAATTATAATGTATATAAAAGCACAGTGCCAGAGCAAAAGAAAAGAGATTATTCAGACAATTGAAACAGAATAGAAACCCAGACACAGAAATATACATATGGCAGTGTTAATAGTTTCCAAAATTAGTGGCAAAAGAAGGGATTATTGAAAATATTTTAAATAATCATATCACCTATAGAATAAATTCCTTAGATTAAATATTTAAACAAAAATTAAATGAATTAAAATAATCTAAAATAATCATTCATAACATTGAAGATGAATGGATTTGACTTAAAAATATGAAAGTATTTGTGGATATATATTATATTATAGAACTACTAAAAAGATAAGCATACCAGAAAAAAATTGGACTAGGCAATTCATAAGCAAAAGTTTAATGTTTTTTGTCGGTCTGAGAATGGAACCCAGGGCCATTTGACTTCTGGGTTACACCCCGTACCCTATTTTTCATTCTTTATTTTGAAACAGGGTCTTACTAAGTTGTGAAGGGCCTTACTAAGTAGCTAAGACTATCTAGGAACCATGATCCTCTGGTCTTAGCCTCTCTAATGCTGAGATTACAAGCATGAGTCACCATGCCTGGCTAATAATAATAAAAATAATTAGACAAAATAACAATTTATTTACTCTATTGAAGAATATGGAGAAAGAAAATTAGCAGGTTGGGTGTGGTGTTATATGCCTAAAGCTCTGCTAATCAGGAAGTTGAGGCAGCAGAATTATAAATTCTGGACCAGTCTGAGCAACTTAGTAAGAAAAAAAAAAGGCTGGAGATGAAACTCACTGGTAGTGTGTACCCCAGGCTCAACCGAGTACCCTAAAAAAATAATTAGCAGCAAGAGTACAAGGTCAAATATTTTCTTGAACATTTTTAAATTGTTAAGGGGAGTACGAATTGGTACAAAGTTTTCCTTCATGTTATTTACATTTTGTAGATGAAAATCCTTAAGTTTTCAGAGATAACTCACTTAAAGTTTCATCAATTATGATGGGAAGAAGGCTTTTAATTGCAATCCAAATAACTTTAACACCTACTGGTAAACTTCCAAAGCCTTCAGAATGTTTCTACCCTTTGACCCCAAAATAACATTTCTAATACCTGAGGACATAAGCAGAAATGGCCACAAAGGTGTGTGCTACAGTAATAGAAAAGAAAATCAGTTGTGCAGACTAAATTTCAACAACAATAACTGGCTAATGGATGGTAGCAAATTATATTTAGAATGCAATAAAGCATAGATTAAAACTTTTGCTTCAAGAAAAACAACAAAATTGGAGTTGGAGATGTAGCCTGATGGTAAAGTGCTTATATAGTAAGTTCTGGGTTTTATCCTCAGCATGAATGGATGGTAGGAAGGAAGGAGCCAGTTATGGCTCAGTAATCCTAGGACATTGGAGGCTGAGACAGGCGGATAGGAGGGTTGAGGACAACCTCAGCAACTTCATGAGACTTTCAGCAACTTACTGAGACCCTGTTTCCAAGCAAAAATTAAAAAGGGCTGGGAGTGTAGCTCAGAAGTAGAAAGCTCCTGGGTTCAATCCCTAGTACCACTCACTACCATCACCACCACAAGGAAAAAAAAAAAAGGAAAGGAAGAAAGAAAGGGATATGCTGTCCATAATAAAATTTATGGACAGCGCAAAGATGGTAAAGCACGCACTGAAAGGTAAGAATGGTTTTCTCTGTTGGGTGGAATTTAATTGAGCATTTCATTTTCTAATTTGCCATGCTGAAAATAACAAAAAATATTTGCAGATGATTGCTGGCAAGGCTTCCAGTCCATTCATTGTATACCAGAATATCAAAGCCCAGAGCACCCAGCCAAATCTTGTTTGAAAAAGTGGTTTTTAGTGACTTTATTTCATTTTAAAATGGAAGATTTCACAAATCTGGAGACTGGATTTCTCTTGAAAAATCAGAAGTTCCATCAGGGCATGGTGGCATACATTTGTAATCCTAGCACTTGAGAGGCTGAGACAGGAGGATCTTGGGTTGGAGGACAGCCTCAGCAATTAGTGAGACTCTCATCAACCTAGTGAGACCTTGTTTTTTTAAAAAAAAATAGGGCTGGGAGTGGTGTGTAGCTCAGAAGTAAAATGCCCCAGCACCACAAAACAAACAAATAAACAAACAAACCCCACAAAAGTTCTGTTTCTGAATAGTGGCTGCTCTACTGGAAGATGATAAGCAAGACTCTGAGGGCCCCCCAGGAGAGTGAAAACAAAGTCTGAAACAAGCTGGATCTTAGATGGCTAACAGTGGTCACCTTTTTTTTTTTTTTTTGGTGGTACTGGGGGTGGAACCCAGAGGCTTTCTACCTCTGGGCTATACTCCCAGACCTTTTTTATATTTTATTTGGAAACAGGGTCTCACTAAGTTGCTGAGAGCCTCACTAAGTAGCTGAGGCTGGCTTCGAACCTGTGCCATCCTCCTGTCTCAGCTTCCCAAGTGCGGGGATTACAAGTGTGCACCACCACGCCCGGCTAACATTGGTAACTTTTGAAAAAAGAAGGTTCTAAGAAGTAGGACAGATCTCCAAGGATGTGTGTGTGTGTGTGTGTGTGTGTGTGTGTGTGTGTTGTGTGTGTATACAATACACTTATTTCTATACTGATTAACTTTTTAAAATATATTTTAATACACTTATTCCTATACTGATTAACTTTTTAACTCCTAAAGAAGTAATAATAATAATAATAATACATTTTTGCTATGGCAAACTTTGTTCATAGATGATGATGCTTCTGTTAGAATTTGGGTGTTGAATCAAGAGTCAAGGAAACAAAACTTCATGTGTCAAGAAGTTCCTGGCAACTAGAGCCTTCAATTAAAGTGAACGAGCCTTTATGGAGCATAGATACAGGCTTAATGTAATTCTCATACATAACTCAACTTGTACATGATAGTGCAGGTGAGAATTGCTTGTTTTATAGCTCTGAAATGGTGGCAAGAACTTACATTACTAAAATATTACAGTTATTATACCGTTTCTTTGGAGTCCCATTTGTTAGGATACATGACAGGGGATTTCTGCATCTTCCTATAATGCTTAGCTGGTGGAGCTGAGTAGTGCTTACTCTGACTTTGTAGATGTCTTTAAAAAGAAAGGGACAGAGACAAAAGATAGTGGATTTTTTTTTAATGTGGTGGAACTCAAACAGATGGGAGGTTGGGGACAAAAAGACAGGGGAGCCCATAACTCTCCCACAGGATTGGTACAACATGTGTGATCGATACTCATGCTTCTCCCAGCCCTGACTTGTTTGGAAAGAGGCCAGGACGCTCAAACATGTTGGTATAAAGCCACTCTTTTTTAGAATTGGCTAAGTAAAATGGTACCAATTTGTGTGTGGGTGGGTGTGTATGTGTGTGTAAGAGGGAGAAAAAGAAAGAACACACAGGACCAAGCAAATAAAAGTTTGTGAGGATGGAGAGTAAGAAGAAGAGGAAAAGGTTATTGTGAATGATAATGAATAAATAAAAAATAATTATACCTGAAATATAGACTATAGGGACTGTAATAAAATATAGCCACCGTAGGTAATTTCTTGGCAAACAAGTCTTTATATTTCAGTCTTAATTCTGACCTTGCTCACTTCTACCATTCTCTGATTACATTTGGGATCAATGTGTCACATCAAGATAAAGAGAGAGACATTTGGAGGGAGAAGAAAGAAGAAAAAGTTTTCATCCATTTGGCATTTTAAAAAGGTTCAAATACAAAAAATATACATTCAGGCTAGAATCCATAAATCCAGGCAGCAAACTTGTCATTTCAAATATCTAGTTACTTGACAGAGATATGTCTGAGCACTTGCTCCTGGTAAAGGCCTTGGGGAGATGCCCAAGGAAATGGGAAGGGCAGCCTGCTGGAGGCTTGATCCTGGCTTGACTGTCCACTGCTCAAACCAACCCTTTTGTCCAATTCTCTGATTCCACCTTGGGTTATTCCCATTCCTGGTACAGTTTTTCATCTTGCTACAGACATACTTGAATTTTATTTTTAAAAGTGTATTTTCCAAGCCGGGCATGGTGGCGCACGCTTGTAATCCTTGTGCTTGGGAGGCAGAGACAGGAGGATCATCGCGCAGGTTCGAAGCCAGCCTCACTGGCTTAAGAGAACTTGTTTCCAAATAAAAGTATAAAAATAGGTCTGAGATTGTAGCCCGGAGGTAGAAGGGTTTCCAGGAACCCCAGTACCACCAAAAACAACAACAACAACAACAACAACAACAAAAAAAAAGCGTATTTTCCAGCTCACCTAATATAAGTTATTTGGGAGTGCCTCATGAAAATATTAACTCTCAAGCCCCCTCTCAGATATTTTTCTGATTCATTTGGTTGGGGATAAGTTCAGGAATTCTTATGATCAGCCATGCTTGAGAAGCAATTTAAGGATTTTATTAGAATTATTTCTAGATTACAGGGCCTAGCAGGTCAGTTTCCAAAACCATCTCAAAGCATCATTAAGCACAGATCATAGCGCTGACAAAATTTTTATAGCACTTTATAAAACTAATTATGTACATGTCACTGAACTTAAAGTAGCAATATTGTATTAACAGATTTTTATAAAGCATAAGAGTGTAAAATAAATGTTTTGATTGTTTTTAGATTTTTTTATTGTGATTAAAATACATTTAATTTAAAATTCACCATTTTAACCCTTTTTGAGTTCACAATTGAGTGACATTAAATAAATTTACATTATTGTGAAAACATCATTACTATCCACTTTTATCATCCAAAAGTAGAAATCTGTAGTCATTAAATTATAACTATTAGCCGGGCGTGGTGGCGCACGCTTGTAATGCCCGCGCTTGGAAGTCTGAGATAAGGAGGATGGCACAGCTTCGAAGCCAGCCTCGGCTACTTAGTGAGGCTCTCAGCAACTTAGTGAGACCCTGTTTCCAAATAAAATCTAAATTAGGTCTGGGAGTAGAGCCCAGAGATAGAAAGCCACTGGGTTCCACCCCCAGTACTAAACCAAAAAATGATAACTACAATAATATCCCATTGCTACATGTTTTGTTCATCCATTTCTCTCAACTGACATTAGGGTTGTGTACACCTTTTGGCTCTCATGAGTAATGCTGCTCTGAACATGAGTGTACAGATAATCTGTTCAAGTCCTTGCTTTTATAATCTACTTTTGATGATTATACAAGCCTAAGAATCATTCACTGTATTCTGACTTCCTACTCCATGCTTGGTATAATGGGAATCAATGTGGCTCTTCCCAATCTGGTAAAATCCTCATATTTCCTAGATGAGGAAGGAGAATTTCAGAAACGCTAAGTGACTTGATACATAGCTAGCTGAATAAAGATACACTTTTTGTCAGGCTCAGTAAAGCAAATAAGATGAGTTGCATTTAAGAATACTGCCAATACATCACATACTTCCTAATATAAGCCAGAAGCCTTGGCAAGCTGACGACTGTGTCTTTTCATCTTTGTGTTCCGTGGTTTGAACACTACAACTCACAGCAGGGCCTCGACATTCTGAGCACAGACACATGTACAATTGCTCTGCAAATATGCTTTGAAGGAAATTCTATTTATGTTGTACAGATGGGGCCAGATGCCTACATTAACCCACAGTGGCTGTTCCCTCGTGCCTCAGCACACTGGTTGCTTCCAATCTGTGGAAAGTTGTGAAAACTGGACCCATTTCTGGGCTGCAGTTTAAGCTCCTTCCAGATGACCAGAGATTTCAAGCAACCTCACTCATGTAGACCATCAGGAAGCTTTAAAAAATAAGGCATTTTTCTCCATATGATAAACATAATATAAAAAGTTTGAAAAGCACAAGGCTAGGCTAGTGAAATGAACCTTGGGAAAACCAGAAGAAACAAAAAAACAATGGCCTAATTTTTACCTTTGACTGCCTGTAAATTTCCAGAGGAGCTTAAAAGCAAGAAATAAGAAAGCTGGTGCCCAGCTTCCACACCAGTTAAATTAAATGAGTATCTCTGGAGAGTCGTTCACAGGTATTAATGCTTTTGTGTACTTATTTTTGTGGCACTGGGACTTGAACCCAAGGATGCTCTACCTCTGTGCTATATTCTCAGCCTTATCTTATTTTGAAACAGGGTCTCCCTAAGTTACTCTGCACTGGCCTAAAACCTGTGATCTTCCTGTCTCTGCCTCTCTAGCGCTGGGATTATAAATGTGCAACACTGTGCCAGACTAAGAATTTTAAAAAGCTCTTCCAGGTCATTGTCGTGTGAACATAGGGCTTGGAAATTGCTGGTGTTAAGCAAAGTATGCAGGACAATCAACATCTAGAAACAAAGAAAGACTACTATGGAAGTACCTCTTTCTGGAGCCTCCTCTAGAATCACATGCAGTCATCTCCCCCAGGACAATCCTGGAGGCCTGCAAGGGGGCAGCAGACAGTGCTGGAAAGAGGCTTTTTTTTTTTTTTTTTTTTTTTTTTTGTGAAACAAGGTCATTCACAAGCCCACATTTCTTCCTCTTACTGCCATCCCTCTCCTAGGTGGGCTCTGGGATTACTGCCAGTGGGATGGAAACAAGAAATTAATCTCTGTCTCTCTCTTTTGGTACTGGTGATATTGGCGATTGAACTCAAGGGCATTCTACTTATAATCTACACTTCCACCACCCCTTTTTAACTTGTACTTTTGAAACGGAGTCTTGCTAGGTTACTGAGAGTCTCTCTATGGTGCTGAGACTGTTCTTGAACCTGTGATCCTCCTGTCTCTGCCTCTCAAGTACTGGGGTTGTAGGCATATGCCACCACACCCAGCTTGTTTCTCCCTTCACCCACTTTCTCTTTGTGGTCCAGGGGCTTGAATCCAGGAGTATTTTACCTCTCAGCCACACCCTCAGTCCTAGTTTATCTTGTATTTTGAAACAGAATCTCACTGGGTTGTATAGAGCCTCTCTACATTGCTGAGGCTCCCTGAGAACCTACAATCCTCCTGCCTCAGCCTCCCAAATACTGAGATTTCAGGCATGCACCACCACATGCAGGTTTTTCTTACTTTTTAAAAACAAAAACCTGAGTCGTAAGGGAAGTTTAGTTCCTTCTCTAGCTTATAGAGTGTCCTGGTAAAATACATAGTAGGACTTCCCCAACCAGGTGGGAGCCCTCTAAGGGAAGAGCACTCAGCCAGGGAGCCAGCAACCTCCCAGCAGCACTGCTGGGGTCTGCACGGTGGGAGCCTCGAGGCCCTGCTCAAAGGGACAGTGGACACTGGAATGGGAAAGTGTCTATGTGTCCAGTGACTGAAGGCCAGACTACCCCTTGCCCCACCTTCCATCCCAGTGCCGCAGTGTTGCCCATGTTGAATAATTTATTACCAGCTCTAGGGCGTAAGGTTGTGGGAGCCCTTGGAAAACTGAAGCTGTGTATTTTTCTCCATAGCCTGGTTGATCTGGGACTAAAAGCCTAATATTAAATTGCTATGAAACAATGAAAGATTTATGTCTTGTGCTCTTGAGCTATTAGGCTAAGATTTATACCTGTGTGCTGATACATTTTTTAAAAAATTAATAAATCATAAACTATTAACAGAAATTGGAGGTGACAAAACAGGAATTAGTTGTACCATGGAGTCATGTTATGTTTCTATTATGACATTTGTTACATAGAAATAAAATTGATCATAGACCTGTGGTTTTTTCATTAGGCTGAATTCTTGCTGGGGCAAGGACTATTTTTTATCCAACATTGTATTGCTGGTACTTAGTACTATCCCTGGCATTTAAGAAGCCATTCACAGGTGAGGAATTAATGAACTGCGTAGGGAGGGGCTCACAGAAGAAGCACAACGCAAAAGAGTCAACAAACGGGGTGAGGGAATGTAACTGGGGATTGGACCAAGGGGCATTCTACCTCTGAGTCACATTCCCAGCCTTTGGAAATAGGGTCTCAGGAAGTTACTGAGGACCTCTCTAAGTCACTGAAGCCGGCCTCAAACCTGTTATGCTCCTGTCTCAGCCTCCCAAGTACTAGGATTATAGGCATGTACTGACACTCCATGTTCACAGTGACAATTTTTTTTTTTTTTTGGTGGTACTGGGGTTCCTGGAAACCCTTCTACCTCCGGGTTACACTCCCAGACCCATTTTTATATTTTTAAATTTGGAAACAGGGTCTCTTAGGCCAGCGAGGCTGGCTTCGAACCTGCACGATCCTCCTGTCTCTGCCTCCCAAGCACAGGATTACAAGCGTGCGCCACCACGCCTGGCTTCACAGTGACAATTTTAATGGTTATCAAACAGATAACTGCAGACTCTGACAGACTCTGATATAGAGGCAACCTTCACAGCTGGAGAAATTATTTTCTCTAGTTACATTTCATAAGACAATTACCTGCTCATACAAACACTATCAAATGTCTTACAGTAAATTGTGATATGTGGTATTCCATCTTAATGCAGTGAAAGTTGGGCTACAGAACAGTGCCAATGATTCAGTTGCAAAAGAAAATAAGGCAGATTTATTCCCACATATTTTCTTTAGGAGGTCTTGAACAGGAAAGCAGTTGCATTGAGCCAATCAGAAGAATGGTACTTTATTATTGGTACTCTGTTCTTAGAACATTTGCATCACAACAAAAGAGGTGTATCTATCATGGGGTACAAATGGTCAGCAGGTGCACCACTCAAGAACAGCTGGGAAGAGGAAACTGTCATGGGTGGGCTGGCTCTGTCACCTCTTACACACACAGTCCTAGCACACTTCCTGTTGAACTCAAGGCAGGATGGTTCCTCAATGTCTGTTGCATACATGGAGTGTGCAAACAAATTTAGTCCTGGTTTGAAGAAGTCGTATTAACATCTTGTGATCAAGATAAGGACACATGGGTTGGGTGCTAAGGAACTAAGGAAAATTTTAAATTAATTGATATCAGTCCTTAATCAGAGGAGTAGTTGACAAAAATCTTCCCCTATTCTGCTGGCTCTCAGTTGAAGTTCTTGATGGTTTCCCTTGCTTTATATGTAGAAGCTCTTCAGCTTCATGCTTTGATATCAGAAGAATTTTCTTATCTCATTCAATGTTCTTTCTCCATTTTTCTTTCCTTTTTTCCCTTTTCTCTTTTCTTTTCTCTTTTTTGTTTTTGTTTTTGTTTGGTCTGTGTGCATGCGCATGATGAAGTACAAATGGTACTGGGGGTTAAACCCAGGGACATTCTGCCTCTGAGCTACATGAGCCAGGTGTGGTGGCAGACACCTATTATCTTAATACTTGGGAGGCTGAGATAGGAGGACCACAGGTTCAAGGACAGCCTCAGCAATGTAGCAAGACTCTCAGAAACCTAGACAGACTTTTGACATAGTTCTTAAGAAAATTGGCGAGTGTGAAGATACCATTTCAAAGGTGGGGCACAGGCTCCAGTCCCTTTACTGTGTAATGAAAGTTAAGTAGCTGCTGTGCCTCTTTGATTAGCAAAGGCAGGCTGGGCTTGGAGTTTCAGGAATGACAGAGTGGTGAGTTTCCCAAACCACCAAGTCCAAGGGCACAGTCTCCCTCACTTCACACACCCACTGAAGCTATAGGGGGTCTTCAGAGTCATGAATCTCACTTTTGGCGAGATGGCTGGCTATGCATTTGGGAACTCCCCAAAGCATACCTGAGTCCTATAATTCACTCAAAAGATGTACTGAAAATTAAATTCTTATAATTGAGATTTATTATGGGAAGAAAATGCAAATTAAAATCAGCCAAAAGAAGAGATGCTCAGGGCAATCTGGGGGATATCTAAATGTAAAGCATCCACCATGGTTCTCTTCAGGTATTGAAGAGTTACAATACTTAAAAGAACCTTGGATTTTCAACGTTTGGATAGTTTTTGAGGTCTCATAATGTAGGTATCCCTGATGGAATCACAACAAAAAAACTCCTATCACTTGAGAACTTCTCATACTTAAGGGCCAGCCAAATTCTATATGACCTAGACAGCAAGTGGACTGAAGAACAGTAGGTCCATGAGATGTTTAATCTTTGGGGAAGTTGACCATTCTGCCTGGACCCAGTGTCCTCCTTCCCAACCCTCAAAAGCTTTGTTTTCAAAGCCTAAATAAAAGAAAAATAAACACAAGAACTCTACCATAGTCACAACATACCACAGCCATGGGACTCTGTAGAAATTCCTCTACATGATAAGTTTAGCATTACATATGGGAGAACTAACATAAACATGATAAGTTTGAGCATTACATATGGAAGAACTAACATAAATGCAAGACAAGGGGATGATAGGTTTGACACATTATATCTGATGGAGTTAACCCTGATGCAAGACAAGGGGGATGTGAGAACCTTTTTTATATTTCACAAATTAATTTTTACTTAAGTTGTTCTACATTGAAGGAAAGAAAACAGACAAGTGAGGAATAAGAGAATAAAATGAATTTTTTTCTTTTTCCAGACTTATTTTTATTTTTTAAAATTTAAATGAGTTTATTATTACAAAGATGGAAATATAGAATATAGTTTAAAATAAGTACTATGCCATGAAGGGTGACATAATGGGATGACTTGAAAAGAAGTCACCGGAGACTTCTGGACCCAGAGCATTTTATAGCAATAATCTTCTGACCTGACTAGATTCACCCTTTCTCTGGGGCAAGTCTTTTGTTCTAGATTTCTTTGTTAGGACTAGAATGGTTCACAAGGTCAAGAGCCATGTGGTATCTGCTCTCCTTTTACAGAGGTCACCACCAAACTTATTTTTTAAAAAAGCAAATACCTGCAATCAAAAATCTATTCATTTCTAAAATTCAACTGCGGTCTGACCTGAGTTAAGGAGTCAATTTGCTTTTATATGACACCCAACAGTTATGTTTTCATTGGGCTTAGGAGCCATAGCACCCAAAAAACTCTTTTTAGTTTATTTTTGCTTAGAATGGAGATAATGTAGGCTGGTTAGAAGTTTTGATTTGCCCTGTGAAAGCCACTAGGAAAAAGAAACTGTCCCAAAATGGATTTGTCATTTTGTTATAAAGTCCTTGAATAGTAGAGGGCCTTAACTCTCTGCCTTGATTGCTAATGATGGTTGAGGATTTAAATTTTAAGCTAAAAATGGAAAGGATTTGATTTAAATATCAGATTAACAAAAGCTTCACAGTGTTCTTCCCCCCAGCAATCTAGCAAAGTGAATGAAAAGTAAATGAGGTCATCAGAATTCTTAGTTGAATGGAAGAATAAATGTCAAGCATCTGGTTGAATTTTCATTCATAGGAAGGAGTCACTTTAAAAAGCAAGATAGGCTGAAAGGTGACATTTGGTTTTTCGGATATGTTTTTTCCCCCCTTAATCTACACCCTGAAGTGGAAACACTTGGTTTCTATCACCAGGGGAGCTGACTTGCATAGCATAAGATTCTTCTAGTATTAAAAATATAAAAATCAACTTTATTTTAAAATTAATTTTATAGAATATTACTCTCTAATATAAGTTAATTGCCTTTTCAGTAAAGACTACACAGCTTACCTTCAAAGGTAAGGTTTGGAGCTGTAGGCATAGCTCATCAGTAGAACACTTACTTAGTATCCACCAAGCTCTGGGTTCTATCCCCAGCACCACACAGACATACTGCATCATCATCATCATCATCATCATCATCATTGTAGGTTAGATAATATTTCCATATTTGTAATGGTTGTGATAGTTTATATTTAGACTGTTCTCCTAACCCTCATGGAAATAAGGAAGCAATATTGTAAGTGGGGCTTGGTTGCTACGGGGGTTCTGCGGGGTAGTGGCTTTGAGGATTATAGAATTCTTTCTTCTCCTTCTGCTCCAGGCCTCCACAATATGAGAGCAGAATTCTTGTTCTGCTTCCTGTTGCCATGCCTGGAGCTTCAAGACCCTGGCCTCACATGGATTGGACCACAATCTCCAGAAAGCTATGAGCAAATAAATCTTTCTTCTTCTGTTATATGGCCAGTAATTTTGTATTATAGTAGTGATAATGTTGACCGAGAGACTGAATTTAAAGATGATAGTCTAGCGAGGCATGGTGGTGTATGCTTGTAATTCCCATGCTTGGGAGGCTGAGACAGGAGAATCACACAGGTTCAAAGCCAGCCTCAGCTACTTAGTGAGGCTCTCAGCAACTTAGTGAGACCCTGTTTCCAAATAAAATATAAAATAGGTCTGGAAGTATAACTCGGAGGTAGAAAGCCTCTGGATTCCACCCCCAGCACCACCAAAATAAATAAATAAACAAATAAATAAAGGTAATAGTCTGATTAAACTGGTAAAGACAATCTTAGAATAGCAAAGTATCCAAACTGCATTATGGATATTGATGTCAGCAAATTGTACACTGAATTTTGGGAGTGGAAAGTAAAGCAGTGAGACTTTATAGACTTGCAGTTTTGTCAGAAAAGCATGTATAAAATTGGAGCCTAGAGAAATGATGTTGTGGAACAAAGTAAGATGAATGAAAAATAGGCAGAAGAGGTGCCCGTAATGATAGTGGGGCCTGCAGTGGCCTGGATGAAAATGGATCTAGAGACTGTGATTGAAAAGGGCCCACTGGCAGTAATAGAGAGGGTGTGATCACCTTTTCTGCTAGTGGTCAATCTTGACACTTTAAATTTTGGCTTGCCTGGAAAAAAGGGATTATGATGTCTTCTCCTTAGATTTCAAAGGAGCAATTTGTAGAGCTCTGAGGGTAAAGCCAAGATTTCAAGGAAAATCCTTAAGACTTAGAGATGCCAGAAATGTGGAATAACTATGAAGAAAGGCTGAAAGCCATGGAGACAGGCTAGAAGAGCCAATTTACCACCCACTGCAATCAGCCGGGTTGTAGAGGCAGGGCTGAGGAGGCCAATTGGAGATCACATCTCACCACCATGTGCCCCAGATGCCAGAATTAGAGTTACAGGATTAAGTGCTTGCCCTCCTGGATTTCAATACTGTTTTGGTTCCATTTGTTCTTTCTATGGTCCTATATCTCCCTTTTGGAATGCAAATTTTTATTTTGTAATTGTACTTTGGGGTATGTAACTTGCTTTTTGTTTATATAGGGGATAACAGCCAAGAGTTTATTTTGAGCCTCAGAGGAAACTTTGGATTTTTGAGTGATGCTGGAACTGTTAAGACTATGGAAATTCTTGGAGATAGACTAAGTGCATTTTGACATGTGAAGTGGCTGTGAGGTATAGGGCACCAGGGCAGAGTGCAATGGTTTGAATTTAGAATGTCTCCCTCGCTATTAGGAAAACAAAGGGGTTATATAAATCCTTTCTCCTCTCCCTGCTCACTCTCTCATCTCTGTATTCATGATGTGAGAGTAAAGCTTTTTCATACCCTCTTTCTGCTTCCTACTGCCATGCCTTGAGCTCTACAGATACTGGCCTCACATGGACTGAACCCCAAAATATCCAAAACCTATGAGCAAATAAATCTTCCTTTCTTTAAGTTGTATGTTCAGTTGTTTTGGATTATATCAGTAAAAATGTTGACCAAGACAATTATTTGTCTACAACATGAAAATAATTCCATATATTCACAATGTCATCCTACAATTGTTCAGCAGGTTTTTTAGAACAAAGTTTCATAGTTATTTTTACTTTTTGCAGTACAAATTTTTATTTATATTTATTTTTATTGTGTGTGTGTGGGGGGGGTGCTCAAGGGCATTCTACCTCCTCTAACCCTTTGTAAAATTTTCAACAAGTTCTTGTTAAGTTGCGGAGGGTCTCTAAGTTGCTGAGATTTGCCTCAAACCTGCAATCCTCCTGCCTCAGCATCCCAAGTACTGGGATTATATGTGTGTGAAACAGCCCCCAGCTTGCTCAATTATATTACAAGTCTTTGCTATGGTTTGGATGTGTCCTCACAAAACTGTGTCAAAATTTAATTGCTCTATTGGCAGTATTGGGAGGGGGGCCTTTAGGAGATGAATGGGTATTTAGAGAGATTAGTGCCTTTCTTGTGGAAATGAGTTCTGGCTCTCCAGGGTCTGGATTCTCTTCCCTGAGAAGGGTTGTCATAAGCAGGCCCAGTGCTCTTGTTTTGTCTTCTGTGTGCGCTCACTTGCCCTTCTGCTTTTCGCCATGGTTGAAGTGGCAGGAGGCCCTCCCAGAAGCCAATCAGAGGCCAGCATCATGTTCTCTTTCTTCTCAGCTGTCAGACCTATGAACCTCAATAAGCCTCAGTTCTTCAAAAATCACCTAGTTGAAGATATTCTTTGATAGCAACAGGAAATAGGGAAAGACATCTCCCCAAATGATTAATTTCCCAAGATATTTTCAGGAAAGAAGCCTTTTATTTGAGATTGCACTTAAATAAATTTTGAATCACTGTAGGGATAATTGACTACAATTCCTGGTTACTTACTGTGTTGATTAGTCAGTTTTCCATTACTATAGCAAATACCGGAGATAATCAATTTACAATGAGAGTTGTGGACACGTTTCTAGTCCCTGATCTGTTGACTCCATTGCTTTGGATCTGTGGTGAGGCAGCACATCACGGTAGAATGTGTGTTGGAGTGCTGCTATATATTGTTTTTTAAATAAATATGAAGCACATTTTATATTTTAAAATTAGAAATATAGTCACTTAGTTAAAAATAAAAATAATCTTAGGAGAAATATAAAGCAAAGTCTCATTCCTTTCCATGCCTCCATTCATCAAATTTCCCCACAAGTACCTATTTTATTCTTCTACTTTCTCATTATTTCTATAGACAAATATGATGAAGGAAATATACAATTTGATGTTTTCTCTTTTAGTTAACAGTAGTGAACCATACACATTGCTATGGTAGTGCATGCCTGTATACCAGTAATCAGGAAGCTGAGAGAGGAGGGTCACAAGTTGAAGCCAGCCTGAGCAACTTTATAAGACCCTCAATAATTTAGTGAGATCCTGTTTCAAAATAAAATAAATAATAATAAAATAGTAATAATTAAAATAATAATAATAATAAAAAATAGGGCTGGGGAAAATAAAATGCCCCTGGGTTTAATCCCTAGTACCAATTTAAAAAAGAAAGGACTTTAAGAACTATTTCCTTATCAGAGCATGGAGGAGACAGCCTTATTCTTTTCTACAGCTGTGCAGTGCATTGTATGAACAGGCCTTAGCTTCATGAGCCAGGGCCTCAGTGACCCACAGGAGTTATTTCCAAACTTACTAAAAGAAATAATGCTGCATGTTGGAATATGTTATTTATTTTAGGTAAAGTTATTTATAAAATGAGTTCCCCAGAGAATTCTTATAAGAACAATTGCAGTATCGAAATTAAATGCATTCATCATTTTCATAAAAATTTTGGTAGAACCTGCCAAATTGCCCTCTGTAGGCTTATATTACTTTTTCAATACTATTGTAAATGTGGAAAATGGTTCCTCACCAATACCTTTTTTTTTTTTTTTGGAAGTTGCCACACACTAAGGGGAATTTTCTACTCTCAGTAGTTAGCTAAGGTTTAATTCTTGCTTTATTTATTAGGTAAAGTTCAGCATTTTTTTTTATATGCTCAAGATCTATTTATACTGATCTCTATTAATTTGCTTTACTATTTATTCCCAATATCAAAGATGTTTTCTTTAAGCAACTGTATTAAAATTTAATTGACATACAATAAATACAATAAACCACACATTTAGAAATGTATGAAATGATGAATTTTGAAACATATCCCTACGTGTATATAAATATATTGATATATACTAATCTATGTCTGCATGAAATCATCACCATCATTCCAAAAGTCGCATGCCTTGTATTATACCAAATCTTCTTAACAAACTTGATCTAAGACATTGGATGGTTGTCTTTGAATATGAGAGAGAACACTGCTTGAAGTTTGTCTTCCTACTTGGTTTTCTTGCCCTGCAGATGGGGAAATCAGTGGTTTCAGTTCAATATTTACTCATTATCATGGCAGAGATTTAAAACTAGTTTTCTTTTTAACTGTAATCCTTGCATATTTTCTACATGCTTGATATTGCAATAAGTTTTTTTGGAAGAGGCACTGGGATGGAACCCAGGGCATTCTACCTCCGAGCTACACCCCCAGCACTATTTTTTATTCTTTAACTTATGAGACAGGGTGTCACTGAGTTGCAAAGGGTCTCACTAAGTAGGCCCATGAACCACTATCCTGAGGTCTTAAGGGTAACTAGAGAAATTATACTTTTATAAATTGGCAAATGAAATTTATATTTTGGCTTTATCATATGAATATGGAAACATCCAAGATTTTCTTGGATGCATTTATTAAGCCACTGATGGAAGAGTGTATATCTATGTGTGGCAATGCATGTGATGCTACAAATAAAATTTTTATGTAAAATATATTACCTGCCTGTATGTAATTATACTGACTTCTGAAAAAGCTAAATCACATTGTATATAGTATTCTAATCGTTCAACTCTAATGTAGAGCTATTATTTTTACAAGTGTTTTTTTTTTTACAAACCAATTCTAAGTTTTTATGCTGATTTTGAAAACAGTAATTTGATTTTCTACTGTGCTTGAACATTGTGGTGAGTTTCAAATTTAATATTTCTCTTTCATAATACAAATTTTACCTTAAATTTCTTGTCATTGATCTGAAATCTAGATCTTTAAATATAAGGTCACTTTTAGATTGAACACAAAATAGCAGTAAAAAAAAAATTAGAAGGAAGTAGTTTTCCTGAACCATGGCATTTAATTTGCAAAGCTTAGAGCTGAACTTTGCAATTTTGATTGTCACAAAATAAAAACACATTTGAGTTGAATATAGATCAGATGCTTCCTCAAAAGTTGAAGTTACTTCGTAGTATTTTAAAATGTTTGAAATACATTTTAAGTATATTATATATTTATATTTTGTACTTCAAATCATGTAGTAGAGGCTATTTTTTCAATTTGTACTTAAGAATAATGATGATAATAATAAGAGTAACATATATGAACAAATTCCATGTTCATTATGGAAAAAAGTACACAAACATTATATATTATTGCTGGATCATATGGTAGGTTCGTTTTCATTCTTCTGAGGATCCTCCATACTGTTTTCCAAAGTGGTTGCACTAATTTGCAATCCCAGCAGCAATTTATTAGAGTTCTCACTTCTCCACATCCTCACCAGCATTTGTTGTCGTGTTTTGAATGATTGCCATTCTAGTTGGAGTTAGGTAAAATCTCAGGGTAGTTTTGATTTACATCTCTCTGATTGCTAATGATGTTGAGCATTTTTTCATGCATGCATTGGCCATTTGAATTTCTCCTTTCCTGAAGAGTCTATTTAGGTCACTCGCCCGTTTTTTATTGGGTTATTTGTTTTTTTAGTGCTGAGATTCTTGAGTTCTCTGTATACTCCAGATATTAGTCCTCTGTTGGAGGAGTAGTTGGCAAAAATCTTCCAATCTATTGGCTCTCAGTTGTTCTTGATAGTTTCCCTTGCTTTACAGAAGCTTTTCAGTTTCATGCAATCACATATATTGATTCACCTTTTAGTTTCTTGTGCCTTTGGGTCTTGTTGAGAAAGTTATTATCTGTGCCTATGTGTTGCAGTGTTGGATCTATGCCCTCTTCAAGGAGCCTCAAGGTCTCTTGTCTAATTCTCAAGTCTTTGATCCATCTTCAACTGACTTGTGCAGGATGAGAAAGTGGGATTTATTTCCATTTTTCTGCATATGGTTAACCAGTTTTGCCAACACCATATGTTGAACAGGCTATCTTTTTTCCAGTATATGTTTTTGGCCCCTTTGTCAATAATCAATTGGCTGTAAGTGTGTGGATTTGTTTCTGAGTCTTCTATTCTGCTGCATTGGTCTAGGTATCTGGTTTTGTGCCAATACCATGATTTTGTTATTGTTTTTATTACAATGGCTTTGTAGTATAGTGTAAAGTCAGGTATTGTAATTCCTTCTGCATGGTTTTTGTTGCTGAGAACTACTTTGGCTATTCTGGTTTTTTTGTTGTTCCAAATTAATTTAAGGACTGATTTTTCTATGTCTATGAGGAATGATCTTGTTAATTTAATAGGTATTGCATTGAATATGTAGATCACTTTTGGGAGTATGGCCATTTTGATATTTATTCTGCCTATCCATGAACATGGAAGATCTTTCCATCTTCTAAGGTTTTTGCCAAATACTTCTCTGATAGAGGACTAATATCTAGAATATACAGAGAACTCAAGAAACTCAGCCGTAAGAAAACAAATAACCCAATAAAAAAATGGGCAAGTGAGCTAAATAGACACTTTATGGAAGAAGAAATTCAAATGGTAAATAAATGTATGAAAAAATGCTCACATCATTAGCAATCAGCAAGATGCAAATCAGAACTACCCTGAGATTTCATTTAACTTCAACTAGAATAGCAGTCATTAAAAACACAAACAGCAACACATGGTGGCATGGGTGTGGAGAAGTGGGAACTCTAATACATTTTTGGTGGGATTTCAAATTAGTACAACATTTTGAAAAACAGTATGGAGGATCCTCAGAAAAATGGGAAAAACTTACCATATGATCCAGAAATACACTTGTGGATAGTAATACACTTTTGGGTAGTAGTTCACTACCCAAAAGAAAGGAAAACACATATATACATACACACACATACATACATACAGGGCTGGTGGTGTAGCTCATTGTGGATTGCCTTTATGATGGTGAGGTATGTTCCTTTTATTCTGATTCTCTGCCATGCTTTTATCATAAATGGATGTTGGATTTTATAAAATTTTTTTCTTTAGCATCTATTGAAATGATCATGTTGTCAGAGGCAAAAGTAAATAAATAAATATCCCATCACTTTAAAGTATTGGATCTTACATCAATTTAAAACATAATCTGTTTATTTATGAAGTGTTTATAATATCAAATTATAGTTGATGCTATGATTTGAATGAGTGCCTTAAAATTCACATGTTGAGAACTGGGGATGTAGCTCTGTGTTAAGAGGTGGGGCCTTTGGGTAAGGAGAGAGAAAAGCTTAGTCTTATTTGTTTTTCTGCCATGTGAGAACACAGAATTCAGCCAACATGGTGGTGCACACAACTGTATTCCCAGTACTAAGTGGGGGAGCGGAAACATGAGGATCATGGGTTCAAGGCCAGCCTTGGCAACCTAGAGAGGCTGTTTCAAATTAAAAAAATACACACACACACACACACACACACACACACACACACACATATACATACACACACACATACATACAAGGCTGGTGGTGTAGCTCAGAGGTAGAATATCCCTGAGTTCTATTCCCCATACCAAAAAACAAAAAAACAAAAAACAAAAAACAAAAAACCCCCAAAACCCCAAAAAGCAAAAACATAAACAGAAAACCCAGCAGAGTTTATTTTTTCCTTGGCCTCTACCTTTTGCCACATGAGGACACCGTGAGACAGTCCACACCACATGGTGGTGCTTGTTCCTGGACTTTCAGCCTCCAGAACTGTGAAAGAGTAACTTCTATTCCTCCTGAGTTGCCTCATCTTGGACAGTCTGATACAGCATCACAGAATGGACAAAGACGGTGGATTGTCACTGCTTGCCCGCCCTCCTCTCCTTCTATCGGTAGCATCATCTCAGCATCTTAGGGTGAACCTCCCTTTTCCTGCTCCACTTGCCGTTGGTGGACTGGAATATGTTCCAGATTCTTTTTACCAGAAATTAGAATATGGATCAAAGGCTAGAAACAGCCATCTCTGATCTGTTCTATTTTTTCTCTGAAGACCTTATTCTAGTATTTAAGTTTCCCTTTGATTCTATTTGCTACCCCAACATTTTTAAATAACTTTCCTTTTTTTGCTTGACATCCTTCATTTCCCAATTCTTCACAAATTAACCTTACTAATAATACAAAGAAAAACAATTCCTTCTGTTAAATTGAAAAAGTAGAAAATTTTTAAACTAATATAAACACAACTTTGAATATTTTCTTATATTGGAATAAAGACTGATCTTTTCCTGAGAAATAGAATGGAAGTTGTGTTTTCTTTCCTACATTTTCAAAAATGAATATTTATTGTCCTTTAAAATGAACTCTAGGGGAAAATAATTGTATTTAAGAAAACTGATATATTCCTGGATCAAATCCAATTTAATATATCAATGAAAATGGAGAGTCAATCCTCACTCTTACCAAACATGCTACCACCACCAGCAATAAAAAAAAAAAAAAAAACAGTGGAAACATCTTCAGGATAAATATGCAGCATCTACTATGATTTTGCTACTCTTTCTATTAATATAAATTTTCAATGCAATAGCGCAATAGCATCATGAAGCTATGAAGGGAGATATCCCCCTGAAACAGAGGGCCTCACTTTTTGTCTATTGTTTATTTATTCATTTATTAAATATTATTTAGTACTTATTAGGTAGCAAGCACCATTCTCCTACTAGAACAACAAAATAGACCACAAGTTGGCAGATTTCTATAAGAAGCCATATAATAAATATTTCAGGCTTTGTGAGCCAGACAGTGTCTATTTCCACACCCAGCTCTGCAGTTGTAATACAAAAGTCTGCTTAGACAATATGTCAGTAAATCAATATGGATGTATTTTAATAAAACTTTATTTATAAGAGCATGCAGCAGGTCATATTTGGTCACTGACAGTATGATTTGTCAACCCATGAATTATGCAGGCAAAGTTCTTGTTCTGTGAGAGCTTGCTTTCAGGAGACAGAGAAAAATATGCTCATAAATAAGTAAACAAAATATTTTGAATAGTAATAAAAGCTGTGAGGTAAATCAAACAAGTGATATGATACGCAATGACCTAGAATGAGGACTTTACTTCTGATTTGCAAGGAAGGCCTCACTGAATATCATGAAAAAGCAGGCCAGGTTAAGACTGGGGAGAGCAGGCTCCAGGCTCAGCTTCCAGGAATGAATTCTAGGAAAACATCCAGAATTAGTCCGCAGAAGAGCTGTCTTTCCGCCCAACTCAGCAAGAAGAGGCATAAAGGACACTGGAGGCACATGAAGAGGAATAAGACAGAGAAAATGAAGTTGGGGACGGTGTGGATTCAGCTAAGGAGTCTCAGGCATCTCTGCTGTCTGAGCTGACACCCCTTTGACGGCTTTAGTCAACACTGCAAGTGGAAGGGAGCATCTTGGGGTCCAAGGCAGGCTGTCAGCTGCAGCATTTGCTCCTTCATTGCCTGGGATATCTCAAGGATTCTGCAATGCAGCCCCATGACACAGAAGCATCTATACCTTAGTCTCTATTATGGCTTGTCTTTAGAATGTCTTCTTATACTTCACAGAGATAAGGCAGCCACATTGGAGGTAAAGCTTGGTTGCTGAAGAAGGGTCCTTGGGAGTGTGGCCTTGGGATTATAGATGGTCCCATCCTCCCCTTGCTCGCTCTCTCTTGCTTTGGGTTTCCCCATGATATGAGAGCAGAACCTCTGCCCTTTTCCTCTCTCTGCCTCCTGTTGCTATGCCCTGTGTTCCACTGAACCAGTCTAACATGAAATGAACCCCTGAATCTCCAGAACTGTGAGTGAACAAATCTTCCTTCTTCAGATTGTGGTCAATTGTTTTGGATTACAGGAGAGAGAATGCTGACTGAGACAGTCTCCATCTGGTATCATATCATAGAGGTAAAAATCAGCCTGCTCCCTAAGTTGTTCCTTCTATACAATCCAGAACCTTTATCTTGCTTCCAGCTTCCCCCATGCACAAGGTCACAGATTCTTGACAGTTATCACTCCACCTGGATCCTTTGCTGGCCTGGATTAGATAAATGGAAAGCAATTTTAGGGCCCTTTTTTCTCTTTTTATTAAAATCAAATATTAGTCCTTTGCTTACTACTTCCTCTTCTCTGGGCCCACTAGAGTTTGCTGAATCCTTTAAACAAAGGCTTTATTGAAGAAAGAGACACTACTGCTTCTAAACCCAACCTCACCATGTCTTACTACTTCTTTCCTAGAAGAGGAGAGAATACAAAGCAGATGGGAGGAGAAAATTGAGATTAACATTTATAATGTCAGATATTATACATTTAACATATATTATCTCACTTAATTTTCCAACCTCTTATAAAACAGGTGTTTTGCTCCATTTTTTTCTGGTTAAGAAATAGGCTCAGCAAGATTTAGTATATATATATATATATATATATATATATATATATATATAAGTATATGAACTAGGATTTGAACTTAGTTCTTAATAAATTCTGGTCTGATCTCTTTCAATTGTGGAAAATAGTGACTGATAGTTACTATTTATATATGTAATCCCATTTACTCACTTTAAAAACAATAAGGTTCAAAGAATTTTAGTAACTTCCCCAAAGGTCCAATAGTTCAGAGAAAAACACATTTGGCTTATATTACAAACACACATGTATACTCACTCACCACAAATATATTATTAACTGTATAATAATTAAGAAAATTTATCTGCTACTACTGACATGTTACTTTGTCCATTCATAGTCTCATGAATATATATTATTTACAACTTGATTTTGGATTTCTTGTTTATGATGCTAGATAAAAGACTAGGTAGCCATTATATTCTCATTAAATAAATGACTAACAAAATTTTAATCCATTTGCATACATAAAATAGGAGATAGATTTAGATAATGGTTCTTTTCCTGTATAAATGAGATTGTTAAATTTGTTCCAAGCAAGTTGGAAGTATATTTTAATTGTGCCGTACAATTTAGTTTTATTAGATGATTTGATTTAGGAGAAAATATTTCATGCCTTTGACAAAGATGAATAAAACTTAACAGGAAAGATAATTAGTCACCTCACTAACCTTGTAAGATGTGTCATAAAAGTATATAAACGATTGAGATACTTATTTGGCGGTGATTTCCATTAGGAAGGCTCCAAGTATGGTATTTTCAAATAGGCATAAAAGTCATAATGTTTGGGCTTAATTCCTGACTCCTTCATTTAGTAGTATGTAGTCTCAGGGAAAGTACTTAATATTCCTGTGCCTCCTTTTTCTACTTGTAAAATAACATCAGAGTTCACAAATTTTACAGGGTCACTTTAGTGATTAACTGAGATGATAATATTGGGGAAAGCGAGAATTAATGAAGGAAACACTTCCAGTGACATTCGTACATATGTGAGAATAGCAATGCCAGTATCAACATTCTGTATGAAGAAGAGTGGGGGGAGTGGAGAGGGATACAGAGGGAGGCCATCAAGTGCTCTGTGTGTATGTCATGATCACTGAACTATGTTATACTGTGAGACTATAATGAACCAATAAATGCATACAAGAAGGAAAAAGATGCAGAACTATGCTATAGTGAGCACTCAGTAAATGATAGCTATTTTCATTTCTGCGATGTGTTCTAGAGAACACTGGTAAGAAGAATGGTAGGATGCATTCTTAGAAATGAATGAGATGACTCATGTTCTGACATGCTCATGGGCTGTGTGAGTTCCCACACGAGGTGAACTCTTGGTGGCAGTTCCGCAGTTCATTGGAATTTGGAATATTTTGAATACATTCTTATGAATGTTCTTGGAAAATATTTCACAGAACATTGGGAATTCCAGCCTAGGTCACTGTCATTTTCTATATGAACGAAAGTTGGAGGTAAAATGCTAAACTAATTTGAATGGTGGTTAAAGGTGTTTCTACTGTCCAAGTACAAGCAGAAAACACACTGTAACTGGGCATGTCTAAACATTTATAGGAGGACTCTTAGCATAAAAGAGGGGCAAGTGAAGCTGTTTTAAGATGCCACTTTTCTGTTCTGTTGTTAGATCCAATCGCAGTGTTCAGCTCCTCTGTTTTAAAAAGTATATACTTTTATTGGTAAGACTACAAGTAGTCTTACATCATGAAGTAGTTTTACTTCAGAGTGAAAGGGGCATACATGCACAGGGTACTTGATGAGCTTCTCTCTGACTACCTCCCTACTACCTAATACACGATATTGAGACTGTCATTGATAATTTCACATATGTACATAACCACAATGGAAGTATTTCCTTCATTAAGTCTTTGTCCCTCTTCCCACCACCAGTCCCCCTCCATCGCTCCACTGGGGTTTCTCCTCCATTATCTGAAGTCCTTCTTATATCCTAATTACTCCCCAGCTTCCACATATGAGAGAAAACATGCTCCTTCACTCTCTATGACTGGCTAATCTCACCCAACATAATGTTCTCCAGGTCCATCCATTTCCCTGAAAATGACATAATTCTCTTCTTCTTTATGGCTGAGTAGAATTCCATTATGTATATCCCATAGTTTTACAACCCATTCATCTATTGATGGACATCGAAGTTGTTTCTATGATTTGGCTATTGTGAATTATGCCCCTATAAACATGGATATGGATGTATCACTATAATATTCTGCTTTTAATACCTCTGGGAAGATACTCCAGAGAGGTATAGCTGGTTTATATGGTGGCTACATTCCCAGTTTTCTAAAAAATCTCCATGATCAATAAGTATATAAAAATATTCAACATCATGTGTAATCAGGGAGATGCAAATCAAAACTATGCTGAGATTCCTCCTAACTCCAATCAGAATGGCAGTCATCAAGAAGTCAAACAGCTCTCCCATTTTTTCAGGGTACCATGTACTCTCAACTAGAATGAGAGAAAGTACATTGCCTCACAACTTTTCTGTGGGGACACCTTTAATTCAGACGTAGCACTGGATTTGAAGAGAGGAGTTGATAATTTCACTTAGACCAGAGGTCACTTAGACAGCTGTCAACCACCATTAGGACTGGTACTATTACACTGTGGATTTTGGCATCTAAGAAAGAAGAGCAAGCTGGGCATGGTGGCACACGCTTGTAAACCCATAACTTGGGAGGCTGAGACAGGAGGATTGTGGTTAGTGGCCAGCCTCTGCTACTTAGTGAGGCCTTTTGTAACTTAGTGAGACCTTGTTTCAAAATAAAGAATAAAAAATAGGGCTAGAGGTAGAATATCCCTGGGTTCCATCCCCAGTACCACAAAAGAAAGAAGAAAGAAAGAGAGAAAGAAGGAAAGAAAGAAAGGAAGGAAGGAAGGAAGGAAGGAAGGAAGGAAGGAAGGAAGGAAGAAAGAAAGAAAAAAAAGCAACATGTTGATGGCCACACACAGTAGGCAGAGGCTCTTGATGAACATGAGTTTTTCAGCTTCTTTTTGATAGTAGAACCATGAATAGACCCGGAGGAACATAATGAACTTCTTGGGATGTATGTAAAACTGTACATACAGGGGAAGGACAAACTCTAGATGTCAACTGGGAAAGATACCTACAACTTCTCCCATGTCTGGAGGTGAAACATTTTCTATTTGTGGAAAATGACCTGTGTCTTATATGAATGTGGAGAAAGTGCCATAAAAAACTGAGTAATTCTCAAATTTGCCACTTACTGAGATTTTGTTCGTGCAAGTCTCATCCCAGCGAGGCATAGATAGTCTGCAAATGGAATTGGTTGCTCACTCTATTGGTCATGGTTCACTAGCGTAACAGAACTCACAGAAGATGTATATTAAAAAAGTGATTTATTAAATCAACTTACAGTCCAAAGCAGTGTAGTCTCAGGTTTCTGACTGCAGGAGGAAAGCTGAATGGACCAGCAGCTGGTTGAGCTCTCCAAGAGCTGGAGTCTCTGGATCAGAGTGACCACTAATTCAGTATCAGTCCAAGATGGAAAGATCAGGAAACTCTCCAGAGAAATGATAGTGAAGGTCCAGTTTGAATATCAATATTTCAGACAAGAGCAGACATACTTTCTCTAGGAAGAACCACGCTGCTTTCCTGTGGCTTTCTCCTTTTATCCAGATCCTATGCCTATCAGCACTGTGCTGCCTGTATGCAGGGCAGGCCTTCCCCTTCAATCTTCCTCATGATCTTAGGAGTTCCATGATCCAGTGAAGTTGACAGTCCAGACAACCCATCAAACTCACCCAATAGCTATTTTCCCCATATCAGTCAGAGATCTTAGTTACAAGAAACAGAAGCCAATTTTGGCAAACTGAGCAGAAAGTTTATTAAAAAGAGGTTTAGTGGCTCAAAGAGCTATCCAGACTTGAGAAGAACCATAATCGAGGTTAATTCCCCCCCAAAAAACACATTAAAAACATGATATGAATATAAAAATATTTTTAAATGAAACTTATTTTGTAGATTTAATTTTGAAACCATGTAAACATGCTACATAGTTGTAAAACTAAATAAGAAAATTTAAAAGCCATCTCTAGAAGCAGAAAGCAAAATGAAACAAAGGAACACAACAATATATCAAGTTGGTAGCATAACAATATCCAGAAGTGGAATTACTTCAAATGATTTTAAAAAACATCAATTTAACTATATGTGACTAGTGGGTATCTCCTAAATATGTTAAACTATACATATTTAAGTATATTTAACTAGAGGATATACATTTTTTGGTTCTATATGAAAACCAAAAAAAGAAAAAATATGTAAACTCTTCAGAAATTATGCTTTCGGTGGCAGTATTTCTTGTTTTTGAGACTTGTGTATTAAATGTATAATTATGTTAATGTTGAAAAATGGGATTTTAGTTTTGGGAAAGAATAGATAAAAAATATGAGATTGAAAATATGAAATAAAGCCGGGCGTGGTGGTGCACGCTTGTAGTCCCAGCATTTGGGAGTCTGAGACAGGAGGATCATGGTTCACGGACAGCCTCCCAAATGCTGGGGTTACAAGTGTGCACCACTACACGCTTTAATCCAGCATTCAGCATTCGGGAGGCTGAGACTGAAGGATCACAGTTCCCTGACAGCCTCAGCTACTTACTGAAGCCCTCTGCCACTTAGTGAGAACCCATTTCAAAATAAAAATGCAAAATAGGGCAAGGGGTGTAGCTCAGAGGTCAAATATCCCTTGGTTCTATCCTCACACCCACACACAAAAAATGAAAATGTGAGATAAGAATGCAAGAGTGAAATTCCTCTACTTGTAAATTTAAATTAGAAATCCCATTATAAATTTATGATTTAAAATATTATTATTTTGGCCACTGAAAAAACCTAGATACAATGACTACAGATTATTATTTCTAAATACTATTTCCAAAAAAGCGAGTATTTCTAGCTACTATTTTTCCGTGGGGAACTGACTGACTCTTAGCCTGGGGCAAGAAGTGAATAAAGTGAGCCTGAGACATCCTGCGATATCAGAAGTTCAAGGGGCTATTACAAATTACTATGGACATGTCAAAAGGACCCAGGGATCAACCTGAAATTGCTCCAGTGGACAAAGATAGAACAATTTAAGCATTAGCATGAATGATATATTTAACAGATTGAAACATAAGTATTTATTTAAAAGCATAAATTCAGAATGATACGAAGCTCAACTATGGAGCCACCACTAGAAGATGCTCAGTGAAGCCGGGTGTGGCGGTGCACGCTTGTAATCCCCGCGCTTGGGAGGCGGAGACAGGAGGATCGCGCAGGTTCGAAGCCAGCTGTGCTGGCTTAAGAGACCCTGTTTCCAAATTTAAAAAAAAGTATAAAATATGTCTGGCAGTGTAGCCCGGAGGTAAAAGGGTTTCCAGGAACACCAGTACCACCAAAAAAAAAAAAAAAAAAAAATGCTCAGTGAAAAAAAACCATAATTTGCCAGGCATGGTAGTATAGACCTGTAATTCCAGGACTTGAGAGGCTGAAACAGAAGAATCACAGGTTTAAGATCAGATTCAGGAGCTTAGCAAAGCCCTCAGCAACCCACTGAGGCCCTGTTTCAAAAAATAAAAGTAGGGCTGGGAATGTAGCTCAGAAGTAGAATGTACTTGGTTCAGTCCCCAGTACTAAAGGAAGAAGAGGGTAAGGAAGAAGAAGGAGGAGGAGGAGGAGGAGGAGGAGGAGGAGGAGGAGGAGGAGGAGGAGGAGGAAGAGGAGACTTTAATTTAGTGTGTGTGTGTGTGTGTGTGTGTGTGTGTGTGTGTGTGTGTGTGGTATTAGGTATTGAAACCAGGACCTTCCTTGTACATGCTAGGAAAGCATTCTACTACTGAACTACATCCCTCTTTCATTTTAAATGTTATTTGAGACAGGGTCTTTGTAAGTTATTGAGGCTGTCCTCCAATTTGCCATCCTTCTGCCTCAGCCTCCAGAGTAGCTTGGGATCACAGGCATGAGCCATCGCTCCAGGCAATAACCATAGTTTTAAAGACTGGAAAGTAATAGAGAAAAACAGAACAAATTCAAGTGTTCATCTTGTCTTTCATAATTTTGGAGGTTCATGGTTGGCTAAGCTCTTGGTCGTGTCACATCATGGAGAGCAATGGAGGATGCATGGGCAGGGGCAGGCAGTGGATTACATCTTGAATCTGTAGCAGAGAGGCTGGGCGGGGCCAGGCTCTTCATAACAAATCACCTGGGAGAAATACCAGGACTCCCACTATACCTGCCTTCTGACACACACTCCAGGACTTCAGGACTCCCCACCAGTCCCTGACCCACATGATTCCACCATCACCAAGGGCACCATCCATGGGACAGATCCTTTTATCACGATGGACCTTTGGGAGATACAAACCATGTTTAAACCTTTAGCATTTTACGTCTCAACTTACTTCTTGACTGCTATATCCATTATAATGTGAATGGGGTCCAGCATAGCTGTCTATGTCTAGTGTGTTGGTATATATTTCTGTGTGTGTCCTCTGTTTATCTTACTCTTGCTGCTGTTGTATCTTTTTGTTCAGAAGTACTCAAAGCACACCTAGTGTGAAGTACACCCCATGACATTAAAAATGCTTTTCATTGTGTTGTTTGATATTTGGGGCCGGATTTCAAACTTTTTCAGATTAAGATTCATACATCTGCTTTCCCCTTGATAACATTCACTTCATACACTTTTGGTCATCTTGCTGTTTTTAACTGTTGCGGATCCTTTTGTCTTAGGAGGTCTTTCGATGCCATCTGAAAAAAAGTTGGATTTGTTTGCTTCTTTATGCATTCAGACACATAAACTGTAGCCAGTGGTTCCAGTAAATGACCGGTTAATGTGTCTGGATTGAAGTCATGCTTCAGGGACAGTGTCTCCTCCAGTTCCATCCTTGCAGCATCTCTATCTCTCCTTTTCCTATATTTTATCACCCCTGAGAGTAACAAAATTTGCAGAAACCGATGCGCTTTGGAGTCCTACCTTGTTAACAAGGAAAAATATCTGGAGTCTGAAAAACAAATAGGAGGTGCACTGCTTGTTGCCTCCCCGGATGTGCCAGCTTACCATCCACACTTGTCTGATCTGTCCTCAGTCTCGTCATCACCTAGGTCCTGGCAGGGCCTCAGCACAAAAAGAAACAAAGAACACAGTCCAGGCATGGCAGATTCATAAGATTCATGCCGACTCAACAGTGGGCAGAACTCTGCGGTACTAAGCTAGCCTTTCTTTGGAGATAGGAAAGGAAGGGAGAAAAAGCTTTCAACAAATTACCTGAGCTTCATTAATCAGCAGCATGGCTAAAATGCTTCCAAGAAACCTCCATCATAAATCCTGCTCTTATTCCTGGATTGTTAGGAAATTTTAAATTGATACTAGCTGGCTAGTAGGGGTAAAACTTGATTAAAACCAGCCCTCAAAGGCAGAAATATCATCTGCATCTGACTCTCACAGAGTATGTTTTATGGGACTCAATGCCAGTTTTTTGAAAACAGGATAGGATTGGACACTTCTGAAAAGACAGATTAAAAAAAAAACTGTCTGTAAATTAATTGTTTAGTAATCTGCCCTTCCAAGATACCTCCTCCTTTCTTGGAAAAATTGGTTCTACAGCTTTGGTAGGAACCAGTAGCATGCCCCATTGGCCATGAACCTGGGCTATGCTGGTTGTCAGACATTCCCAGGAAAGGAAAGAAAAGAGATGAAGGCTGAACAGTTAGCATGGTTTGGACACAAAGTCCTGAACTGAACTCCTCTTAGTTTTTATGAGTTTAACTTAACTTACTTGCTCTAATTAGACAAAAATGTACTTCTTCCATAAGTATTGTCTACTCTAACACAAGTAGCTTCTGTGGACTTTGTTTTAATTTTCCCTTGAATACATACAAAGATTCATTTAGGAAAAAGAACCATGTCTGGAGGCTTTGAGAAAGTGGTGCTGCCTACTTTCACTGTAATTTATCTAACATTTTGTAGCTATGAACATTCCGAACACTGGCTGGAGTTTTGAGACCTCAGTGTTTCTACTTAGAGTGTCTCATAGTCACGCATCTATTAACAGATGTATTGGTCTCCTTAGGTATATATTTTGATACTACTATATGAAATTAAAGAATAAAAGTAAGATACCAGAATAAGAGTTATAATATATGAGCACAGTAATATAAAAGACCCAACATATATTTGACAATTTGTACTATTTCTTTTTTTTTTTTGGTGATACTGGGGTTCCTGGAAGCCCTTCTACCTCCGGGCTACACTCCCAGACCTATTTTTATATTTTTATTTGGAAACAGGGTCTCCTAAGCCAGCGCGCACGGCTGGCTTCGAACCTGCGCGATCCTCTTGTTTCTGCCTCCCAAGCGTGGGGATTACAAGCGTGCGCCACCACGCCCAGCGACAATTTGTACTATTTCTAAAAATGACCAGACTGGACTCATCTGATTATCACATAAACTCTGGTGACATGGAGAACCATAGATCTGAAGGTGCCTGGAGGATCATGCTTACAGAAAGTTCTTTATCAAAAAGCATATGTTGGGTGTGGTGGTGAACACTTGTAATCCCAGCATTCAGGAATCTGAGACAGGAGGATTGCGGTTCACGGGCAGCCTCAGCTACTTAGTGAGGCCCTTTGCAACTCAGTGAGACCCTATTTCAAAGTAAAGAATAAAAGATAGGGCTAGGGGTGTAGCTCAGAGGTAGAATGCCCCTGGACTCCATACCTAGTACCACAGGAAAAAAAATAGTTATACTTTTGAGTAGAACTTGACTTAGTACTAAAGGTTATCCAGGGAAAAACAAAAATACAGGTGGAAAAAATAACATTTTGTGGTCATTATATCTTTCAAGATGGTCTCATCAAGACTGTAAGATCGAGAGAAAGTCAGGTGAAACTAATTGTCACAGCCTTAAGGAGAAATCTCATTTACATCCTCCAACCCTGATGTAATGTAGGATCCAATACCATCCAGCATGGCTCTCTGCTATAGTTTGGATTGGGAATGTCCTCAAGTTCCCATATGTTAAAGACTTGCTCTCTAGCCTGTGATGCCACTGGGAAGCAGCAGAACCTTTAGTAGGTGGGGCCTAGAGGAAGGAAGTCAGGTGAGCATGGCATGACTTTGGAGGAGGTACTGAATCTCAGACTCTTTCTGTCTCTTAGTCTGCTTTCCAGGCCACCATGAAGTCAAGGGTTTCCTCTGCCACATGCTTCTGCCATGATGCCTTGCCTCACCACAGGCCTATGAGCAATGAGGCCAAGCAGCCATGGACTTAAACCTTGAAATCAGGAGCCAAAATAAACTTTTTTTAAAAGGTATTTATTTATTTATTCACTTATTTATTGTGGTTTTGGGAATTAAACCCATGGGCAGTCTACCTCTGAGCTTTACCCATAGTCCTATTTTATTTTTATTTTTATTTTTTGAAATAAGGTCTCACAGCCGGGTGAGATGGTGCATGCTTGTAATCCCAGCATTCGGGAGGCTGAGACTGGAGGATCACGGTTTGCGGACAGCCTCAACTACTTAGTGATACTTTCTGCAACTTAGTGAGACCCTGTTTCAAATAAAAAGAATAAAAAATAGGGCAGGTGATGTAGCTCAAAGGTCAAATGACTCTGGGTTCCATCCCCAGACCCACAAAAAAAAAAAAAAAAGAAAAGAAAAAAGAAAGAAAGAAATAGGGTATCACGAAGTTGTAGCAGGCCCTGCTAAGTTGCTAAGGCTGGCTATATACCTGAAATCCTCATGTCTTAGCCTTATGGGTCCTGGAATTACATGTGTGCACCACTATGTCTGGCTTCTTTAAGTTATTTATTTCAGAAACTGTCACAGTGATAGAAATCTAACCAACACATGCTCCCAGAAATGGCATAATAGTCAAGAGCTATTGCTGTAGATGCACATGAGTCTGCCAACTCCTCTGCAACCTGTACATATACCACAGAAGGATGGAACTGTTAAAGAATAGGTTCCTAAGCTGAGTATGGTGGCAGACACTTGTCACCCCAGTACTTGAGAGGCTGAGACAGGAGGATCACGGGTTTGAGGACAGCCTCAACAAGTAGTGAGACTTTCATCAACTTAGTGAGACTCTTTCAAAATAAAAATTAAAAAGTAGGACTGGGAGGTGTAGCTTGGAGGCAGAATGCTTCTGAGTTCAATCTTCAGTAAAACACACAAACACACACACACGCACACACATGCATGCACGTACACACACACACACACACACACACACACACACACACACACAAGATTAGATGCCTAAAAAAGGCACAAGCATAGCACGTTAAATTTATTTTCAAAGACAATAACAGGAGTCACGTCACTTGTGCACAAAGCAACACGTTTGACTGCTTCCAACATTTTCAGTAAAGGATATACCATCTATCAACACAGGTTCTGCAAAGTACCCTGACTCTGTTAAAAGGAGTAGGAAGAATGAGAGTTAGGAAAGACTGTTAAAATGAAGCAGTTATACCCACAAATTAAAGTCTCCTTTTACATCTTTGTTGAGATAAAGTTAACATAACACTGAATTCACCCATGTAAATATATGATACAGGGGTTTTAGTATATTCATAGAGTTGTGACCATCATAATTCATCACCTCTCCAAGCAACTGCTAGCCTACTTCTGCCCCTTTGGATTAACATATCTATTCTGGACATTTCATATGCATGGCATACAAAATGTGGCCTTTTGTGTCTGGCTTCTTCTATGAAGTTAAATATACTTAGGCATGAATCATACTTGATTCCTTTGTATGACCACATAAGTTCCCATTACATTAACATTACACGTTTTGTTCCTATACACTTATCTCTTGATATATACTTGGGTTGTTCTACTTTGGGGCTGTTATGAATAATGCTGCAGTAAACATCCACAAACATGTTTTTATATAGACCTATGTTTTAATTTCTCTTGGGTATATATTTAGGAGTGGAATTGTTGGGTAACATGATACCTCTATGTTTAACCTTTTGAGGAAATGCCATACAGTTTCTAAAGCAGCTGCAATATTTTACATTCTTAATAAAAGTGGATGCAGATTTCAATCTTTGAACATCCCTGTCAGTATTTGGATATCATCCATCTCTTCTGATTATAGATATCCAAGTGAACATCAAGTAATTATCTTATAGAAGTTTTGACTTGAATTTTCTTTTTGAAATAAATGCTGAACATCTTTACTTACGCCTATTGGCCATTTGTATATCTTCTTTGGAGAAATGCTTATTTAAACACTTGACTCATTTTTTTTTTTTTTTTTGGTGGTACTGGGGTTCCTGGAAGCCCTTCTACCTCTGGGCTACACTGCCAGGCCTATTTTATACTTTTTTAAAAAATTTGGAAACAGGGTCTCTTAAGCCAGAGAGGCTGGCTTCAAACCTACGCAATCCTCCTGTCTCTGCCTCCCAAGTGCGGGGATTACAAGCGTGCGCCACCACACCCAGATCAACACTTGACTCATTTTAAAATTGATTATTTGTTTTTATTGAATTGTAAGAGTTACTTATATATTCTAGATTCTCAACCTTTTTAACGTTTTCAGTAGTGTTCTTTGAAACACATATATTTTTAATTTTGATCAAGTACAACTTCTTTTTTCTTTCATACTTGGTTGAGTGTGCATTGAAGAAATCATTGCCTAGTCCAAGGAAATAAAGATTTGCATCTATACTTTTTTCTAAGAGTTTTATAATAACTCATATTTAGATATTTTATCTGAGATATTTCTTATATATAATATGAAGCAAGGATCTAATTTTATTCTTTATTATGTAAATGTCTATTGATCCAGTGCCATTTGTTGAAATAAAAACTATTATTTTCCTCATTGAATGTTCTTGTTATATTAAAAAAAAAAATCACTTCATGCCAGGCGTGGTGGCTCACGCTTGTAATCCCAGCACTCGGGAGGCTGAGACAGGAGGATCGCTCAGGTTCAAAGCCAGGCTCAGCTACTTAGTGAGGTTCTCAGCAACTTAGTGAGACTGTGTTTTCAAATAAAATATAAAATAGATCTGGGGGGATAGCCCAGAAGTAGGAGGCATCTGGGTTCCACCTCCAGGACCACCAAAAAAAAAAAATTACTTCATCACAAGCATGCAAGTTTCTTTCTGGACATGGGAGTCTATCACATTGATCTATCATTGCACCAGTACCACACTATCTTGATTATTGTAGCCTTTCTAGTAAGTTCTGGAATTGGAAAATGTGAGCTTTCCAAGTTTGTTCTTTCTTTTTAATATTGTTTTGGCTACTCTGGATTTTTTATGCAATTATTAAGGAAAGGATACAATCTGATCCTGTATCTTCTACATGTGTGTTAGATCACATGTATTTTCTTACTGATCTTTAGGAGCTACACCCCCAGCATTGTTTTACCTCTTTATTTGAAAACAGGGTCTCACTAAATTGTTGAGGCTGGCCACAAACCGGCAACCCATCCAGCATGCCTAGTCTTGGAGTGCTTTTTTTTTCCTTCTCAGTGAGGTGTGTGCATGTGTGTGTGTGTGTGTGTGTGTGTGTGTGTGTGTGTGCCAACCCTAACCCTAATCCCAACCTGGACTATCAAAGCCTACAAATATTCTTGCACAGTTACATACTTCTCTCTTCAAATTTGTCAATTTTAGCCAGGAATGGTGGCACACTCTTTAATCCCAGTCCTTGGGAAGCTGTGACTGGAGGATCACAAATTTGAGCCCAGCTGCAGCAGCTTAGTAAGGTCCTCAGCAACTTAGCAAGACTCCGATTCAAGATAAAACATAAAAAGGATGGAGTGTGTGCTCAGAGATGGAATGCTCCTGGGCTCAATTCCCAGTACCAAAAGAAAAAAAAAATCTAAATTTGTCAGTTTCCACAATTTTCAAATTTGTGAAATTGTACAACTGGCAAGTCTGTTAGTTTATTTATTTATTTATTTATTTATTTATTTATTTATTTTATTTTTTTTGGTGGTACTGGGGTTCCTGGAAGCCCTTCTACCTCCGGGCTACACTCCCAGACCTATTTTTACATTTTTATTTGGAAACAGGGTCTCCTAAGCCAGCGCGCGCGGCTGGCTTCAAACCTGCGCGATCTTCCTGTCTCTGCCTCCCAAGCACGGGGATTACAAGCGTGCGCCACCACGCCCGGTGAATAAGTCTGCTAGTTTGAGGGGTCTGTTGTTTATTGCTTGTATATTTATGATTGTCTTATCTTATTGACAAATTGAACCTTTCCTTTCCTACGTTTAGTAAAAATTTTTGTCTCAAGGTCTATTTTGCCTGATATTACTATAGTCACCCCAGCTCTCTTGGTCACTGAAGATGGTATACCTTTCCTTTCTTTCATGTTCACTTAATTTATGCCTTTGACTGTAAAATGAGTCTATTGCAGACAGCATAGAGTTGAATCATGTACTTCCCCCTTAATTCTAGAAATCTTTGCCTTCTTTTTCTTCTCATTCTTTCCATTTTGGAAGAAGAATTTGTTCATAAGACATATAGGTACTATGAGAAATTCTATATTTTATTTTATTTTATTACATTTGTAGTGCTGGGGATTGAACCTAGAGGCATTCCATCTTTGAATTACACTTCCAATCATATTTTATTTTTTATTTTGAGACAGAGTCTCACTACCTTGTAGATGGCCTTGCTAAGTTGCTGAGTCTGGCTGCAAACCTGTGATCCTCTTGTCTCAGCCTCCCAAGTTCTGGGATTGCAGGTATGAATCACTGTACCCCACAGACTCTTTTTATTCATGGCCTTATTTCAATTACAGAAGGGAAAGAGCAAAATAGAGCTAATAAAATAGCTGCAAACAGCTCATTTGGTGGAGAGGAATCTCTACATTAATCCCCATGGCAGCTACACTAATTTGTAATCCCACCAAGAGTGTAGAAGAGTTCCTATTTCCCCACATCCTCACTAGCATTTCTTGTTGCTTGACTAGTTGACTGTTGCCATTCTAACTGGAGTTAGACGGAATCTAGAATTTGCTTTCTGAACTATTCATATGCCATTTATGTTGAAATCTAAGACAATCAGTTATAATCGTGAGGTAGAGGGCTTTCAAGACCAATGATGACCCTGTACTAAGTCTTGACTATTTTCTCATATGTAAGAATGAAAGGCTTTTTGATATTATTATATTTTGAACTCCTAGTCATCATTATTTTTTGAAGAATTTTCCTTGTCTTTTATAATTCTACTTGGGAACAATTTTTCTTGCTTCAGCATCTCTCTAGTTTTTACTGCTGCATGCCATTCAATTTTTAATCAATAAGAGTCATTGTCCCCAGCTCATCTGTTTACAATCCTCTGCTTTGCACTCCCCTCCCAGTGCTCCTGGAAACAGATGTCGTTGCCTAAGCTCTTTTCTCGATGAAATAAATAAAACAGGATTGATGTTCAAAAAAAAATCCTGGCATTTTCTGGTTTCAAATTATTTTAAACAGCAAACCCAGATGTTCCACCTGATCTAGATGTCATTAAATGAATGAGTTCAAATTTCTTTGACTGTGTAAAACATTTAATTCAGCTGATGAAGTGCCATGAAATAAAGGTATTTTACAAGCACTCAAAAATCACTATTTAGTTATCTCACATATTTTTTTATTTTTATTTTTTTGCTGAGGGCCTTGCTAAATTGCTAAGGCTGTCAGAAATTTAGCAAGACCCTGTTTCCAATTTTTAAAAATAGGGCTTGTAGTGTAGATTAAAGGTAGAATGTCCCTGGGTTCAATCTCCAGCAACACACACACACACACACACACACACACACACACACACATACACACACACACACATACTCTCTCTTAGCTAGAAATCTCTTTTTTTTGTCATTGATATGAACTGACTTAAACCCTCAGTGTTACTTCATGTGGAGACAGGATCTTTAAGACTTAGGTAAAATTAAATGAGACCCTAAAAGCAGAACCCTAATATGATAGGATTATAGCTTTGTAAGAAGATCTTCCTCTCTTTCTTTACCATGTAAAGAGACAGAAAGAAGGTGGCTCTCTGCAAGCCAAGAAATGAGTCCTATTTGACGACCACTTTGATCTTGGAGTTTCCAATTTGCCTTCAGAACTGTGAGAAAATAAATTTGATTTTTAAGGTACCCAATCTGTGATATTTTCTTATGGCATCCCGAGAAGACTAAGATAGTCCTCATGTAGATGTCTTTCAGCTCCATGGCTACACTGACCTGATTTAATCCACTGTAGAGAAACCAAGTATTATGTTGCATCCCTGGGTTTACAGCACTTGGGAGGCTGAGAGAAGGGGCTTACAAGTTTGAAGCCTGACTCAGCAACTTTATGAGACTCTCAACAACTTTGCAAGATCCTATTTCTAGATCAGAAAATAAAAATAAAAAGGGCTTGGCTTGGAGTATATCTTGAAAAGAGAATGCCCTTGAATTTGATCTCCAGTACCAACAACAACAACAACAAAATGCAGGCAGATCATCTATAGCTGTCTCCCTGTAGTGTCTCTCACTGGCTGGATAACCTTAGGGTAAAATGGCTTGAGCTCTCTTGGCCTCTGTTTCCTTATTCATGCGTGGTAATGTAAAGTCTTTGTAAAGATAACTCTGAGGAAGGCCTCCAGTAAGCCACCTGGCAGGGCCTTGTTTGGGTGGCAGTTAGAACCACTGGAACTGCATCCAGCTGGGGCAGGCTGTGAGACCTGGCTCTCAGCTGTAATCAGAATCTTCTCTCTTTGTGTCTTTCTTTTGTAAATCAAAGATAACAATGGAGCCAGGTTTGGTGGGCATGGGTGAAGCCTATAATCACAGTACTTCAGAGGCTGAAACAGGAGAATTGCAGGTTTAGACCAGCCTCAGCAATTTAGCAGGACCATTTTAAAATAAAAAATAAAAAGAGCTAGGGGTGTAGCGCAGAGGTAGAATGCTCCTGAATTCAATCCCTAACCAGAGAGAGAGAGAGAGAGAGAGAGAGAGAGAGAGAGAGAGAGAGAGAGAGAGAGAGAGAGAGAGATTTATTTTGAACATAAATAAACCACTAGGTAATCATACTAATTATAAGAAGTGTCATTTACTAGTGCTTTTAGTGCCACTACCTAACATTTAAGATTGTTTTCAATGTGTTTTAAAGTTTCAACAACCCTACCAAGAAGGTTGTAAAACATAACACTCTTTTAATTTGAATATCCCTATGTGTATTCAGCGTTTAATGAGGATTTTACTTTGAGCATAGGATGACTTTCATCATATTGGTTGTATATGGAAAATTAGTTGTGTGGACCAACCCAATTGTATTTTCATGGAAATTCAAGTGTATTCTGGAAGCAATAATTTGCTAAGGGAACAAGTATATTAATTAGGGTTCTCAAGAGAAATAGAAACAACAGTATAATAACATATATATTTGGCCTCCCACATCTGTGAGTTCCATATCATCCAGAACCCCTGGATGTGGAGGTGTAATCAGTCATTCATGGATTAAATATATTTTTATTTTTATTATTTTGTTTCACTGGAAATTGAACCCAGGAACATTCTATCTCCAAGCTATACCCCGATCCCTATTTTTTATTCTTTATAATGAAACAGGGTTTCACTAAGTTTCAGAGGGCTTCACTAAGTAGTTGAAGCTGGCCATGAACCTGTGATCCTCTGTCTCAGCCTCCCAAATACTAGGGTTACCAGGGTGTACCACCTTACCAGGCTTAAACATATATATTTTTAAATGCATCAATTCTGAACATGTACAATTTTCCCCTTGTCATCATTCTCTTAACAATAAAGTTTAGCAATTATTTCCACTGCTCTTATATCATATTTGGTATTATAAGTAACTAGAAATGAAGAGTGAATGGAAAAATGTGCATAAGTTTATATGTAAGCATTGCATCATCGTACACGAGGAACCTGAGCATCTGTGCACTTGGGGGATTCTGGAATGTCTTTAGGGATTGACTGTATATAGTTGTTATAGAAAGATTTCTTTTGAGAGATAGACTTAAATGATTTTGTACCATGATCTGCTGTCTGTACCTGGAGACCCAGGAGAGTTGGTGATACTGTTCCAGCCCTAAACTGACCTGAAAATAAGGGTAATTGATAATGTAAATCCCGATCTGAGTCAAGCCCTTAGAACCAGGAGCAAATGTATGAGGACAGAAGAAAATGATCCTATCTGCTTATGCCAAGAGAAAATTCAACATTCTTTTGCCCCTTTCTTCTATTCAGGCATTCAGTGAATCATATAATGTCCAATTGCTTTAGTAAAAACCATCTTTAGTCAGTCTACTAATTCAAATATTATGTGTTCCAGAAACACCTTCTGAGCTACCCCAGAAATGATATTTTACCAGCTCTGTGGGAATCCCATAGTTCAGTTTCATGGACATATAAAATATAAGGAATTAGTGTGAAGAGGATAAGAATTCTAAAGACAATATAAAATTTATCACTTGACATTAACTTTTAGCATAGTTTCTGTTAAAGACTCAGTCTTATAGAGATGGGGGGAGTCCTGTAAATTATAAAAGGGAGAAAGAATAAAAAGAAGAAGGAAGAGTGGGAAGGAAGGCAAGAAGAAGGAAGTCGAAAGGATTCTGTTACTGGTACACAACGCACTACATTTTTGGGAACTCTAACCAATTGAATGCCCAGGGGAAGGGCACCTACTGCCTACGAATCACCAAGCAGCTCTGAGTGAATGAGAGCAGCTGTTTGGGATTAGCACCTTCGGGAGCAGTGGGGGGTGCTAGAACCAGAGGTAGAGCAGCAGCAGATGGACTAAGCACCAGAGACTTTGTAATCTGGAGGAGCCTGGTGCTGAGAGAAGCAGGGCTAGCACCCAAAGGAGTAGCCAGGACATGGTGGGGAACTTCAGTGCCCCTGGATGCCGCGCCTTCTTCCCAGTCTAAAACTGAGCAAGGCTCTTTTTATCAGGAATGCTGCATGGCAGACATTTCCTGTAATAGGCGCGCGGCATCTCCTTCTGGGGAATAGTATTAGGCATGGGGATTTGGGGATTTTTTGGAATTGGCCTTGTTACCAAAAAGATACTTGAGACTTATGTCATTAATGGCCCCAAATTGTTTAAAACAATTCAAGATTTACTCCATGAAGCTGTAACATTTATGTATGAGTTGCACCTAAATTTCCAAATGACCAAGGTAACAAGAATTCTATAAAGACTCAGACAATAACAAGCAGAACAAGCCTTAAAGGTAACCGATCCTCCCCAGGTTTTTCCCAAGCAAATATTAACAATACACCTAAAACAGAGCCAAGACAAGATGTTCCCATGAGTTCTAAAAAGCCAGCATATTTAATCAGAGGTAGGCTAGGGTAGAGTGGCTACTGACTCCCCAGTAACCCTATCCCTTTTGGTTATACAATGGGTATGTAGACAGCAGCAGAATAGATGGGTACCAGGCACAGCCTTGGACATGGGAAAGTATGAAACGTTCCTCTCCTCAGTAGTGCCTATTGATTAAAAAACAATGATGTATATCAATCAGAGTATAATGGTTAGTACAGGATATTATTTTGATATTATATCAGTAGTTAATAATAAATTTTTTTATCTTTTCCATGGTTGCTTGTAAGAGGAAATGTTCCCTTATAAAAGAAACTGGCCGTCTGTCACCTTGCCTTGATGTACTAGTTCTTTGTATACTACTGATGTATTAATTCTGGAAAAAATTGTAAGAGTAGAATGTAGCCAAAAAAGAAAGTATAAAATGCTTGCCAAAACCGAAAGTAGGGAGAGCAGAAATGAAAAGAAAAGAGAGCAGCCTCATTCTCCATTGAGTCTGAGTGCTGTTTCTCCACCAAACTTCGCTGACTCCTCACTCCACCGCTCGCAGACCCTCAACTCTTGATAGGGCTGGACCCCGGCACCTGGAACAATGTAAGACTCAGGCTTGATATCTGAGATCCCTTAGAGAAGCATATGGGTTTCTGAGATTGAGAGGTTTGCGTGTTGGAAAAGGAGCCAGTGAAATCTGAGTGACTCTTGTTACTGAGACTTAATTTGTGCTCAAAATGATAGAGGAACTTATTTTATCCATAAATGAGAAACTTTGCCCTAAGTAAGGCATATAGTTAGCAGATACAAGAGTCAGGATTGCATCCAGTCTGTCTCATTTCAAAAATCAACCTCCTTTTCACCTAATCTCCTTTAATAGTGAGTCATCCTAGCATTAATGGAGAACCTACTGAGTTAAGATCGTGTAATAAAGTCTGTTAAAAAAAAAGTACTTGATTGTAAGAAAAAAAAATTCAACCACTGTTTTTTTTTTAATTTTTTAGTCTGTGGTGTTGAATCCAGGGGCATTATACCTCCAACTTACACCCCTGGTTATTTTTTATTTTTTGTTTTGAAACAGGGTCTCACTAAGTTGTGGAAGCCTCACTAAACTGCTGAGGTTGGTGGAGCATCTGCCATCCTCCAGTCTCAGCCTCCCAAGTGCTGTGATTACACGTGTGCGCCACCATGCCTGGTTTGAATGTTTATTTGTGGCTCTAAGTGGAAACAGATGGATAGTCTAGAATAAATTACTTACATGCCTTCATGGGTTAGGTTTTTATATTTACAGAATTTTTTTGGTTTCTTGAGATTCAACTTTATCATTGTGATCCATAGGAGGAATTTCTTCAACAAAGGAACCATACCAGCATGAGTGGTGTACAAAAGAAAAGTTGTCATTTAGTTCAGAAGAACCTGTAATTACAAGCAAAAAGTCTCATGATTTAAACAGCTCTTCTTCAAAATGTTAATATCATTTTAGAGCAAGATGCAAATAATTCTGTATGTGGTACTGATTTTAAATGAACCTTAAGTATATATTCTTTACAATTTGTTAAAACTGTAATGTGTTATATAAATGAATACCAATTCTTACTGGTCCCATAAATATTCGTGGGCCTCCAGTTCCACATCTGTAAAGCCTGGTATAGTTGAATATCTTAATATTTCACATGCAACAATGACTCACATGCATGGGTAAACCCTGGGTCTCATGATGTTTCCCTTGACTTCACTGGCCTGGAGTAATCCCCTCTTCCTGTTTTAACTTCAACATCTCTTTCAGGGACTAGAAGGTAAGAAGATTGTTTATGTGGTTAAATCTAAACAAAGATGTGGTCACTTACAAATATAAATCATGTATAGTCGAAAAGAAAAATTCCCTTTTCAGAAATTCCCTCTACAAAATATTTTCATATAGTTCTCATCTGACTTCACAGATCCTTTAACACATAGAACTATCTCATTCATTTTGTTATCTATAAAATATTCCATTGTATAAGTAAATAATTTATGTAGCCAGTCTTTTACTAATGGACTTTAAGATATTATCAGAGCTTTAATTATTTTTATTTTAAATAATGTTTCAGGAAACATTAATGTACATATGTCTTAGAGCATTTATACAAATACATCTACTGAAAATTTTTAGAAGTGGAAATGTTGAGTCAAAGGATATTAGTATTTAAAATATTGGTAGATTTAGCAAAGTTATCTCAAAAAATTGATCCACTCTTACCGATGTTCTACAAGAATTCTTGTTTTCCCTCAACTTCCCTAATGCTATATACTATTAAACTATTTGATGCTTAAAATTTAATTAGGTTACAGCCAGGCATGGGGGCACACACTTGTAATCCCAGTACTTGGGAGGCTGAGACAGGAGAATCACAGGTTCATGGCCAGCTTCAGCTACTTAGTGAGCCCCTATTTCAAAATTAAGAGTAAAAAATAGGGCTGGGGTGTAGCTCAGAGGTAAGAATGCCTCTGGGTTCAATCCCCAGTAACACACACACACACACACACACACACACACACACATACACACACACACACACACACACACACACACACACACACCCGCACACACAGATTAAGTTAATATATTTTCTCACTGTGATTTTAGTTAGAATTTTTAAGACTGAATGAATATCTCTTTTTGTTTTTAATACTCTTTAATGTTTATGTTCATTGCCCAATTTCTATTGGGAGTTTTATTTTTTAGGACTTTATTTTTAAATGCTCTTTACCTATTTAGAAAACAACCCTTAGTTTGTCATATGTATTACAAATATTCTTTTGAAGTTTTTGTAGTTTGGGTTTGACATTCTTTATTTTCCCCTTGCAGAATTTAATTTAATTTAATTTAATTTTTTTTTTTTTTTTTTTTTTTTTTTTTTTTGGTACTGGGGTTGGAACCGAGAGGCATTCTACTCCGAGCTATAACCCTTAGCTCTATTTTTTATTTTTTATTTTGAAGCAAGATCTCACTAATTTGCACAGGGCCTAGCTAAGTAGCTGAGGCTGCCCTTCAACCACGATCCTCCTGTCTCAGCCTCCCAAGTACTGGGATTACAAGTGTGTGCCAACACCTCTGGCAGAATTTAAAAATTTTATGTAGAAAAATTTCTTCACCTATTCCTTGTGGTTTTGTGTTTGAACTTAAAAAGTTTTACCCTTTCCAAGATTATATATAATCCTCTTATGCTATTATATTTACAACTTTGACTCCTTATAATTTGTTTTTGTCAAAAAAGTAAGGGAAAAGGACAGTCATATTTATTTTCCAAATTGCTGACTATTACTCCATCTTCATTTTTTAAATAATTTATATTTTTTCTGTTTTGAAATGCACATCATATACTCAATACCTATGTATGTGTAATTTTTTGTCAATTTTCATTTAATAGGTTAAATTTGGGGGTGGCTAAAATTAAATTTTTTTAGGTTCTTTGAAAATCAGAGTTCAGATTGAGACAGCACTATCTAAAATGCTTTATTTATTTACTTATTATTTTAACTTACTCCACATAAAAGTTGTAGTTTTACAGGATACTGAACAACTGCCTCCTAAAAATAGGTCTAATACATTTTTTTTTTTTTTTTTTTTGGTGGTACTGGGGGTGGAACCCAGAGGCTTTCCGGGCTATACTCCCAGACCTTTTTTATATTTTATTTGTAAACAGGGTCTCAGTTGCTGAGAACCTCACTAAGTAGCTGAGGCTGACTTCGAACCCGTGTGATCCTCTTGTCTCAGCCTCCCAAGCGTGGGGATTACAAGTGTGCGCCACCATGCCCGGCCTAATACTTTTTAATATGCTTTTATTGGTGCATTTTAATTATACATCATACTGAGATTCAAAGTGATACAAACATAAATGCACAAAGCACTTGATGTCAATACTTTTATGAAGACAATAAGGAAATAATGGCAGTCAAAAATGCATTTCCTTAAACTACCAGGATAATTAATTAGCTAGTGATGAGATAGTAAATCTTAAATTGATAATTTAGTGAAAATATAGATTAAATCTGTACAAATTGCATTAGTTTTTGTTTTAATTGAAGTGCAAAATTTAATCTCAATTTTTAATTATGGTTTCCTCACTCATAGTTAACTAAGAGACTCAAATGATTTTTTTTATAAGAAAACTTTAACAGACTGGTAGACACAAATATTAGGTTAGCATCTTCATCCTTACTCACTGGAGATATTTGGAATCTTTCTTTTTAAAATTACCTTAGTTCTTTCTACATAAAGAGCAAAAGAAAAAGTAAAATAATCTCCTATTTACTCACCACTTAAATTGAACAATGGCCAACATTTTTCTTTATTAATTTTTTTATTTACACTAAAATATTTTGAAGCATTTTACTCCTAATCTTTAGTAGATCTAACCCACTCATGAAAGACAACATTAATCCATTCATGAGGGGGGAGTTTCATGACCTAGTTACTTTCCAACTCTTAAAAATTCCACCACCTCAACACCACCACACTGGAGACCAAGCCCCAACACATGAACCTTTGGGGTCAAACCATAATGGCTATTTTCTCATTTCCGTCTTTATTATCACCAAACTTCTCAAACTTTGCGTTGTGTTATTTTTCATTAGCTGCTTCTATTTTTAAGTTCCCATTCACTGCTCAACCCATCACAACCTTCCTTTTCTTTTCCCACTTATTAAAACCATTCTCTTGCAGATTACAACTTACCTCACCATGCCCAAGTTATGAACCCTCACAAGCACTTTGAATTGCAGGCCCTTCTTGTGACTTCATTCTTACTTCCTTTGTTGTGGTGATGGCATAAAATTTCTTTCTCTCTTGCTTTTCTCCAACCTCCTTTCCTGATTCAGTTCTTTCTCCAGCTCCCTGCAGGACAGTCTCCCAGAGGCTCACTTCTTGACCTCTGTTCTCACAAGCTTCCCTTGGCTCACATTCATTCACAACTTCAAAATCTCACCCCGACATGGACAACTTAAAGTCTGGCATTCAACACCCACCTCTTATTTCAGTTTCGTTCCCGTTTCTCAAGTGCCTAATCAAGTTTTCACATGAACTTTTGTTCCTACATTTCAAATTTAGTACATTACAAATTGGGATAACTGGCAATGTTTATGTTTCTATTTTGTCAGATGAACTTACTGTCTTTTATTGCAGTTATCTAGGACATCATATTGTAGTTTTAAAACTTCTTGGGACAGTGGGAGTAGAGTCTTTATCTTCTCACTTCCTGTTTTGACTCTTACTATTTTTATTAAAATTCAGTAATCACTTTTCTCTAAAACTATCAGGGATCTATTTGATAACTGTAATATATGCAATATGTACTTCAACATAACAATTTAACACAGTAGGAATCACCACAGTTCAAACAGATAGAAAACAGGAAAGTCTCAAGCTTATTGATTTTACAGCATAAAATTATTATTTCTGATTTACTTAAACTTGAGGGCTATCAGGCATATTTGATTAAGGTTAGAGATACACGGCTACTAAGATGAAGGAAGACGCAGCCTGAATTTCCCAAAAGAACATGAAAACTTGATAACAGCAGTCATTTTCCTGGAACATCACCAGTCAGAGCTCATCATCTGGTATAAAATGGGTTTTGTTTTAAATTTGGAACACCACATCATCATGCTGTTTCTATGCCTTTGGAGTAGGAATAGAGTGATAAACACCTGCTGGGCATCTAGAGGTTTGCCAGACTCCTCTTACAAAGAAAATGGGGAATCAAGACAGCCCAGATTTCTTCTTCTGGCGGGAGCACTGCCGTTTTGCCCGGTGTGATAGGTCTATCTCTGTATCCATAGAGACACAGGTATAGCTACATTAAAGAATTATTTCTCTCAAGTCGAAGCACTGCGATGCATTATTTATACATTATCATGCCAGTTTGTCTTTTTTGTTGTGATTGTATTTAAGAATGGAATTTTAGTAATGCTAATGGATCAGACAGACCCAATCAGAAAGATTGTAACAATAAACAGTGGGCATGTTTGTGATGTGAGTAAGTAAAAATAGACAAACCTGAAAGTTTTACCATTATTGGCCACAGTGCATTATAACTAACAGCACAAAACTTTCTTTCATGTTTTTTCCATTTATTTGGGTTATTCTGAGTCTGCCCAGGCTCAATTTTTTTGGCTCCATAACCAGATCTGGACACTGGTCAGTTTTGGTCATGACTCTTAAGACACTCTGCCGGATGTCCCACTTGATTCTTCCTTTGGTTTTCATATGCTTGGCATCGGGAATCTGCAACCATTTCTTCCTGAGCTGTCCTGCTTTGACATCATCTGCCCCCCAGATGGCCTTTCATAGTTGGAAGAAACAGACATGTGGATTCAGAGCAGTGGTATCTTGTCTTCCTGCATCTGCGCTCTGTATTGGCACTCCATAGAGAAAATCTAATCATGCCACTTTTCTGCTGGAAGTCCTTCAAGGGCTTTTAATTGTCCTTAGGATAAACTATAAGCTTCTTAGCATGGAATTAAAGTGGATTTTCATGATTCAGTTTATGGTTTTGGCCATCTCCCCAAGTCTAGCTTACACTCCTCTAGACTAGACCTACTCACAGATTTTCAAATAACCCACATTCCTTTGTCTCTAAGCATTTGCATTTGCTGCATCACTGACCTAGAATAGGCATCCTCTGCCTGAGTAGCAAATTCTTCTTCTTTTAAGACTCATTTCTTACAAAAATCTTCTCGCATGGAGACCTTGTTTATTTACTTATATTCATATAAACCACAAGTGTTTGTGCAAGCACATATACAAGTTATGTGCACACACGCAGGCTTAGCTTTGCTTTTTATCTTAAAATTGGCTTCTATCACTAGGGAAATGGCTTTGTTTTCCAGCTTTAAAAAGATGACAGTAGTCATAATGAGATACAGCAAATGAAGAACAAAGAGGAACAGAAAATTCTAATATCAGGTGGACATGGTGGTGCACACCTGTAGTCTCAATACTTGGGAGGCGGAGACAGGAGGATCATGCAGGTTCGAAGCCAGCGTGCATGTTTGTTTAGGAGACCCTGTTTCCAAATAAAAGTATAAAAAATAGGTCTGGGAGTGTAGCCCAAAGGTAGAAGGGCTTCCAGGAACCCCAGTACCACCAAAAAAATAAATAAATAAAATAAATTAAATAAAATTAAATAAATAAAATAAAATAGGACTGGGGATGTCACTTGGACATAGAATGTCCCTGGGTTCAATCCCTAGCACCACACACACACACACACACACACACACACACACACACACACACAAAGAGAGAGAGAAAAAAAAGAAAGAAAACTCTATTATGAACACCTATTAAATGTTGGATAGTGTTATATAAATCTGTGTATATTCAAAATATATTTAAACATACACACACACACACACACACACACGCACACATCTATGTTTTAGCTGGGCATGAAAGGAAAAGTAGTGGCAACTCTGGTGGCAGAGTGGAGTAGTGGAGTGTGTGAGGCCATGAGCTTTGGTGGCTGCCTGGAAGTGTTCTTGGTTGCTATAGCATTTCATGCAGATCTTGAGAAAGCTCGGTCAGGGGATCAGCAACGGTGTAGATCCCCCATGAAGTATGTCTAGCATTCCTTTCTTCAAAAATTATTTTAGGATTAATTGGATTAATATGTATAATTGGATTTTATGTATAAACATTATAACTAAAACTGATGGGCAGCGGCTTGTGAGAGACTCAGGTAGCAAAGATTTTTTCCCAAGGATAAAGTTATTGGGCCAAATATTAAGTTCAAACTGACCTTAGTTTGAGCCAGTGTATAAGATTAAGTTTGAGTCAGCCTTGTGAAGTGAGACAAAGCATACTATGATTATTTGAATGTCTGACACCCTGCCCTGATGTATGTAAATAATAACTTTTTCCCGTCCTTGAAGATCCTGCTTGCATGACTATGCCCTTGCTTTTCTGCCAACAAAGAAAGTATAAAAGTTGTAACAAATCCTGAATAAAATGGAGAAGTTTGCATCTAATTCATGTGGTCATTCTTCTCTCATCGACCTCGGCTTCCCCTCACCAACACACGAACCTCAACTCTTGCTAGGGCTGGACCCCAGCACTTGGTTCCATTTTCCTGCAGTCGAGAGGCTCAGAGTTTAATGTCCTTAACAGCTTCTATCTTTTATTATTGTTAATTTTTTTGTAGTACTTGGGATTAAACACAGCTTCTATCTTTTATTATTTTTATTTTATTTTTTTGTAGTACTTGGGATTAAACACAAGGGCCTTCTATCTTTGAGCTACACTCCAGCCCTATTTTTTTTTTTTTTTTTGAGTCTCACTAAGTTGTGGAGGTCCTGACTAAGTAGCTGAGGCTGGCCTTGAACCTGCGATCTGCCTGGCTTAACCTACTAAGTACTGGGATTACAAGCGTGCACCACCATGCCTGGCTCTTAATAGCTTATTTTGAAGCTTTGAATTCAGAAGAAAAAGAAGAAGTTGAAGTTGAGACCCCTCAATAGATATAAGAACCTCAAAATACTAAACGTTTGGGAAATTCTCAGAGAAAGTATATCCTAAAATAAATTAAAACCCAACCACGAGTGTAGGGAGAAAGTAAGAAAAGTAAAAGTAGCTAAAATTAAAGAGTACTTTTGCAAATCCAAGCCATAAATTTGTGTCTCATGCAGGTTTAAGCTTTAACTAGTGGTTTCTCACAAAACCCGGTAATATTGATGGAAAGTTTGTATAGAAATTGGACCCAGCAGGGTCATGTTCTCGGGGCATGTGAAAGACGCAAATATAAAATCGTTCTAGAGAAGCACACCCTCAACTCACTCTATGCAGCAACACTTCATCATGTGTAAAAGCAAACACAATAGTGAGAATTAGAACTCCAAAAATTTTGGTTTCTAGAATGCTCTGGTAGAGCCTATAAAATAGGTTTGCCTTAAATGAATATAGCATAATGTGTGAAGTTTAAATTGTAAGTAAACTACAGGACACTATGAAAAAAAATGGCCCATTTAAAAAAGAATGAAATGGAATTTCTTAAAATAAAAAGTCAATGAATGCATTAAAATAAGATGCAACTACAGAAAGGATTAATGAAAAGGGAGTTAAGTTGGAAGACATCACTCAGCACTGAGTAATAGCACCAAGAGATAAAGAACTAGAAAGCACATAAGGGAAATTAAGAGATATGGAATCTATGGCACAAGTTGCAGGTGGAGGTGATTGAAAGAGAAGGGGAGAAACCACATTTGTTGTAGTGGCTGAAAGTTTTCTCGGATTCATAAAAATTATAAATCTGTCAACTAAAGAAATCTTATATTTCATGAGTAGGGTACATAACAATGTCATATCCCAAGTCGTAGAGTAAAATTGTAGAATTCCAAAAAGAATGAAAAGATCTTGATGACAATCAGTGAGAAAAGATAGTTTCTCTTAAAGGAAGAATTACACTGGCACTTACTGTGTGTGTGTGTGTGTGTGTGTGTGTGTGTGTGTGTGTGTGTGGTGGGGGCACTGAGGATAGAACCCAATGGCAGTCTACTCCTGGGTCCTTTATATATTTTGTCTTGGGAACAGGGTCTAGATAGGTTACAAAGAGTCTTGCTATGTTGTTGAGGCTGTCCTCAAACCTATGATCCTCCTGCCTCAGCCTCCCAAGTACTGGAAATACAGGCATGCACTACCATGCCCAACTAGCACATACCTTTAAAAACAAAAATAGAAACACAAAGACAATGGTATTATGTAAACTGTGGTGCACGGGCCTTTAATTTGAGCTGCCAGCTCAGCACTAGCCTAGAATGTGTGAGGCCTTATGTTCTTCCATCTCCAGTACTGAAAATCAAAAAGCAAAAGGTGGTGGGAGAAGAAGCAAGGCTTACTGTCTTTCTTTAAAGTACTAGGAGAACATAATGGTTAATTTTGAATAAATTTTTCAGTCTGAGATTTGTGGTGGGTTGAAGGCTACATTTTTAGATGAAATTAAGAGGATTTGCTGCTTTCAGATCCTTGATGAGTAGAAGAATCCATGAGGAGCAAAGGGCACAAGTAAGAAAAAGCCAGAAAGAAGAATAGGCTTCATGTGGTGATGATGGACAAGCAAACTAGTGAGCGTGTGGGTCAGCATAAGGAAGCGTTTTTTTTTGTGAAGAAGAATAACAATAGTGGTTAACAACATGGGCCATTAAAAATGTAATAAAACTCCAAACATCTAATAAGGCAAGTGGGCTATTATTATTTAAAGGGAGTTTAGAAGTATTGATTAATACTTTAGTTCTTGTTTAATCAAAGGTATATGTCAATAATTTCAACATAATTAAATGATAAAAATTGATTGTATGATATCTAAATAACTAGGGAATAAGCTGAATAAATATATCTTTGTAAATTTTATTAAAAAATGAAAAGCATTTTATTTTATTATTATTTTTGTATGTATATGGTGCTGGGGATGGAATCCAGAGGCTTTCTACCTCCGGGCTATACTCCCAGAACTATTTTGTATTTTATTTGTAAACAGTATCTAAGTTGCTGAGAACCTCACTAAGTAGCTGAGGCTGGCTTCGAACCTGCGTGATCCTCCTGTCTCAGCCTCCCAAGTACTGGGACTACAAGCGTGCATCACATTGCCCAGCTAAAAGAGCATTTTAAATAGGGGAGAGAGAGACAGAGACAGAGGAGAGAGAGAGAGAGAGAGAGAGAGGAAGAGAGAGAATAGAGACTATAAGCTATGTATAAATATCCAATAAACTCCTCCTTAAAAGAGAATATGAACATAGTGGGACAAAATACTTCAATGTTATTTGGGATGAGAAAAAAAAGAATAGGGCAGGTGTGGTGGCACAGGATTGTCATCTCTGTACTGCATCAGGAGAGAAGAACTTGGTATTACTGAGTCACTTGATTAACTTTAAAAGTCCCTCCCTCCAGAACTGTGTTATTTGGGCATGTCTGTCAACTTTATAATGGGTATGTCTGACATTTGGAAAGAGAGAGATAGAACAGTTGGGGGGGGGCAAGGACAAATAGAGTCTTCAAGGCCACGTCCCGAGTGACCCTTCCCCTGCCCCACCTCTGAACTTTGCTGCTTTGGTGAGAGGTCTTCAACAGTGAGCTTCAGGGTCATTCCAGACCCAGACCATAGTAGGATTTGCATAAGCTATTTTGCATAGTCATCTGTTTTGCATAGTCATTGCTAGTTGTATTTTCTTTTACTTGAAGCCAAACACATCTTATTTCACCCTAATGGCAATTTAACAAGTCCATCTGTTTTCCATCTGTTGTGCTGAATAAGGATTAAATTATTCACTGAGTGGCCGAAATAACTAAGGCAAGTTAGTTACATATAGTTATAACTAGTCCAAGAGCTCCTCATTAAAAAGAAAAGAATTTATATTTCATGTCATATGGTATGGTAGGATCTATGAGATCTTGAAGGCAGTGCTTTAGGAACATCAGTTTGGTATCAGAATAAAAATGATTGGCTACCTGGGTTACCAATATCTGCCTATATAATAGATTTTGTTTCATTTGAACTTTACAACAAATTATTAAGAATGTACTGGGCATGTTTTGTGGATGAAGAAACTGAGGCTCATGAAATTTAAATGATTTACTCATGATCAGACAGTAGTATATTACAGCCAGAAGCCAGGCTCTTTCTGCTACGTTGTTTCACCTGTGGCAACCGTGGTCTTTATCCTCTGCATGAACTGAGCCAGCCCCAGAAGACCCTGAGGGAGGAGCCATGGGGGCCACAGACCTGTGGCTTCACCTCCTCCATCTACTGCTCAACACAGGATCAGCTGGCATCCGCTTCAACTATCCTTTTTTTTTTTTTTTTTTTTTTTGGTGGTACTGGGGTTCCTGGAAACGCTTCTATCTCCAGGCTACACTCCCAGACCTATTTTTATGCTTTTTATTTGGAAACGGTCTCTTAAGCCAGAGCGGCTGGCTTTGAACCTGCGCGACCCTCCTGTCTCGCCTCCCAAGTACGGGGATTACAAGCGTGCGTCACCACCGCCCTGCTCCTCTTTCTTTTTAAAACTGGTCTCTATACATTCACCCTTGGCCTGCTGATTGATAATTATATGCCCTGAGACATGTTTTTTTCCCCCCTCTTCTTTTGATGTTTCTGCACTTTAAAAATTTTCTCTATTGGCTTCTCCATAAAATGGTACTTATCCCTAAAGAAACCCATTCTCCTCTTTTAAAACCTCTCCATCCACCACCCTTTGACTACCTCCAGGATGAATTTTGGATGCCTTATGTCTTACCTCTCTTCTTACTTAGTTTCCACTCGTTTTCTCTTTTTTATTTTTTGTTCTTGTGGTATTGGGGATCGAACCCAAGGACAGTCTGCCTCTGAGCTACACCTCCAACTATTTATTTATTTATTTATTTATTTATTTATTTATTTATTTTTGTGGTACTGGGAATTGAGCCCAGGGCCAGCCATTCTGTCCCCAAGCTTCAGCCGTCTTACATATATATATATATATATATATATATATATGTATATATATATATATATAGTTTACTATATATATATATATAGTAAACTATATATATATATAAATATAGTAAACTATATATATATAGTAAACTATATATATATATATATATATATATATATATATATAGTTTGTGTGTGTATGTGTGTGTGTGTGTGTGTGTGTGTGTGTGTGTGTCTGGGGATGGAACCCAGGGGCATTCTACCTCTGAGCTACACCCCCTGCCCTATTTTTTATTCTTTATTTTGAAACTGGGTCTCACTGAATTGCAAAGGGCCTCACTAAGTAGCTGAGGCTGTCCATGAACCGTGATCTTCCTGTCTTAGTCTCCCAAATGCTGGGATTACAGCCATGGGCCACCATGCCCAGCTTTCTTTCTAGAAATATTTTGAATGACCTGTTCCCTTTAATGCCCATCCTTTTACCTCTGTGCTTACAACTATCACCTGTCATTTTATACATTTGCTTATTTGTACCCATATATGCCTTATTTAAGAAGTGATTTTCATGTGTCATGATAATCCCCATACTGTCTAGCATTCTCGCATCTGGTAGATTCTCCATTTCTTGTTTACTCATTCAACAAATACATGAATGAGAAATACAAAGGGAACTAAACAAGAAACAAGAAAAAGTGTAAAGCAGAGAAGAGAAATATGGTGGTGATTTGAGGAGGATGTAGTATCCATCTTCTATATTCTATTTTATTTTATTTCTTAACCTGATAGGCTTGGCCTTGTTTAAAATTCAAGAAGAGGCAGAACGTACAAGGCAGCAAAGGAGATGGGGAGGGATTCCCTAGAGAAGGACTGCAGATGAGCATTACAGGTATGCCCATATGTTGACAATACAGAACTGTTCAGAGGTAAAATCATTGAATCAGGTTAATCCATTAATGAATGAATCATTGAGTGCGTGTGCTGGGTGGTAACTACAGGCCAGTAGTGTGTAGAGAGGAGGCAGGACATTGGGGTGGGCCTTGAGGTTAGAGGATTATATCCATCCCTTGATGCTGCCTGTCTGTTTGCTTTATGGTGCCCCTGAGCAACTTTCCTCCACCCCTCCCTGCCACCATGATGCTTTGACTTGGAGTTGGCTGGCTATGGACTAACCCTCTAAATCAGTGAGTCAAAATAAACTTTTCCTCCTCTAAATTGTTTTTGTCAGACATTTTGTTCAAAGTGACCAAAAAAAAAAAAAAAACCCACAAAAAAATACAGATGTGTATCAGAAAAAGTTCTTCAGAGTAATGGAACTAGTACAATCTAGCTGTCTAAAGATCTTTCTATCATCTATCTATCTATCTATCTATCTATCTATCAAAAATTATTTTAAAGATTTGCCTCATTTGATTATGGAGGCGACCAAGTTTGAAATTTGTAGAGCAGGATGCTGCTTGTTGGGTAAGAGGGAGCATGAGGCCTGGTGAGTTTCACAACTACAGCTATATGAGTCTCACAAGCACGGCTGCACCAGGATTACACAGGGCCGTCTGACCCAGTCGAAGCAGCAGTTACTAAAAACAAGAAAACAGTCACAAAAAGGAACATTTCAGCCCTGACCACCAAGGCCAGACCCCACCACCTCTGAGCAACTGAGTCCAGCTAGTCCTGGGACCAGACACTATCCCCTCTCTTCCTTGCGCTCTCAACCAGGCACTGCCCCCTCCCTTGCTCCCCTGATAAAAAATCTTCTTGCTTCTCCTTAGTTCTGCTGCTCTCCTGCACAATACAGCCTGGCAGCTTAACCTTGCCGGCAATACATTTTTTCTAATTGGGCCAGCCTCTGGCATCTCTCGTCTCTTGGGTCATGCTGATAACCTTACACTGGTAGCAGTAAATTTCATCAGGACTCTGTTGCATTCTTTGTTGAATCCTAAGGTTTTCTGGGAACTTCAGTTTTTTTCTTCTAAAATCTTCAACTATTTTGATGAAGCCCATCGGCATTATGAATGGTAATGTGTTTTCTCTGGAAATGGTGATTTAAATGTTAATTATTTTAAAAATACACTGGAAATTTTACCAAACAACTGACCTAGTCAAATGGAGACGTAAAATAAATCACCATTTGGATAAAAGCCAAGAACCAGGTGGAAGTTTGGCTTGCATGGGAGGAGGGCCAGCTCCTCCAGTTTGAAAGGGAAATAAGGGTGGTGATGTGAGTCTTTAGGAAATTCTAAGCCAATGGCTTCAATTTCCTCTGTGTAAGAGATGAAGTGGTCTGGGATAAGAGGAAGGAAGTGAAGATTCAAAGACAGATTGGCAAAATTCACTGAGGTCAGTTAGGAGAGCGATTTGCCAAGTGAAACAGAGTCAGATTGCTGAGCAGAGCTTGGGGCTGGTGATTATGATCTCGTGAGTGATACAATCTGATTAGTAAATGCTCACTGCATAATAATTTCCCTTTACTTAAGATGGTATCTTCTAAAGTGTTTACATAGTATTTCTACTGGCAAGAACCACTCTCTAAGTACTATGCACCGTACTATAATCTTATTTTATCTATTAGATCCAAGTAGTGTTAACTGTGGTGTGCTTTTAGGGGACCTTATTATTGTTCAACTTGTAACATTATCCATATTATGAAGATAAAATTCCAGGTTGTTCACAGGTGACATGTGAATCAAGTTAAGGAGAAGGATGTTATTGTTGGGGCTAATTTAAGTGCTAGAAGTATTTATAGGTTTTTCAGCATAGATACTGCACTGTGACTCAATGAAAACACCCTCCTTTGCTGTATTCCTAAGAATAAGCTTACATAGCATACAATAGAATCTCCATATGAATAAATGGAGATGTTGGCTTTCTTGATTCTCTTTTCTGCATTTATCCCTATTCACTTATTGTATTAGCCCCAAGAAATGGGCTGGAGGCAGAATTTATATATACTATCAGTCAAGTGTTCTGTTCTTCCTCTGTTTGAATGATCTGGTAAGTGATACTTTTTATTTGGAGTCACAAGACCTAGAGAAGTGGTAGCCAACTCAAATCCCTACAGAAATAGAACATATCCACTCTAGCCAAACCTAGAACATGCACTGGCAGAGCTTACATCTTGGACATCTATGTTTAAGCTCAGGCTTTATTACTTAGTAGATCTGTGATTTAGATAAGTAATCCACCTGTGTTGGCTTCATTTCATCATCATCATTATTATTATTATTATTATTATTAGTAGTAGTAGTAGTAGTAGTGGTACTTGGGTTCCTGGAAACCCTTCTACCTCCGTGCTACACTCCCAGACCGATTTTATATTTTTATTTGGAAACAGGGTCTCTTAAGCCACCGAGGCTGGCTTCGAACCAGCATGATCCTCCTGTTTCTGCCTCCCAAGCACGGAGATTACAAGCGTGCACTGCCATGCCTGGCTCCTTTATCTTTAAAATGCTTACAATACTTGTTTGACTTGGGGCAGAAGATTATGAGGATGATTAGACAAAATAATGTTATATAACAGGATCTTCAGATTACACAAGTGTATATGTGTTTCTCCACAGAGGCAGAACCAACATAATATACATAGGACATACATACATAGACAACTAGATTTATTTTCAGGAATTGGCTCCAGTGATTACAGGACTGTCAAGTCTGAGCTCTGTAGGAGAGGCTGGTAGGCTGCCAATTAAAGGAAGGGTTGATATTGCACTCTGAGTCTCACACCCTCATCCTGAAAGCTGAGGCAAGGCTGTTGTGCTGCTGTCTTGAGGTAGAATTGTTTTTCCTTTGGGAAACCTCAGTCTTTGCTCCTAAGGCTTTCAACTGATTGGATGAGACCTACTCACAATATGGCAGTGGGAAATCTGCTTTATTCAAAGTCTACTGATTAAAATGATAATTACATCCTTAAAAAGTGCCTTTCTAGCATTCTCTGAACTAGTGTTTGGGCAAATAACTACTACACACTAGGTATAATTGGTTAGGTTGACAAAATTAACCTTAAGGGCACAGCATTATGATTAATAATTGGGCTTTTGAATTGGATTTCCTGGGTTTATTCTGACCTCTGCATTTATAAAGGGAGCTAAGAGTTCTTGAGCAAGTAATGTACCTTCTATGAGTTAATGTCCTCATCTATTCAACCATCTTACAGAGCTGTTGTGAGATTAGGTAACATATGTAGTCAGTTCAGATTAGGCTAGCACTGAAATATTTGCAGTAAATTATGACTTTTCTTAAATATACATAATTATTATTAACACAAATATTATAAATGGAAAAGAAACTTCTGTATGTTAGTCCTACTCTTTTCCTTTCCCTCAGTATTTGGGGGCATGGATAGTAATCAATCATCCTGAATTTATTAGAATGGTCACAATTTTTATATTCTGCTTCATCATCCCTGTTAATATACTCTATTTGTTAGAACTTTCATTCTGATGCTCAGTTCACAAAACTCACCCCATAAATATTGAAGACAATCGAACTTTTTAAGATGGTAGTTATGTTTTACTATTCAGGCTCGTAGTTTATTCTGTAGTTTGATAGAGAACTAGAAAATTAATTAGCCACATGCCAGTTAAAAGTCTTGATGCCTTGTAGGTGGTAATTTGCCAATAGATTCTTAATAATATGCACAGTTATTTCATAATCCTTTGCCACAATCTCAGTGGGTTCTAGGTTACCTATTTCTCTGCATCTGAACACTCTGGTATCATCTCAGATAATTTGCTGATGTGTGATTTTATTTGTTAATACTCAAGTGGTTTTACTGTTTCAAATGCTTATGAGTTTTTTTTCAGAATTACTTGATTAACTGTGGGTTTTCCTTCAGGCATATAATTGCATATTTAATAAGTTCCAATTCCTTGAGAGTCACTGCATGTGGGCAGATGTGTGGGTTCTTAATGCATCTCTGCATCAGATCTCTTTACATAAAATTAATTCAGCTTAGAGAAGGAAAACAGAAATTAAAAAATAAATTAAAATTTAAAAGTTAGGCAATCTTTATTATTAAAAGCTAATCTAAGGCTTATCTGTTTTCAAGACAAAAATTTAACATGGGTTCACTAAATTATGAATGAGTGAGATGTAGGCTTTTGTTATTTTACTTAGAGAGATGAGATAAACTGGCCACCAAGAAGGCTCCCCCAATGGGCAGGGAGCTGGCAGGCTCTGACTCAGGCTTTGAGTCTGGCTTTTTACATGTAGAAACTTTATCAGGTTCTCAGTGTATTCAGTCTTCAGAAAGAATGCTTAGGGCTCAAACTCAGAAATGGTACTGCAGAATTCAGAATTCCTGTTTCTTCATTTACTCTGGAGTCTGTCTCTATCCAAAGATTAATATAAGGTGTCGCTTCCCCCTTCTATTCAAGTCCCTATAAACCTCAATTAGAATTGAAAATTGTTTAGAGTTCACATTCAGAAACAATAAACTAGACAGTTGCATCTTTCCTGGAGGAGCACTTTGATTTGATATTATGGGTCAACTCTATTTGCCTGGAGTGCTGGGTTGAAAAGTATTTTGAGATGTCATCTGAGGCCAGAGAAAAAGAATGATAACACTGTATGACAACATCTTACCTCTTTCATTGCTCATGTGAGCCGGGGCATGGTAACAGATGCTTGTAATCCCAGCATTTAGGAGGCTGAGACAGGAGGATCTCGGTTCGCGGCCAGCTTCAGCTACTTAGTGAGCCCCTCTGCAAATCAGTGAGACTTTGTTTCAAAATTAAAAAATTAAAAAAGGGCTGGGGATGTAGCTCAGAGGTAGAATGCCCTGGGTTCTATTTCCAGTATCGAAAAAAAAAAATTGCTCGTGTGCCTTCCATTTTTGATCTATGCCTCTGAAACCAAGGTCCCAAGTATCCCCAACCCACACCACTCTGGTCACTGTACACTCTAGGGACTAGAACAGAGATGTTTTCTGGATATTTTGCTCCTTTCTCTTTGAACAAGACTGAAAAAAATCTTATCCACCTAATTACTCTCTCTCTTCTTTTTTTTCCTCAGAAAAAAAGTAAAACTTATTTTTCTGGCAGGCAATAATATTCTTAAGTAGCATAGAGCATTCTTTAGTTATAATCTGAAGAATACCCTCAGAATTGTGATGTTTCTATATTTTCCATAAACAACATTTTTAAAAATTCCCTGATCATAAAGGGTTATTATCTGATATTGATATGTTATAAAATCAATAAGAATTGACTCCATTTGTTGTCAGAAATACCTTCAGTATTCCATATTACAAAAAAAAAATTAGTTTGCTTCTGAAGTCTTCATTTTGATGCTCCAGAATCTTATGCTAGATGACTCAGAAGAGATTCTTGTAGTTTTGGCTTTATGCACACAGGATAATAGCAGAGTGTGGTTAGTCTTGGAGACTGACCAGAAGAGGGCAGACAACCTCTCAGGTTACCCTGATTTAAATTCATTGAGAACGCAGATTTCACTCCTAAGACATTTATTTGGGAGTAACACCAGGGACTGAGGAATAGGGTTTGAAGAACTGGAAATCAAGAGTAAGCTATTAATCTTTGAATCATGTATTTATATTTTTAAGGAACTGCTTATTTGACAGAACAATTGTCTTTCTTTTTCTTAATTTCATTTTGGATTAGTCTAAGGACATCGTGTCATGTATATATGAGATTTCAAAGGGCTTTATATATTCTGTACAACTCTGAACATCCCTTCAGGAGTTTTGAATAAGCTTCCCCTTATCCCCAGGGTATTGTAGACTAATTTATATTAAGAACAAACATTTTTAAAATCTGAATAGTCAGTGTGTGTGTGTGTGTGTGTGTGTGTGTGTTTGGTGGTACTGGGGATGGAGCCCAGGGGCCTTCTATCCCCGGGCTATCCTCCCAGACCTATTTTATATATTTTATTTGGAAACAGGGTCACTTAAGCCAGCAGAGGCTGCCTTCAAACTTGCGTGATCCTCCTGTCTCAGCCTTCCAAGAGTGGGAATTTCAAGCGTGCACCACTACGTCCAGCTGTGTTTATTTATTTTTTAAAAATTATTGGTATAGCCGGGCGTGGTAAAGCACGCTTGTAATCCCCGCGCTTGGGAGGCTGAGACAGGAGGATCACGCAGGTTCGAAGCCAGCTGCGTGTGCTAGCTTAAGAGAGCCTGTTTCCAATTAAAAAAGTAAAAACATAGGTCTGGGAGTGTAGCGCGGAGGTAGAAGGGTTTACAGGAACCCCAGTGCCACCAAAAAAAAAAAAAAATTATTGGTATATTGTAGTAATATATCTTAATGGAGTACAAGATGGTAGGGGCATATATACACACATCACTCATTTAGCCTTTTCCCAATTTCTCTTCCCTATTTTCTCCCCCTCTGTCCTTCTCATTTTTGTCTTAGTGAATGATTTGATATGTTTGTGAATTTACATCATGTACATTAGGGAATTTCTCTCTTCTCCTTTCCTATCATCCCAGTTGGGCCTCCTTATTTGCTCATCTATGGTTTCTCCTTCCTCATCTAGAGTTCATGCTATGACCCATTTTCTCCCTAGCTTCTGCATATTGGGGAGAACATTTGATTTCTTACTTTTTATGACTGACTAATTTTGCTTAGCATAATGTTTTCCATTCCGATTAATTTCCCTGTAAATAAGGTATTTTGTTCTTCTTTATGGCTGAGTAAAATTTCATTGTATACATATCTCATAGTTTTGTAATCCATTCATCTGTTGATGGACATCTTGGCTGGTTCTATAGTTTGACAATGGTAAATTGTGCAGCTATGAACATAGATACACATGCATTAGTCTGGTAGTTTGGTTTTCATTCTTTTGGATAGATACCCAGAAGTGGTATTGCTGGATCATATGGATCATATGGTAAGTTCGTTCCCATTCTTCTAAGGATCCTCCATACTGTTGACAAAGTGGGTGCACTAATTTGCAATTCCGCCAACAATGCTTTAGAGTTCCCACTTCTCTACATCCTCGCCAGCATTTGTTGTTGTGTTTTGAATGATTGCCATTCTGGTTGGAGTTAGATGAAATCTCAGGGTAGTTTTGATTTGCATTTCTCTGATTGCTAATAATGTTAAACATTTTGTTTTCATGCATTTATTGGTCATTTGAATTTCTTCTGTGAAGGTCTATTTAGTTCACTTGCCCATTTTTTGATCAGGTTATTTTTTCTTAACACTGAGTTTCTTGAGTTCTCTCTGTCTTCTAAATATTAGTTCTCTTTCAGAGGAATAGTTGGTAAAGTTTTCTCCCGTTCTGTTGGCTCTCTGTTGAGGTTCTTGATAGTTATTTGTTTCTTTGTTTGTTTGTTTGTTTGTTTTGTTTTACAGAAGCCTTTCAATTCAATGCAATCCCATGTATTGATCCTTCTTTTAATTTCTTGTACCTTTGGGTCTTGCTGAGAATGTTTTTCCTTGTGCCTATGTGTTGAATTGTTGGTCCTATGTCCTCTTCAAGGAGCAAGATCTCTGGTCTGTTTTCCAAGTCTTTGATCTATCTTGAATCGATTCTTGTCCAGGGTGAGAAAGTGGAGTTTATTTCCATTTTTCTGCTTATGGTTAACAGTTTGGCCAGTACCATTTGTTGAAGAGGCTATCTTTGTTTCCAGTCTATGGTTTTGGCCACTTTATTAAAAATCAATTGGCCGTAAGTGTGCGAATTTGTTTCTGAGTTTTCTACTTTACTCCATTGGTTTAAGTATCTGTTTTTGTATCAGTACCATGCTGATTTGATTACTATGGCTTTGTAGTATAGTTTGAAGTCAGGTATTATAATGCCTACTCCATGGAACTACCTTGGCTATCCTGGGCTTTTTTTTTTTTTTCGTCTCAAATAAATCTAAAGACTGATTTTCTGTATCTATGGAAATGACCTTGGTAATTTAATGGATATTGCATTGAATCTATAGATCACTTTTGAAAGAATGAACATTTTGATTAAATTTATTCTTCCTTTCCAAGAATATAGATCTTTCTATTTTCTAAGGTCTTTTTATTGGGGAGTTGAGGCCATTTATGTTCAGCATGATTAATGAGAGATGATCTTAATTTCTAAAATTTTGAGTTTTAACTTCTGTTTTAGGTAGTGTTTGTTTCTTTTTTGCTTTGTTGTTTGCTTGATGGAAGTTATTGTTTCTCTGATTCTGGTGTGTATCATTTCTTCTTTACAGTTAATCTCTTTGAGTGTTAATCTCTTCTCTAGTGCTGATTTTGAAGATATATATTCCTTCAGCTTCTATTTATTGTGGAAGATTTTTTGTTTCCCCATTGAATTTGAGATAATTTGCTAGTTAGGAAATATTTGGCCGAAAGTAGTTTTTTTTTTCAGAGTTTGAAATATGCTATTCCAGGTTCTTCTGGCTTTCATGACTTGGTTTGGGAAGTCTGAAGTGTTTTTAATTGGTTTGCCTCTAAATGTCACTTGGTCTTTTGGTTTTTTTTTTTTTTTGCCTTTAAGATTCTCTCCTTGGCTTCTACATTGGTCAGTTTGACTATTATGTGGCATGGTGAACCTTTTCTCTGATCTTGTCTAAAGGGGGTTCTATACGTTTCCTGTACCTATGTATCAACCTCTTGCTCTTTGTTTGGAAAATTTTCTGATATTACTTCTTTGAAAAGGTTGTTGATCCCTTGATTTCAACTTCTTTTCTTTCTTCTATGCCTATTATTCTTAGGTTAGCTTTTTAAGATGGGTTCATATCTCTTTTATGTCCAATTTATGCTGTTGAATTGGTTTTTCTAAATTATATACTATGTGCTTATTTTTGGAGGATCATCTTCTAAGAGCAAGATTCTATTCTCCATGTAGTCTGATCTATTGTTTATGGTTTGTATTGATGCCTTCACTTCAAAGATTGCATTCTTTATTTCTTTCAGGCTTTCTCTAAATTATTTTTGGAAATCCTGTATCATTTATACCATCAAATTTCTCATTTGTCCTTCTGGAGATCTCTGAAATTCTGTGTTGTCAAGTTCTGTTATTGTGGGGTTGTGGAAGCTCCTTGTTTCCTTGTTATTCCACCTTCTAATGATTTCAGAAGTTTGTATCTTTCTTGTTTTTGTTAGATTTCTCTCAGTGTGTAGGTGTCAGCTGGTATATACAAGAGCAAGTTGTGTTGTATTCAGTGGTGAAGGTTGAGTGAGGAGGAAAGTAAAATTATAAAGTCAAGAATAGGGTAAAGCCACAAATAGGATCAAATAGAATAAGAGTATGAGGTTGTTAAAGCCGTATATAGTAGAGATTAGAGATAGTGAATATGTAGTAGGATTTCAGTAACCAATGTAGAGTATTTAGTATAGTGATGTGAAGTGGATTTAATATAAGGCAAAGAAGAGAAAAGAAAAGGGATGGAGAGAAGGGAGTAGATATGTACAAGGAAAGAGACTTGTGAAAAGGGTGAGGAAGAGAGAAAACAAGCACACACATACACACACACACACACACACACACACACACACACAAAATAACAAAATTTCAAACCAAAACAACAAAATAATGCAACCCTACAAATATATGAATACTGAGCAGACTTGGCCTTTGCATCGCTCTATGCAGGTGTCAAATGCCACTGGCACCCTTTCTGCTGCAATCCTGGTTCTCTGAGTCTCTCTCAATCTCTCAGTCTATGCAGATGTCTGGTATCAATGGGGCTGGATCTAGTGTTAAGTATAGGTCTCCCTCCATATTTTCCACCAATGCTGAGCCCAAGTCTCTGCTATGTCCAACAGTGGACTCCACCCCACCTTCATTGGGTTGAACTGCAATTTCTCAGACTCATTGAGTTTACTGTGGCTGTGTGAGTCCCTGTGGCCACATTGGGCTTTCTCCACGCTAGGATGATGGGTTCCCTTATGGTGTTGTTGAGCACCAATCTGGATCTCTGGAGGGAACTATGAGCTTGGCCACTATTGCTGCAAGTTGTAGCCAGTGATTGCATAGGATGAACTGACAGCTTGAAATTCTGATGAGCTACATTCATTTACTTTGTTTTATGTCATTGTTATGTTTTTTTCCTTTGAGTCTCTGGCATTTGGGTGTGGTGAGGCAAGATGGTGCCGCCACAGCCATTGGAAGCAGGTGGGTGGGGTTCTTTCTGCTCTCTGACCAGCCTTCTAGCTTTCTTTTTTCCTTTGCTGCCTTTCATTTGTCATGAGCTTTTCACATTTATGCTGATTTCTTTTTTTTAGAACACTGTTTTCAGGTTTGTGTGTATTTTTTAAAAATAATTCCACCAGCCTATAATTATTAATGCTTATCTCATTTGTGAAACTCTTTAGACTCTTAAGAAAAAAGGATTGAGTAAAAGCTAAGGGAAAACATTACTATTTCTTCTTTATTCTTGTGTTGCATTCATTTGAAGAAGATATTAACCATTAGCATTATATATTTATTAACGTTTCTAATTCCAATGATTTTTTATGGTGGCAATGCTTTGTTTATTTGTTTTAATATTGCCAAATGGCCATTAGAATGATATCATAAATTATACTACATTTTGAGTTTTGGCTGTTTAAACATTTGTATATGGTTGAACATCCTAAGTGCCCTGTATTTCCTTAAGTCCTTCACTTCTAGGGTTAGTTTTCCCTTTGATATTCAACAACCACAGTCCAATCACTTATCCTCAGTATCAGCGCATAATTCATATCTTGTTATTAGTTATCCTTTTCATATTGCTTGAGCTCCGGTAATGTCTAATTTTTTCATATATCCTGATTGTTGTGTATTTAAATTTGTATTGGTTAAAAGGTTTTGCTTCAAGTAGAATAAAACCTGACCCAAACTAAGTTTAACTAATAAAGTACTTATTGACTCACATTGAGAATCTTTGGGGTAAAACATGCTTCCAAACTGATTTGAGGAGAAGGATTTGGGTTCCTTCTGTCTGGGGACACCACACCATTCAATTAATTTCACCCCAATTTTCTTCTGTGGTCATAGCATGAGGTCAGAAGTCATTAGAAATACAGACTTTTATTTTCAAGTCTCCTCATTCAAGAAATATGAGATTGACATTTTATACTTTTCTATTAAGACATTTCTTTTCTAGGAGACCCCAGCAAAACTCTCCTAACTTCCCATCAGTATAAATCATCTTAGGCCTTTTCACCTTAACCTCCAGCAAGAAAATAAGATATCACAATTGGCCCACATCAAGCAATTTTTCTTTCCTTTTCCCCAGCCCCACCTTACATAGGATAGGAAACAAATAGTGGGAAGCCATTCATTCCATAACAGATTGTTAATGACTGATGTTCTAGGCTTTCCTATTTTTTATTTTTTACTATATTAGTCCTGTTTTTCCAGCCTATAGCCACTTTCCTCTTCCACTTTTATGTCTATGACATAATAGCAATCTCAGTTCTCTCCCAAACAGGCATATCATTGCAGCAGTAGCACAATTTGGGAAATAAGACAGTACAGATTATTATATATTTTACTCTTCCTTCAGGTGATCACCTGAGTGCTTCCCAGGGAGATCCTACTAGGCATTGTTCTCCTCAGTATCTCTCTGTCATTTTTGCCCAGGGGCAGCATGGCTTCTCCGAATGGGGCCCTCCTTATTTTATCTTCCTTCAACATAGTTGTATGCCACCACTTTCTCAGTTTCAGTTTATAGACCAGAGAGAAAAATAGGTACCCTCCTATCATAACAATCAGTGACTTCCAAGTTAATTGTTCAGGCTCCACCACCCTGTTGAGATCTGAACTAAAGCATCCCATCTCTGTTTTAATGAAGTCATTGGCTAGATTTAGAAATCTAACAAGAAATATAAACTTAGCATGACCAGAAGAAAACCCTCTATTCCTTATTGTCCCTAACCCTCTTCTCTCCAGAATTCTCTATAAAGTAAAAACAAATTAATTTTGTTATTGATAGAAATCATTTATCTATTTAATCAAGCCCCACAATTTGGAATTAAATTAGAATTATATTTTTCTTCAAAAATCACATACAATTTGTTGAGTTCTATTGACTACAATGCAAAATAAATAAACAAAAAACCTGTAATTTCCCTATTTCCCTCTTCACCACTCCTTTCCCAGCTCAAAATTATGTCATCATGCACCTATCTTGTTTCTTACTTGCTCCCAATTGTCACTTTTGTGCCTATAAAATATATTGGTCAAGCCAAATTGCAGTAGTGCACACCTGCACTCCCAGTACTAATGAGGCTGAGCTAGAAGGATTGCATGTTGGAAACCAGCCTCAGTAATAGTGAGACTCTCAATAACCTAGTAAGACCCTGCTTCAAAAAAGAAAAAAGAAGGAAAGAAAGAAAGAAAGAAAGAAAGAAAGAAAGAAAGAAAGAAAGAGGGGATGTAACATGAAGTTAGAAAGCCCCTGGTTCAGTTAAAACTAAAGAACTGCAGTAATATATGCATACCCATGTTCATAGCAGCACAATTCACACTAGCCAAATGATGAAACCATCATAACAAAGTTATGTGAAATACACACAATAGAATTCTACTCAGCAATAAAGAAAAATAAAATTGCATCATTTGCAAGAAAATGGAAGGACCTAGAGAACATTATGTTAAATAAGATTAGCCAATCACAGAGAGTGAAGGGTCATATGTTTTCTTTAATGTGTGCAAGATAGGGAGTAATTGGGATACAAGAGAGACTCCAGCTGATGAGAAACCTCAGGAAAGCCAGGGAGAAAATATAAGGATAGGAGGAGAGGAAGACTTAGGTTCATTAATAGAAATACTACTATAGACTATGTGTATACAGGTGAATATATGCCAATGTCAACTGAGTGTTCTGTATTGGGAGGGAGGGAAAAGGGGGACCCTAAGAGAGTTTGCATGTATGTCATTGTCAACATGATTTACATTATGATCTAAGACTATAATGCACCAATAAAAGCACAACAAAAATCAAGCAGGTAAAAAATAAATAAATGAATAAACCAAATGTAAAAATTATAAATAAAAAAGAAACCCCTAGTTCAATCTCCAGTGTTACAACAACAAACAAAAATATTGGCCACATAGAAGCCTGCTAATCTTTTAAAACTATATACATCATCTTACTTTCCTCCTGAATACATTTTATATTTTAATTCTTTGTTATTTATATATGTGAAATGTGTATTCTCCCACTTTCTGACTGGCTTTTCATCTTTTTTATATGTTTTGATTAATATAAGTCTTGAATTTTAAAATATTTATCAATCTTTTTCTTTCATTTTGTTATTTCTTTAATTGTAACTTGTGTGTCTAAACACATTGCTTCATATTTTCTCATGAAAATTGTAACACATTTCTTTCAAACTTTAGATTTTAAGCTTCTTCGAATCAACTTTTGACTATTATATGAAGTAAAGATTAATTTTTTCACACATGGTTAGTGTTTCACAAACATTATTTTATACTCCCTCACTTCTCAATTTATCTGAAATGCTAAATTTTTCATAAATCATTTTTTCATAAATATATAGATCACTCCTTGGAGTTCTTTCGTCAGTTTCACTGATTGAATTTCTATCTCTATGCTAATATCAAAGTTTCATCTTAATTACTAGAGCTTTATAACTTTCTTTTCTTTTTGGTACTGAGGATTGAACCCAAGAGCAGTCTATCTCTGAGCTATACCCTCAGCCCTTTTTATTTTATTTGTTTTTATTTTGAAACAGTCTTGCTGGATTGCTGAGGTTGTTCTTGAACTATGATCCTGTCTCAGCCTCCCTTCACCCAGTTGAGCTTTATAACTTTTTAATGTTATCAAATAAAATCTTCCCAACTCTTATACTTTGGATATAAAATGTCTCTCAAAGATGTTCAAGTATTAGGATCTGCTGCTAGGTTCAGAGTTGGGACTTTCTGGAGGTGGTAGATTACTGAGAGTGTGACTTTGGACACTGTATCTATGCCTGGCCCCCTCCTCTTTCTCTCTCTGCTTCCTGGCTACCATGAGGTGAAAAAGACTTTTCCTCCTGCATCATGCTCTTATGCTCTGCCATGAGGAGGTTTCTTCCTTGGAGTTGGTCAGCTATGAACTGAAACCTCTAACACCATGACACAATAAGCTTTTATTCTTCTGTTGTGCTTGGCAGGTATTTTGGTTGTGGTTAAAAAAAAAAAGTTGATGAAACTATTAACTTATTCTTTTGCTTTAGGAGAGTTTTGGCTCTTCTATGGACCTGTTGAACTTCAGGGCAAAAATAATAGCATCCAAGTTCCACTAAAAACATGCTGAATTTTGTTGTTGTTCGAGCAGGGATTGAACCCAGGCGCATTCTGTCTCAAAACAACACCCTCAGCTCTATTTTATTATTTGGATAAAGTTTTAAAATAAAATACTTTTATTTTTTATTTTATTATTTATTTAAATAGTGCCTCACTAAATTGCTGAGGTTGGTCATGAGCATATGATCCTTCTGTATCAGCCTCCCAAGTACTGAGATTATAGGCATGTGCCATTATGCCTGGTTGCTGAAATTTAAATTAGAATATTATCCAAACTTTAACTTAAAGAGATTAATATTGACTTTTTTGCTTTATTGAATCTTTCTTTAAAGAAGAGAAATCATCAATCTATTTGCTTGGGTATTTTAAAGTATCTTTCAAAAAACTTAAATTTTCTACAGTGTGCTTACATTTTTCATGGTATAAAAACAAAAGATTACTTTTTAGTTACTGATGTATAGAAATGAAATTGATTTTTTATTGTTCCTTTTCCAATAACTCTATTAAACTTTAAAACATTCTAAATAATTTTTATAGGATCCCTAGAATTTCTATGAAGGCATTCAAACCAAACAGTTATAGTATTTAAAAAATTTGTGATACTTAATTATTTAGCTTATTTACTTATTTTACCTAGCTGTTCTGACTTGGGATCTAGAACAGTGTTCTCCAGACAATGTTGGACAGAAATTGTGATATTGGGAATCATATTTTTCCTGATTCTAAGTGGAACATTTATAACATTTTCATGTTAAAAAGGACTTCAATAAGGTCTTTGAAGATTCCCTTTACCTGCTTATGAATAGTACTTTGTTCTCCTACTTAGGTAAGAATTCAATCATATATGATACTGAATTATGCTAATTTTTCCTATAAGAAAGCTCAGGAAGATGGTAACTGAGGGAAGCAGCATATACCAGTCCTGCTGACACCAGATCACCATTGCCTAAAAATCAGCATTCTACAAAGCCAGAAAATACTATCAGTAGAGGAATAAAATGGCGGCAGGGAAAAATGGTTATAAGACTGATCAGAGAGCAGAAAAGAAGCCTGCCTTGTGGCAGCGGGCACTGTGGTAGCACCATCATGCCTCACTGCACCGGACTTTAGAGATGAACAGAAAAACAGCCAAAGACTCGAAGTGAGAAGCTGCCAATCATTGGAATTGTAAGCCATCAGTTCTTCTTGCTCAAACACTAGCCACAACTTCCAGCAGTGTTGGCCGAGCTTACCATGCCCCCCCAGGGATCCAGAGCAGAGCTCAAGACCAGAAAAGAAACCTGCCTGCTTTGTGGCCACAGGCACCACAGCCGCACAATCTTGCCTCATTGCACCGAACTCCAGGGACAATCATGAAAACAACCAAGGACCCGATGCAAACAGCTGAAGTTCATCAGAATTGTAAGATATCAGTTCCTCCTGTGCAAACACTGGCTACAACTTGCAGCAGTGGCAGCACAAGCTCACTTCAAAGATCCAGACCTGCATGCGACAACACCATTAAGTGAAGCCACAGTCCTCACAGGAGAATGCCTGGTGTGGCATCCCCAGAGACTCTTGCAGCCTCAATAAACTCCCTAGGTCTGAGACTATGCCTTTCAATCCAGCAAAGGAGGAGGTGGAGTCTGCAACTTGCAGTACTGGCAGCCGAGCTTACCACACACTCTGGAGATTCAGAGCATCCCTCAAAAACACCATAAGTGTAGTCATGGTCCCTTTGAAAGAATACGCAGTGTGGCACCCCCAGGGACTTGCGCAGCCTCAATAAACTCCCTGGGTCTGAGACTTTGGAGTTTTACATGGAGAAGTTGGGGGTAGAAGTCTGCTGTTGGACATAGCAGAGGCTCAGATGGACTCAGGCTCTGATCAGTGGAAAGTGTTGGGGGAGACCTATGTTTAACACTAGACCCAACTAGTAGGATCTTCAGGATCACTACAGACCACCCAATCATGGTGAATGGAGAGAAGTCAGACCAGACCATCTCTAGCTGTGGAGAACAGAGACTCTTAAACTGGGTGTGGTCTCAGAGGCATCTGCCACCTATGGAGGCAGGAATAGAGACTCTATATTTGTGGAAAGCATGGAGGGTGGCCTGTGCTTAACACTAGATCCTGTCCTATTGATACTGCCATTTGCATGGACTGAGAAAGACTCAGAGAACCAAGCTTGCAACAGGAAAAGTGCTGGTGGTACTTAGTATCTGGAGAGAGAGAGAGAGAGAGAGAGAGAGAGAGAGAGAGAGAGAGAGAGAGAGACTGAGACTACAGAGGTCCAGTCTGCTGACTATTCATTTATTTGTAGAGTTACATTAATTTATTGTTGGGGTTGTTTTGGGTTTTGTTCTTTTTGTGTGTGTTCTGTGTGTATACATGTTCTTTTTTACCCTCTTCCCAAACCCTCACTCAAGCATCTTCACTTATACATACCTACTTTCTTCTCTCTATCCCTTTTCTTTCTTTTTTTCTCTCTTCTCCATTCCTTGTCTTATATTAAATTCACTTCCTATTCCTATAGCAGAAACTCTACATTTGTTACTAGAATACTACTATATTTGCACTATATCTAATCCCTAATATACACTACCTCACCAAACTCATAATCTCATTTTATTTGATACTATCTCAGGATTTACCCTATTCTTGTATTTACAACTCCACTTCCCTCCTCATCAACTTTCAATGTTGAATACAATACAACTTGCCCTTGGATATATCACCTGATATCTAGAAACTGAGAGAAATCTATCAAAAGCAATACATGCAAACTTCTGAAATCATGAGAGAAAGGAATAACAAGAAAACAATGGGCTACCACAACACCACAATAACAGAACCTGACAACACATAATTGCAAGGATCTCCAGAAGATCAAATCAGGAATGTAACTATAGAAATAATGCAGAACTTCTGAAAAGAATATAGAGAGAGTCTGAAAGAAATAAGGATGCAATCATTGAAGTAAAGGCATCAATTCAAACTATAAACAAGTGATTAGACCACATGGAGAATAGAATCTCACTCTTACAATCACTACAAAAATGAACATAGAGTATATAACTTAGCAAAACCAATTCAGTGGCATGAATTGAATATCAAAGAGATATGGGCCCATCTTAAAAGAGATAACCTAAGAATAATATACATACAAGAATAAAAGAAGTTGAAATCAAAGGGATCAACAATCTCTTCAAAGAAGTCATATAAGAAAATTTTCCAAACATAGAGGTTGATACACAGGTATAGGAAACTTAAAGAACCCCCTTTAGACAAGATCAGAGAAAAGGTTCCCCACACCATGTAATAGTCAAACTGATTAATGTAGAAGCCAAGGAGACAATCTTAAAGGCAACATAAACAAAATACCAAGTGACATTTAGAGACAAACCAATTAGAATCACTTCAGACTTCCCAAACCAAGTCATGAAAGCCAGAAAGGCCTAGAGTAGTATATTCCAAACTCTGAAAGAAAACAACTTGCAGCCAAAAATTTCCTACACAGCAAAACTATCACTCAAATTAGATGGGGAAATAAAAGTCTTCCATGACAAATGGAAGCAGAAGAAATTTATGTCTTCAAAACCAGCATTAGAGAAAATACTCAAAGAGATTAACTGCAAAGAAGAAATAAGTTATACACACCAGAATCACAGAAACAAGAATTTCCATCCAGCAAACAATTAAGCAAATAAGAACAAATACTACATTAAACAGAAGTTAAATCTCAATATTTTAGAATTAAAAATCATCTCTCAATAATCACACTGAATGTAAATGGCCTCAACTCCCCAATAAAAAGACATAAAATGGCAAAATTTATTTAAAACCAAAATCCATCTATCTGCTGCCTACAAGAAACACACCTACAATAAAAATAATAACAAACTTAAGGTAAAGGGTTGAATCATGGTAATCCATGCCAATGGAACTCGAAGACAAGCAGGAGCAGCAACTATGATATCAGACAAGTTAGACTTCAAGTCCAAGCTTATTAGAAGAGAAAAAGCAGGTCATTTTTTTTTTTTACTGATAAAAGGAACAATCCAGCAAAAGAAAATAATGGTAGTCAACATTTCTGCCCCAAACACAGGTGCAGCTACTTTCATAAAACAAACTCTTTGTGACATTAAGTCACATGTAAATTCCAATACAATAAAACTGGAATACTTCAATATCCCCCTCACACCATTAGCCCCATTTTCTAGAAAAATTGTCAGTAAATATGCCTCAGACCTAAAGAATGCCATCAACCAAATGGACCTATTAGACACATACAGATTATCCCACCCAGCTACAGCAGAGTTCACATTTTTCTCAGCTGCTCATGGAACCTTCTCCAAAACAGATCACATCCTAGGCCACAAAGTGAGCACTAGCAAATTAAAACAATGTGACATACTTCACATTCCCTGTGCATTTTCAGACCATAATGGAATAAAACTATAGACTATAAGAAGACCCAGAGAAACCACATACACATGTGGGGACTAAACACCATGCTGAATGAAGAATGAGTCATATAGAAAGTAAGGGGTGAAATCAAGAAATTTCTAGAAACAAATGAAAATAGAGATACAACATATCAAATTCTCTGGGACACTTTGAAAGCAGTATTAAGAAAAAAAATTCATAGCACTGAGTGCTCACATAAGAAGAACAGAAAGGCACCAAATAAATAAACAATGACACGCCTCAACTCAAAGCCCTTGAAAAACAGGAACAATTGAACCCCAAAGCCAGTAGAAGACAGAAAACTATTAAAATCAGAGCAGAAATAAATGAAGTAGAGAAGTAAAAAATACAGAAAATCAACAAAACCAAAAGTTGGCTTTTTTGAAAAAATTACCAAGTTAGGAGAGAATCAACCCAAATTATGAAGATAAGAGATAAAAAGGAGATAGCATTACTGACAGTGTAGATATTCAAAGCATTATCAGAAAGTACTTTGAAAAATATATACCCTAACAAAATTCAAAATTGGGAGGAAATTTATAACTTTCTAGATAAATACAACCTGCCTAAACTAAGTCAAAAAGATAAAGAAAATTTTAACCAACCAATAGCAATCAAAGAGATTGAAACAGCAATAAACAAGCTACCATCAAAGAAAAGCCTAGGAACAGACAGTTTCCCAAGTGAATTTCATAAAACTTTATAGAAAAGCTAATCCTGATATTGTTCAATCTATTTTTTGAAATACAAAAAATGGTACTCTCCTAAATACATTCTGTGAAGCCAAAATCACAATAATACCCAAACCAGATAAAGACAGCTCAAGGAAAGAAAACTATAGGCCTACATTTTTTATTTTACAAACTTGAATGCAAAACTGCTAAACAAAACACTAGCAACACACATTCAAAACCACATCAAGAAAATCATACACCATGAAAGGGTAGAGTTCATCTCAGGAATGCAAGGCTGGTTCAACATATGAAAATCAATCCATGTAATTCATCACAAACAGAAGCTAATAAAAAAATCACATGATCATTCCAATAGATGCTAAAAAAGCATTTGACAAAATCCCACATCCATTTATGCTAAAAGCACTGCAGAGAATCAGAATAGAAGGAACATACTTCAACATCATAAAGGCAATCTACAACAAGCCCACAGCCAATATCATATTAAATGGGGCAAAACTTCAAGATTTTCCCCTAAAAATAGGAACAAGACAAGGATGTCTATTATCACCACTTCTTTTCAATATAGTACTTGAGACTCTAGCCAGAGAAAAGATAGCCTGTTCAACAAATGGTGTTGGCAAAACTGGTTAAACATATACAGAAAAATGGAAATAAATCCAACTTTCTTACCCTGCAGAAGAGTCAATTCAAGATGGACCAAATACTTGGAAATTAAACCAGAGACCTTGAGGCTCTCTGAAGAGGGCATAGTTACAACACTACAACATATAGGCACAGATAAAAAACTTTCTCAACAAGACCCACAAGGCGCAAGAAACTAAAAGTCAAATTGATACATGGGATTGCATTAAACTGAAGAGCTTCTGTACAGCAAAGAAAATTATCAAGAACCTTAACAGAGAGCCAACAGGATCGGAGATTTTTGACAACTACTCCTTCTATAGAGGACAAACACCTAGAATATACAGAGAACTCAAGAAATTCAACACTAATAAAACAACTAACCTAGTCAAAAAAAATGGGCAAGTGAACTAAATAGATACCTCACACACACACAAAAGAAATCCAAATGGCCAATAAATGCATGAAAAAATATTCAACATCATTGGCAATCAGAGAGATGCAAATCAAAACTACCCTGAGATTTCACCTAACTCCAACTAGAATGCCAATCATTCAAAACACAAACAACAAATGTTGGCATGGATGTGGAGAAGTGGGAACTCTAACACATTGCTGTTGGGATTGCAAATTAGTGAAACCACTTTTGAAAACAGTATGGAGGATCCTCAGAAGAATGGGGATGAACTTACATATGATCCAGCAATACCACTTCAGGATATCTACCCAAACGAAAGGAAACCAAACTACTAAACTAATGCAAGTTTATCTACGTTCATAGCCACACAATTCACCATTGCCAAATTATGGAACCAGCCAAGATGTCCATCAACAGATGAATGAATTACAAAACTATGGGATATGTAAACAATGCAATTTTACTCAGCCATAAAGAAAAACACGATTACATCATTTACAAGGAAATGGATGTAACTGGAGGACATTATGCTAAATCAGATTAGTCAGTCACAAAAAAATAAGAAATCAGACGTTCTCCCTAATATGTGGAAGCTATGGAAAAAATGGGTCATAGGAGGAACTCTAGACAAAGAAAGAGATTCCATAGTATAGCAAATAAGGTGACCTAACTGATAGGATGGGAGGAGGGAAGAGGGAAATTCTGTAATACACATGATGTACTTTAAGAAACATATCGATGTATTTTAAGAAACATATCAATGTCAATCACCAAGCCAAACATAAGAAGGGAGAGGGAGGAAATGAAAGCTTTTCTGTATACCAACTATAAATCCACTGAAAAAGAAATCCAGTGGGATTTTTTTTTCCAATGGTATGGGATTTGGGTAAGGGCTAATGGATGATGTGTGCATGTATGTCCCCACCATCTTGTATCCTATTAAGATGTATGACTACAATGCACGAATAAAAAATTAAAAATAGCTCATATTTTTCTTTCCTTTCAAATATCATTTGATGGAGTACATTGATTAATCTGCCAACATTCAAACAACCTTAAGATCTTGGAATAAATACAATTTGTCAGCCATATATTATTTATTAAATATATTGCTAAAGTAGCTTGTTAATATTTTGTTTAGGACTTGTCTTAGTCTGTTTGGGTTACTATAACTGAATACATAAACTGGATGATTAATAAATAGCAGAAAGTTATTTCTCACAATTCTGGAGGCTGAGATGTCTAAAACTGAAATGTGAGCAGATCCCGTTGTTTGGTGAAGCCAGCTTTCTGGTTTATAACCTGTGCTTTCACTGTGGCTTCACAAAGTAGAAGGTTGAGGCACCTTTCTGTCTTTTTTATAATAAAGGCACTAATCCCATTCATGGTGCCACTGTCCATAGCACTTAATCACTCCCAAGATCCCTGCCTCCTAATACCATTACACAGAGGATTAAGTTTGAACATACAATGTTAGGAGGAGGAAATTCAAACATTCAGACCACAGCAGGACCTTTGTTCTAATGCAAAAGTATTTAACTTTTTTTTTTAATTGCCTATTCTTGTATTATTTAAGCACAGAAGCAGGATCTCAGCAAGAAAACATAGGGTGATTCCAGAAGTGGAAAAAAATTCACTTACATATTCCTCTGATTTCCCAGTCACTTGTCAGTGCTTCTTATTAGCAGAAAATAACAGAAAGTCAGATGGCAAGGAGACTGAAATATTTACAGGCTTCCAACCCCAAAGGTATGGAAATGTATGCAGAGGGCAAGGATGGAGTAGAGAGAGAACATTATCCTTAACAGACAACCAAGCCCTGTGCTGAGCTTACAGAATAAGACAGAGAATGTTGTCTTTTTCCATTGTTATGAAGAATTCATAAACATGTGATATAGTGTTCATAAAACCCTGACCATTTAGTACAACCAACTGATAAACCATTTAGGTTTAGTGGGTTTTGTTTTTATCTTTATTTTGTAATGATTTTAAACTACTAATTAAGATTCTAATCATTGGCTCACTGCTGAGGTTCTATTTCTATGACACGACGAAGGATATGGATGAACTAATTATTATTCTGACTTACTCTTTTTCTCATCCTGTCTCCTAGTTTTTGAACTATTTTTAATATTTCCTGTGCTTCTGAACACACTTTCATGTGTCTAAAATATTCTGTGATATTTATGAATCCACAAAGATCAAACTTTACACATTTATCTAAAGGCATATACAACAAAAAAGAAAACATTCCTGTAATGGGAAAGACCATTTAAGGGGCAAAAGTTTCTATTTCTAGGGCTGGCCTCCAGGACATGAGATCAGTGTAGTGCAAAGAGATCCACACTTGTAAAGCCACATTCTTGTTTTAATAAAATGTTTTGTAATTCTTTTTTCTTTCTTTTTTCTCTTTTTTAGAAGTACTGGGGATGGAACCCAAAGGCATTCTCCCTCCGAGCTACACCCCCAGCCCTATTTTTTATTCTTTACTTTGAAACAGGGTCTCACAGAGTTGCAAAAGGCCTCATTAAATAGCCGAGGCTGGCCCCAAACCCAGATCCTCCTGTCTCAGCCTCCTGAATGCTGGGATTACAAGTGTGCGCCACCATGCTCAGCTTGTAATTCTTAATCTTATTTTTAACAGTGACCCCTAAATTTTTATTTTACACTGGTAATTGCAAATTAGGTAGCTGGTTCTATTGTGAGTATTGAAGGATAGATGTGGAGTTTTCTTTTTCTTCTCTTGCTCTTATTTTTATTTTATGTAATTACTGCAAAGTTCTCATTAACTATAAAATTAAGTATTCTTCTAAGGTCTTATTAAAAATATTATTCAAATATTCTTTAAGAGAAGAATTAATAGTCATCAATTTAGAAAATCCAATTTTATAATTTAATAAAAGGGAAGAGGGCCTAATATTTGGGAGGAGTCTCAGTCAACATTCTCACTGATATGATCCAGAAAGACTGACCAGACAAATTAGAGAAAGAAAGATTTAGTTGCTCAAAGTTTTGAAGATTATGGGTTCAAATCATGCACGGCCAGAATCTGAAGCTCAGAACATGGCGGGGGAGTGAGGGAGAGAGGGAGAAAGCAAGGGCTCTGCTCTCACATCCTGGAGGCCAGAAGCAAGAAAGGAGAGAGCAGGGGAAGAGAGGACTTTATGTAATCCCAAGGCCACACCCCCAGGGACCCCTCCTTAGCAACCAAGCTCTGCTTCCAACATTGCAGCCATGTTTCCCTGAGAATTAGGGGAACAGTCAAAATCCAAACCATTGTAGGATTGTTGTACTAAATGAGAGAATACAAAATTTACTTTTGAAAATTGTGTAAATATGATCTTCTTATTTTTATAGGATTTTTTTGTATAGAATTAAACAGCCAATTGACTATTAATGATTGTGTCCTTGAGTTAGAATAATTGTTGTTGTTTTTTGAATTGGAGATTTAATCCAGGGGCATTAAACTTCTGAGCTACACTCCCAACCTTTTTTATTCTTTATTTTAAAACAGGGGCTCTCTAAGTTGCTGAGGGCCCTGCTAAGTTCTTGAGGATGGCCTTGAATCTGAGATCTTTCTGTTTCATCCTCCCAAATACTGAGATAACAAGCAAGCACTAGCATGCTCCCTTAGTTAGAATAAGTTTTAAGTAGCTTTGGTTATAAAATGTGACCAAAATGTTATTTAATAAAAAATTTCAAATCAATTTTTGTATAAGTAGATAGATGTTGCCCTGAAAGGGCAACCTACTAAATTTGAAGTAGTTGTTATAGAATTAAAGATTTGTGAAAGTCAGTTCTTACATTGTTAGTTAAGAGCTGAATTGTCATATCTTGTGATATAGATCTTTGTGGCTGACGTGAATCAGAAGAGTTCCATCTCATGGGTAGTTCAAGATCCTCTTATCAAATATTTGTTTTATTTTATTGAAGTACTGGGGATTAAACTCAGGGGGATCTACCACTGAGCAACATCTCTAGCCTACATTTCTTTTTTTTTTTTTTGAAACAGGGTCTTACTAAATTACTGCATACTGAACTCGAACTTTCAGTCCTCCTGTCTCAACCTCCCAAGTACTGAGATTATGGCTTTGCAGAACTGCTCCCAGAAATCATATATTTAAGTTTTTAGAGAACATGCACAATTGGATATATGTTCTCTACATAGTTTTTGAGAACATACATAATTGGATGAAATCATATGTGATATATTCCTTGGAGACTACTTTCAGATTCTTTTCTGCATTTGGCCTCTCTGATCAAACAAGGTTTTGTTTGGTTTTCACTTTACTTCTTTGGGTTTGTTTGATTTAGCTCTATGTTAGGCTTGATTAAACCAGGAGCTGGAGTGTATGACCATCAAGTTCCTAGGGGGATTAGGGAGAGAATTTCTCTTTTGTAAATTAATTTCAGAAGGTTTTTAGATGTCTATGAGTCCTCAGGAGGGTGAAGAGGCCCTCTTTATCTAATCTCAAACTTCTTGATTCAGGAAGTTTAAACATATATTAAGCTATGATATTGATAATATCATATAATATTTTTTGTAGCAAGGTCCCAGGGAAGGAGCCTCATTTGTAAACAAACAGAAGACGATTTGGCCTCCCTGGAAAGATTTCAAGACCAAGGTTTTCCTTTGGTTTGTTTGTTTTAACTAGGGATTGAACCCAGAAGCATTCTACCTCCAAGCTACACCCCTAGACTATTTTTTTTTTCTTATTTTGAAACAGGGTCTCTACGGGTTTCTGAGAAACTCACTATGTTGCCAAAGCTGGCTTTGAAACTGTGATCCTCCTGTATCAGCCTCCCAAGTACTGGGATTCCAAGTGTGCCACCACACCAGGCACAAGACCCAAGTTTGATGGTGTCATATCCAACCTCATAAAAGATATAGGTGAAATGAATTGTTATGTGGGTGAGTAATTTCTAGATAGCTAGTAAGACTTTCAAACAAGAAAATAATAAATTCTTCAAGTCAAGGAGAATTCTTTTAGTGAGAAGTAAAGTCTTCTTGATATAAAAGAAAATCAATGTGAATAAGTACGTCTAAAATATCCTTCACAGTTGTTTTGACTCAGCTGCTGGTGAATGTGTCCCAAGGTACTTGGGAGAGAGGTGAAGAGGCTACCATTTGGGAAATACTAACAGTATTCCTAGAACAGCTGAAATGTATTAAGATTAAATAATATGAATTTGCAACTATTTCTTACATAATTTTTTTTTTTTTTTGCAGTACTGGGAATTGAACCTACGGTCATTCCACCTCCTAGCTAAAACCCCAGCCCTATTTTTTATTTTTTATTTTGAAACAGGGTCTCACTAAGTTGCAGAGGGCCTCACTAAATAGCCGAGGCTGGCCACGAACCTGTGATCCTCCTGTCTCAGCCTCCCAAGTACTGGGATTACAAATGAGTGCCACCATGTCTGTCCCTAATTTTCTTAATTCATGAAAAAATACATGATAATTATTCTTATTTTAATGATAAAGAATCAGAGATTAGAGAATTTAAATAACTTTATAAAGTTAGTGAGTGACAAACATTCCTACTTGATCTTTGATGATATGAATCTGCTACTATTTCAGCAGCATTAGGTAATTTTGGTCCTAGTGAAAAGAGAGCCTTTCCATTGAGCAGGGTCTGAATATTTCAAGCACTTAAATCATAATAATCAAGGGAGGATGTATACAGAGGTCTTCATATTATTCTTGCTATGTTGTAAATGCTCAAAAACACTATTTCTTTTAGTGTGAGAAACTAGAATGTAAGAGATAAGGGATTTAGTGTTAGATTCTAAAATTCTGAGTTTTTAACCCATCTCCAGCTTGTGGTAACTTTGCATAAAGCTCATTTTCCTTTCCTGTCCAATGAGGATAATAGCAGTCCTCACTTCACAGCGCTGTGGTGTTAATCTGATGAGATGATATTACACTGGCATCATTCTTAGCATACAAAAATTGTTCATTAAATTGTACCTATTGAAACCGGGCATGGCGGTGCATGCTTGTAATCCCACTATTTGGGAGGCTGAGCCAAAAGAATCCCAGGCTTGTGGCCAGCCTCAGCTATTTAGTGAGGCCCTTCATAACTTAGTGAGACCTTGTTTCAAACTAAAGAATAAAAAAAAGAAAATAGGGATGGGAGTGTAGTTTGAAGAGAGAATGCCTGTGGGTTCAATCCCCAATACTGCAAAACAACAACAACAAAATCACACCTATTGTTGTTAAATGCATTGTTGTCATTGTTTTAATACTGGGAGTCATCAAAGTCAATGTTAGCATTCTAAAAACTGCTGACTTCAGAACAGAGTAAACAAACCAGTCCAAGGGAAACAGATGTGGTCCTTTGCAAGAATCTAAGACGTAGCTCCTGCGGTCACCGAGCAGTAGAATTAAAGAGCAGCAAGAAGTCATGGAGAAATATGAGCTTCCTGGCACCCTGCTAGAGGACAGCCGAAGACTGGAGGGATTGGGGACACCAATTACTGTATCGAGTTAGGAACTGGAATTCATTTTTACTGCCATTGTGTTTGTCCTTGGTTGTCCTCTGCTAAGCCCCTGAGCCTGTGGGAGGTAAAGCTCCATACTCCACGCTTTTTAAATTGAATACTTTGACCTTCCCACTTTTCTCCTTCCTGCTCAGGAAGCGATCACCTCATAACATCATATGAAGGAAAGAAAACTTTCTCCAGTATTTGAAATTTCAGGTAATTATGTTATTCAATTAAGAGAATACCTGTTTCTGAACATAACCTCTCGGTCTAAACTCAAACCCCAAATGGGCTAGAGAAACATAGAAAAATGAGGAAATAGTACTCTCATGGTTTCTCTAGTCTTATGCTAGGGATGATATTCTCCTAGATTTTCCTGGTATGCTTAGGCATTTGGGTCACAGAATTCATTTAAATTGTTTCAAGGAATGTCAAACAATATCATCATAATTGCCCCCATAGCTGATAAATATTGAAACCTATGCAATGGAAATGCAATCTTAGTAAAACCTGTGTTACCTTTTGAGAAGATTTCACTTATATAAAGTTTTAGATCCCTTTATGGGTAGAATTTTTATTGATAGAACTACTTTATATATTTTATTTCATCTTGAGCAAAGGAATGACTTGCTTTCCGAGGTTGGTTTTCTCTATCTTCTAAAAATACTTTTTTAGGGAAATAAAAATATTTAAATTACTTTCGTTTAATAAAAGCAAGGCACAATATACCACATTGTAACAAAAATTCAATACAGTGTGCATAGATAGAATTTTGGTTATGAGCTAGGGAGCATAATTTCCTTAAGCATTGTAGTTTTTATATTCTATTTTGGTGCTCTAATTTTTCCTGGCAATATATAATGTTCTTCTATTGAATCCAAAATTGCAGTCAATGTGCTCTATGCAGATAATTTATCACCTGTGAATTCCCATACCCTACAATTGTAGATTGCATATTCCAGAGGCTCAGGGATTTGAATCATATTGCAACAATAATGAGCTGAAGACTGATTGCAAACGTAAATTCATTAATACAGCAACTAATTTTTTTTCTACCACATCAGAAAATGGGTCCTCTAGCAGGAGATACTCCATAACCATGGAAAAACATTGATGTTGGCAGGTTTAGATCTGCTAAACAAACTAGCTAAAATCACAGCTAGTATTTTTCCTTGGGGAATTAAGAAGCAAAGCTAACCCCATGCTTGGGCACAGGCCAGGTGGACTGGGATAAGATGCTCATAGGCTCAGCAGTACTGGGAAAGAGTGACTAAACAGAGTCAGGCCGAGCCTGTAGTGATGATGTAGAACTGCACATTCTGTGGACCACCTCACCCTTCCCACAGAAGTGTTTGGCCAGAATTGCAGTATATTAAAACTAGAAGTTTATTTAAAAATTGTTTAAATTTTATGAAAAATGCATTTTATTGTTTTAGTGGCACTGGGGATTGAACCCAGAGCCATTCTACCTCTGAGCTTCATTCCCAGCCTGATTTTGTTTCTTATTTGGAAACAGGGTCTTATTAGACCCTGAGAGCCTGGCTAAATTGCCAAGGCTGGCTTTGAACCTGTGATCCTCCTGTCTCAGCCTCCCAAGTACTGGGATTACAAGTGTGTGCTACCACACCTGGCTGAAAAATGCATTTTGTAAGAGATGAAAGAAGAGGTCCTAGGGAAGTTATGTGCCCTTTCAAAGGCCATCCCACCAGTCCAAGATCCTTGCTTGGCTTTTCTGGCAGTGTGAGCCCACAGAACAGTATTCTGAGGTTTCCTTATAAAGTGAGGATGTTGTCTTCCAGCAGATGGTCATCCTACACTTTCTACAACTGTCAGAGACTTAGAGCAAGAAAAATGTCCGAAGTGGTGACAATAAAAAATAAAATTTGTGAAGAGATCTGTGAGACTGCTACTTTTTTTTTTAAGTTACTTTCTGATTCCTCACTCAGGTTCTGGTCTGCAAACATCCCGTTGAAAGGGAAAAGATATACAGAAAAGGAAAGGCTTTGCTGAGTACACATTTCTTAAGATCTCAGTTTGGTTACAGATTGGCCAGGCTGACCTGGTTGATGGAGCATCCAGCCCTAAGTCCTTTCCTCTCTAACCATGACTATATTTTTATAGGGCAAGTGTCTTTGTCTCTAGCCAAGGAAAATGTTTGGATGGTTTTGAGCTACACTCGAAGGAGAGAATTTTCTTTTCTTTTTTTTTGATTGACTCAACCACACATTTTCTTCTTTGAAACTCCCTATTTTCCCTCTATTTGTATAACTGCTTAAGGCATGAATTATAGGATACATCTTGCCACGTTTTCAGCTAAAAGTTTCTATATAATCAATGTTAGTAACTAAAATGAGCATGAGATAAATTCTACTGAGCACAACTTGCCAAGAAAATGTTTGAGAACTGAGTTCACATATTTGAATTTTGTCACCTTCAAATGTGAAATGGTTAAGAACAGGGAGGGAAGGGTGTTTAGAAAGAGTTTAGAGAGAGTTATTATACTATAGGCCTCATCCCTCTTTTAAGAAAGAGGAGTGGGAGCCAACTTCTGTCCTCACTCTTAGAGGAGGGAGTGCTCAGAGAGCTTGATCTGGTGCTTGAGTTAAGGCTAAGGAAGTATCCTGTCCAGCAGAATGGAGGTGTCTGCCCTGAGACAGACCCCATGCTCCAAGTTGACCAGGATATGAAAGAGCTATCTATGGCCAGAAGACAGTTGGGTTCAAGCGAAGGGGAAGAACCAAAGTAAGTGGGGCTGGGGCAGTTTCCAGACCTGTCCTAAAGACTTCAAAGGCTAGAGTCTTTGTTTGATTGGAAAACTAGACAATTAGGAACCAGGGGCAATTAGAATAGATTCCATTCCCTGTTAGGAGGAGTCTTGAATGAACTCAAGGAAGTCTACAAGGAACAGAGGAGCCTTCTTGAAACCTACTTCAAACCCAGCGAGCATCCTTCTCCCTTTTCTCTCCTCACTTCACGAACCTGAAGGGCTGAACCACAGTTGGCAAAGATGAGAGAAGTAGAGTGAGAAAGAGAGAAAAAGCCACTGCTAGCAAACGTGTCTCCTTGTGAACCAGTTCTTGCCTCTGTGCATTGTAGCTAAAAGACAGGGAGGAGATATCTTACCACACATAATGGAACTGTGGATTGATATGTTGGACTAAACACATTTGATGTGCAAATCAAGACTGACTTTATGTCTTTAAGGGGTTTCCCAGTTGATGCAGAGGCTGTTGGTTTAAGGAACACACTTTTGAAGTCTTTGCCTGGTGCAGGATTTCTTAACTTTGGCGCTATTGACATTTTGTGCTGGATAACTGTTGTGTGGGGCTGCACTGGACATTTATAGTATGTTCAGGGAATCACTTGCCTCTATCTGCTGGATGTCAATGGTAACCCCACCCAGTTATGAGAACCAAGTATGTCTAAAGATCTTGTAAGATGTCCGTTAGTGGACAAAACCACTTTGGCCTGAGAACCACTGAATGCCTTAAGGAATTCTACTGTCTTATGATGAAAAGTAAGCCCAGCTGTGAGCAATCTGGGAGAAAAGGAATGTGAGAATTTCACCTTTCATTTGGTAAACACTCTTTAATTCCCTTATTTTCTGTGTTGTCCTTCAACAGTGCTACTCATTCTCCTGTAAATGTATGCAAAGGTAGCTGGGAGTGGTGGCTCACGCTTGTAATCCCCGCGCTTGGGAGGCAGAGACAGGAGGATCACGCAGGTTCGAAGCCAGCCGCACTGGCTTAAGAGACCCTGTTTTCAAATAAAAAAAAAATATTAAATAGGTCTGGGAGTGTAGCCCAGAGGTAGAAGGGCTTCCAGGAACCCCAGTACCACCAAAAAAAAAAAAAAAAAATGTATGCAAAGGTAAATCTCCAGCAGGTAGAAAAAGGCCAGGTTCCTGGGAGGGGTCTTCAGGTCTAACATACAGTCATATAAACTTTCACCCATCCTCCAGCTTGCAGCCCTACCCTGTAGCCCAGCTTTCCAGGCCACATGGTCCCTGAGATTTGAGTCTCTCAGAGGCTCAGCAGAGCTAAGCAGCTTCCTCTCCTAAGAGCTCACAGTTGCATTTCTCTGACCTGCTAAATCAATTGCTATTCATCCATCTGCTTTCCCCAGTCCAGTCTTGTTGACATCAACTGCTGGTATCTGCTTTCCCATTCTCTTTGTTCTTAGGGATTTGTGCCTTTTATGTATTTTTTTTTTCCATTTTGGAGTGTTAGAAAGGCGCAACAAAAAGCATGTGTGTTTAGTCTGCTGTGGATAGCCAGAATTCCTAGATGCTCTTTTGAAATTTGGTTTTGGTAAAAGGGAAGCAGAAGAGGATATAAAAGTATGTGAATTGGAGCAGTGTTTTTAGTGATTAAAGAGGAAGAATGAAAAATTAAAGGAATAAAATGTGTTCTTTTCACATTTCATTTTTTGCTTAGAGTCCAATTCTTATACTGTTAGGTGTTCAATAAAAGCAACACTTGGAACTGAAAATATAGCCCTTAAGAGATTTTAAATAAAAGAACCTTCAGTGTAGATATTCTTGGGCAAGATAGTTTTTATTAAACTCCTTAAACTGTAAAATATTCACCTATATTGTGTTATGACTCCTAATTTGACATCATAAAGATTACAGGTTTTAACTTTATTTATAAAATCAATGGTTCTATTCTAACAGTCAGGCTTGCTCTATACTTGGAAAATAGCACTGGCACTAAGCCAAGTAGTTTAAAAGAGTTGTTTAAACCTCTAGAAGAATTTGGAGAATTTTTTTACTGACATTATTAATATACTAGTTGGTGGAATCACTGGGCTGCTTCCCCCACATATTAACAATCGACTCTTAGATGCAACCTTCAAGTGCTACTTAGGTATTAGTCATACTTGCTCATGTATAACTCCTGTTATTGCCAAGAGATCCCAGCTCGTGACTATAGGGGATAAGGTGGAATTTAGCCATCCTAAGTAACTCAAGAGAATATTGAACTGAAGTTCCATAATTAACAAAATGACAGGTGGAAATTCTTCAGAGAGAAATGTCTGGCTCTGGGAAAATTAACAGATCTCTGGGGAAGGGAGGTATAAAATTCTCTCAAAAGGGGAAACTGTAAAAACATCACAGCTTAAATGAATTCAGTGTCATATGAATGAAGTTTTGACCTGGCATTTGACTTCTTTTGAGTTTTCTCCAGGTAATATGTAATTTCCAAAAATATCTTCCAGCTACTGTACTTCTAGGAATAATCAGTACTCCTTGAATACAAGTTTTTCAAAAATATTTGTTATTACATTTTCATTAAGTTAATATTTCCATTACAGACCACAAGATTAGTACATAATCTAAAATTATGTACCATATTGTGCTTTTAAATTAATGAGCACTGAGAATAAGGGGTCTTTTATTTTCACAGCGATAACTGTTGACTCTCACACTGGCATATTGTGTAACTAGATGTACTAACAGAGAAAATAGAAAATGGGAAAGAGGAAAGAAGTAAGATCCATCATCTTAGCATGTCAGAAAATATAACATAAATTTATATTATATGGCTATATAAAAAGTCAAATGGAAGATGGTTTATTAGAGTGCCCATGAAACCCTGGGATGGAGGAGGAATATATGGGAATAATTTCCATCAGAACTAGTAGAATGTATCTGCATAATCACTAGGCTAGAAATCTGAAGACCACGTTATGTGATCTCAGATAAGAATCAATTGGCCTCTCTGTAAAATAAAGATAATATTTGCCTTTTTCCAACTCTCAAGAGATTTATGAGAATTTACTGAGATAATATGTGCATAATATAGTATATATGACCTATCTATAGGATGTATGTATTATATGAATTTAAGTAGGAAAATAAAACTGGGAACGTCCATAATTGTTTCATTTATTTGTATGTTTGTACCAATCAAGATAGTAACTTATTACAAATCTTTATTTATTTTGATATTTCCAATTTCTCCAAGTGTATTTGAAAAATTTGCATCTTTTAAAAGATAAAGACAAAGAAAATTTTATATCTTTTTAAAGATATAAAATATTTCTAAGAATAATTTTAAATTATAAGTAAACAATAATACACTATGCTAGTGATCATTTTTTAGATAAATGATACTATTTAATTCCATAAAGACTGGCTCCCAAAAATTGTATCTGTTGATGGACTTCAGGAATTTTTTACTTCTCTGAAGCACATGGGAAAGCACTTGTATATGTGGTAAGGAGAGGCTTTCTGGAGAGAAGATTCATATATTTTATTGCATTCTCAAAGAGATGAAAAGAATGGGTTACTAGGAGGAAAGGAAGGAAGGAAGGAAGATAAAATGTAAGAAAAATAAAAATAAAATGCACATATTGCAGAGGAAAAGTGCTAAAGGTAACAGTAGGCTGAAAAAATGTCTTTATCTTTAGGTAAAAATTATTTAAGAAAAAAAAAACAAAATAAACACTGGCAGCTTCTCCAAGAGCTTAATGCGACAGGCACTTTTGAGAGCAGGCTGCATTCACGCTATCGTTTTACCACATAACCCCTCAACCCCACGTAGCAGGAAAAAAAAAATTATAGTTCCTTTTAGGAAAAATTAACCCCAGTACAATCTAAAGTAAAGTGTGTAGATTGGGGCCAGATTTGGGGAGTTGGAATTTTTCAGTTCCTCATCTGTTCATGTCTTGACCGCACATATGGTAGACCTTGGAGGGTCTGGGTAATCATAATGAGACAATATAAATGCTAAAGGACTTCGCATTGGTTTATTTCACATGCATCAGATTTTTTTAAAATGTGCTTTTATTGGTGCATTACAGTCTCACATCGTGATGTAAACCATGTTGACAATGATACCCATGCATGTAAGCGCTTGGTCACAGGTCAGAATTTGATGCCGAATGAACTATGAAGAAGCATTTACACTTGATTTTAGCCAAAAGGTCGAGAAGTGATGAAGAAGCATTTGATCTTCATAGTTTTTAGGATTTTGGCACCGCCGGTAATAGACGACGAAGCTGTATTACTGTCATTCCCATTTTACAAATGAGAAAATAGCTTCAGGAGGTTAGTAACAGCCCCAGTTGGTACAGGCCGCAGGTAAGAGAGTAGATGGCATACCTGGGCCTTCTCACTCCTGGGCTGTGATATTTTCAGAATTTAGATGGACTATGGAGAACTTCCAAGGGACAGCTACCCAAGAGAAAAATATCCCGAATAAATTGAGTATTTGCGGGCTGTGAAGAACTTCAGTGTATGAAAATTTGGAGTCCCAAACTAGAAGAAACAGAGTGAAGGATGGGAAAATACCTAAAGTAATAATGACAGAAAATAATTCCAAATTTGATAAAATGTATAAACTCTCAGGTATAAGAATGTTTAAAAAAAAAAACCACAAGAACAAAAACAAGGAGCAAAACTACACAAAAAGTACATCGTACTTAAATTACTTAAAATCAATGAAAAAAGTGAAATTTTGAAAACAGCTAGAGATAACAGGCACAATATATACAGAGGAACAAAGACAAGGGTAAGAGCAGAATTCTTGATGAAAGTCAGGCAGGCTAGAAGACAGTGGAGCAACATCTTGAAAGAAATAAAGACAAAAGCAAAACTTCCATATTATAGTCTTTATTCAGGGAAAGCATCTTGCTAAAAATGCACATATCAGATAAAAGAATTAAACATAAGCAGATCCTGCACTACAAGAAATAAAGTTTTTCAGTAGACATTAAATGATACCAGATGGAAATCTGGCTCTGTATAAAGGGATTAAGGGAACTAAAATGGTAACTCTGCAGATAAATGTAGAGATACTTTTGAAAATTATTATTACTACTTAAATATCTTTAGGTATAATAAACTTTTGAAACTAAAGGTTAGCAATATATTAGAAGGATTTGTGTGTGTGTGTGTGTGAGTGTGTGTGTGTGTGTGTGTGTGTGTGTGTGTGTGTGTGTGTGGTACTGGGGTTCCTGGAAACCCTTCTACCCCTGGGCTACACTCCCAGACTCATTTTTATACTTTTTTTAATTTGGAAACAGGGTCTCTTAAGCCAGCATGGCTGGCTTCAAACCTGCGTGATCCTCCTATCTCCGCCTCCCAAGTGCAGGGATTACAAGCATGTGCCACCATGCCCGGCTTTATTAGAAGGATTTTAACATGTGTAGAAGTAAAATATATGACATCAACAACAAAATAAGTAAACAAAATCCTTAGAAGGGAAGACAAATATTTATAGACTTAAAATGGTTAAGAAAAGAATCAGTGAGCTTAAAATAATTAGTAGAAACTTCTGTTTCAGTTATTCTCGCTGCTGTGACCCCCAAAAACATGACCTATAATTTAGAGGAAGGAAGATCTATTTGCTCACAGTTCTGGAGTTTTCAGGGGTTACACTGATGGAGTTCAGAGCATGGTGGTAGGAGGCAGAGAGGGTAAGAGAGAGAGCCACTGTTCTCTTCTCATATCCTGGAGGCCAGAAGCAAGAGAGAGCAAGCAAGGGGGTCCAAGAACATATGCACTGGTCCCAAGACCATACCTCTGGAGATCCACCTCTTCTAGCCACACTCCACCTTCCTAGGTTACCACCCAATAAATCCATTAAAATAGAATTATCCACTAATGATATAACAACATTTATGACTTAATTATCAATTTTGAACATCAATACATGAGCATTTTCAGGGAACATTCTATATTTAACTGTAACAACTTCTCAAGTTGAAATGCAAAGAGAGAAAAACAAATAGAACACATGTACACACATAGATACTTTAAGAAACAGAGTATCAAAATGATAGAATTAACAAATTCAAAAAATTCAAAAGAAGGTAGTAAAAGAAACAAGTTAATAAAAACAGGAAAAATAGAAAATATTAAAACATATATCTAATGAAGAACTTAAATCCAGATATAGAGATGTCTAAAAAAAAAAAAAAAACTTCTTCCCCTTCAAAAAGATATGGGGAAAAACTTGAATAGAAACTTCATCCAAGAAGATATATAGATGATAAATAAGTACATAAAGTTATACAGCATTAGTCATTAAGGAACTATAAATCAAAGCCACAAAATAATACTACTATGCATCTATCAGAATGGTTAAAGTTAAAAAGATTTACTGAGCCAAGTGTTGGTGGAGAATGTGGAGTAACTAGAATTCTTACACATTGAATGGTGAGAATGTGATGTGCTCCCGAACTTTAGAAAATAATTTGGTGTTTTGAACAAGATAAACATATTTGCTATATGATATAGGTCTTCCACTTCCTATGCAAAGCAAAGGGAAATATGTTCACATAAATATGTATACATCGATGTTTATAATAGCCCCAAACTATTATCTGTAGTAGCCCCAAACTCGGAAGAAGATCGGCTCCCAGTCATGCGTGGAGCAGCCCAAATGTCCACACACAGGTAAATGGGTAAACACAATGTGATACAGTGAAAGAAAGATGATCAGATTCCTGGCATATTCAGTAACATAGATGAATCCTGAAATAATTATGCTGATTATCATTTATAAAAATGTATGGTTCCACTTTTATGTAGTTCTAGAAAATACAATCTGATCTAAAGTGATAGAAAGCTGGTCAGCATCTGCCTTCCGGGCCTCTCCACCTTCATCCTTGTGTCTCTACTCCTTGGCGTAGGCTCCTGTCTCAGGGTCTAGGTATTTGTTGTTCTCTTGATGTGAACCCCCTTCTGCATAGTGTGAGCTCCTTTCTTTGTTCTGGTCTCATCCAATATCACCCTATCTACTACCTCCCACCAGCTCTGCCTCCTGGTACTTAGAGGAACTTCCTCTAAGTGTGAGCTGCGCCTGGTGTTGCAGGACTAGCAGGCAGAAAATAGCTGAGTAAAAGGGTGTTACATCCAGGACAAGCTCTCAAGTTGCCTGCTCTCTCCCACCTTCTCCATCTTTTTTTTTTGGGGGGGGGGACCCCTATGGACTGCATTAAGGACTGAAGTAAGCCACTGATGTCTCTTCCCAATAACCAGCCAGTACCCTAGGGCTGTTGCTGGCCATGACAGTGAGCTTGGAAGATCAGCTCCCAGTTAGGATTGGAGCAGCCAGACTGGTACCCTGACAGCCACCCTGAGAGGTTCCTTGGTATGCAGGCATCCCGCTAAACTGCGCCCAGTTTCCTGCCCTATGGAAACAGCAAAGCGTTTTAAGTTGTTAAATTTCTAGATCATTTTTAATGCAGCAATCAGTAACCATTCAGAGGCTTTCCCTGGAAGACCTGTGTAAAATACACCCCATCCCAACACACGCAGTTGCCAGTGTTTATTATCCACTTACCTTGTTTTTTATCTGAAGTATTATTATAATTGTTATCTATTTGCTCGTGACTCTTACCAATAGAATGTAAATTCCATGGGAATGGGATCCCATATCTGGGGCTAAAACACTAGCTGGCTAGCTAATCTCTTGAAAGATAGAGATAATAGTTAAATAGATGGATGATAGAGATAGAGATAAAAATACATATGTAATAAACATATTTGATCCCTTACATAGAATTTGAAGAAGAAGAAGAAGAAGAAGAAGAAGAAGAAGAAGAAGAAGAAGAAGAAGAAGAAGAAGAAGAAGAAGAAGAAGAAGAAGAAGAAAAGCCCAGGGTTACAGCAGGCCAGGAGTGGAGGAGGTCCACCGGCCCGAGGAACCAGCTCCGGGCTGAGAGACCGGTCCCAGTGAAGTTCCTTTTCAGCCCGGGTCAGAGCATGGGTGCAGTGGAAGGCTGCGTGTCCTCGCAGGCTCCAGAAGGCTCAGGGCAGGTGGTCCACAGGAGGGGAATCCAGGAAACCCCGCAACACTGGGGCTGCAGAGTTGGAAAGCGTCACTCCAAAGTTACACAGTAGGATAGTGGGAGGAAGGATTTTGTGAACGAGCTGGACACCGAACAACCACTCATGGCAGCATTTCTGTGTTAAAATGAGCAGCATGTTCCAAGCTACCAATGCAGAAACTGAAGTGTTTTAAGAGTCCTCCGCTTGCGAAGCTTGATTCACAGCTCGTCGGTCGTGGAGGCTGCCGCCGTCGCCCACTAGGTGGCAGTGTGGTAGCGACTTGGCACGCAGAAATAACGGGTTGAATCTCCGGCTAGTAGTTGTGGGTTTGGTGTTTTTTTTTCCCCTCCCTTGACATTTAGAAATTTACAATAGAAAATGCTCATGGGAAAATAGATGGGAAGTCAAACAGTGATATCAATAACAGTCACGGACATAAAATAAACCTGTTTTACAAGCTATTACAATGGAGCCTTTTACAAAAAGTCAAAATAACAATGTCTGCTGTTCATCATACACACTTAAATGATTCTTCTGATAAGTAGGTGTTAGACATATCTAGAATACAGACAGCTGAAAGAATAGGAAAGTGAATACTTCTTTCCAAAACCTTACAAAAAAAGCCGGGCTTCCTGAGGTCTCTACCTTGGGGTTTTCAAGCCCCAGAACCCCACTTCTCTATTATCAATGTATGTACCCTAACACCCATCCAGCTGTCTTGCTTCACACCTCTCATTTGTATTTTCCCTGAATTATGGACATGTTATTTCCTGTGTGTTGGTATAGCAATAGTATTAACTCTAGAGAATAAATTCAGGGCATAAATCTGTTAAAAGTGGCTAAACTATTACTGTACATGGTAAGCACTATGTAAGTATTTAATTTCCATTCCAGTTCTCTTTCATTACTGCCTTTTAATTACTAGATATGTAGCATATGCTTAATAAATATTTAAATCCACGTATGAATAAATGAATGGCTAGGCAGGATGGTGCCCATGAGATGCATAAGGAATTAATAAATATGCTTTGGCATTGAACACCTTGAAATATTTTTTTGAACATATTAAATTTTCCTGATTAAAAATAGGATATTTTAAGTCTTCAAAAATGTCAACATGTTAGATTTAGCAACTGCTATTAGACATTAAGATAGTAGTTTAGAATGATTGGTTTTAATCCCACAATGTTGACATAGAACAGTAGATATTTTTAATAAGAAGTTGCCTTTGAGATAATTAGATAATCTATCTAATTATCTATCTGGTTTTTCAGATAGATAAGACAGACCTGAGGTCTCTACCTTGGGGTTTTCAAGCCCCAGGGTAAATTAAGTGTTTGTTTTCCTTTAAACATATTTTGTCATGATTTGGCAAAATCCATGAGTTTGGTGATTATGTTAATTGTGGTTGATTTGGCTTTTAGGAATGTATGTGAAATCATATGCGAAAGCTAAAAAGAGTTAATTTCATAGAAGTGAAGAGTAAAATAGTGGTCAGGATAGCCTAGGACTGGGGGGGGGGTTCATAGAGGGAGATGGAATTTTGGGAACCAAAATAAGTGTGATGGGAGGAGTAAGTACTAGTGTTCTACAGCACAGTAGGAAAACTATAGTTTATAAGTTATTACATATTGTGTGAAGAACCAGAAGAAACTCAGATGTTCTCAATGCTAAGAATGATGCATGTTTAAGAAGATAAAAATGTTAATTAGACTGGCTTAATCATTATACATTCTAAACATGCATAGATTTTTTTCTATACCATGACATATTCTTAAAATGTCTCATTTTTTAAGAATAACAAAAAAATTTGAATAAGAAAAATGTATGGGAGAAATACACTTTACAGTCTACATTTTTGCATGGTTCTGAAAACATAATTATTTTTGGAAATGTAAAGTTTTAAGCTGGGCTTGGTGTTGCATGCTTGTAATCCTAGTATTTGTAAGGCTGAGCCAGGAGGATGGCAGGTTAAAGGCCAGCCTCAGCTTCTTAGTGAGGCCCTCCACAACTTAGTAAGACTTTGTTTCAAAAAACAAAGAATAAAAAATAGGGCTGGGGGTTTAGTTGGAGGTAGAATGTCCCTGGGTTCAATCCCCAGTACTACCAAAAATAAATAAATAAATAAATAAATAAATAAATAAATAAATAAATAAATGTAAAAATTTATCCCTAGTTCCTTTTCAAATTATAAACCATTTTCTGGGGTCTGTACCAGTTCACTGTGTTCTTTCTTTCTCTTGAAAACTGTTTTTCTTTCTTTGACAGAAGTTGGTTAAAACTGTGGTTATTAGAAAAATTAGGCTAAGAGGAAAGGTAAATTATTTGGTGAATATACCAGGCAAATGATGTCACACTCCTATAATCTCAGTACACGGGAGGCTGAGACAGGAGGATCGTAGGTTTGAGTCCAGCATAGAATAACTAAAAAAAATCCCTATAAATAAATAAATAAATAAATAAATAAATAGGGCTTGGAGTTTAGCTCAGAAATAAAATGCCTCTGGGCTCAATCCCCAGTACCACACATGGATAAAAAATTATCTGAATATCATTTTTTAAAAATAGCTAGATCTAAAATAGCCAAAACTGTATTTTGGGGAAAATTTGGAATAGAGAAATGTTACTTCATGCACAGTACCTGCTCAAATGCCATGGTGTAGTGGTCTGAGAGCAGCCTGTCCATGCGGGAGGAGACACTCCTCCCAGCGCTGCCCCAGAGGGGATTTGCCCTTCTGGAGCCTGGTCGTTCTTTGAGGCCCCAACTGATCCAAAGACGTCAACTCAACCCGCTGAGGTGAGGGCAGTCTACTGAGTCACAGGCTAATCTCTTTTGAAAGCATTCTAATAGACACCCCCAAATAATGCTCTGCCAGCTATTTTGGCAGTGAAGTCAAGTTGATATCGAAAACTAACCACCGGATGATGTGTGATTTATGCATTTCCTTATACTTTTGGCACAATTCAGTACTGAAGTTATTTTTTTAAATGTCATGGTTTATGTGCTTCAACCGCACTGTGTCCATTGCTGAACTCACCACTGTCCCTCTCCATTCTTAAAGGAGTTACGAATTTCAGAGAGCAGGCCACATCTGTCTAGTAGCCCATCCGGAGATAGAGAATTTGGCACACACTGCCTTCGCTTGCTCACCACATCTGTCAGACACCTGGTCCTCATGTTGGCTTCCTGGAGCTGTCATATAGGAAGGGGCCGGATCTATAAATTCAGGCTGGAGCAGCATGGAATGTTCAGTAAACGAGGGAGGAATGAATGACGAACGCTTATATAACCTACCCTCTCCTCTCCATTTTTGTTATTCCAATCCTAGTTCAAGCATCCAGCCTGTCTTATCTAGGCTATTGCTACAGCTTCCAATTTGGATTTTCTGTCTCCATTCGTTATCTCATCCCATCTGCCTTAAATGTAGCCTCATTTGTCCTTTATTTCTGCCCAAGTTTCATGCTTAAATAGTACCAATCTGATTATATCCCCTGGTATACACCTGGTATTTCTTGCCTTTATGATTTTACCCTTGATAGTTTCTTCTCAAAATGCCTACTCACTTTTATTTGCAAACTCCAGCTCATCCTTATTGCTTGGCCTGTGTAATAAATTCATTTTTTCCCCCTGAAATCCCAGGTTGTATGAAATCCTTTTCTTCCATTCCCTTGTACTTTGTGTATTTCTATAACTGAATATGTTGTATCATATTCTACTTAGCTGTTTATTTATCCAACTTCCCCTCTGTAGTACTTTTTTTTTTTTTTCGGTACTAGGGATGGAACATAGGGGCATTGTACCTCCAAGCTACACCCCCAGCCCTCTGTACTACTTTAGGATAAGAATTCTTTTTCAGGAATTATAGTAATTTCAGTACTGAAAGTATGGTTCCTGTCCCAATGTCAAATTAAATTATCAAGAGAAAGGCATTTTATGGATTTGTTAACAAATGGGGGAATACAGTGAACTGGTGTTCAGAAATAGCTGCCCTATCCCACAAGGAGAACAGGCTTTTTAAAGGAGAAATGCAAGGACTGAGCTCCAGGCCTGTTTATCAGGAGGTATAATTCATTCCTAATGGTGTCCTCCAGATAGTGCTCCTCAGACTCACTCAATGCCAGGTCTTTATTTCTGTGGCCAGTGAACTAAGGAACACAATAAGAACATTAATCTTGTTTCTCCCACAGTTAGGGAGGGGAAGAAGGAGATGAGGGAGAAAGAGTGATAAAAAAAAGTGTCAGTTTTAAAATAAGCCACCTGCTGGCTGAGCAGCAAGGTTCATTCTTAAAGCGTGAAATGAATTCCTGCTACAAATTTCAGTCATACACAGAAGGCAGTCCATAGCTATTGGTTTTGGTACACTCTTCTCTTTATATGGAACAAAAAATAATTTAAATGGCATAGAAATTTAGTATCATCACTAATTACAAATATGTCTACAATGTCTAGGGCTACTGAGTATAACTGTATAGGCATCATACACTGAACTAACCTGGGAGTGAAACCTAATCTCATAGCTTATAATGTGAATGTCCACTCACCCCTTGTGGTACCTAACCACAAGTGTCACCTTGATGTATCCAGAGGACATAGTTCAGGGAGTGTGTGTGTGTGTGTGTATATATATATATATATATATATATATATATATATATATATATATATATTCTGGTTCTTTTGAAAATCAGATCTATACTCATTAAACAAGTAAACAAATATTTCAATGTTAATTCATGTGATACCCTTTCTCTAATTTAGGAAAATATATGGTTTAGCATGGTGTGTTGCTTTCCAGAGCATATCTTGTAAGTTGTGAAATTCTTTACCTTTCTTCCTGGATTACATCCTCATCCCCTTAAATGCATTTGCAACCCTGGGGACATGAAGTTTATATAGATGGACAAATATAAGTCAATGGATTTGACTAGGAAAAATAAGTGTTGGCTTATAAAATTGTTATTTTTATCAAACAAGTCAGACAATATCAGAACATTATAAAAACAGAAGATAAGGCATTGCCTCTAAGTAGACAGCAGATTCTAGAACTAGAGTAAATAAATTCTATTTATCATTATATATCAAATTTATAGCTCTTAAAAAGATATTAAAGAAATTAAGAAAACTCAAATCTGAGAATTTTGAACTGAAAAACATAAAATTCTACATTTAGTAACTAGAATAGTATAAATTAATGGGCAATAAATCAAATAATATTTTAAATAAAATGAATTGAGTCAAAATAGCCATTAGACTTGTGCATCAAAGAGGTAGCAAAAATGTAAAATCTATTTAAATGGCCAACTTGGCATGAGGCCTAGTACAGGCTTACCATACTGACAGCTGGTACTTATGATATATGTGGAACAGATATGATATTAATATCTATAATAATCATCATGTTGAGAGTTATGTATCAGGAGCTGTGTTTAGCAGCATTTTTAACATTTTCTCATTTGAATACTCAAAAGGATTTGTAAAGGAAAAATAATTATAATATGCATGATATGACGGAGGAAGCACACATGAGAAGAGATAAAGGAAATAAAGAAGCAAATTAAAAATCAGTTAAAGAGGAAATGCTTTGTAATAACAGTGAAAATTAATGAAATCGGCATTGTCTCTCCCTTGAAATGAGGTTAAGCATGGGCCAGCCCAGGGAGCGCAGCTGTCCAGGTATGGTTTCTCTTTTCCTTGTCCCTTCCTATATTCACTCATGTCTTGGGTCTCCTACAAAACTGAGGTTCAGATCCATTTTACTACCACTTATGTGCCACCGATACCAAGGAAACAATGATCTCATAACACCACCTAAAAGAATGGACCTTCTAGTATCTGGGCACAGTGGCACATGCCTGTAATTCTAGTACTTGGGAGGCTGAGACAGGACTGCAGGTTTGAGATTCACCTCAGCAACTTAGGGAGACTCTCAGTAACAGTGAGACCATGTTTCAAAACAAAATAAATAAAATAAAAAAGGGTTGGAGGTATAGCACAGAGATAGAATATCCTTGAGTGTAATCCCCAGTACAAAAAAAAAAAAAAAGTAGATCTTTTGGATATTCACATTAGCCTAGAAGAGAACTGAATTTATTTTCCAGGTCATCTTGGACTTTAAGCTTTTATTATTATTAGAAAACTACATGAGACCAACTTGAAGCAAGTGTGTTCCTCTCAGTGTCTACCCTGTCCACCCCCACACCTCCCTCAGCTCCACTACAACCTTAGAAGCTTTGAGACCAAGACTGTGTAGCCACTTACAACTCCCAAAGCCTGACCATGCAGTCCCATCTCTTCCGGCCATCCACACACACATGCAGTTGGCTAAAACTCTCTATTCATCCATTCTACCTGTTATCAATGTTAAGGTAATCATCAGGATAAAATATGTAAAAGCACTTGGGATCCAAAGTAGGTATATATAATCAGAGAAATGCAGGAGAAAAGGGGGAAAATGTAAGGCTTAAGACTGTGAATGAACCTACCGTATGATCCAGCAATGCCACTTCTGGGTATTTAAACAAAAGAATGTAAAACAAACTACCAAACTAATGCATGCGTATCTATGTTCATAGCCACACAATTCACAATTGCCAAACTATAGAACCAGCCAACATGGAATGTTACTTAGCCATAAAGAAGAAGAAAATTGTCATTTCCAGGAAAATGGATGGAACTGAAGAACATTATGCTAAGTGAGATTAGTCAGTCACAAAAAGTAAGAAATAGAATACTTTTGCTAATATGTGGATGCTATCAATCAGTAAATCAAAAATGAGAAGGAATGAGGGAATGGGGTGGGAATTGGGGAAGGTCTGAATGAGTGGTGTATACATGTATGCCTCTGCCGTCTTGTACTTCATTAAGCTGTATGACTACAATGCACCAATTAAAAAAAAAAAGAGTGTGAAGGGCAAGTGGTAAATGTATGAAGATGAGGTTCAGAGTGTCCGAGGGGAACCTGAATGTAAGGGGTTGATATCACGTGGGCACAACTAAGAGAGAAAGAAGATCTAGATGTAGACAAATCATCTTTATCTCTATCCTTACTAGTTTTATATACTTGGTCACAATTAATCCACGTCCACTTTCTGTTTGAATTTGATGGAACATTTTTTTTGCCAACTATCCCTGATATGTTGACTATCATTATCACTGTCTTGTGTAAATACTCCCTTGTAAGTACGTACAGAGATTATCAGCATCGACAAATCTCAACAACAACCAAAAAATCCTGGTAGAGTTTGCCACTGCAGATTAGACTTGTTTCTATTACTGAAACCACTTTCAATTTGGGGACTACTGACATCTGGCTGACATCTTTACTGTACACTTTTAGATAAAGAGCATCCAAAATGAGGTCCTGAAGGGAAATAGAATGAAGTTGTAAAAATAAAGAAATGATAATGGTCCAAGTGACTGTGATAAATGTAGGAGAGATGAATAATTTCAGAATAATTCATCTTCTGTATGATAAAGTAAGGAGAGTTGCCTGAAAGCTAGATAGACCTCAGAAGATGGGAAGATGGCATCTATATTTGAGAAGGATTATCAGAGGAAGGCTTGCAAGATATGGGCAGTATAATGTTAAAATACCAAGCCATATGGAGTGTTGCTAAGACAGACCCCGTACACAGTTAAAATGGCTCCATTCTAAGATTTAAAAAAACTTTCTATTTAAATAGTATATATGGGCTTATTGCTGTTTTTAAAGCTTTAATATACATAAATAATCCAAAGTTACCAACATTAGGACCTCAGTTGGCACAGTGAAAATCAGCCATGGAGTTATGTTTTGGGAGGATTATCTACAGATAGGAGACAGAAGAGGGAAATTTATAAATATATATATTTACATACCCTCTTTTCTTTATCTCAGTTACCATCCCCATAAAATTTAATAAGAATTGCTGACTGAAAGGTTTCCAAGTCCTAATTATAACTTTATTAATAAGAATATTTATAACTAGCCTGAAGTCCATTCTGTAGGTAATCCCTCACAAGTTTCTGGAGTGTTTTTCTAGACTTTATGGATGTGCACCCTTTTACATGTTTGAAGTTACTTGAAGGCATCACTTTTAAAAAAGCTTACAACTGGGCCCTGGACCATCCCAGGTCCTCTATAAATTCCTGTTGGACATTTTTGCCATAATTAGAAGAGGGTACTTGGATAAATACAATCACCATTCTTTGCTGTGGCAAGGCTATAAACTTAAGTGGACTTTACTGGCAGCATCAAATGTTTCAGCTTTAAAAAAATAAAAGTAGGGTACAAGTTACATGTTTAGTTATAGAAAATTTGTACAGTATACTCATAATCATGGCTGTGGTTGACACAAAGTACCTCATTTAGTTTTTTTAAATTTTTTTTCTCTTTTTTTTCCCTCATTTAGTTTTAAATACTGTGCAAGTGTCAGATCTACAGATGGAAGGGGCTAAACTGTGCACCAAAGTGGGGCTTCTAACTAGTATTTGGCAGAGTAGCCTTCTGCCTGCCAGCTCAAAAGTTCAATCTGTTTTCCTATAGTATATATATATACTAAAAATCTTCATTCTGTTGTGCAGTTGTACTCTGATTCAGCCTCTTCAGATGCCCCTGTGCTGTGCAGTGGTGGCTGTGCATGTAAATGCAGCAAGGATACACAAAAGACCTGAAGTGTACGTACCGATCAGACGTCTGTTTGTTATTGTGTTTGTTAACAATCCTTTATCTCTTAGTGTTATAAACTCCACTTAAAACTGATTAAAGTCTCATCCTTGTCGAGAAAATAAAATGATGTGACTATGGAACAGGAGGAACATTGAAATATTTTATTGAGCGAGCACTGTTCAAGGAGAGTGATGTAACATTCTCTTGCGTTACAAGAACTAAAAGCGAGAAATGTGTAGCAACTGGTGGCCAGGATAGGTTTGAGATGATGGGATGTCCTCCTTGTGTCGGATTAAGCACTTCACTGTACTGGACAATATGAAGAGAGATCAAGAATGTAGTGAGCAGAAAAGACTATGGGACTTGGCAGCATGGGCCCACTTGGACTGACAGGATGGTTTAGGTGAAGATACTGTAGCCCCGTAGGCTGAGGAGAAACTGAGAGATGAGACATCGCAGGCTGTGAAGATAGATGGGTTTTAGAAGTTTTGTTGCCAAGGGAACCTGAGACCCTGAGTGGTTGTTAGTGAACATTAGTTAAAGACAGACACACACTAGAACATAGTTTCAAACTGTTGTAGAGGAAGCATCTTTGTGTACCTTAGAAGACTGATCCAGACCCCAGGAAGAAGGACAGTGTTTTCATTGTAGCAGGAGAAGAGAGAGAAAGAAAGGAAAGCAACTAAGGAGATTGAGTGGTTATAACAATCATTGTGGATTTTTTACTTATTTCCTTAATCAACTTTAAGATATGGCCACTGTGTGTGTGTGTGTGTGTGTGTGTGTGTGTGTGTGTGTGTGTATGGAGGCAAAGGGGTGACAGGTTTGAAGAGTGCTAAGAAGGTGTGCATTAACCTTCTGAAGGATTAAAGTAGTGAAGTGAACCTGCTGGGGATATGTATTAATATGTATAAGGAGTAGGACCTGGGTCTTATTAAGGGTTTTAGCATTTCATATTATTGCAATATTTAATGCATGCAAAAATGTGCTTTTTATGCATGGGTGAATTATCACACACACACACACACACACACACACACACACACACACACATAAGCAAAAGACAAGACTGATGTCTCCACTATCTGCTGGAGATCTAGACCTTAGAACTTTATCACAACTGCTGATCTTCCTGTGAACTCCCCACCTCTCAGAATTAATAAGATTCGAAAAATGTGTTTTAATTTAATCATGAACTAGGGATACAATATGTGTTAATCCCTTGAAGGGTATATTATATACTTCCTTTTCTGTATGACTGTTTTGAGTGATGACTATCAATTGTATGATTAAATTAACTTGGACCAATTAGCAATTCTACTGGAAGCAGAGTCTCATTTAATATAGAATTTTGAGTGGCTCATATTTAATTCCTTTAAAATTACACCTTGAAAAGGGAGACTCTGAGAGATTATAAACAGGAAGATTTCAATAAGGCTTCCATATACACCAGACCCAGCCTTGAGTCACATCCAACCTTACAGAGCAGGTGGGATCCAGTCTACAAACTAAATGATTTTAAATCACTATAAAACCAGCTGTCAGCTCCTATACTGTGAAGGCAGGTGAGAAACTCAGTCTTAAAGAAATCATAAGAATCAGGAACGTGTTTATGGAACTGCCACAGGGAGGGGAGAACATGTCACCTCGACTTCATCCTGGTCATCTACAGTCTTCCTTCCTTCCAGCTGTCCACACCTGTTTTCTTGCCACATGGAATACAGAAACCTTCTTGCTTGGTACTCAGCCTCCCTGGGCCCAGAGGACATCCAGACTGTGCACTGGGACTTCCCTGGGCTCTGGCTTGGACTCATGGTCAGGTTCCTGCAGGTAGAATTCCAGTTTTTTCCCTTTTCTAGCAGAATCTTTCCACCTCCCTCTGCTAGCCCCAATGCCCTACACTCTCTACCAGGAGTCACTACCTTCAGGTGCACTTATCATAAGAACTTCATAGAATTAGGCTGGGAAAATTCTCTGATTTCAAACCATTACTGCTTTCCATCCTACTGCAAATATCCTCTGCCATTTAAAAAAAAACAAAAAAACAAAAAACCACAGTCCAGTTCCTGCTTGGTAATGGGAGAAAAAAGGAGGAGAAGAAGTGTCTCTGTGTATGGGGGAGCAGTACACATTTAAACAAATTGCTTTTTCAGGGAAAGGGAAACACTTCTGCATAAGGCATGGGTACACTATTAAAAAAATTTTTTTTCTGTGGTGTTGGAGATGGAACCCAGGGGCCTTCTACCTCCATGCTATACCTCTAGACCTCTTTTATATTTCATTTGGAAACAAGGTCTCACTAAGTTGCTGAGGCTGGCTTCAAAACTGTAATCCTCCTGTCTCAGTCTCCCAAGTACTGGGATTACAAGCGTGCTCCACCACACCTTTAAAATTAAAAAAAAAAAAAATTTAAAGAAGCCAGGTGTGGTGGATTTAAGGCATTATGTGGCTTATAATCCTAGCATTTGGGAAGCTAAGACAGGAGGATTGAGGCTCATGGACAGCCTTAACTACTTAGTGAGGCCCTTTGCAACTTATTGAGCTCCTGTTTCAAAATAAAGAATAAAAAATAGGGTTGGGGTTATAGCTCAGAGGTAGAATGCCCCTGGATTCCATTCCTAGTACTGCAAAAAAAAAAAAAAATTAAAGAAGATAATAAAAGAAAGAGTTGTATTTTATAAAGCATTGGATTCTGATCTTATTTTTCCAATTGTCTACTTAAAAAATTGTGGATGTCTCATCTAGCTCATTTACTTCATTTTAGAGGCAAGGCAAGCGAGGTCCAGAGTCAACACAAAATAGCAGAAAGAGGCGAGGCTGTGGGATTCACGGAACTGAGTGAGCTTCCTGAGTCCGCGACTTCGTAGCCCCAAGATCTGGAGGAAGTTACATGGTTTCTCCGAGACTTGGTTTCTTCATCTGTGAAATGGGGGTGATTGGATTTACTCTGCAGGGTCACTGGGAAGGTGTACAGAAGGTGCCATTCTTAGCCAGTGTTTTACCCAGACGTCGGTATGTTGAGGACTTTGAGCAATTTGAGTCTCTTCTCCCGCTCAGTCGTGCAGTGTGTGGCGGATCCAGGACCGGCTTCCAGGCTAGCGCCTCTGGTTCGGCTCCTTTCAGATGGCACCCTCAGCATGGTCATCTGAGAAAGGCGGTAAAATGTGGACAACCCGGCCCTGTTTACAGCAGACAAATCTGTTACCAGCAGACAGGCCGCATGTGTGCTCAGTGTGAAAAGGACGGCATGTCATTTATCAATCAACCTTTTTTATTTAAAAGATTTGAAATGTTTGCCAAAGCACTTGGCACCACCAGTGGCCTTTGTGTCTGAGCTGCAGGGGTTGGGCCGAGGTCTGATGGTAGCAAAGGTTGGGCTCCGAATTGCTATTTTTCTCAAGTTGGCAGAAACAGCCTATCCCCAAAGACAAGCCAAATGGTCAGCAGGCAGTCAATTAGTGGATTTGTCATGAACCAGGGCAAGTGGAAAGGAGGCCAAGATTGTGGGTTCTCTTCCCTTATGGGTAGACACATTTCAAAAGCAGAAAACAATGTGCCAAGATGTCCAAATCCAGCTCTGATTCCTAACCAACCAGCTCTTCAAGGGATGTGACCTCTCTCCAGGACAAAGACTTAAGAATGTGATGGCACAGCCCGATCCAATCACCAAAAAGGAGACTTCTTGATAGAAAGTCACTTGTATCCTGCTAAATGAAGGACAGTGTTCTCATTACCTGTCACAGACTTAAAGCAGGTGCACGTTGATCAATGAATTCATTCACTCAACTAACCTTAGTGAATCTGGTGTTTTGTAAACAAACATTATAAAACATGTGCCCTGTGTCAGCAGATTATGGGCCTTCAGCTATTAAAATAGAAGCTCACATTTTTTTTTTTTTTTGGTGGTACTGGGGTTTCTGGAAGCCCTTCTACCTCGGTACCTCGGGCTACACTCCCAGACCTATTTTTTTATTTTTGGAAACAGGGTCTCTTAAGCCAGCGAGGCTGGCTTCGAACCTGCGCAATCCTCCTGTCTCTGCCTCCCAAGCGTGGGGATTACAAGCGTGCACCACCACGCCCGGCGAAGCTCACATTTTTTTAAACATACTTTTGTTGGTGCACTGTAGCTTCACATAATGAAGTTCAGAGTGGTAGCGACATACATGCTTAATTAAGCTCATTAAACACTTTCTATGAGTTATCTCTTTAATTATCAAAAAAGCACTTATGAGATATTTTCTAGTATCACTGCTCAGAAGATGACAAGATATAAGGTTTAGATTATTAGGGTTAGTCACGCAGCAGCAGGGACAAGATTTGAATCTTGATTTATCTGTATTTGAGCACTGGGCAACACAACCTTTAAAGGCTCTGTCCTGGTGCATGGGACTATTTCTGGGAAATTTTCATTCTACAAAAGAATTCTAATTGCAATTTCAGAGGATTTTTAATGTGCTTTTATTGTTGTATTATAGTCTCACATAATAATGTAAATTATTTCGATAATGACATTCATGCACACAGCACTTAGTAATCCCTCTACTTCTCCACCCACCCCATCCTGATACAGAATACTGAAATTGACCTTGGTATATTCACATAGTCGATGCTAGTCTTTCCATTAGTGAACCTGAGTCTTCCTCCTCCCCTTCCCTTATACCTCCTCCCTGGCTCCACTGAAGTTTCTCCTCCATTAGCTAGAGTCCCTCTGCTATCCCAATTAGGACTTTCTATGATTAGCTTAACATAATGGTCTCCAAATCCTTCCATTTTCTTGCAAATAACATAATTTTGTTCTTCTTAATTGTCAAGTAGAATTCCATTGTGTGTATTTCCCATAATTTTGTAATCCTTTCATCCTTGACAGATACCTTGGGTTGATTCAGAGCATTTTCTGAGTGTATGCAAGTAACCTTATTCATAACTGGTTTCTTATTTATGTATTTCTCATAAGTGAAATAGGTTGATCGTGGTAACTTGTGGCAATTTCAGAGGGAGAATAACATCCCCATTTCTCCCTACATGCTGCAAAGTCCTAACCTTACAACAGCATTATAGCAATTTCTTGTCTGAACTGGTCATCAGTCTTGTTACAGCAGGTGATATGCTGGAAGTGCTCTAGAATGTAGAGACTTTTTAACCAAAATTGGGGCTGAACTTTCATTTAATTTCCCCATGGCTTCTGTTTCCTCTAATATACTTTTAATGGCTGCAGCTACAGTTGATGACCGGGAAGCCAAATCTCCCCTTCCAATAGATTTGGTTGATCCTATCATATGTGATACCAGCACCCCAGTTGTGGCGACCCACCACACCCCAGTCCAGATTGTCCTACATGACCCTATTTTCCCTGCCTGCTCCCAGTTTCCCATATCCCTCCTTCACTGACATGGGCTTGAACCCATTATTTCTCATCTCCTGGCCCAGGGACTGCTTATCCCTACTAATTCCCCTTATCATATCCCCATTCTCCCAGTTAAAAAGCCTAATGGAATTTATCGTTTAGTCCAGGATCTCCATTTAATTAATGATGCGGTGGTCCCAATCCACCCAGTTGTCCCTAATCCGTATACCCTCTTATCTTAGATTCCCTCCAGTACCACCCACTTTTCAGTTTTGACTTGAAGGATGTATTTTATACAATTTCTCTGCATCCTGAGTCATACCCCCTTTTTGTGTTCAGTTGGGAGGACCTCGATACCTATGTTGCTCAACAACTAATCTGGACCGTCCTCCCCCAGGGTTTTCGAGATAGCCCACACCTCTTTGGACAGACTCTAGCACAGGACCCGTTCCAGTGCCCTTTGGAGCCTAGTTCTCTGTTACAATATGCGGATGACCTTTTACTTTGTAGACCCTCCCTAGAAGTGTCCAAATGGCACACTGCCCTTCTCCTTAATTTCCTTGGAAACAGGAGTTATAGGCTGGCCCCACATAAAGCCCAGTTATTAGTGCCTGAGGTGTTGTATGTAGGCTTATATCTCATGCCAAACACCCGAGGACTAACTGTTGACTGGGTCAAGGCCTTACAAGACTTGGAGTCACCCACCTTAGCTGACCAGATCCAATCTTTCTTGGGTTTTATAGCATTTTTCCAGCATTGGATCCCCAACTTTGCCATTCTAGCTAAGCCACTACATGAGGCAATTAAGGAAACCTCAGGTGGCCCCCTCACTTTTCCCTCGGTCATTCGCTGAGCCTTCCTGGATCTCCAGGAAGCCCTCCTTAAATCCCCTCCCTTGACACTCCCCAATCCCACTAAGGCCTTCTTGTTATATACTGATGAGAGGCAAGGGATAGCCACAGGAATGCTCACTCAACACCTGGGACCAACACAGGCACAAGTGGCCTATTTATCTAAACAGCTTGACCCTACCACTCGTGGGTGGCCCCCCTGCCTCAGGGATCTGGTGGTAGCAGCCACACTCACAAAAGAGGCTCTTAAATTGTGTCTCCTGATGCCCCTGAAGGTTTTCCCCACACACAGACTCCAGGATTTGCTCTCTTCTTGAGCACTCCCTCTTCTATCACCTTCTCGCATTCAGGGACTTTATTTGTTGTTCATGGAAAATCCAGATGTTAAACTGTCTCATTCCCCGGCCCTTAATCCAGCCATTCTTTAAACAGTGAGCCAGGTTTCAGGCCCTGATTCATTTGTGTTCACCTAACTATGTTCATTCTTGTGTTGATATGATTGAAGCTTTAGCTAAATCTTGGGCGGACCTCCAGGACACCCCGCTTCTTAATCCAGATGTTACTTATTTTGTTGATGGCAGCTCTATTCCTGATGCCAGAGGTAAGAAAATAGGAGCCTACGCAGTGGTCACCCTAACTCAAGTCATTGAGGCTGCCAGGTTACTGGATGGTACGACCTCTCAAAAGGCTGAACTGATTGCCCTAACTTGAGCTCTACACCTGGCAAAAAACAAATGGGTAAACACATATACCAATTCTAAATATTCCTTTTTAATAGTACATTGCCATGCTTCAATTTGGAGAGAGAGGGGATTTCTCTCCATCAATGGTTCACCCATTGTTAATGCCACTTTGGTTAAGATACTCCTAAACTCCCTTTACCATCTGAGCTGGCCATCATCCTCTGTCGGGGCCACAAGACAGAATCTTCCTTAGTGGCCAAAGGAAACAATAAAGCTGATTATACAGCAAGACAGCGGACACAACAAGCTCAACCAAGCCCACCAGCCTCTGTACTATTTTTAACCCTCCTCTCAATGGCACCTAATTACAGCCTGGCTGAATGAAAATACCTGATCAAATTTGGGGCATCTAGCACAGGGGATGGTTGGCTCATGATACAGGATAAGATTGCTCTGCCTGAGGCTCAGGCCAAAAAGGTCATTAGCCTAATACACAATTCCCTTCATGTGGGACCCATGGTGCTGAAGTATTTCCTAAGCCCCTTGTTTTATTCTCCTCTCCTGCAGCAGCTTAGTAAAGTCAGTGCCTCCTGTTCTACCTGTGCTGCTGTGTCTCCCCAAGGAGGCCTGAACTCCTGCCACTAGCTCTGGCCCGTGTGAAGGCCACCCCTTAAAGCCCACCTTTATGAGCCCCTTTGAATTGCTATACAGTCGCCCTTTTCTGCTTAATAATGCTTTCCCTTGCCGGGCGTGGTGGCTCACGCTTGTAATCCCCGCGCTTGGGAGGCAGAGACAGGAGGATCACGCAGGTTCGAAGCCAGCCGTGAGCTCTGGCTTAGGAGACCCTGTTTCCAAATAAAAATGTAAAAATAGGTCTGGGAGTGTAGCCCGGAGGTAGAAGGGCTTCCAGGAACCCCAGTACCACCAAAATAATAATGATAATAATAATAATAATGCTCTCCCTTCAGATCCCCCTCCTTTGTCTTCCTATCTTCCTTACTTGTTTTTTCTCAGGCACCTTCTTAGGGAACATGCTGACTGGTATCTTCCCCACCCAGGACTGAAGAAGCAGCTCCACACCCTGCAGTTACAGCCCTTAAGCCAGGGGATCAAGTTCTCCTCAAGTCGCTTCACCCAAAACATCTTCAACCACTGTGGACTGGACCCTTCACAGTGATCCTCACCACACCTACCACAGCCAAACTGCTGGGGAACCCCAACTGGCATCATCTTAACTGGCTAAAAAAAGCTCTGTTACAACAGTCCCATGACAAATTCTCTTGCACAGTGTTGGGGCCTAATAAGCTTCGTTTTCTTGACATAATTCTCTTTGATGTTTTTACTTTAGCAGGTCCACTTCTTTACATACTATGGTGCTCTCTCTTTTCGGATGCCATACTGCCATAACTCATCATCTGTTAAAGTCTCCTCGAGCACACATCACCAAGCTGTCCAGGGTAACCTCTGACTCATGCCGCAGCTATACTCCCACCTGCCCACCCCTGGAGGACCCAACCTCTCCCAGCCAAGGGGCCTCCTTACGACGCCCCTTGACAACAGGAAGTAGTTTAAGGTTCAAATCTCTGCCCATTATCACCAAAAGGCTGGGATGACAAGTCAGGTCCCTCCCCACCTCCCCGCAGGAGGTAGAGGCCTGGAGAAGGAGGAGGAAACTCTGCTAGGCAGGCAGACAGGCAGTATCGCGAGGCAGATTATACCGCAAGGCAGGTGATATTGCGAGAGAAGCGGCATTCCCATGCATAGCCCCGCCCCCAAGATGTATACCTTAAAAAGAGAGGCATTTTCCCTCTAGCCTCGGATGGACCCACAGGTCTTCGGGATTGTCCAGCCCCCCATCCCAGAGAAGACCGCAATAAAACTGGTACTGTGCTTCCTGGTCTCTCTCGCCGCTTTTTTTACTTATGGCGCAAACCTAACACTAACATCTTCAAAGACAGAAGTGGAGTCTTTTTAAGTTTCTGCCTTTGACTCCCTGCCTCTCTCTTTTTTATTTATAAGGATAATTGCATCCTATGGGCCCACTTGTATCTTTTGGGATAATTTTCTTATTTTAGAGCCAGATAATTGCAAACTTAATTCTATCTGCAACCTTAATTCCACATTACCATATAACATAACATCTTTTCCCAGTGGGTTGGTTTATGAACATCTTTGGAGGATTATTATTCTGATTGTCACAAATATTAATCAATTAAGTAAAAAAATAAGTTAGGTTAAAGTGAACTTGGGTTGTATTTGCAAAATTTCATCTTCTAATGCTATAAAATCTCTTGGAAATTCTAAAAGGAAGCAAATGCTAGGTTTGATCCAACTGAATATTACAATCATTGTACCAGTATTGGGAAGAGGCTTCAAAATGTATTAATGTACCAGTATTGGGAAAGATTTTCAATTTTTCAAATATATCTTTGGTAGTAAAGAAGCCAGGAGCTTCAGAGAAAGGGGCTGCAGGATTCCAGACATCAAGGGAGATTATCAAGACAACAGAGATAGTTTCAGGGCCTTTTTAATTACAAAGATAAGATTTCCCAAGGAAGGGCAAGGATGCCATAAACCTTCAGGAGATCCCAGACCAGTAATCATGAGAGGATGCCATAAGCGATGATCAATTAACATATTTTGGGGCTTAGGGAAACAGGACAGACCTGCAGGAAGGAATCTCCCACATCAAAAGACTGGCCCTATAGGGGGGTGGATCTTTGTGGGTTAGGAGACTGACTATAAGAATACTCTGTGTCCAGAAAGCTTCAGTGAATTAGTTCAACCCCCACTACCACCATGCCAGTCCTGAATGGCATGGGGCTGTAACTGTCTTCTGTATTTCTGTCTTTATTAATTTAATAAACTCTTTTAAATCTTCAGCAAGAGTCTGGGCTATTGCATATCTATCCTTAGCTCAGGACAAGAACCTGTGGTTTTATGGGAATAGTCTTGGGGAGCCTAACAAAGGTCCCAGGGACAGTTTCCTGAACCATAACAGTCCCAAACCATAACAATCATCTTTTCAATGATCTCATTTCAAACTTTTTCACAAATACCTTAGTATGAGGCTTCTGGTGACCTTTGTGACTATGTTGAAGGTTATACTGCTTCAGTTGCTCTTTAGTCTCTCAAACTGTTTTACTTGTCTCATGATTAGTTTCTCCAGACAGGTTGTGTTGTCCTTGACTGAAATCTTTTTGGAAGCCCAAAATGACATCAGACACATTAAAGGGCTTCCAGCACAATTAGGGCACATGAAGTTTTATCTTGCTATAATTATTGAACCTTATTGACATTGGATTTCACAAACCCTCAGTGTTAATTTTCATGTATCATTTGACAGTTTGCTGCTAAGAAAGAAAGAGAGAGAGAGAGAGAAGAAAGAAAGAAAGAAAGAAAGAAAGAAAGAAAGAAAGAAAGAAAGAAAAGAGGAACACAAAATTTAGTGATAACAAAATATGATCTATCATTTTCCCTGGCTTTTACATATAACATCAGAATTCTTCACCCAATTGATTATTTAAACTATTCAGTGAGCAAGGTAAAAAATGATCTTAATGACTTATGATAAGGATGTATGGGAATGTCTAGCTCTTATTTTTATTTATTTTTTAATTTTTTTGGTGGTACTGGGGATGGAACCCAGGGGCATTCTGCCTCCAAGCTACACCCCCAGCCCTATTTTTCATTCTTTATTTTGAAACAGGGTCTCACTAAGTTGCAGAGGGCCTCACTAAGTAGCTGAGTTTGGCCACAAACCTGAAATCCTCCCAAGTACTGAGATTATAATGTGCACTACCACGCCTGGCTCTTATATTTTATTTTTAATTCAAGTTTTAATTTAGGTAGTATGTTGATTTCTTTCACTGAAGAACCTATTAAGTACATTTACTGAATAAGAAATGGAATAAATTTGGGCTTTATTTATCTCAAAAGTAAATAGAGTCCACTCAAGTTAAAGTTTGATCTAGTTCAAAATTCCAATAATTTAAAGATAATGCAAAGGTAAATTCTGAGTTTATGTAGTCTGTGGCACATGCAGTAGAAGTATGTTCATAATGAGAACTTTGTCCAAGAGGAGTTGGCTTTTCTCCGTAGGTATGAAGACCTGCACGGTGTCTTGGAGTTGGTGTTCCACATGCGGTGTTGGTGAGAGCACTTGTGAGGGGGAAATTTGTTGTTGTAGCAGGGTGGTTGAACAAGGACAACCTTTCACTCTGACTTTGCTCTGCTTTCTCTCATCTACTAACTGGTTAAAATATTAAAATTTGTGACCATGGACGTGTTTACCACACCCAAACACCTTTATAAATTAGCTCAATTAATTTCATGTATTTATAAGCTATCCCATTATTATTATTATTATTATTTTATTTTTATTTATTTTATTTTTTTTCATATTTATTTTTAATTGGTGCACTGTATTCATACATCATAGTGGGATACATACTTTTGTAGACATACATGCACACATTGCCCAGTCAGCCCCCACCCGATCCCCACCCCGTTCTCTCCCTATCCCCCCCTCCTATGCTTGGCTTAGTGGTTGACATCTAGTATTATAGCAATTTATCCAAAATTAAAAATGATAATCTCTCATAACAGTTTCATTTGTCTGATACCAAGCTTTTGATGACTTAAAGATAACATTTCAATATTTCTTTTTACTTTCTTTCTTACCAGAGAATCTATTTTTTTCTATTTTTTAGGTGAAACTATCATATATTTATATATTTATTTTTCAGAGAAAAAAAATCTATCCTAATATGGAATATGGACTCTAGGTACCCAAAACGATCTTGAAAAAGAACAAAGCTAGAAGATATATATTTTCTGATTTCAAACCATATAAAGCTACAATAATTGAAACAGTGTAGTACTATTCTAAAGGCAGATATATAAACCATTGGAGTTAAATAAAAGCCTAGAGCTAAATTCTTCCCTATATTGTCAAGTTATTTTTGACAAGGTTTCCACGAACATTTGGTGGTGGAAATAATAATCTTTTAACTAAATATTGTTGAAACATAATAATTACATGGAAAAGAATAAAATTGGACCCTTACCTAATCCCATATACAAGTATTAACTCAAAATAGATAAAAGACCTAAATATAAATCTTAAGACTATAAACTTTTAGGAGAAAATCTGGGTCATAAAACCTCACAACATTGAAATTGGCAGTGATTTCTTGGTTATTATTTCAATGGCACAGGCAACAGAAGAGTATACAAACTCCCTAAAAAATAAAAAACATATTGTATATCCAAAGACAATGTAACCAGAGTTAAGAGTTACTAATAGAATGGGATAAAATATTTCCAAATGCTATATCTGAAGGTATATTAATATTCCAACTAGAAATCCTAAAAATTAACAACAATAAAGGCAAACAATACCCTTTAGAGATAGGTAACAGACTAACATAAATAATGAATCTCCACAGATAACCAATCTTAGTTGTCTGTTGGATGGAAAATCTTGTTTCTCTAGTTCTGGTGTGTGTTACCTATTTCTTCTTTGTAGTTAATCTCTTTGAGTATTTTCTCTAGTGCTGGTTTTGAAGACATAAATTCCTTCAGTTTCTGTTTGTCATGGAAGCTTCTTATTTCTCCATCTAATTTGATAGAGAGTTTTGCTGGGTAGGAAATTTTTGGCTGGAAGTTGTTTTCTTTCAAAATTGGGAATATGTTACTCCAAGCCCTTCTGGCTCTCATAACTTGGTTTGGGAAGTCTGGAGTGATTCTAATTGGTTTGCCTCTGAATGTCACTTGGCCCTTTGCTTTTGTTGCCTTTAAGATTCTCTGCTTGGCTTCCACATTGGTCATTTTGACAATTATGTGGCGTGGGGATCCTCTTCTCCGATCCTGTCTAAAGGGAGTTCTATACGTTTCCTGGACCTGCGTATCGACCTCTTGCTCTATGTCTGGAAAATTTTCTGCTATTACTTCCTTGAAGAGATTGTTGATCCCTTTAGTTTCACTTTCTTTTCCCTCCTCTATTCCAATTATTCTTAGGTTAGCTCTCTTAAAATGGGCCCATATTTCTTCAATATCAGATTCCTGCTGTTGGATATTTTTTCCTAGATTAGAAACTATGCGTTCATTTTTGGAATGATCATCTTCTAAGAGCGAGATTCTGTTCTCCATGTGTTCTAATCGGTTGTTTGTGCTTTGAATTGAGGCCTTTACTTCATTAATTGCATCCTTTATCTCTTTTTGGCTCTCTCTGAGTTCTTTTCGAAGCACCTCTATTATTTCTACAGTTATTTTCCTGATTTGATCTTCTAGAAATCTCTGATTTTCTGTTTTATCAGGTTCTGATGTTGTGGGGTTGTGAGCATTAATTGCTCCAGTATTATTCCTCTTTCCCATGATTTCGGAAGTTTGTGCCTTCTCTGGGTTCTTTCCTTGGGTCACTATGACTTCACTTAAGGTGCTCTGGATCTCGAGTCAGTAGTATCTCAGACCCCACTACTCCTTTACTGGGTTTTATCACAGAGTCTCCGACCCAGAGAGTCGATAGAGGCTGCTTTAGACCGTGGGGGGTGCCAGGTTGCACGTTCTCCTATGGTGTGATATCACTGCCACCGCCCCTCTCCCACTGGGTCAAGTCCCAGTGAGTACAGTACTGGGATTTCTCCGCTGTGGCCCGCAATTTGACTCACTGTTCTTGAGTACGCAGATGTAGCTGTAGTGAGTTCCGTGCTGCTGCCGCCGGTGGCAATATGGCGCCGCTGCTACGCCCTCGGCTGTTGGGCTGGCGTTTTTTTTGTTTTTTTTTTTTTTTTCTTGGTTTTGATTTCCACTCTGAATCCCTGCAGCGTGTGCTGAGCTCAGATACTGGGAGCTTTAGATGTCCTCTGCGCCGAGAAATCCCGCCTGGCTGTTCCGCAGCGGCTCCCCTCGGCTTGCTGTGGCCGTCCCGTGAATTCGCCGGCAGTATGGCACTGCTGCCGCATCTGCCGCGTCCTCGGGCGTGAAGATATCCTCTGTGGCTCTGTTCTCAGTCCGCTTTCTCTCTGGAGCCTGGTGATTTTTTTTTGTTTCTCTGGTGATGTTGTTTTCTGGCTTTGAAAGGCGCTGATTTTGTGGTAATGGATATTTGTTGTTAGCGGGGCTCTTAAGCCCCGCTTTTCTCGGTCGCCATCTTCCCGGAAGTCCAGCTATCCCATTATTATATCAATGCATCAAACATGGTAAGGAAATGAGTTCCTAGAAAGCAAAAACAAATATGTCTATTGGCTTAAACAAAATATTAACCTCACTTTTGGACACAGATTTTAACTACAGGTTTATGGATAATTTGGTCATCCATGGAAGGATATCAGTCTATCAGTCAACCCTTTATAAGCATAGGGGAATAATTATGTACATGACTTTATCTGTCATTTTCTGTGATCAAGTACCATATCTTTCAACAGATTTTGAAAAGACCTGTTCAGGATGAGAGATTTAGAATCTCCTCCTCCTCCTCCTCCTCCTCCTCCTCCTCCTCCTCCTTCTCCTCCTCCTCCCCCCCCCTCCTCCTCCTCCTCCTCTTCCTCTTCTTCTTCTTCTTCTTCTTCTTGTTGCTTACAAACCTCAGGAAAATTTGTTTTGGAATCATAATGAGCTGTTTTTGGCTATCATGCATAAACAGAGCACTAACTTTTTGGAAAATCAGAGCAAAAGTATAAAAATGTAATTGCTAAGCAACCTATGCATTAAGCATCATTTTAAATTAATTTTAGCTAGAAACTTGACTACGAGTTTTAATATGCCACAATCACTTTTATAATTAATTAATGTTAATCTCTTTAAAATTCACTTTAGGTGCTTTGCAGACCATGATGTGTGTTTTTTATTTTTTTCAAGACTTTCTCTTTGGGATAGGAACATGGCTCTGTAGAAGAACATTTGCTTTGTATGCGAGAGGCCCTGGGTTCAATCCTTAGCCTTTCCCAAAATAAATAAAATATAAAGATAATTTCTCTCTTAAAAAGTGTGAAATGCCATACCATTCACATAGGCTTCCATAATATTGGAAAAGAACATCTATATTTTTTAATGATAGTGGAAAATGTGAGACTCTATTTTTTGGGGGGAGGTACTTGGGATTGAACCCAGGTCATTCTACCTCTGAACTATACTGACAGCCCTTTATGGTTTTGAATTTTGAAACAGGGTTTTAGTAAGTTGCTGAGGCAAGCCTCGAACCTATACTTCTCCTGTCTCAGCCTCCTGAGTATTCAGATTACAGGCATGCATGACTATGCTCAAGTGAGAATCTATTATCAAAATAAAAAAGAAGCTGGGCATGGTAGTACATGCCTATAATCCCAGTACTTGGGAGGTTGATACAAGAGGATTGAAGGTTTGCAACCAGCCTCAACTACTTAGTGAGGCCCTTCACAACTTAGTGAGACTTTATTTCAAAATAAAGAATAAAAAATAGGGCTGGAGCCAGGCGTGGTGGTGCACGCTTGTAATCCCCTCCTTGGGAGGCAGAGACAGGAGGATTGCACAGGTTTGAAGCCAGTCTCACTGGCTTAGGAGACCCTGTTTCCAAATCAAAATATAAAAAATAGGTGTGTGGGAGTGTAGCTCAGAGGTAGAAGGGTTTATAGGAACCCCAGTACCACCAAAAAAAAAGGCTGGAGATATAGCTCAGAGGTAGAATGTCTTTGGATTCAATCCCCAGTACCACAAAAAATAAGTAAACAAACAAATAAATAAATAAATATAAGAAAGGCTTGGAGTATAGTTCAGAAGTAAAATGTCAATGGGTTCAAGCTCCAGTACAAAATAAAAAAGAAAATCTGGGCATGGTGGTGCATGCTTGTAATCCCAGCATTCAGGAGGCTGAGACCAGAGGATTGCAGTTCATGGACAGCCTCAGCTACTTAATGAGGCCCTCTGCAACTCAGTGATACCTGGTTTTAAACTAAAGAATAAAAAATAGGGCAGGAGGTGTAACTTGGAGGTCAAATGCCCCTGGATTCCATCCCCAGACCTGCAAGAAAGAAAGAAAGAAAGAAAGAAAGAAAGAAAGAAAGAAAGAAAGAAAGAAAGAAAGAAAGAAAGGAAGAAAGACAAAATGATCATACCTGGTACTAATGTAGTAAATTTTATTTGTAGCTCAACATTTAAATTTTAACTATTCTTGACCTGTAACAAGAAGCTAAATGTCTTCCTTAAAGGTAGCAATAAGAAATGTTCAAATCTTTTAAAATTATAAGTTTCTTTTTAACCTATAGAATCTGAAAAGAAAGAACAACAGCATAATTTGGTAAGCAGTATACATGTTCAACCTTGAAAATACAGACCATTCGGTGGGGCCTTGATTCAGCTATACTAAGAAAAACTTGACTTTTCTAGGATGAGTCAAATAAGTAATTTTAGAAAACATCAGAAAGAAAAAATCATTTTTTGAGAATAAAAGTGGATTTCAATCACTTCTAACATTGTTGCTATTGATTTGTGGGTACTTTGGGGGGTTTGTGTAATTTTATATTAAATCTGATATAAAAGGCAACCTCAAGAATGCATTATCAATAGCACTCTCGATCTTTTTCAAATGGGTAAGCTTTGTTAACTTAGAAAAGATTTCATTTTTCTGAAAGGTCAGACAATCTCCCTGAGGTCCTCTGAGTCAACCCCAAAACTTTATAGCTTGGGATTGTAAGTGAGATGCTCTGAGTGCCTCTGAGTCAACCCCAAAACTGTACAGTTTGGGATTGTAAGTGAGGTGCTCTGGTCACAAGTCATGTTAAAAAAAGGTGCAAGTTGAACAGGATTGTGTGGAACACTTCATGGCCAATACCAAAATAATACTGCAATATGCAATACACAGAATTCAAATGTTTAGCTAGTAGAAGGCATGTGTCTGTCATACTGTAGCAAAACTACCTATGTCCTGTAGGACCAGTTTTCCACTACTGTCCTGATTTGAACTTTGCCTACATGTGCCTTTCCTAGGAGTCAGATAATCAGTGCTGATTCATTGGGAAGAGATTGGTCCCAAGAGCAAAACACATTTAGTCTAGGCTGTAGGTGAGGGTTTGGGAATACCAAGACATAGCTTTAAAGTGAAGGGAAAAGCATCCGCCAGTTGTAGAAGAAAGTCTCTACAAAGAGACAGAGGGATCTTTTTTACTCTAGTAGCTCCTCTGAGAGGAGGGTACACTGAGCCTTTCAAGGCACAGGCAACTCTCCAGGATGAAAGCTTTTTGAGTTTTTATTTTTCTTCTCTTATTAACAATATACTTTTCTTATTACAGAGTAACAAGTGTTAATTGTAGAAAATTTGCTAATACATAAAGAAAATCCCCTGTGAATCATCCTGTCATAGTCCATTTCTGCTGCTATAACAAAACACCTGAGTGTAGGTAATTTATAAAGAGTAAAAGTTTGTATTTGAGAGAGGAGGGTCCAAGATGGCAGCAACCGCAGTCGCAGTGATGATTGCGGCAGCCGAAAAGGACATGTATTCCTTGAAGAAGCCCTGGACACCAGATTTTGGGTTAAAATCTGATTGGGACAACTTAAGGAGACATTTCCAGCCATGACTTCCTATCTAGAATACAGGAGAGAGGGTGGATAATGGTAAAATTAGAAGCAAGATGACAAAGAGGTGCATACCACGCAAGAAAAGTGATTTTTGGAAGAACATCCCAGAAGAGATAAGAGAAAAGACTGATTCAGCTCTTAACAACATACCTTGTAAGAAAAATGATACAGGTATGGTGGAGGAAGCCCAGCAGTGCCAGGTGGGAAGCCGAGCTGCGTGTCCCAGGGAGCTCAGTGTGCCTGGCTGCCACGTTCCTCTATGCTGCGCTGGGCTTCATGTTGCACTTGGAACAGCAGATCCTGCTCTAGCATTGAGGCTGTGGGCCTCTGCTCTTGGAGGGGAGATAAAATTCATTGCTGCTGAGTGCTCAGTTTCACCTCTTCAAAACACACATACTGTCTTCTCTTATTAAAAAAAATATATTGAAGAGGGGCCAAGATGGCAACAGCAGCAGCCAGGATTCAGGAGATGCAGACAAATCCTATCCAATTCACCTGGAACTTTTGGAAAAAAAATTTCCACAAAGGGAGACTTCTCCTGCTGCACATGCTTAAGAATTCTGGACATCATATCATGTAAGGAAGGAGCTCAGTGGAGAACCAGGAGGAAGGCGGTGGTGGCGGTGGCAGTGGAGGCTAGTATTTGGGTGAGACAGAGATCTGATTCAACCCACCCTGATCTTCTGAAGAAATTGTCCCAAAGGTAGAATGCTACCCCCGCCATGCATGTTCAGGAATTCTGGACAACATGTTGTAGGAAAAGTGTTTGGGAGAGAACTGAGATGGTGGAGGCAGCAGCGATGGCAGCAGCCAGTATTCAGGAGAGGCAGAGATCTGATTCAATCCACCTTGATCTTTTAAAAAAATGCCCCAAAGGTAGAATGCTATCTCCGTGCACCCTCAGGAATTTGGGACAACATGCTGTGTGAATAAGGTGCTCTGAAGAGAACCAAGATGGCTGTGGCAGTGGCAGTGGCAGCGGTAGTCATATTTGGAGGGGCAGAGATTCAATCCAATTCACCTCATAATTTGAAAGAAATATCCTCAAAGTTATACTGCTACTGCTGCACATGCTCAGGAATTCTGGAAAACAAACTGTGCGGGAAAGGTGTTCAGGAGAGAACCGAGATGGTACTGGTGGCAGTGGCGGTGGTGGTAGATGACTTGCTCATAGTGGCAGAGACCAGAGCCCGATGCACAGCAAGACAGCAAGGCAGTGCCAGGTCCTCTGAGGCCAGGATATGAGCCTGCCAGGTGGCTAGGCCGGTGCTTGGGCCTCCGAGGCCGGGATCGGAGCCTGCCAAAGGGTGAGGCGATGTTTGGGCCAGCAAGGCCGGGATCAGGTCCTGCTGTGAGGCAAGGCTGGTGCTTGGGCCTCTAAGGCCGAGATCAGAGCCTGCCGTGGGGTGAGGCCGGTGTCGGGGTCAGCAAGGCTGGGATCAGGGTCTGCCATGACGCAAGGCCAGTGGTTGGGCCTCCGAGCCCAGAGCCTGCCATGTGGTGAGGCCATAGCTGGAGTCAGCGAGGCTGGAATAGGAGCTTGCCTTAAGGCAAGGCCGGTGCTGGGGCCTCCGAGGCCAGGATAGGAGCCTGCCATGAGGCAAGGCCAGTGCTGGAGCCAGCGAGGCTGGGATCACAGTCTGCTGGGTGGCCAGGCCGGTGCCAGGGGCTTCAAGAGTGGGATCGAAACATGCAATGCGGCATACACAGAGAAATATTACAGAAAATAAAAAATCAGATGCTTTCCCTAATATGCAAAAACTAGGAAGAAATGGGTAATAAGAGAAAATCTAGTGGAAGAAAGGGCCCTATGGAGGAGCAATTAAGGTGACCAATCAGAAGGAATGGGATGGGGGAAGATGGAATCTCTTTAAAACACATGATGTACATAAACAAATATATCAAAGTTAATCACTAAATCAAGCATGGAATTGAGAGAGGGGGAGGGAGTGGGATGGAGATTGGATAAAGGCTAATTGGATGATGTGTACTTGGATAACCTCACAAGTCTTGTATTCCATTGGGATGTTTGACTACAATGCACCAATAAAACATTTTTTAAAAATTTGTATTTCACAAGCCTGAAGTCTGGAAAGTCCAAGTTCAAAGTGCTGGTAGGTTCAGTCTCTGGTGAGGGTTTGGATTCTGCTGCTAAGCTGGTGTCCTGTCTCTGTTCCCTCTATGGGGATGAATGCTGTGTCCTCAAATAGCAGAAGTATTGATCAAGTTATGACCAAGATTCACTTTTTAGTCATGGCTAATCACTTCCTAGAGGCTGTGCTTCCAAACATTTTACACTGAGTATTAAATTTCAATTTGAACTTTGGAGGAGATTCAAAATCATTCAAATAATAGCACATCCACATCAGTAAGGACAACTACAGATGTGTAATTTTTCCTTCCAGTTTTGTTCTTACATGCATAGTTCTATCTACTCATGTGTTGCACACTGACAAAATTTTGAATCTAGTTTTTAAATCCATGGTTATTCCCTTGATGTTTTTAAATTTTTATCTTTTGCCAGAGACACTTGCTTGACTTTCTCTGGTCTCTAATGAGTTAACCCTGCCAGCAGACACAATCTCCCAGCACAAATACATATATTTTCAAAAAAAAAAAAAAGAAAGGAAGAGAGAGGGGAGATAGTAAAGAGAAGAGAAACCCTAAAACTTTGGTGTCCTTTTCCTAAGTTAACTGTTAAAATATTGAGGGAAAGTAGATCTATTAGCATCATGAGTGTATGTAGCACATATTTTTTTAAAGGCTCCATTAAAGCCAAGGAGGGACTTATCTCCCAAAGCATACCTGGGTGTGGCTCACCTCACTCCAGCCTGATGAGCAGCATGCAAGAGTAACTCTTGCAGCACACACAGGTGCAGCACAATACATCCAGGGCATCAGGGACAACACAAGGCACCAGGTACATCTGCAACAACCCAAGACCTAATAGGCAACATGCAGGCACAAGGCCTGAAGACCAGGAGTACCTTGACCACCACCTCGAGTCCCTAGCAACCTGAGGACTATAATTGTCAGTACCTGAGATGGAACACTCACAGCTTCTTCTGCCAAGCAGCCTTGCCACCTTGCCATGCCAACCACTGATAACAAGACTGAGTGCAGACTTGGCCAGCTGTACTGGTAGACATAGAGTAGTCCTCACTTTGGGCTCTGGTTGAGCACTGGTTAAGGCCAGTCTAAAGACCAGAACTGGTCTCACAACTAACCTGGATCTCGGATCTAATACAGCCAAATGAGCTCCATGGTCAAAAAACAAAAAACAAAAAACAAAAAAACAAAAAACCAAAACAAAACCAAACCTGCCCAACCTGCTTTTCAGATTATAGTAATATTCACTCTCTCTCTCTCTCTCTCTCTCTCTCTCGTTGTGTGTCCTAAAATAGTGTAAGTTGTATAAAGTTTTAGTGAATAAAGAACCTGTCTTGTTCACAATTAAAATAAACATTATTGAAAGGACTGAGACCATGTTTTGGTTGTTTTCCACCATCTAAGTCTTTTCAGAACAGAGGGTTATAGATAAGGCCAGAAAGGTTTAAAAAAAAAACACTAGGTTGTTCTGACAATGCTAAATACATGGCATTTTATCTTGCTGCAGTAAGCAGCCATAGACAATTTTAGGCAAGAATATGGGTCAATTAAAAATAGATATGATCGATTTGTGTAAGGAAGGGGGATCCACTCAAGTTAAGGAACCACATTCATAAATAAAGATATTAAGGCTTTATGAGGGAAAGCCCATTAAAATTACTTCAGCTGTTTTTCTTATCTCATTTTACCACCTAAGTCTGATTCATGCTATAGTTTGAACATTTTTGTCTTCTCCAAAACCCATCTTGAAAATGAGTACTTCGTGCAGCAGTCTTGGGAAAAGGGGCCTAATGGGGATGTTTAGATGCTATGTACTCTGTGCTCCTGAATGCACTGATGCCATTGAGAAGGCTTGATGGAGGACTTTGCTTCCTCCCTTTCTCCTTCCCCCTTCCACCCTGTGGTGATGCAGCTGGAAGGCCTTACCAAATGCTGGTGCTTTGACTTTGAACTTCCCAGCCTCCAAAGCTAAGCCAACACATTTCTGTTCATTATAAAGTACCTGATCTCAGATATCTTATTAGAGCTGCACAAAATGGACCAAGACAATTCACGGCATAAGAGGTTTTGAATGGATATCTCTTCACTTTATATGACTTATCTTACTATAAATAAAACCTCAGCTCTGCCATTAATAACCACTGATTCTCATATTTATGATTATAAATTACCTCTAAAAGGACTTGAAATACCCACCTGATCAAAACATGTGCAGATGCAAAGTCAAGTACAGGGCAGCATAGTGAACTGTGCAGCTGTACTTAGAATAAACTTCAAGGAAGAACATTAAATTTTCTTTTTCCTAGAGCATAGTTTTCCAATGTGCCTAGTATTGAGATGGCAATTAAATGGATAAGCAAAAAATTGCTGAAGGATCTGCCCAAGGCCTTGCTTAAGGACCCCCTGACCAGGTCAAGATGACATTCTGTGGGCTAGTGGTTACTGTAACATTCCAGGAAGCTGACGAAAACATGTTCAAAAAATAGAACCTTGTGCAAGGACAACTGCCCAGGAGTAACAGTAACAAATCCCCAGTGAACAGCTAAACCTAAAGGTCCTCTAGACCAATCACGGTAAAGGTCAGGACAGCTGCCCAATCAACAGAGGCTCTTTGTCTAAAAAAGTATAAAAATAGAGGCTAAAGTGTGCTCAGGGTTTCCGTACTGAACTGCTGTGTTGGTTTATGTCGGGCACCCAAGCTTAAGCTTGAATAAAGGCTCTTCTGCTGTTGCATGTGGATTTGGCTTCTTGGTGGTCTCTCCGGGACAAAGGAACTGGGCATAACAGTATCCCCATGTTCGCAGAGTTAAAGTTAATCATTTAATTTTTTTTTCAGATTCTGGGAATTGAGCCTATGGGTGCTCTACTACTGAGCTCTATCCACAACCTTATTTATTTATTTATTTATTTATAAACAGAATCTTACTCAGTTGCCTCTGCTGGCCTTGAACTTGTGATCACCTTGCTTCAGCCTGAGCAATTGGGATGACAGGAATGTGCCACCACTCAAGAAGTTAAACATTTTTAGGAGTAGACTTTTTTTTTAGTATATATATATATATATATATATATATATATATATATATATATATATATATATATATTTAACTTATTTTTATTGGTGCATTGAAATTAAACATCACATTGGAATACAAGACTTGAGAGGATATACAAGCACACATCATCCAATTAGCCCTCATCCAGTCCCCATCCCATTCCCTCCCCCTCCCTCGATCCCATACTTGTTTGGTGATTAACTTTGATACATATGTTTATGTACCTCCTGCTTTTTGTTTTATTTTATTTTATTTTTTTATTAATTTATTTTTTAAATTGGTGCATTGTAGTCATATATCAATCACATTGGAGTACAAGACTTGAGAGGATATACAAGCACACATCATCCAATTAGCCCTCCTCCAGCCCCCATCCCATTCCCTCCCACTCCCTCCATCCCACGCTTCTTTGGTGATTTACTTTGATACATTTGTTTATGTACCTCCTGTGTTTTAAAGAGGCTCCATCCTCCAGTATTACATACCCTCTGATTGGTCACATTAGTTGCTTCACTATAGGGCCCTTTCTATAGCTCAACCTCTTCCTGTTGCCCTTTTCCTCCTAGTTATTGCTGATTAAGAGAAGCATCTGATTTATATTTTCTGCGATATTTCTCTGTGCATGCTGCGTTGCAAGTACCGATCCCACTCTTGGCGGCCCCAGTAGTGGTCTGGCTACTCAGTGGACTGATCCAGACCTCGCTGGCTCAAGCAGTGGCCTTGCCTCATGGGAGGCCCCAGTTCTGGTCTCGCTGGCCCCTGCACTGGTCTAACCCCTAAGCTGGCTTTGGTCCTGGCCTTGGAGGCCGCAGGAGTGAACTTGCCTCATGCCAGGCTCTGATGCTGGCCATTGGCCCCTGCACCGGCCTAACCCCTTGGCAGGATTCCAATCCCGGCCTCGGAGGCCCCAGCACCGGCCTAGCCTCACGGCAGGCTCCAATGCCGGCCTCGTTGGCCCCAGCACCAGCCTAACCCCTCAGCAGGTTCCGTTCCCGGCTTAGGAGGCCCCAGCACTGGCCATGTCTCACGGCAGGCTCTGATGCCGGCCTTGCTGGCCCCAGCACCGGTCTAGCCCTTCGGCAGGTTGTTATCCTGGCCTCGGAGGCCCCAGTACTGGCCTTGCCTCATGGCAGGCTCCGATGCCGGCCTCGCTGGCCCCAGCACCGGCCTAACCCCTCGACAGGCTCTTATCCCAGCCTCGGAGGTCCTAGTACCAGCCTTGCCTCATGGCAGGCTCCGATGCCGGCCTCACTGGCCCCAGCACCGGCCTAACCCCTCGGCAGGCTCTTATCCTGGCCTCGGAGGCCCCAGTACTGGCCTTGCCTCACAGCAGGCTCCGATGCCGGCCTCGCTGGCCCCAGCACCGGCCTAACCCCTCAGCAGGCTCTTATCCTGGCCTCGGAGGCCCCAGTACTGGCCTTGCCTCAAGGCAGGCTCCAATTCCGGCCTCAGAGGCCCCAGCACCAGCCTTGCCTCACGGCAGGCTCCGATGCCGGCCTCACTGGCCCCAGCACCGGCCTAACCCTTCGGCAGGCTCTTATCCTGGCCTCGGAGGCCCCAGTACCGGCCTTGCCTCAAAGCAGGCTCTGATCCCAGCCTAGGAGGCCCCAGTACCGGCCTTGCCTCACGGCAGGCTCCGATGCCAGCCTCACTGGCCCCAGCACCAGCCTAACCCCTCAGCAGGTTCCGGACCCGACCTCGGAGGCCCCAGCACAAGCCTTGCCTCATGGCAGGCTCCAATGCCGGCCTCGCTGGCCCCAGCATCGGTCTAACCCCTCGGCAGGTTCCAATCCCGGCCATGGAGGCCTCAGTAGTGGCCTTGCCTCACAGCAAGCTCCGATGTCGGCCACTGGCCCCGGTGCCCGCCTAACCCCTCAGCAGGTTCCGATCACTGTCTCTGTGGTTATTATTTCAAAGGTTCCAGGTGTAATGTATCAGATCTCTGCCTCCCCTGAGTATTGGCCACTGGCACTGCCACTGCCTCCACCGTTTCAAATCCTTCCCAGGCTCTTTTTCCACTCTGAATGTTGTCCAGTGTTCCTAAGCATGCATGATGGTAGCATTCGACATTTGGTGTAATTTCTCCAAAAAAATAAAGTTGGTAAGATCCGGTTTCTGCTTCTCCTGAATACAAGTCTCCACCACCATCGCGGAGAACTCTTTCAACACCGCCTTTCTCCTTGGTCTCCGCTAAACTCTCTCCTTACAGGTGATGTCTGAGATTCTTAACAATATAGAGAAATAGCAGTCCTCTTTCATGGGGAATTTTTCCATAAGTTCCAGTGCATTTAGATAAGTTTTGTCTGCATCTCCAGTGTCCTGGCATCCATAACGGCTTTCTTACCTCCTCTCCGATATTTTTCTTTATCTTTTTCTGTTCTGGGCCCGGTTTCTCCAGGGGTCTGGCGTGCTACGTGCACTTTGGCCTGGGGCCCAGAGTCCCGCGACCCGGGCCCCATCTGGCGTGCCCCACACGCGACCCCCGCCCAGAACCCAGCGTCTTACTGGGCCCGGTTTCTCCAGGGGTCTGGCGTGCTACGCGCACTTCGGCCTGGGGCCCAGAGTCCCGTGACCCGGGCCCCATCTGGCGTGCCCCACACGCGACCCCCGCCCAGAACCCAGCGTCTTACTGGGCCCGGTTTCTCCAGGGGTCTGGCGTGCTACGCGCAGTTCGGCCTGGGGCCCAGTGTTAGGAGTAGACTTTTATTTTGAATGGAGTTATCAGCTTTTGTGAGCAGAAAACATATGTTGCTCTGGATGGCTTCACCTGTAACAGCTGTGACTTCATTCTGATTTCTCAGAGCTTTAACATTGATGAGAATTAGCCAAAAAGATCACTTATGAGATGTTATGCATATGTTTTGGTGTTACCTAATTAATAACTGTTTTAAACCATAATATCAGAAGAAATTGGAAGATTAAATGTCGCTTTTCTCATGTTTCTATGAGCAAAAAGCAAGAGGTAAAGTGTTGGAGTAAATATTTCTTGTTTAGCATCCCTATACTGTTAGAACACTTAGCTCTCTAGCAACTAGGGAGGCCAGTGCTCTGCTCCATACCCAACCTTTCTTTCTGTTCCATCTTAACTGCCTAAAACTGAGGATCCAGTCATGGAGAAAGAGGAAGCAAAATGATTTGGCCCACCGTAATGTTTCCAATCTCACTTTTGTTTGACAGCTCTGGATTTTGAAGTTATTTAATGTCTTTGTATACGCATTAATAAAACTCTGGTCAATATTTGGCTGTCATTTTTTTTTGTGTGTGTATATATGTACCTGCAGTTGGTCAAACTTCGAGGAGAGGATCTCATACCTAACACAGGTGCTTTTATAAAAATTATTTAGGTCATTAATTTTGGTGTTTGCATAGCATGACATGGATTTACTGAAACAAAATCCCAATTTATGGCATTGTGATTATTATTGGAAATAAAGGCACAATTTTAAGGTGACCTAATCATCTTCTATCAAAACATTATGGGGTCAGCTGGGATTCCCTGCCCTTTCTTAGTTCATATTTTTATAACCCTCAGTTTTATTACAAAAAATAATCTGGTCTTCTAAGTGCCCTTTGACTACTTGTATTTCAGCCACCTAAAATACAGTATTTTAGGGATCAAAGGATAACTGGAACAGCAAGAGAAGATGCAAGAGGTCAGAAGAGGTCAGAATAACTGTTCTCAAAAGCTGAGACTTATAGAAGTACATGCCAACCAAGTACATCCATGTCCACAGGGCATATGCTATCTCCCAGACATCAGCTCTCCTTAGAAGTATGATATCCCAGAACCATACCTCTCTTGAGAATTAAAATATTAAAACCAGAAATCTACCTCCTCAGCAATCAGGCATCAGGGTACACTGCACTTTGGAACTTTGCACCCTGCATACTGTCAGATGCAGCTCTGAAGGGTGTGTAGTCATCAGAGGTGATTTGGCCTACATGGGTGTCATATGTTTCTAAACTCAACATGCCTAACTCTCCCATAACCCCTTTCTCTTGGTTTGTCCATATGATTTCAAAGACGCTGAAAAGACATGAGCTCTTTTCTAGTGGAGAAAGCTGTGGTGGCTTGATGCTGTGATTATTAAGGATTCCATGTGTGAAAAGAAAATTGCCAAACCTATCGGGCCACAAAATGAAATTGTGGTTCAGCACAGTGGCCCAGGGAGGCTATAAGATGTGGCAGGTACAGGGGAGAAGGGGCAGTGTGAGCCAGGGAGGTTAAGGAACAAGAAGGCAGTAGCAGAAATGCCACAAAGAGAGGAGAATTTAAGCTGCTGGCAGATACCAAAACATCTCACATAAGGTGGGGGGCACTATGAGGTGAATATTTGGAGAAACAAGAGATTTATGCAAATTAAAACTCTACAGTCTTCTCCATCTTTCCCATTCTGAGGCACTTGTCCATGGTTTCCATTTTTCTTTACTACAGGCTTCTAGAAATGGTACCTGTTTTCCTTCCCTTCTTTCCTTTTTCTCTTTCCTTTTTCTTCCCCCCGCTATTAGTTGTCATCATTGCTTAAAGATATCCCTAAATTCTTGGAATTGTAACAATGCAAATTAGATTTCATGAATATAAGAACATCATGTCACTCACTTGTCTTAAGTTTTCTTTGGGTTGCCATCATACTACAGCGAAAGCTTGAATCTTCCAAGGCTCTGGATGACCAGGCCCATGACTCCTTGGCCTCTCTCCTCTCCCACTTCTCAACATTCGCACTCTCCATCATCTTTTCAGCCTTACTGGCCCTCTGATTGGTCCCCAAATAAGCCCAGAACACTCTGCACAAGGCTTTGTGCATTTGCCATTCCCAAGCTTGAGATGCTCTGCTGCAGATGTTTGCAAGGCCCCCTGCATTCTTCTGGGAAGATATGTGCTCTAACATCACCCTCCATCCCAGCATCATTAGCTGTCTCCTTATCCCACTTTATTTTTCCTCATAGTATTGATTTCTTGCAGAAGTTATACTATATATGCAATTATTATGTGCCCTTCTGGGATCAAAATCATGAAGAATGGAGGTGGCTGTTTTGAAACATCAGTAGAAACTTATAAAATGTTGAAAAAAAGGAGTGAATGGCTGCTATTATGAGTTTATTGTTTCTGACATTCCTGTAGATGGGACCAGAAGCCCCAATATCTTTCCTTTTATTTTTCTCTTGGATGTAGAAGACATCTAAACATGCTCTCTCCTCAATGTTTTACCTATTTCTGGACTTAGTAGGTCTCCTCTTTTGTGGATCATTCACTTACCTATACACAAGAGGGATATCTGGCAACACCACTGTCTGACAGTAATTAGTTTATATTTTATATGCTCTCAGACCTGAGTGACTCATCTCAATGTGGCTTAGCTTCCCATTTTGTAAGTGATTTTTTTTTACAAACACTGCTATCAAGTGCCATTCATAGTAAGAAAAGTGGAATTCTATCTTTGTATCTACTATTTCATGTACTAGAGGCATAGGTCAAACTTTATTTATTTATTTATTTATTTATTTATTTATTTTTGTTGGTGGGATTGCAAATTAGTGCAACCATTTTGTCAACAGTATGGAGGATCCTCAGAAGAATGGGAACGAACTTACCATTTGATCCAGCAATACCACTTCTGGGTATCTACCCAAAAGAAAGGAAACCAAATTACCAAACTAATGCATGTGTATCTATGTTCATAGCTGCACAATTCAGCATTGCCAAACTGTGGAACCAGTCAAGATGTCCATCAACAGATGAATGGATTACAAAACTGGGACATGTACACAATGGAATTTTACTCAGCCATAAAATAAAAGACAATTACATCATTTACAGGGAAATGGATGGAACTGGAGGATATTATGTTAAATGAGATTAGTCAGTCACAAAAAAAAGAAGAAATAGAATGCTTTCCCTAATATGCTAAAGCTAGGGAGAAATTGGTAACGGGAAGAACTCTAGATGAAGAGGAAGATCCTATAGAGAAACAAATAAGGTAACCTAACTGAGGGGATTGGGGGAGGGAAACTCTTTAAAGTACATGATGTACTTAAACAAACATATCAAAGTCAATTATTGAGCCAAACATGGGAAGGAGGGATGGAGAAGGAATGGGGTGGGGAATCAGATATGGAAAAAATAGATCAGACTTTTAGATGGGAATGCAGATTTTTTTATATTATCTGCTTTAAAAAATAATGTGATTTGCAAAACTGGTAAGACATCTTTATATATTTTTTAATTTTTTATATTTTTTGGTGGTACTAGGGGTGGAACCCAGAGGCTTTCTACCTCTGGGATATACTCCCAGACCTATTTTATATTTTATTTGGAAACAGGGTCTCACTAAGTAGCCGAGGCTGGCTTCGAACCTGTGTGATCCTCCTGTCTCAGCCTCCCAAGCGCAGGGATTACAAGCATGCGCCACCACACCCGGCTCTATATTTTAGTTTTTTAAAAAATAATCTTTCTCTAATCATCTGGTATAATTGCTGGACCAGGAAGCTGTCTCACATCCCTCTTGACTTTAATAGCCCACAGCAAACCATGTGTTTCCCATTGTCACCATTTTCCCAAAGAAAGCATGTGTTAGTCAGCTTTCTGATACTATGACAAAATACTTGAGATAATCCATTTAAGGGGAAAAGTTGGTTTTGGCTCATGGTTTCAATCCATCGTAGTAGGCCCCCTTGATCTTGGGCCTATGGCAGCATAGTGCATCATGGTGGGAAACTATGGAAGAGAAGATCTGATCACATCATGGCAGCTGGAAAGTGAAAGGGACAGGAAGGAACCAGTGTCACAATATCCCCTGCAAGGACATGCCTCCTTCCACTAGGTCTCACTTCCTACAGGTCCCCCACCTTCCAATAGTGCTGCAGGCTGGGGCCCAAGCTTTCAATAAATGGCCTTTGAGAGACACTTATCAAACACAGAAGAACTGTTTTGCCTAAAGGTTATGGAACAAGATGACTAGAGATGTGTGACTTTTGCTAGCTTCAACATTTATTACTGTTAGACCTTAGGCAAGTTCCAAGCTCTGAGCTCCAATATTACAGAGTGGACCTTCTCTCTCAACATTAAAAACATAATTTCAAATTCTCTACCAGGTTACTGATCAATCAATAAAGTAAAAACCTGTTGGTTCACACATTCTTTATTAAATACTGTAAAAGAGCATGCTCATGAGTATGTTTGGGGGAAAAATTCTTCTTTTCTGGCACATATCAAAGTGTTTTTTTTTTCCTTAACGAAACTGGGAATTGAATCCAGGAGCATTCTAATCATTCTGCTCCAAGCTACACCCCCAGCCCTATTTTTTATTCAAAACTGGGTCTCACTAAGTCGTGGAGGACCTCACTAAATAACTGAGGCTAGCCAGGAACCTGTGATCCTCCTGTCTCAGCCTCCCAAGTAATAGAATTAAAGTTTTGTTTTAGTAATTAATGGAGAAGCTGCCAGAAAGACAAACGTTGATTTGACAAGCACTTGAGGAATGGGGATTATCTTGTCAGTAAGAAATGAAATGCTAAATTAGTTATAAACTGGTTAGTAGGGTTAATTTCTCAAATTGCAATGCCCTGTCATTTTCTGTTTTTTTTTTTTAAATCAATTGTTGGTTGCTAATCAAAATCACTGTGGCAAGGAAAAAAAATGGTAAGTTTTCTTTTGTTCCAGAGGCATAAAATTGTAAGTAGATAACATTCTTCCCAGCAGGATATTTTTTAAAAAATCAAGCAATATCATTTTACATTATTCCACATTTTGAAGTTAATTATTCTTTACATACCCTAAAAAAGGAAACACAATAAAGCTGCAGATTAATTACATTTACCAAAAGATTTCTTAAAACTTTCTTTCACATTCAATTAAAGTTCAGGAAGATTTCAATTTAGACTGTAGATCTCAGTAAGGATTTCAGAAACTTTGAATTTTACCTTATGAATTATAGGATGAAGTCTAGTTTTAAAATTTGTTACTGTGTGTTCATTTAGACTTAGAAAGATGTTCTGAAAATATGGAAATGAACTCCCCCAAATCTGTCATTTATCAGTAACAACTGTGCATTTCTAGGTCCACAATTGACAGGAGAGGAAAGTTTCACTGGTTGCTGTTGGTATTTTATAAATATTTATTATAAAGTAATTCTGTTTCAATATAAAAATTAAAGCAAAATTATCTAAAAGTCTCCATCAACAGATGAATGGATTGCAAAACTCTGGGAAATACACACAATGGAATTCTACTCAGCCATAAAGAAGAACAAAATCATACCATTTGCAAGAAGATGGAAAGTCCTGGAGAGCATTATGTTAAGTGAGACCAGCCAAGCACAGAAGGAAAAGGTACATATGCTTCCTCTAATATGCCCAAACTAGGGAACTTAAAGGATACCAGTGGGACTCCAGATAATAAAGGGGAAATACCAGCAAAGCTTGAATGGAAAGATAGAGGAGGAGGAAGGCTGAACTTGATTAACGAGGGTCCACATCTGAATATGTGTAAAATTATGAATATGGCATGGTTACCCGGGACAATCATTGTTGGGAGGGGGGGAAGGGAAAACAGGGGCGGGAGGGGGGAGAGGGCATCAAGTATAGTTTAAATGTATACCATTTATGTTAAAAAAATTAAAAATAAATAAATAAATAAATATTCTGAACATTAAAAAAATGAAAATTAGAATGATACCCTCACCTGTGGATCTCATTCCATGATGATGATTACATTTTATAAGTATTTTGTAGTGCCTTAAGCATATTGCACACACACGTACAGACACAGAAATACACACACACACACACACACACACACACACAAATTCTTAAAAAGATGAGATCACACTATACAAGATGTTCTATGACTTTTTTTTTCCCCTCATCTAACAGTGTCTCTTTGACATCTCCCCATTTCAGTGGATATAGATGTTTTCTTTCTGTTTAACATTGTTATTCCACCATCTGAACATATAATTTATTTTTCTTACATTTATGGGCACAAAGGTGATTTCCAGTTTTCAGTGAGAGGCAGCTAACATAGTTCTTCAGAGCAGAGACTCTTTTCTTTTTGGGTGGTGCTGGGGTTCAAGCCCAGGGCCTCACACATGCTAGACAAGTGCTCTATCACTGAGCTACACCCCAGCCCAAAGGGAGCACAGACTCTTGCATCAGACCACATGGGTCCCCAGCCTAGTTCTTCTGTAAAGTAATAAAGTAATTAAACCTCCTTATGCCCAGGTATGGAGGAAAAATGTACTGACTCTAGAAGATAATTTTAAGGAGTTAATAGCTATAAGATGTTTAAAATACTCCCTAGTTTATAGTAATATGCTATATGAAGACTCGTTATGATATCTTTGAAACAATATTGCACTCCATTGATAGATATCTGAATTTTAACTTTAAATAGACCAGTTTTTTTTTTAAGAACAAAGAACAAAACTATGGGTGAACATAGCCAATGCACTTTTAATCTTATTTAGCAGAAGTAGAATGATTTAAGAAGGCAGTGTTGGAAACTCAAGTAAAAGTACAGTAATGTGTTGCATGACAATGTTTCAGTCCACAACAGACTACATACAGAACAGTGGTACCATAAGATTAGAAGAATGCACAGCTGAGGAAGAAGCCAGGGAAAAGGAAACTTCAGGAAAAGACGATGAATTCCCAAGAAAATTCACAGTAAAGGGTTTAACAGAAGCATTTGCAGATCTCAGTAGGTTCCTTAAATTTGAAAGCAAAGACCCCGCAACACTGATCAGTCTTCACTAAGGTAGAGGGATGTTCATGGTGCAACATCTGCTTACAAGAAAATCTATAATGAAAAAAGAAAGGAATCCAGTAAATCATCATTGGCCTATCTCTGAAAAGATAGAAACCTCTTTAAGAAGAGTCTCAGGCAGGTCCTTCAGGAGGGATTCTAGAAGAAGACATTGTTATCATAGGAGGTGACAGATATGTGGGCATCACTACACTGAAGACCTTCTGGTGGGATGAGATGTCGAGATCAAAGACAGTGATATTGAACATCATGGTCTTGCATAGACCTAGGCTCATGTGTGTCTGCATCTTAGTTTTAATCAGGAAGTCTGAAAATTCAGATAAACTAGCCAGGTGTGCATGCCTATAATCCAGCACTTGGGAGACTGAAACAGAAGGATCATAGGTTTGAAGCCAGTCTTGGAAACTTAGGAAGATCCTGTAGGCCCAGGTTCATGTGTGTATTTGTGTCTTAGTTTTTGTGAGGAAGTTTAAAAAGTAAAACAAACAGGCCAGGTGTGGTGGTGCACCAAACTATAATCCTAGTACTTTGGAGGCTGGGACAGGAGGATCACAGGTTCAAGGACAGCCTCAGAAACTGAGGCTACTATCACCAAGACTCTGTTTCCAAATAAAAAATAAAATAGAGCTAGGGATGTAGCTTGGAGGTAGAATGATCCCGAGTTCCCAGTACCAAAAAATAATAATGAAAAAGGAACATTCCAAACATTCCTTAATTATTTCTGAGATAGAACCTATACTATTTCACCTGAGTGCAGGGCCCTCTGTGAGCTGGCTCTGTCTTTCTCTCCATTCTCCTTCTCATAGCTCCCGACTTGACTTCCCACATTCCAGCCACACCGAATTCATCTACATTCTTCCAAACGTGCTTGGTGTTTCTTTTTCTGGACTTGCACACCTGTTTCCCTTTCTTTGAATTCTCTCATCCACTGTCCACTTTTTGAAGCCTCTTTTTCTTTCAAAGTCAGTATCTTGCATGCCATGTCTTTGAAATCTCCTTTGAACTATGTAGCTCCTCAAAGACTTTTGGATGACTTTTACTTTTTATTGACATTTTGTCACCTATTAGGGCACTTCGCATATGCTAATGATTTACTATGTGATGATTTGCTGCAGTGATTGCTATGAAGGTGCCCACCACAAGATCACTAACCGTAGGAGGAAATGGGCTGTGGCCACTCCATTTTATTTGTCCGACCTGATTATAATGTCGAATACATTATGAGAATGTTCTCTAAATTAAAGAATGAACTACACCCAAACTATATATATATATATATATATATATATATATATATATATATATACATATTTTTTTTTGCCATATGGTTGTTTCCTTAGATGTGGAGACATGGTAAGGCTGGAGAAATGCTTATACTGCTAGGGAGATGCTAACATCTTTATATTACTAGGGGGTCTTAAAGAAACTCAACGTGATTCATGTTTGAAAAGGCACTCAACTCCAGAAAAGACGATCACATCACCATTCCCTGGTTATGTGACCCTGGGCCAGGCACTTAATTTTTGTGTGTGTAGTACTGAGGGTGGAACTCAGGGACTTTTCTACCTCCGGGCTATACTCCCAGACCTATTTTATATTTTAGTTGTAAACAGGATCTCACTAAGTTGCTGAGAGCCTCACTAAGTAGCTGAGGCTGGCTTCAAACCTATGCGATCCTCCTGTCTCAGCCTCCCAAGTTCTGGGATTACAAGCGTGCACCATCACATCCAGAAGGCACTTAATTTATAAACTAAAGAGGGAGGGAACAGGAAAGAATGATATCTCAGACATTGTTCAGTAACTTTAAAAGCTGACCATAGTGCTTAAAGAAGAAAGATCTGACTTGCTCAACATCATTAGTTTATTCCCTTAAAGAATCAGATGTTCCCATATCAGCAGTAGCACAATAAGATATGATCAATCTCTAGTGTTAAAAATTGCTACATGAGCCAGGTGTAGTGGTGCACACCTATAACCCAGTGGTTGGGAGGCTGAGACAGGAGAATTGTAGGTTTGAGACCATACTCAGCAACTTAGCAAGACCCTCAGAAACTTAGACCCTATTTTAAAGCAAAAAATAAAAAAGGAGGCAGGAGTGTAGCTTGGAAGTAAAATGCTCCTGGGTTCATTCCCCAATTGCTCGCACACATGCGTGTGCACATGAACACACACACACACACACACACACACACACACACACACACCATTAAGTTGCTACTGTAATAGAACATATTATCAGGTCTGAAGTTTCTTTTGAAAAATGAATGAGTCAATATTTCCTTGTGATCTAAAATAAATGTGAAAGGGTATTCCCAGAACTCCCAAATAGCATAATTTATGTATTTATTTATTTAAATAGCATAATTTAAACTTAATTCTGTTTTATGAACATTGTGGCTTAATTAGAACCTATGCATAAGTAAAAATGATTATCATTTAAAAAAATCAGTTGTACATGTGTACAAATTTCTGTTGGAATTAAGACATCAGCATATTTATACAAACATTATTTTATTATTTTTTTTGGTGGTACTGGCATTCCTGGAAGCCCTTCTAACCCCCAAGCTACACTCCCAGACACCTATTTTTTATATTTTTATTTGGAAACAGGGTCTCTTAAGCCAGCAAGGCTGGCTTCGAACCGAACCTGCGCAATCCTCCTGTCTCCATCTCCCAAGCGTGGGGATTACAAGTGTGCGTCACCATGCCTGGCTTATACAAACATTTTAAAATTCAAAATTCCAAGTCATCTTGTTCTAATTTAATAAAACAGGTCAAATGTAATTGTTAAGAAAGACCTTATCTTTCTTTACTCTAGATCATATGATGGGTGGAAAAGATTGCCAAACTCAACAAGAATCTGGTGGCTTTAAAACTGTATTTTCTTAACTAAGTGGAAGTGGCTCTATTGTTAGTTTTATTGCAGATTAAATTGTTTTACAGTAAATGTTCACCATGCCTGAGAGTGTTCTGCAGAAAGGACATCCCTCCTTGCTTGAAGATACAGCACTCACATGGTGGTGGAGAGACATGCTCAACATCTGCATGCAAGGCCGAGGGCTTTATAACTACTATTTTATTATTATTAAAAATTTAAGGCCATGCTACAAGGTCATATTATAATTACTGGCACTTCATACATGAGGACAATCCAACTCAGAACAGTCAGTATGAGACTATAACCCAGCTTTTTGATTCAAGAACTATGTTCTCAGTATGACACCACACTGCTGTCACCAAGTGAAATGCAGCTGAAATGACAGCATTTGGGGTTTGTTTCTGCAGGGGCACTGTGTGTGTACATACATTTTTGGAGAATAAATCCAAGGACATTCTACCACTGAGCTACACCCTCAGCCCTTTTTAGTTTTTGTTTTGAAAGTGTCTTGCTAAGTTACCATAAACTGGCAGTGAACCTGCAATCCTCCTGTCTCAGACTTCCAAGTACTGGGATTACAGGCTTGTGCTACCGTGCCCGGTTGAGATCCTGCCACTCTGAGAGCTATCCAGTGATGCCAGTGTGGCTGATCCTTCATCACGCCTTGTGCAGCCAGGACTAATGAACAAAGACTGGTTCAGTACCACGGATAGTGGAACAGGTGGGGCACCTCTCCATCTAAGGCTACCAATTCACTCAAGTCTCTTTTTTCTGTAGGTAGACTCAGACCAAAACATACTGTCAGGACATTTTTTAAAAGTACATCTTGATTTGCTATCAGCCATGTGGTGATCCTTCCTTCATACAAGTACAAATCTGTCTAGAGGAAAAAACTAAGGGAAGGAGACAGTGTGCCCCTTCCACCTTTTAAAATGACATGCTGCCTATGCCCTGAAGCAAAAAGAATCTGATCAGGTTTATCATCTAATAAGGAAGTTATAAGGAATTTATAAAATATTTAGATAGCAGTATCCATCTCAACGTTATGAAACATCTATTTGAGAGAGATTAGCTCTCTCACTTGCACATTTGATGAACAGAAAGGAAATTAGCAACATCTTTCTGCTGCTGAATCCACTGAGCGATTAGTCAATTTTATACAATGAAAAAGAAAAAGAAAAAATGCCACAAAGTGCTCTTCAAAATCACAGTGAAATAAAAATCACCTTTATTTTAAAATGTACTTTCACCATTTCTTCCTTTCTATGGTGTTCCTTCTACCCATTTCTTCATTTTAAGGATAAAATCAGAAAGACCATTTTCTCTTCTGACTGCTCTTTGCTTGCTACTCTGAAACAAGCATCCATGGCAGCCAGCAGAGGAACCTCAGGGGCTTTCAAATCATCCATCTATTTTACAGCTGGTGCAAAGAAATTCAGATAGAAACCTAGTAAACAATCCATTAAAATATTTTTATTTTCTGGTTGAGGCTATTGAATACTGTGGGCTATATTTATGGCAAAAAGGGGTATAATTAACATGAACAGCTTCTCTTAACCTTGTTATCTGATCCACTTAAGAATACTCATTATTTTTCACTCCTATGTATGTTTCTGTAATTCATTAAAAAAATTGTTTCCATGTATTAGACAAACTTTATAGTGTACCAAGAGTGAAAATGTTGATCTTCATAGAGTAACATTTTCTCAAGTTAATTCTTGATTTCAGAAGAAGTCTTTGTTTTCCGCTGTGTTATATTATTAAGATAAGATTGTAAATATGCTTTCAACTAAGCATGTTAATGATCTATGTGACTTATCTATTTTTTCAATCTCATAACATTTAAAAATAGGTACTTTATTTCTACTTGAGAAATAGGAGAAATAAGATTCAAAGTCCTATTATTTAGTAGAAGGGCTTGATGGATTGGAAATTTACATAGCTCAGAAAGACAGTAAAACAACAATAACAAACCATGTGTCAAGTACACTGCAGCTTCTGATGATGAGAGGTAAAATATAGTTAATTCCCATCCATTTCATTCATTATTTCAAAAGTGGATATAGAGCTAAATTCAAAATTACTGGCCTGGTATAGTCACTGGGCTCTTTTCAGATGAAAAAATATTGGCCATTAGCAAAGATTAAGTAATTTACTCGAGCATGCCTCAAGCACTCCATTCCAGGGAAGAGTTTATTAACTACTATCTTGACAGTGGCTTGGGCTACTGGATTACAGCTAACTCTCTAAGTATAGGACATTTTATGGCAGACTTTTCTCACATGTATAATAATTATCTTTAAAAGAAATGTAAGTCATTTCCATTTCCAGGGTTACTGTCAGTGCTTCCCAGCATGTTTTAGAGAGGCCATCCAAAGGATCCCTCTACACACCCTGAGTCTATTATTCATTGCCTAAGAGGCTCATAGGGGTTACAGAAAGTGTCCATTTTTAGGAGCTGTATAGAGAAGCATAGCTTCAGAGTATTTATTACTTTATAAAATGTAGAGGCAGTTACTAAAGGGAAAGACCGATGGATGCATGCTCCTTTAATGAGGTTCCTTGACAAATATACAAGAAAACCTGAGAGAACTTAGCAGGAGACTGTGAGCTGAAGAGTACTGGATGCAGGTGGCTGATGGCGAAATGACAGATGCTTTGCACAGGTGACTCATTTCTCCATCCCCCAATTACTTTAATTTTCCTACCTTTTCTTTCTGGTTTTTATTTTGTTTATTTTGTGGTTGTTGACTTGCTTTGAGGGTATTGGGAATTGAACCCAGGGTCATTCTACCTCTGATCTACACCCGCAGTCCATTTTAATTTTTTGACTTTGAAACAGGGTTTTACTAAATTACTGAAGGCCTCACTAAATTGCTGAGGCTGGCCTTGAACCTGCAGTTCTCCTGAACCTCTGAAGTACTTGGATTACAAGTGTACACCACTACACCTGCCTCCTTTCTTTCTGCTAAAAAAAAAAATTAATTGTGAAATTTCTACTAAAGATACTCAATCTTCAAATTCATTTAGTTAAGCAAAATCTAATCATTGCCATATCTAATTTCTAAGATTCTCTCTCCCTCTCCCTCTCTCTCTCTCTCTCTCTCTCTCTCTCTCTCTCTCTCTCTCTCTCTCTCTCTCTCTCTCTCCTACCAGGAATTGAACCCAGAGGCATTGTAGGCTACACCTCCAGTCCCATTTTACTTTTTATTTTGAAACAAGGTTTCACTTAATTGCTGAGGGCCTCACTAAACTGATGAGGCTAGTTTTAAATCGGTGATCTTCCTTTCTTAGCCTCCCAAGTCCTGGGATTACAGGTGTGCACCACTGCAGCCAGTTACAGAGATTTTCTCTTAATGTGAATTTTGTTTTTGGTACGAAGTCCCCTACTTGGACATTTTTTACCCCCAGAAATGCTTTCCATGAAAATAAGATTAGCAGATTATAAATTGTAATATACATATACACCACACTAGAATACTGCGTTTGCTTGTTCCTTACTTAAAAACATCCAGAAGCCGGGCATAGTGGCTCACGTTTGTAATCCCAGCACATGGGAGGCTGAGACAGGAGGATCACAGTTCTCAACCAGCCTCAGCTGCTTAGTAAGGTCCTTTGCAACTCAGTGAGACCTGGCTTCAAAATAAAGAATAAAAAATAGGGCTGGGGGTGCAGCTCAGAGGTAGAATGCGCTTGGGTTCCATCCTCGGTACTGAAAAAAAAAAAAAAAAGAAAGAAAGAAAGAAAGAAAGAAAAGAAAGAAAAAAAAAAAACACACCCAGGACACAGATTTACCAGGAGCTCACCTCAGGGGGCCGGTGTACTATACACACCCCCATACCCTGGTTGGAATAAAATACTCCCTAATCCAGAGCTTTAGGTGGAATTTTGCTTATTGAATTGATCTACACACACACACACACACACACACACACACACAACTTCAGTCTCTGCTGGATTGGAAGTAGCTATCATATTATTTTAGTAGTAGGCAGTCTCTTCTCACTGAGGCAGGGGAGAGAGGCAAAGAGCCCTAGCCCCAAAGAACCTCTCCTGGCTCTGATGTCTGGACTTGAACCTCAGCTTTGCTGGTCCAGACCCTGAGCAAGCCAATGCTCCTCAGCTGCCGCCCCCACCTCCACATTCCTTTGGGGTCTCGTCCCCAGAGTCTCTCCCCTCCTGGCTCTTCTTCCCAGGACGGGTAGGCAGTTAATCTCCCGAGCTCCCTGGGGCATTGTAGACCGAACCCGCGTTTGCAGCAGATGCTCCAGGGTGTTTGTTCCCGTTCTCGCAGCACCCGCGCCGCCGCCAGGGGGACCCCGACCCAGCCAGGTGGCAAGTGATATGAAAACGACAGAGGGGCGTGGAGCGCAGGGTCCTGCAGCGCCTGCTCCGAGGAATCCTGGAATCTGCCGGGCGCCCCCGCCGCTCCCGGGCGCCGGCGGGCGGGCATCTCCGGCTGGGGAAGCCCGGGTCCCGCAGCCCCAAAGGCGAGTGGGCGTGTCCGTTTCCGCCCTCTGGCCCTCAGCCCTCCCCAGGCGCCTGACAACCGCACTTTGTTCCCATAGATGGTTTTTGTCTGCGGGTAACCCGGGATCTAAAAGTGCAACTTCGCAGCCGGGGTGCGCGCCGGCGGGGCTGGGGGTCCCACAGTGGGAGGAGCGGATCCTGTGCGCATCCTCCTGGAAGAGGAGGGCGCGGGGCCGGGGGTTCCCACGGGTCCTGGGCGGCGCGACAGGCACCATCCCGGGTGGCGATCGCGCGGCGACGCTCCTGGAAGCCCGCCCCGCTCCCCGCCCCCCAGTCCGCCTCTTTGGGGGTTTCGGGCGTGAGGTTTGGGGCTGAGATCCTTCGGGAACCGAGCAGAAAACTTTCCCTCCCCTAGTACCTTTTGTCTCTCTCGGCGGCGGTGGCGACGCCCGCGCTGCGACCCCGGTACCCAGCCTCGCCCGCCGCGCCCTCGGAAGACAGGGGCGCTGGGACCCTCCGCGCCCCGTGGTGGCGGACCGCGGCGCCCCCGGCCCCTGGCGGCCCGCGAGTCCCCAGAGCAGGGTAGGGGCGCCCGCCCCCTCGCCTGACTCATCACCCCAGGCGGCCCGCGAGCCCCGCCGGGATGGGGATGGGGAGGGAGCGCGCGGCTGCCCGCGCCTGCCGAGACTCCTCCTGACGCCCCCGGCCCCGCCGCCTCGGCCTCCGGTCTCCCGAGGCGCCCGACGTCCCCACAGTTCCAGGAGCGAGAACCGGGAGAGACCCCCCGACCCCCGAGACCCGCGCGCAGGACAGGTGAGAGCCCAGGGAGCGCGGGGCTGGGCGTGGGGAGGAGGGTGGGCGAGCCAGGGCCCGAGACGCTCCTTCCTCCCTCCGCTGTGCTTCAGCCTCCGGAGTTAGGGTAAACGCCGACTCCTGAAGTTTAGGAAATAAACCAAGTCCGCCATCCGTTCTGGACTCCTTAGTCCCCAGAGCGCGAGAGAAGCGGTGCCGGACAGCCTCTGGGCACCCGGAGTCTTGGAGCGCCTGCCTGGCTGGGTTTCTCCAAGCTACACCCTCCTTTGTCTCAGTTCCAGAGAGTCAGCATTCTCTGTTAAGATGTCCAGGGCATTAATCTATGGCAGAAAGTGCGGGCAGGCGTTCCTAAGGCCGTATCTGTGCGTGGTGGTACCTACATAGGCAAAATGGAGAATCACAGCGATTGTTTGTAAAATTCAACCTTATTCTTCTCCCTCATAGTCCTACCCTTAAGAGAAAGGACCTAGAGCTTACAAGATTTGCTTCATTAATCATTCTTTTGTGATAATTAATTGTTCAAGCCAACATCTCACACCGTGCAGGCACAAGCTGTCTGTGTATTTATTGCACTTTGATTTAGAGAAGTGTGTGTGTGTGTGTGTGTGTGTGTGTGTAATAATCTGTCAGAAAGGCAGGTGCTTCACTATATATACATACATATGTATACATTATATATATGTACGCATGTGTGCATGTATAAAATAAACTGAGTACTTGGAATCAGTCCCTGTACGTTATTTAGTGTGCTGTATTTCAGAACCAAAGATGCCAGGCTTATCTATCTCTTGTGGATCTTCAGACGTACTTATGAACAACAGCACAGACAACATTTCAAAAGTCAATGAATATTATTGTTTGCCAGGTAGAGTATTAAACCCTTTCGGTTTTGCAGTCAAACCAAGCTCAGAGGTGCCCCTTTAGTAGAACTTTATGCATACATATTGCAAGTCCCTGTAAATGCTGTTTACTTTAATGGTTTGTCATTTCTTGCATTTTGAAAACACATAAAATGACTTTCAGGTTGTTATTTGGCTACTGATACTAGAACCTACTACCATTTTGTGAAAATCTTGAAACATTTTAAACCTTACTTCGTTTTCCCACTACTGTTTACCCATATGGTAATCTCTGACTGTAGTTTTATGCTTTTCAAACAGCCCAAGTGAGAAAGAGGAGTCCTTCTCAACAGAATATAATGCTTTTATTAAGTACAAACTAGAGTTTAATTCTTTAGCAGTTTAATGTTATGCTTTTTTACTCTTAAAATTGGAAGGGGTTTATCTCATTGAGAATGATTTTACTTTAACAAAGTCATACTAGACAGCTCATAATTATGCAATAATTTTGCTGTAATTTGCAACCCTGGTTATAATTGTCCTTGTATCTAGGCTGGGAAAGCCTTCAGTAAAGGGAGCTGCTGCGTAGGAAGTCTCCGTATGTAATTTCCAGGCAATTGGCAGAGGGAGGCTTCACCTGTTGCTTCTGGAGCAGGTTTAGGTAAATGCAGAGTATTCAGAAGACACCCATAAACAGAAAGATGGGAAAGATCAGGAGCGATCATTGCAAAAAAGGATGGCTTCACTTGTCATTTTAACTTGGAAAAGTTTTTAATGAACCTTTTACATGTGCCAAGAGTTACATTGCTATATTTGGACTGGTGTAGTTTCAGAATTTTGACAATAGCTCATTGGACGGAAAAGATAAGTACTGACATATGGAAGGAGTAAATCTGAACTGATCGGTTAAATTCCCTCATTCCTGTGGGGACTCTTCACATACAGGAAAAGAAATTCATATTTTACTGGGAGAAATAGATCAGAGCAAAGATAAAAAGCAAATGTCACCTTTACATTTCTTAAACAAACAGAGAAGAGAAATAGTAAGTCTTCATTGTAAGTAATAAGTCTTCATGTTATTTATCAAACAATGTAGGATTTAAAAGAGGAGGAAGTTTAAAAATAAATTTTATATATTGTTGACTTAAATGGAAGGCGGCGTGGGGGATCTCTCAAGCAGAATACAGTTGGAAAAAGAACTTGTGACAGTAAAAAAAACCTGCAATGAGATGGACCCATTATTTTACTGAGGAGCATATGCTTTGCAGTTTTATCCGGTGTTTCCACTTGTTCCTAGACTTAGGGTATGCTTTGTCTGCTGAGGTCTGATCTATACCTAACACCAACAAGCTCAGAGAATATGGTGAGCACGTTCCCAAGGAACACTCTGATGTTGGCTTCTACGCTGGTGGGGAGGGGTCTGACAAATGTGCCAGAGATCACCTAGCACCTGGGGTGGCTGTGAGCCCCAGGGGACTGGTGCTGACTAGGCAGCTGCCTCATGAGTTGCCAAGGGCACTGGATACGGAGTTGCCATTTCAACTGATTGTGTGACCCTGGACAAGATTCTTGACCTTGGTTTACCTTGGTCAAGGACAAAGGCAGGACAAGGATTTTGGGTGGTGATCTTTACAGTCTCTTAAAAGGCTACATGATGAAATCTGGCGGAATTAAGGGCAGGGTGAAATCAGAATGTGCATGGTCTGGTTTGTAGGGTCAGGGTTGGAGGACACTGGCTGGATGTAGGAAAAGGGTAAGGGCTATGGTAATAGGGACTAGAGGCCATCTAGCCCAGGGCGTCTGGCTCAACATCAATTATTTTAGTTAGCAATACATAATAAAATAATAAATTCCAATTTTCATTTGATACTTGATGGCTTTCTATGAGTTTTCATAAATAATGGCAATTGATTTTCTTAACAGCCCTCAGAGGTTAATTAGAGCAGAAAGTTGATGCTATCAAGACCAGCACTGCAAAGCCGTGTGCACCCATTTGTTCGACTGCCTTTCAGGAGGATTTATAGACCTAGGAGAAGCTAACGCACGCTTTGGAACCTGGAGGAAACAGGAGAGAGAGATGCGGTTGGCGAGAGATTTTAGTGGAGGCTGACTTTTGGAGTAAAAAATTTAGTTTACGGTTTGGAAGAGAAGACTCTCCGTTTATGATATTGAGCTTTCCTGAAATGCCTTGAATTGCGACTGTCGATGTTTGATTGCTCCTGGTCTGTGTTTCCTCCCACCTCACCTCCTTCCTCTTCCCCAGCAGATTTCAGGAGATTTCACTATCACAGAATCAGCGATAAGACTCCTCCAAGAGCTTTGAGTGCCACTGGAAAAAGAGTATATCTACAACTTCTACAAAGGTGAGGATTCTTGAGCCATTTTTTTTATCTTACTGTGAATTAAAGGGACATATCCTAAAGTTGTACTTGGGAGATTTTGTCACTCGAGGTAAAATTACGCAGAAGGCATAGGAGTGTGGCCAGGTGTGAAGATGTGGATCTGTACGTTCTCTCTTACAGTGTCCTGCCATTCTGTTCTGAACATTAATTGCACCAAGGGTGGTCAAGTTCCCCTCTCTAATCCACCCTACCCTGCTTTCTTGTGGAAGGGACTTGTCACGATTCATTTGATTATATGCATAAAGAACATACATTTAACCAGGTTAAACAAACAAGGATTTATTGGGTTATATGAATGTAAAATCAAAAGGTGGACCTTGCTTCCATCATAGCTAAAACAAAAGACTCACATGCATGTCAGGGTTCTTTCTCTTTCTCCTTACTTCACATCTCCACTTTGGGTCAACTCTGTTCTGTTCTTTTCTATGTGCAAAGAAAGACTACTATCTACAATTACAAGTCTATATTCTTCGGTCAGGATCCATCAGAAAGAGAGATCCTGCCTCTTCCAGGTCCTGTTTATGTAAATCTTTCTAAAGAGTTCCAGTAATCCTGCTTAGGGGTCTTCATGGAATCACTCTCTATGTCAAGGGGAGAGTGGTATTATGATAACCTCAGATTAGAGCTTGTGCCCAACCCTGCATGTATGTAGTTCTGGTGGTGGCTGGATGGGAAGGGGGAGGTTGGTCCATCAGGGATAGTTCTTCAAAATCACATAGAAGTATGGTTCTCCCAAGCAAATGATGTTGCCAATTTAAATCAAAATGTCTGCTACTGGGGATAATTGGTCTCTCTTATGTAATAATGTAGAGTTTGTATATACAGGCAACTCAGATACTCAAAGCCATGTAAATTTTAGTTATTAGTGGGAACTTTCTCCCTACCACACTTACACCCAGTGATGAAATAATGCCTTCCTGTCTAGACTTAAAAGGAGCATGGTTTCCCAAATAGTATTGAACAGGAAGTTTACCATTTGTCCACATTTGTGTTCTTTTACCAAATATCTTTGTCCTTTGTTTCTAGTCCAGGGTTTTAATTTTCAGAAGCCCTGCACATTTGGTGGCCATGAGATTGAAGACCTTTGTTTTGAACATTGTATGTCAGTAAAAATTTGAAATAGGAAGTGATTTGATGAGCACAGAACTAGTATGACTGCAAGTTCATTGGCTTTGTTGGAGATGGGCAGAGGGGAGCAGCAAGCACAGGTTAAGGTTTGCACCTAAGAGACATAAGTCCCAGATTGGTAGAGAGGAAGTGTGAGTACTGTTATGAAAATCTAGTGAGGGTGTACATTACAGTGAAGGAGAATCTGTGTTAGTAGAAGACAGACCAGGAAAACAGGCAGGACTAGTAAGTGAAATGGTTGTGCATGGTGGTAGATGGGCTAACAGCATCTGGATTGTGGAGAAAAGCTCTGTGGTCACTATCACCACAGATCTTAGAGGCATGCAAAGAACTAACATTTATTGAGGACCCAGCATGGGTATGGCAGGTCCTGACTGCAGGTGCAGTCTCAGGAAGTTGAGCAGGAGGGCAGGTCAATCGTTGATCTGAGAACAGGAATTCTACCATCTGCCCTGGCTTTAAATATCCTTCCTGGTGTGAGTCAATAAGTATATGAAATGGGCAGCTCTTCAGGATGAGCCACGATTCTGTAAATTGTCAGGCACCATGAGGGAAAGAAGAACTTAAGTTTGTAGGGTATCTACTATGTGCCTTAGATATATTACCTTACGTGCGTGTGTGTGTGTGTGTGTGTGTGTGTGTGTGTGTGTGTGTGTGTGTGTGTGTGTTATTGGGAATTGAACCCCAGGACATTTCACCTCTAGAGTATATATCACTGGCCCCTTTTTTATTTCTTGTTTTGAAACACTAGGGTGCTGAGTCTCACTAAGTTAGCTGAGGCTGATCTTGAACCTGTGATCCTCCTGTCTCAGCCTCCCAAACTCTGGGATTAGAGGCATGTGCCACCACACCCCAGTTCACTAAGTTTTTATTACTAAAGTCCTGGAGGGTTAATTTTGTTTTGTTTTGAGCCAGGAAATGAGAGGTAAGAGAGGTTAAATTGCTTGCCTGAGCTCCTGAAGCCAGACTGAAGTGTGAAGGAGCTGGCACAGAAAGCCCAGATCTGTCTGAATCCAGAGTTCATCCTGGGTCTTCAGGGAGCATGTCAAGCCTGAGTGACAGGAATGGAGAAGTCAGCAGGGGCGTGTGGCTGGGAAGGAAGGCAGTGAGCTGGTGTTGAAGACATCCAAGTGCGAGATGAGAGCAGTCCATCTCCTAGCAGGATTACACTCAGCTTTGGCAGAAACTTAATAACTGAGTAGGTTTGAGCCGGGCGTGGTGGCACACACTTGTAACCCCAGCATTTGGGAGGCTGAGACAGGAGGATCGCAGTTCTTAGACAGCCTCAGCTACTTAGTGAGCCTCTTTGCAACTCAATGAGACCCTGCTTCAAAAATAAAGAATAAAAAAATAGGGATGGGGGTGTAGTTTGAAAGTAGAATGTCCCTGGGTTTTATCCCAAGTCCCACAAAATAATAATAATAATGATAATGATAATAATAATCGAGTACGTTTTTTCCCTTTAGGACTGGATTTCTATCATTATGCAGGATATGTCAGCAAGTCAGATGTTGAGAGGGTTTAATTTTAGTCATTGATTTTGGTTAAAGAGAAGGAACTTCTGCCAACTGCTATGGCCTGAAGTTACCTTTATACATGTAGATACTTTGCCCCAAAATTAGACAGTTTTCCCAAAAATATGAAAAATAAGGAGAGAGAGAGATTGAGACTTAGTACATGCTGAATGTAATAGGTATGTGGAACACCCTCTACAGGTCTTTAATTAAAGATGGTGTAAATGAAAGGATTTACTAATGGAATATGAATGAAATCATATCATCCCCAGAAGGCAAGGAAAGGTTTGTATCTACTTAGATGCATGAATAGATGTATGTGCAAAAGGTGTGTGTGTGTGTGTGTGTGTGTGTGTGTGTGTGTGTGTGTGTGTGTGTTAGGAATGGTAGCAAGAATGTATAAGAAAATAAGACAAATTAGTGAGACTTTCATAGCCTGTTTGGGGAAGTAAAACAACCATGCATAAAACTTTTTAAAAAAAATTTTTAACACAGTACAACAGAAAAATATTATCTTAGAGTTGGAAGAATTAAGCTGGGCGTGGTGGCGCACGCTTGTAATCCCAGCATTCGGGAGACTGAGACAGGAGGATCGCCATTCGCGGACAGCCTCAGCTACTAGTGAGGTCCTTTGCAACTTGGTGAAACCCTGTTTCAAAATAAAGAATAAAAAATAGGGCAGGGGGTGTATCTTGGAGGTAGAATGCCCCTGGGTTCCATCCTCAGACCTGAAAAAAAAAAAAAAGAGAGAGAGAGAGCAATTGAGAGCACAGTGCTAGCTAGTGCTATGAAATATAAACTTAATAGCAGCTGCCAAATATAAATGTTATGGAGACTTTTAAAAGGAATGGAACCATCTAAAATGAGGAAGGCCAACTAGAAGATGCTTCCAGCAGGGGGTGGGTTCTGCTAAATATGCAATGGATGAGGGAAGAGAGGAGGGCAGGTGTGAGAATTTGACCTTCAGCCAGAGACACCAGGGATGCACTTGTGGTTGAATAGGTGTTTGCGGTTTCTCATGGGAGAAAGAATGCCACAGAAAAACGTGGGTGACTCAGTAAGAGAGAGTTAGAAATTCCTGCTAGGATTTGGGTTTGTATTGAGTGGTTTGTGAGAGGGTGTGCTCTAGATTGAAGCAAGCTTAATCCTGTGATTCTTTATCTTAATAAAATTTACCTAAAAGAAGGCATGATTGGAAGAGCTAATGCTACAGCTGATAAGGCAGCAGCAGTCCCTTTGACCATATTTGGGGGACTCTCTGGCCTTCTGGGGATCAGACAGTGTTGATGTTTTTGTTTGCATTGGATTATGAGAGCCCAGAGGTTAGGGAATCAAGCCTCATAATCTAATAAGAGCCAGCTATAAACAAAGGATTGCAATACATTGAAACAAAGCTGGTAGACATATGAAATTTGGAATTTTATGAAACAAAAATAATGCAAGCTCATTTGCAAATAGTTAGCTAATAACAGAGGTGCCAAAAAGAAAATATTTTCCTTTTGAGAATCAGCATTTTGGGGCTGAGATATAGGGTGAATCCAAAGAATTTTAGTACTTTCTCTAGGCTGATGTTGGCTTGAGACACACTTTTTTTTTTTTTTTGCTGGTCTGGGGATGGAACCCAGAGGCATTTGACCTCCAAGCTATACCCTCTGCCTTATTTTTTATTCTCTATTTTGAAACAGGATCTCACTAAGTTGCAGAGGGCCTCACTAAGTAGCTGAAGCTGTCCACAAACCATGATCCTCCTGTCTCAGCCTCCCAAATGCTGGGATTACAAGCGTGTGCCACCACGCCCAGCTCGAGACACATATTTTGGCTTTCTTGGCAACATGAGTCGGATAGGTTCAGAAAACATATACATGCAGGTATTTGTAGAACAATAGAGTTTCTGAAGCAATGCTTTTATTTCTAATCATAAAAGCAATAAATGTTCCCAATAAAAACTTTGGAAAATATGCCTAAGTATTAAAACTTCATGGATAAAAATGTACCTATAATCCTATGACCCAAAGGGACCCATAATATTTTGGCATTTTCTTCTCTCAATTTTTAATGAATTTTTTCCACAGTTAATATTACAGCCTACTCTGTTTGTTTAACCTTATGTCTTAAGCATTTTCCAGCTTCTAGGCAACTTTATTAATGTCTGTATAATATTGGATTAAATGGATATATCATAATTTACTAGCTCTTCCCTTAAAATTGGATCTTTAGGCTATTTCCAAATATTTGGCATTATAAATGGCACTTTGATGAAATATTTGTTTAACTTTCAGATTACTTCTATTTTTTAGACAAAGGTTACCCATTTACTTACATTCCATTTTGTAAAATTTATTAGATTATTTCTTTAAGCAAGATTCATGTAAAGGCAATTCCTGAGTCAAAAGGAACTAATTTTTAACACTCATGATACTTAATGCCAAACTGATTTTCAAAAAAAGGGAAATTGTGACTGAAGGTACATGGAAATAACCTCTCACCATGTCCTCACTAGATTGGTTTTATTTTTTGTTTTTAAATAAGAATAGCTACCATCTTAGAATGAATACTAATTTATGCTAATGATAGTTTCTCCTGTTACCCCAAACTCTCTTTTACAACATATGATTGGTGCTTTCTAAAATGTGATGAACCATTCACTTCAATTTTAAAATGGATTCGGAAATGTTCCTGAGCTTGCAGATAGGGGCCCAGTGTGGATAGTTAACTCTGTTCGCCCCGTTTGGGGACTTTTCTGACCAGCCTGAGGGGCCACAGGAAGAGGGCCCCACTTTGCAGAGCCAATCCCACGACAGCCCTACACTCTAGCCTTGGCGTCAGGTCCTCAGGGCTATGGATGTTCGGATGCTGTGTACCTTGACCTGTCCTATTGGGCGGTAACCCAAATGCGGTGGCTCTGTATCTGTGGTGACCAAGGCCAGGTCATGCTGGAAAGTAGGCTGTAGAACACTTAAAAATATTCTCCTCTGTTCCCTAGTTTGGGCATATTAGAGGAAACATATGTACCTTCTCCAGGACTTTCCATCTTCTTGAAAATGGTATGATTTTGTTCTTCTTTATGGCTGAGTAGAAGTCCACTGTGTGTATTTCCCAGTTTTGGAATCTAGAGGATACCTGTGGTACTCCAGATAATGGAGGGGAAATACCAGCAAAACTTGAATGGAAAGATAGAGGAGGAGGAAGGCTGAACTTGATTAATGAGGGTCCACATCCAAATATGTGTAAAATTATGAATATGGCATGGTTACCCAGGATAATCATTGTTGGGAGGGGGGAAGGGAAAACAGGGGCGGGAGGGGGGAGAGGGCATCAAGTATAGTTTAAATGTATACCATTTATGTTCAATAAAAAAATTTTAAAAATGGCTTTTAAAACAAAACAAAAAATATATATTCTCCTCTGTTCAGCTTTTTCTTTATTTATTGGGACTGGAGATTGAACCTAGGGAGGTTCTACCCCCAAGCTACACCCTCTGCCCTTTTTTTAATTTTTTATTTTGAAACAAGGTCTTGTTAAGCTGTTGAGGGTCTTGCTAAGTTGCTGAGGCTGGCTGTGAACCGGTGATCCTCCGGTCTCAACCTCCCAAGTATTGGGATGACAGGTGTGGGCTACATGCCTGGCTTCCCTCTGCTTTATTAGTCGCCGATTCCCTGAAAACAACTAAGTTCCTGAATTTTGAACCCTCTAATTTTACTCTTTCCCAAAGAAAAGCAAGCCTTATCATATTGTCGTGTTTTTATAGAAATGAACCCTGATTTATTCCACAAAAAAGGAAGAATTTGGATCATACATAAACTCTGTAGAGTGTTTTTTTTTCTCTCAAAACACTGCATGACACCACAAGGAAACTATTTAACTTACTATAGCAGTCGCTTTGAGGTAGCTTTTTCTCTTTTGTGGTACTGGGCATTGAACTCAGAGGCATCCTATCTACCTCCAAGCTACACCCTCAGCCCTTGTTTTTTTTTTAATTTTTTGTTTTAAAACAGGGTCTTATTAAGTTGCTGAGATTCTCGCAAAGTTGCTGAGGCTAGTCTTGAACCCATGATCCTCCCGTCCCAACCTGCCATATACTGGGATTACAGGCATGCAGCACCAAGCTTGGCTTGAGGTAGTTTTTAAATGCCAATTTCAACTTTCCTGTAATCACTATATTTCTAAAAAAATCACAACTAAAATTAAAAAGTCATTTAGTTTTCTTTTAAAAGGTGAAGAAAGCTGGGTGTGGTGGCACATACTTGTAATTCTAATAGTTAGGCTGAGACAGGAAGATACTGGTTTCAAGACCAGCCTCAGCAAAATTAACCAAACTTCTAGCAACCTAGTAAGACCCTGTTTCAAAACAAAACAAAAACAAACAAACAAAAAATGGCCTGAGGTGTGGCTTTGAGGTAAATACCTCTAGGTTCAATTCCCAGTACAAAAAAAAGAAGAAAGAAAAGAAAGAAAAGAAAGAAAAAGGAAGAAAGGAAGGAAGGAAAAGCTGGAGAAACATAATTCCATTTTCTTTTATAGATCTCAGCCAATAATAATAAAAATCTCAGCCAATAATAATAATTTTGGGCAGTTATTTTCATTCATCTGTCCAATAATTATTAAGGGAGATTCATTCAGTAGATGCTGTTAAGTTATACTTATGACCCATTTTGTAAAATGTGAGATACATTTTCTTCCACAGTGCTAATGTAGAAAACTGTAGGGAAATGTCATGTATATTTATTATTTACTCACCCATGTGGTATGTGACATTTCTAATAATATACCTAAAATAGTAAACTTGAGTTTTGTAGGAAGTTCATTACTTAGTGATTCGGTACATGTTGTGTGCTGGTGGCTGAGGATAGAATAGGCATCAAAACAAAAGCCTGTGATGGGGCTTGTCATCTAGATGGAGAAGAGCAATAGTGAACACAGAAATAAGCAAAGCAGATCCAGGTAGTAGAAAGTGCTGTGAGGGAAACCAAGGAAATCTGATGCCATAAAAGAGGAGAGGAGAGGAGAGGAGAGGAGAGGAGAGGAGAGGAGAGGAGAGGAGAGGAGAGGAGAGGAGAGGAGAGGAGAGGAGGAAGAGAGGGAGAGGGGGAGGGGGAGGAGGAGAGAAGAGAGGGGAGAGGAGAGGGGAGAAAGGAAAGAGATGGTTTGGGAGGACCTCTGGGGCATTTGAGCTGAGACCTGCAAGACAGTAAGTAAGGAGCCAGCCTCCCACACTTGAAGAGGTAGAGAGTGAGTTGCATTGGAAAGCCATTAGAAGGCTGGGCTTTGGAGCATGATGTTTGACATTACACATTAAAAAATAGGGGTTGAAACTAGGCATGGTGGTGCACACTTATAATCCCAGTGCTTGGGAGGCTGAGCCAGGAGGGTCACAATTTTGTGGCCAGTCTCTGCTACTTAGTGAGGTCCGCCTCAACTTAGTAAAACTCTGTTTCAAAAATAAAGAATAAAAACATAGGAGTAGGGGTGTAGCTCAGAGGAAGAATTCTCTGGGTTTCATCCCTAGTACTGCAAAAAAAAAAAAAAAATAGGGGTTGAGATTCAGAATGCAGCGTAGTACCTGGCTATGAAGAGGGATACTGGGGATGGGAGCAAAAACAACATTTATTTTAGAGATTTCCTTGGAATTTCCCCAAGAAGTGACATATACCACTCTTTAGCTAAGGCCATTTCATGTACAATACGTTCACCTTCAAAGGAGTTTTAATATAAGGAAAATATTAACTATAAACACATTTAAGTAAACATAAACATATTTAGTATGTGGACAAATAAACACTAGAATACACATAGCTTAGTAAGTCCACCAACAGGGCTTTTAATTATGTGAAGCTTGTATTTTCAACTGCACCTAACATCGTGATTTGTATATTGTATGCATTTGGTCAATGTTTGCTAAATTAATTATATCAAATTTTCTATATTGTGAGAAAAAACACCCTAGGATATAAAATTAGTTTTAAAACCCAGCATTTTTGTTAAAATGATGAAATAATTTCTTTGAAAAATTAGACATGCTAACTATACTCTGAATATTAATAGTGATTTCAAATTGTGTTTGAAATTTTAGATACTGAAATATTAAAAAAATATAAGGTATAATCATCTTCCCACATACTTTTCTTCTTCCTGGTACAGGTAGAAGTCTCGGCAAGGTTCATATTTTAGATACACATTTCATTAGCACCTTGTGGTCATATCATACCTTTTTTGACAAGTAGAAATTTCTTACATATTTTCTAAGTTTCAATCCTAGAACTGATCTCTATTCAGAACTGTTCTCCCAACACCTGTACAATTGAATATAAGATGATGATAGCAAGGAGTGCTTGGCTCAGTGTCTTTGGAAGATCTATTTCAAAACTGGCTGAGTTGTCAGATGTGCCTCCCTCAGTGTTTGGTGCTGAGAGTCTAACAGGCTTCTCTTAAGGAACTCTCAGCGCCATAGGGAAAAGAGCAAAAGTTCAGAAATTAGATGATACATTGGACTCCCCCAGTCTAACTTTAAAAAGCCAGGTGATAATCAGTAAAACTATGGATTCATTTACAAATCCCTTACACTTGAAATTTTGTTATGTGATTTTTAAAAGGCAGATCACAAAGAAGACAGATGAAAAGGATGGCACTTGCCATCCATCCCCAGGTAACCAGGCCACCTGCGCCCTGATTCTCCTTCCTACAGATGCTGCCCTGGGGATTCCCTGTTCTCCTGCCACAGCTGCCAGAGACTGGTCTGCTCATTTGGCAGGAGACCCAGCCGCTGGCTTGTTTGGCAGGCCCCAGGGACCCTCTCTACCTGCAGCCCCAGGAGCTCAGCCCTCCTTTCTTCGGTTTTCACTGTGTCCTGACTGTCCTGCCTGGGGTGTAGCCAGCTGAGCTGCCCTCTCTGTCCTCACTGATGCTGCCCTGCCCTGACTCTCAAAGGCTCCTGCATCTTTGAATTGGAAGAATCTCAATTCCGATCACTCGTTGTGCTTTTATTTATTCATTCAATCAGTATTTTCTGAGTACTTACCATGTTCTATTTCAGGCACTGGAAATATAATGGGAGACAAAATAAAGTCCCTGTCTTTTTGACCTTTATATTCCTGCTGGAGGAGATGGAGACTATAATTTGTTTTGACACTTAAGAAGAAAAATAAAGCAGGACCCAAGGACAGTGGGAAGCTGGGATGGGGATAGAGTAGCCCTGTCAAGGAAGACTCCTCTGATAAGGTCTGACAAGAGGCTGAGCCAGGCGGGGTTGGGTTGGGGCAGGCGGTGCAAAGGTCCTGGGGAGGCAGCAGCAGGGTGGGAGATGGCGTGAAGGCTTTGAGTAGCTGGAGGCCGGGATGACTAGAACAAGGTTGGGGCCCACAGAGAACACCAGGGTCAAGGGAAAACATGAACTTCAAGTAACATGAGAAGCATCTGCTGGAATCCTACCCTGCAGCAGGGAATCTGCTGGGCCCTGTCCTCCTAGTCACTGCCAGGCTCAGACAGGAACTGAGTCAGAGCCCAGCATCTGCATGCATTAGCTGCCTTAGGGGCCTGAACTCTAATAGACCAAGGTTCTTAGGGACATTGATAAAGACCTTGAAGCAAGAATAGCCCAGAGAATTCCATAGCAAATGAGGAGGGTTTTTTTTGTTGTTGTTGTTTTTCTGGGTAGAGACCAGTGTGCATTCTTAGAATCAGAGCATGAAAGAAATTTCTAAACAAGAGTGAAAGATTTGAGGTCCAGAGAGGGGGCTCAGTTTCCCAACTCTACTTACCAAGTTTGGTGCAGATAATGCATTAAAATCCAGGTCTTTCTCCTCCCAGAAGAAAGGCCCTTGAGTAATGTAGGTAACAATACATGTATTAAAGGCAAGGAAAAAAAGGATATAAAATTTAGATTGAGATAAGCTACCTAATAAGAACTAGGGCTATCGCCAATGGAGACCTGGAGAGTGCCCAGAAAGCCTTCTTGGAACCAGCATTCATTTGATCAAAAGATGATCATGGAATTCTCCTGTGTTTCCAAGTACTGACTGTGCACGATGCTAGGAAATTTGGTGATCAGAGATCTCATAAGCCAGGAGTGTAGGCAGAAAAAATTTACACCATCAGTAATGATTGTAAGTGATTTTAAGTGAAATTAGTACTACAAAGTTAATTAAAGAGTAAGAATGAAATATCCTTTTCCTTTTTTGTTGTTTGGTTGGCTAATTGCTTTTATTTTATAGTATATTATGTTTTATTTTATTTTACTTTAGTGGTACTGGGGATTGAACCCAGGGGCATTATACCTCCAAGCTACACCCCCAGCCCTTTGTACTTTTTGTTTTAAAACAAAGTCTTGCTAGGTTGCTGAGAGTCTTGCTGCATTGCTGAGGCTGTTCTCGATCTCCCTAGTATTGGGATTTTAGGCGTGCATCATCACTCCTAGCTCCTAGAAAAGATCTTTGAAGATGGGACTCCAGACCAGAGGAGCTTCATTGTAGAAGATTTGAGAGTGGGGCTGCGTGTGTGTGTGGGGTGGGTGCAGTAAAGTTTAGGAAGAAAGGAGTTTGGTATTTTTGAGGCGCAGACAGAAAGTCCTATTGCTGGATCATAATACGCAGAGGATAGAGAGGAAGGAGGCTGAAGTCCCATCATGCAGGGCTGCGAGGGCCATGGCAACATTTGAAACTCGATCCTCAGAGCAACATATGTTTTTTAAATAGAGGAACGGCAGGCACTGCTATGAGGTTAGGTCACTGGTCATTTTGCAGGGAAGGAGTTGGAGGAGGTAAGAATGCATCATGAGCGAGATAACAGGGTCTTCATTGGGTAGTGGCAGTGATATTGGAGAGACATGGACCCAGGAAAGATAAGTTTTGAAAGCAGCATCAGCACTTGGAAAATTGTGGTCCAGGAGATGCTCACATTTCGGCATGAGCAAGTAGGTGGAAGGCATAGCATTTGCAGGGATGAGGAAAAAATTGCCTGTGTCCAGTTCATGAGTTGAGTTTTGGACACGTTGGTTTTGAGATGCCTGTGCCACACTTCTGAGGACGGAGTAAGTAGAGGTTTGGACAGATGGGTCTGTAGCTCAGGTGAGAGATTAGGAGTGGAGACATAAATATGAAGCATCCGTATAGAGTTGGCAATTAAATCACAGAGACAATAGAAACCAGGCAAGGAAGGTGCTTACAAACAGACTTTGGGGATATCTACATTTCAGGGTGTCCAGAGAAACATGCTAAGAAGGAGCAGCCCTAGAGGCAGGAGAAAAGCCAGGTGGAACGTGCTGGTGGAGCGCATACGATAAGAGAGCGAGCATGGTTCCTTTGCACCTGACCCTTCACGAGCCCTCTCTGAAAATCCTGGTCCAATGTCCTGCAGTTTAATCCCTCAGTGTGACCTGATGTAGTCTAACCTGCATACTCTGGGGTGAAATGAGGTTAGAAATACTGAAAATATTTTTTTGAAGTTTGTCATATTTGCTGATATTAATGAAGGCAGCAGAATAGATGCACAAATCACACCTACAAAGTAAAATAATGATAAAGTAGCACACCTGAAGGTCACTTTCGTTATCATGCTGATGACTAATCTTTTCATACAATCACACCACTGCTGCCTTCCCATTTAGTAGGCCTTTGTATTTTTTTTTAAAGCGTGTACAGTTTTTCTTTTTACTAGTTAGTTTTGTATATTGTTTTGTGACAGATGTTTTTAAAACCATGAATAGGACTTTAAGCTTTTTAAGTATTTATTTTCCAATACCATATAAGGAAAGAATATAATTTAAAAGAGAAGGGCATGAGCAGCTAACAGAAGACTCTGAGGATTACCCTGGGTTTTATTATGAATGCATTTGAGCTTACTAAAATGAAAAAGAAACCTGTAATTGGAGGTTGGGTTTAGTCTGTCCATTTGAGAGCCCTTCTTAGCCCATTCCGTGTGTGATGGTGGACCCTTGTTCTGATTTTCCTGAAGGAAAAGATACAGTGGAGAGTCACGGGTAGTACATGAACTAATGTGCAAAAATTAAAACTCAGCCTGTGTGAGCACTGTCAAATTAGAGATGGTTAATTACATTAACTGCAAATTTTCTCTAATCTTCTAATGTAGATCTCATTTTTCAGAATTTTTTTTTTCATAAGATTAGAAGATTAAAGGCTGAGCATACAGCTAAGCGGTGGAGCACTTGCCTAGCATGTACGAGGTTTTGGATTCAATCCTTAGCATTGCAAAAAAAAAAAAAAAAGGAAAGAAAAGTAAAAAGATGATTCAAAGCACTATCTATTAATAGTGCCTATGATGCTCGTGTATTTCCTTAGGTTGTGATTTCCAAGTATAAAGTAAAAACTGCTTGGGGCATCGAGTCCTTTGGGAGTTAGTAGCATGCTGCTCCCAGTTTCCAGTTCAATAGGAAGCCTTTGGTCAATCCTTAGCACTTTTTCTACTTACTGGAATACTTAGAAGGTACATTTACTCTCATTAGAAATGTGTCAGAAGAAACTGTGCCAGATACCACTTGCTCCAGATACAGCAAGACTTTTGCCTGTCCTTAACTGCAAAACAGCAACAACAAATAAGCAAAATCAAAACAAAACACAAAAAAACAACATGTTTTCTTCCAAATCTTAGTCTTTGGGTGAACTATCTCTGAATATGAACCTTGAGGGGAACTGGGCTCTTTTCTGTTCTGAGAGGATCTCTCATGGAAGTTGACTTCTCCTTGGACACATTTGCCTGTTGCCAGAGTTGGGTCAAGGATGACGATCGCGGTCACTCTGCCTGAGACTCCATTAACTTTTCTCCAGGGAAAGAGCTTTAAGACTGTCAGCGTCTTTCAGTGGCAGCTCAGATCATCGAGCGACGGTCCCAAAGCCGTTTTGTAGAATGCCAGACAAACATGACGGCTTCATGTTATACTTGGGGAATGAGAAGCAACCTTTTTAAAATTTTTCTGTTGAAATGCACAGATAAAAAAGTTTGTGGCAAGGAAGTATCATTTTAAAAATCGAGTATTGGAACCAGAAAGTTTGGATTTTATCTTTCAGTCCCATCACTTATATAATAGCTGTTGAGCTGTGAACTGCACGTTAACCTCCAAAAGCCAGGCTGACCAACCTGCCTGCACCTTCTCTCAGTGGGATTATGTCTCTGATCTGTCACTTCTTCTTCCACTCACTATGAGCCCACCACCATCTGGCTGTATCCCCAATGTGGCTCTCTTAAAGATGGTTTTGGCCGGGCATGGTGGCGCACGCTTGTAATCTTTGTGCTTGGGAGGCGGAGACAGGAGGATCGCGCTACTTCGGAGCCAGCCTCGCTGGCTTAAGAGACCCTGTTTCCAAATAAAAAAATATAAAATAGGTCTAGGAGTGTAGCCCGGAGGTAGAAAGGCTTCCAGGAACCCCAGTACCATAAAAAAAAGAGATGGTTTTGTAAATATATATTCAAGTTTTTCTTATCTGGTTGTTAATGACTTAAGAGAGATTTATGTGTGGAAAAAAAGAATCTCATTGCCAGGGGTATTTTGCAAATTACCAGAGAATTTTGAGCTTTACCATTTAGGAGGTATGAGACCTTGGGCAAAGTATATTTCACCTTGCCAAGCTCTAGGTTAATGTCGGACAACAGGATCTCTGTCAAAGGTTTGTTGCAGGTATAAAAGGCCCTTTAGATAAAGAATCTGGCAGCTGGGCATAGTGGCACACTCTTGTAATCTCAGCATTCAGGAGGCTGAGACAGGGGTATCACAGTTTGTGGAAAGCCTCAGCTACTTAGTGAGGCCCTCTGCAACTCAGTGAGGCCCTGTTTCAAAATAAAGAATAAAAAATAAAGCTGAGGGTATAGCTTAGAGGTAGAATGCCCCTGGGCTCCATCTCTAGTACTGAAAAAAAAATCTAAGTCTGTCACACAGTTTGGTTTCTTCTTCCTTCCAGCTTCCACTAGCTTCTCTCTGTCATGTCCATCTGGGCACACTTGCTTGCACGCATGCTCTGTGTGCAGTAGCTGTTAGTTCTGCCTGGTTAGGAAATCCTTGCTGAGGGAGACACCTTTACTCTTCTTGGGCTACGTTGAAATCAAACATCTCTTAGGTTGCATTCTCTATCTCTTCTTGGAGAATTGCTTGCACCTTTCAGACTTTCAAAGAGCTTTGCTCTGGCCAGCAGTCAGGCCTGTATACACTGATAGAGACTTTCTGACTGTGTCTCCATCCCAGACCCACAGGTATAAAGAACAAAAATAGACTTAGCCTGTTCCATGGGACAATAAAAAAAAAATCCAATGGCAAGTGGAAAAGGAATGATGTTCCCTTAGTGATGTTGCCACTAGCAATGTTATTTAAAAATAGAGCTCATTTCAACTGTATTGATACAGAATTGAGAGCTTGCTTTTGGGCACCATTGGGTGACTTCTGACGAAGCCCCATGGAAAACCTTCTTCAGTTTTCTTGAGAAAGGGGTAGAGTAGCTGCACAAAGTGCGACGCTGTTCTGTTAGGAAGTCATCCCTCTCTGGCTGGCTCCTGCAGGCATCTGCCCTGGCTCCATGGTAACTCTCGACCAGGAAGCAAGTCTCTCACTGGAGAAACTGAGCAAGCTCCTTAGGGTCGGGTGCGGCATCATATTGTGTTTATGACTCCTCCTGTGGCCTCAAATATTCCTTGGGGATTACTGAATTTGTCAGATTAAATGGTTGATATAGAATGGTAGCCCAAGAGAGTCACGGGGTGACTGCAGCAGAACTTTGTCACCTCAACTGAGGAGCAAGTCCTGCCAACCAAAGGCACTGTCAGAAGAAGAGCCGCCTACACAGAACTTTTCTTCTTCGCGATTGCTGGGAAGTCAGCAATGCCATCTTGAAGAAGAGAATGAAGCCCTGTGAGGCAGCCCTTCCGGGCAGGCAGGCATTCTCAGACAGCCAGATGGAGGGGATTAAGCGGCAGTAGATAAATCCGGTCCCTTTCTTGGCCTTATTAATTTTGATGTTTTGAGGCATCTTAATAAAATTGAAGGCTGAACAATTGAATGTCTCATCCTCTGGCAAATAATCTGGTTCCTATCGCTATTATAACTCAGCCACATACCCAGGTATTTCATTCTGGGTCTCAGGAAATTTGGATCAATAAATTATGAGCTGTCATGCTTAAAAACCAGTATTTTCAGTTTTCATTTAGTTTAAAATATTTTGCTAAATCACATGTGTTTGGCTTAGAGATCTAAAAGAATATCAAGAAGTTCTGAATATTGTCTTTACTATTAGTACAACAGCTTATTTTTTCCTTTTTATTTTCTGAATAATTCTGACAAGTATTAAAGTCCATAGGAATAATTTATTCAAATGTTATACAAGAAGAGCAATCACTTCTTAAGTACTTTCTCGATATTGTAAGTTGGCTTTAATCAGCATTTTATAAGAAATAAATTTGCTCTTTGTGAAGGCTTCTTTTAGTTGACTATGAGCATTTGTAAGCGTACCTTTCTAAAGGCTGCATGGTGTTTGAGTACCTGTGCTTTACAGTGAACAAAGACAGAATATTAAATCTTGTGACAACTAGAAATATCCCCGATTCAGAAAGAAATAAGATTTTTTCAGATGTATCATTAGATATTTTGGTATTTTCAATCAAGCTTAACCTTTCAAGTGGTGATTAGGTCATACTATAGTGATCTCGGCAATCTGCAGATAATTATAATTCCTCTGTGAATTTTTCTGATGAAACTTTTCCCTTCCAGTTTTTATAAAAATGCAAATTTGTTGCTTTGGCATTGGTTTTGCTTTTACACATATTTACATTTAGAAACATTTTTTGCATTTTTTTGCAGAAGGATTTGTCTCTGTCACCACATCTTTCATCCAGTGGTAGAAACACATGAAGAACATTTAGTCATTTTTTTTTCTTTTTGCAGGTCTGGGGATGGAACCCAGGGGCATTTGACCTCCGAGCTACACCCCCTGCCCTATTTTTTATTCTTTATTTTGAAACTGGGTCTCACTGAGTTGCAGAGGGCCTCACTAAGTAGCTGAGGCTGTCCACGAACCGTGATCCTCCAGGTCTCAGCCTCCCGAATGCTGGGATTACAAGCGTGCGCCACCACGCCCGGCTTCATTTAGTCATTTTTAATAGAATCTTTTGGAGATGTGGCAGGAAGTAGTTAGAAAATAAGAAGCGAGCTTTATCTTTAAGGAGGGTTTGCTTTGTTAACATTACATATCACACATGCGCATTGAAGTATTGTCGGTTATGAAGATCCCTTAATAAATATTCTTTTTCTTTAGGTTTCCTTTCTTTGTGGTACTAGGATTTTCTACCTCTGGTCTGTACTACCAGACCTATTTTTTATACTTTATTTGGAAACAGGGTTTCACTAAGTCGCTGAGAGCCTCACTAAGTAGATGAGGCTGGCTTCGAACCGGTGAGATCCTCCTGTCTCAGCCTCCCATGTACTGGGATTACAAGCGTGCACCTAATAAATATTCTTAACATCTTAGCCCAGGGAGCCACTGTACCACTATACAGGAAGGAATGGGGCCAGGGCTCCCTCCTAAAACTCCTGACAGCCAGGCATGATATCAAGGCCCCAGAGACTGAATGCCACCCCACAGTGCCTTTTTATGATAATTTTTATAGTCTGTTTATTCTTCTAGCGATCTACCAGAGCTCATTTAAACTCTAAACAGAGTTTATTGCTGGGTATTTGTCAGGCAATTCCTTTCATTAACTTATATAAATAAAGTAGATGTCTTATTTTGCCAATTCAGAGTCCCTCCCAGTAAGTACTTTTACCGCCAGGTAGAGATAGGTCACCTACTCTGGTAAACACATTCTGTAAAAGTTAAGTTGATAGATCATTTTATGGAGTTGGCTATTTTAGCAGGATCGATCTCTCTCTTGTTCTTTTCTCTCCACCCAAATCCTCAAGAGAAAAAGCTCTTAATTAGAAGCTCATTGTCTATAGAAAAATTTATTTTTCTTTGCTCTTTTATTATTTTAAAATTACATTGTTTTGTTTGGAACAAAAGGATACTTACAACCTTGTGACCTGTGATCTTGCATGTCATTTTTCTCTTAGAAAGCCTTCTCTAAGATTCTGAACACTGACCAACTCAAAATGCTGTATAACCTCTCATTAGAAAACTAGAGAATGAATTTTCAGATAAAAAAATCTGACCATGCTTTGAAATGCAAAATAGGCAGTTGAGAAAATTATCTTTCCGTTGAAGAAGAAAAATCTCATTTTCCCAAATAATATTAATATTCAAAAGGTAATTGTTTTGTGTTTGTAAGGGGGAACTTGAATTCAAATCATCTGAAATTTTCTTCATTCTCTTTTGTTTATGGGTTGCAAAAACAACTAACAGTTTCATATTTGAAAAGTATCTATAGTGTTGAAAGACCTTTGTGACTTTTATTCTCTGTGGTAATCTCAACCCTATGCAGAAAAGATAAATGATCTCTTAACACAATGATACTAGGAACTTAAACATAGAACCATATTGTTTGCCAAATCACAGGGGAAGAAGAGGGGACATGGGAGCCATTTCAATCTTGCAAGTTTGAAGTCTCTGATGAGACTGGTGGCTGCAGAGTCTGATTGGGTGTGAGCTGAGCACTGCTGTGGCCCAAGCTTCTGCCTGTCAGAGCAGTGCCACTTTTATAAGCTAGTATTTGAGCCCCTAAAGTCAAATCTATTATTGCTGGTCAAAAAGACTGGCACATGGGAATTACCATCTTTCCAGACCAGTAGTGAGAATCTTCTTGTGTTTATGGGAAAAATAATACAACAACATCAAAGGCCTTTGCCAGTATTCACATAGTTCTTTAGAAGCAGAATGGTTGTGTTTGGATAAGGTTCCTAATAGGGTAAGGTACCTTAGCCTGGCCTGGTGGCACACATCTGTAAGCCTAGCTTCTCAGGAGGCTGAAGCAGAAAGATATGTTTGAGGCCTACCTGGGCATGCAGGGAGACTGTCTCAAAACAAAAGGGGTTGGGGAAAGGAGAGTATCTTTTTTGTTTGAGTGAGACTGTGTGGTCTTGGCCCATGATCTTTCCAGTGTTTGCAAGCCTTCACTGAGTCCCTAAGACTCAAATCTCTAGAGAGAATTCTAGACCAAATTCATGACATTATTTCCATACCCTTAAAGTATGCTTCCCTGAAATAGTCATGCATGAGGCTTCTTGGCACCTAGACTTGGGAATAGTTAGGGTTAAACTTTCTGATGAGGGTGATTTAGATAGAACCCTGTTCAATTTCAGGGGAGATTTCCCCTTAAGATGATATTTGACGTCCTGTTTGTCTTTGTGAAGGCAAAGGAGAACAGAAAAGTGGGGCTGGGAGCCAGAGATCCCTGCATCTTAGAGAATTGAAAATTTACTTTCCGATTCTAAAAATAATTTTCTCCCACAGGTGGAAGGTTTCTGAATATATGCTATGGGAGTTGTGGAGATATGGCAAGCACCCCACACAAGGGGAGAACGACACGCCAGCTCTCAGTGACTTTAGGAATATTAGATACTAGTGGAGAGCTGCTGAGCATTGCCAGGTTTATTTCAGTCATCTAGGAAAAAATCAAAACAAAACAAAACAGGGGAGTTGAGGTTTTAGGCATACACTAAAGCTTTATCAACAGGTTAAAAAATATAAGAGGAACAGGATTATTGTGGGGAAGAAAAGGCTTCTATTAATATAGCTTTCAAATATAGGAACCAGAAATCTCCCTCCTTAGGGAAAAATCACTTGAAAAATAAATTTGCTTAAACTACAACTTTAGAACATTAGTGATATAAATGATTTTTTAACTTGATAACCCCCAGAATAAGCTCTCAAGAGAGGTGTTGTGTCTTTAATTAAAGACCCTGATATCTGTATTCATGATAGGAAAACTCATTGCTTAGATAAGTTCTATTTCTGTTGATATAGTATGTGCATTATTGCTTATATATATTTTTAATCATGCCTGGTATTTTATTTTATTTTATTGTGTGTGTGGTACTGGGATGGAACCCAGGGGGTTTCTACCTTCGGGCTACACTCCCAGACCTATTTTATATTTTATTTGGAAACAGGGTCTCACTGAGTTGTTAAGAGCCTCACTATGTAGCTGAGGCTGGCTTTGAACCTGTGCGATTCTCCTGTCTCAGCCTCCCAAGTGCTGGGATTACAAGCGATCACCACCATGTCTGGCTTATGCCCAGTATTTTATAATATAGATTAATATATCTCTTTTTTATTTTGAATTAAGCTGAGTGAGTCACTCATTTGGCGAGTGGCTCAATTTTGATAGTCATGCTTTCTCAGTCTTGTCACCAGTAACTTTTATATTTGTAAGCATATATTTGATTTTTAAAATAATTCATAAAAAGCTATCTATGTGATCTCTACAAATCAGTTTATTTGGCATAAGATTCATAGTAATAAATGGAGTACCTGCTTATCAAAACACAACTTGGGACTTAAAAGATGCACATATCACTCAACTCTAAACACGAAAATTAACAAGACTGAAAAAGGAAAGCATTAGAATAGGCTTACAGAAATATCATTTCTCCAGTTCAGGAGAATTTCATCCACTGTTGCAGTTGATGAAACAACTATGTGTTTATAAAAACTATCATAGATTTCCAAACTTACTGGTTTATAGTACCCTTTTTAGAAAAAAAAATTTGCAGCACCTCCCTGGGCACTTCTATTGCCCCTTATTTTTATTCAACACTTCACCCCCATTACACCTGAGGCCACTACTGCCCCCTTATATCATACCACCATCCCTCGGGAGTGGGTGGTGTCATAGGCTTTAGGAATCTAATTCATGATATTTGGCACATAAGTATGTAGCAATAATTAATTAATTAACTTCTTTATTTATTTGGCAGTACTAGGGATGAAACACAGGGGCATTATACCCCTGGGCTACACTCCCAGCCCTATTTTTTATTCATTATTTTGAAACAAGTTTTTGCTAAGTAGCTGAGGCTGTCCAGGAACCACCAACTACTGGGATTTACAAGAATGTGTCACCACTTCTGGCTTATAGCAATAATTTAAACCCCTGTTGTGTTTAAGGAGAAGCCAGGTAAACTTATAAAAAATTCTTTATCATTCTTGGAATAATAAATGAAGTAAAATGCATTTAATATGACATATACAATATGAAAATATGTTCTATGCCAATCTTGACCTAGCTTCATTATCTTGAGATAAGTCATTGATATTTTTAGTATCTCTCAGTAAAAACATTTGGATATGTTGAATTTGAGTAGACCTAAAAATCTTATACCTCCTCCCCCAATTTGATAAGCAAGGAAACAGAGACTTAGAATCGGCACCCAGTCATACAGCAGGATATAAGTGGAGACAGCGGATGGGCTCTGCTGTTAGTCAGCCCAGGACATGTTCCTCTCTAATGTGCTGGCCTGAAAGGCAAGTGTAGATTCTGAGAGGGGTAGTGAAGACATCACTCTGCTTGTATCACTAGGTAAAGAGAGTCTGCTCATGCCCTTGCAGAAAAGTGTGAGGGAAAGGTAGGACCAAATCAGTTCCCCTGTGTCAGGTAATTTACCTTAGAACTTGAAGCTCATATCTAAGTAAAGGAAAACATTTGTTAGCATGTACCCTAAAAGTAAATACTTTATGCATACTTTCTCATGTGATCCTCCATATACTGTGGGAGGCAATACTATGCCAAATAAGAATATTATAGAAAGGGGAGGAACATGCCCTTGGTTGCCTTTTACCCGAGCTCTTGCTTTTCTGACATTGTGTTGCTTCTCTCTACCCACAGCTCTTATAACCATAATAAAAAAAAAGAGTTTGAGAGAAAAAAAGATGTTATAAATCTGAAAGTGATATATGAAGTTCAGATGGATCAGGGCCCTCTACCAAAAACTTGGGATAGGAAGAAAGCAATAACAAAGCTCTTTAGAATTCCGAGAAAAAAATCATTTAAAATATGGAAGATCACAGGCCAGATGTTAATATCAGCAGTTGATTTAGAGAATCACCAAGTTTCACATTTTCTCAGAATTCTAAGTGATTCGGTGAACTTCAGATTTTTTCAGAAATTTCAAAATGAAATTTCTCAGGGAAATTTCCTAGTTGTGGTAAGTAAGGGACTCAAATTCAAGATTCCATGGGCTTATTGCACATGGGCTTACATTGTTAAAACTGAGTTCTAGAATCCCCATCCAGCTTCTTGTTAATATACTTTATAAGAAGGATTAGCCATGTAAAAATTCCTTCTCTTGGCATCTGAGTGTTACCAATAAAAGTTATTTTGCTTATGCTTTTATTACATATTTGTCAAGAATGGCTAGAAATGAGTGCTTTGCTTTCTTGCATGTTCTGGATAACCAAGAATTATTATAAATGCTTTATCAAATTTCAAAAAGATACAAAACATGAACTTCCCCAAAGTTCCCAAACTATTTTGGACTGTAATTTAACTTTTCTTTGATTCACAAAACTTCAGGGTTTGACAGATACGATATAAGTCATACAAGTTTTTATGTATCTTGGTGGTTTGGATCTTGGAGAATTACCTCATTATGAATCTCGGTCGTTTTAAGCAAGAAGCGTTCTCCTGTACCTATAGAAATTTGATGTGCTGAATTTTGGGGAAATGGCTACTGCCTTTTACTGTATCATGAGACTGTGACATACATTATACAGTATGCTGTTAGGCAGAGAGGAGGAGTGTGAGAGGGATTTGGTTCAGAGCAGCTCCACATGGCTGAATGATGTCATTTAATCTCAGTGAGATGTTTCTGGATTTACAAAGTGAGACAAGTACTGCCCACCGCATAGGATTACTGAGGTTTAAATAATGAAGTAGGCAGAACAGCTCGACAGGTGTTAGTATTCTTGATAAAAACCCTGTATTTTTCATGACTATTTCTCTTCCATGGCACAGAGGGAAATGCATTATGTAAATAGTATTTGTTGCTTCATAAATACTCATAATGAGTTGATGCTATGAAAAAAAATACTTCCCTCCAGGAGCCCACTGAGATCATGCTGGGGTCCTCCAGGGCAGCCCTGAACTTGTCCCTGCTGTGGTCCTGTTGACTCGTCTTCATTCTAGAAGGGTTTCTCAAGCTCCATGGCACAGAGCTTGGCCTGGATGGGTCTTTGTCATGGAGGACTGCCCTGTGACACTAGGATTTTGCCTACCAGATGCCCTGAAGTGCCTCATCTCAAGCTGTAGCAATAATAAATGTCACCAGACATTACCCAGTGGCCTCTGGGGAACAGGACTGTCCTGCCTTAGAAACTCTGCATAAACAGTTGCTGCTTCATGATGACTGCTTCCCCAGGCCCGCTGAGCACCAGACTGCTGGCCCCTGGGCAACACTGCGTCTTTCTCTGAGCTGCAGATGAAGTTCCCACTCTTGGTAGAAGTGTATTAAGTGGGGAAAGAGGAAAAGGAAGAAATACTTTAAAGAGCCATTGGTTATAATATTGTGCTGATTTGTTATGTGCAGTGAATTTCTGTTTTCTTTTGGACCGAGGGCTAACCACACCCCAGGTCTCTTTCCTGAACCCACGAGTGCCACCACTTTCTTCTCAATCTTTCTCTTCTCCATGACCCATTACTGACAAAATTATGCAATGTGTTCAACTGAAGTTAAAGGTAATCTGGGTTTGGATGCCTGAGACTCTAGACTTCAATCTCCACAGAGACTGAGAGCTCTCTCTCTCTCTCTCTCTCTCTCTCTCTCTCTCTCTCTCTCTCTCTCTCTCTCTCTCTGTCTCTCTGTCTCTCTCTGTCTCTCTCCCTCTCTCTCTCCCTCTCTCATATTTCTTACCTTTGTTCTTATAACACCTCCCACACTGAGGCTCTGACAACACCTGTAAAAAATCCCTAAATATGTATCTCCCTTAGAACACCTGTATTAATCCCAGAATGGTGTTTCCTAGCCCAAATATCTTCTCATGTATTTTGCAAGCTCTGTAAACAAGACCCAGTATATAGAAAACCAAACTCACCTTCTTATCTCTCTGTTCCTTTTAAACTTCCATCAAAGTTCTTTATTGCAGGAAAGGTGCTGGGATTCTAAAGTTGCAATCTTGCTCGGCTACTGATAGCTGAGCAATTTAATAGAGATTTTCCCTCTCTTTGCCTCATTTTTCCTTATTAGTCAAATGGATACCCATGTCCCAGGGTTGTTGCAAAGATTAAATTAGGCTAATGCATGTAAATTACTTACATGAGCCAGTGCATGTCACTCACTTAGGAAATAGTTGCACGGTTGGCTTTAACAGAATGTCCAAGAGCCATTTCTGAATCCTTTCCTCACCATTTCTTCCTGCCTTACAATCCCATAAGTTTTAAATCCTATCTGCCAGGTCAATGCAATGTGGCCCATATTTATGCATATCTACTACCATGGCTTCATGCAGGCTTTATTTGTTTTTTTGTGCAGATTTCTTTTTTGGTGTGTGTGTGTGTGTGTGTGGTACTGGGAATTGAACCAAAGGACATTCTACCTCCAAGCCACACCCCAGCCCTACTCATTCATTCATTCATTCATTCATTCATTCATTCATTGAGTTAGTTAGTTAGTTAGCTAGCCAGTTTTTGGAACAGGGTATCACTAGGCTACTGAAAGTCTTGCTGTACTGCTGAGGCTGGCCTTGAACCTGTGATCCTCCTGTCTCAGCTCTCAAGTACTAGGATTACAGGAGTAGGCCACCATGCCCTATTGCCTTATTACAGCAGCCATTGAACTAGCCTGTCTACCTTCAGTTTCATATCCGTCTGTCTATTGTCATGCTACCCAAACAGAGATAGTCTTTTTTTTTTTTTCAGTACTGGTGATCATACCCAGGTACATTCTGCCTCTGAGCTATCCCCCCAGTCATATTTTATTTTTAATTTTGATATAGAGTTACACTAAGTTGCTGAGGGCCTCAATAAGTTTCTGAGGTGGTCCTTGAACCTGTGATATTCCTCTCTCAGCCACCTAATTCCTGGGATTAAAGGCCTGCCCAGTGCACCCAGCCAGAAATCCTCCTTAGTGTCTACTGTTGGCTTTATAAGGAGGACCAGCCTTTCAGTCTCGACTTGACGCACCTGGCCCTTCATGACCTGTGCCTGTCTTACCTTTCAGTCTCACCACCAAAGGCATCCTGACATATTTCGTTAACAACTTCATCCCAGCATGCCAGGCCCACTCCTGATCCTGTGAGTCGGCGCTGGTTGTCCCCTCTTCCTTGTTTTCCTTTCTCATTTAATTTGGTCTAACATCTACTCATCTTTAAGAAGGAGAACCATCATCTTTACTTAGAAGCAACATCTGTCCACCCCTCAGTGAGGTCATCATTCCACTTTGTTTTCCTCGCACTGTGTTAACACTTTGTGCAGATGTGCGTTTTAAGCACTTACTGGGCATAACTGATTTTTCCTGATTGTGCCCCTCCCTCACTGTGCATTTTTAAAGTGCCATTCATCTTGGTTACTTTGTCCTGTAGCACATTTATTGCTGCATAGTTGGTATTTAATAAGTATTCATGGTTGAATAAAGCTAGGATTCTGCATGATTGAGTTAGACAATATAGAACAACAAAACTGTCATAAGAAAATAGAATCAGAGTAAGTGGCTGGAATTAATCGGCAGAATCACAAATGAAGAAATCACACAAATAACTCTGTTGGGCAGAATCTGGAGATTAATAGACCCACGCAGAAGCTAGAAATTGGGACCCAGTAGGATCCCCTAGAATAGGAAGTAGGAGGGGGACCAAATGTCATGCTGTCCCCTTTTACTGTCCCTGACTCTAAGGAGCTTGACCTCTTGAGGGAGAAACACCCAAAGGGGGGAAATCAATTTTAACAAAAGAGCACTACCTATGCACCTATGTTATTGCAATTGAGACAAAATAATTTTTCAACAAATGGAGTGCTGCCATTGCCTGTGTGTTTTAAGTGACCAGGTCAAACATCAGAGATGCTGTACAGTGGGCAGATGTATATCAGATTCAAGGCATCCCACGTCCAGTGTCAGTACACCTTCATGCACAAACCCTGGCCACAGGACATAGTCATTGGGCCAGACTGCCTCAGAATCACACGGCCTCAGCTACAAGAGGAACTTGTAATTTTGTTATCTTATACAGAACCGTAATGCTTAGATTCTTTTGCTGCTAAAAACAATAGTCTCAAGAGTCATTTTTCAGAAAGATTACTTTTCAGGCTTGTCATGTAAAGCACGGAAACAGTGCAAAGTTTTCCTAGCACTAAGGAGATGACCAAAACATCATTTAAAAACATGACTAGCCATTTTAGGCCATGACTCTTCAAATGCCCAAATACGTGCTTTTTAAAATGACATTTGAAACATCTCTAAGGATTCATCTCTTGCAATCTTATGCCACCTTCTAAGTAAGAAATTTTCGTCCTGTCTTGATCTTACTAACTGAGCATCATATATGACTCTTCATTAGATTAGAATAATGACCAGGTTTCCATTTCTACTATTTACACGCTGCTTTGCTGAGGAGGTGAAATAGCAAAAATGTACATTCCTATTTGTATTTAGTCATTCACTAAACTCTACTCATAATTTCATTAGCAGTGCCCGAAATCAGTTATTTGTCCATTTTTCAAAAACCTTTACAAGCCCCCAAAGATTTGGATCTTGCCTGCTCTGTGTCAAAGAAGCTGGCACCCTTTCCCTGAACCCGGCCTGGAGTCTGTAAGCCCAAGACTGCTTAAAAGGAAATGCTGAACTGATATGCAAGAAAGAACCTTGATCAAGGCTGCATACGATTTTGCTGTTTCACAACTGTCACATTGAAATCCCCTTCCGCTCCCGCAGAAGGGAATACTTATTTCTGCCAGCAGGTTCCTGCCGGGAACTGGAATGCATCCCTGTAAATACTCAGAGTAGCGGGGATGGAAGAGCTTTCTTCTCTCCCCACGCTGCTTCTGCACTGGCAGAGGCCTGGGTATTGGCAGGGGCGCCCGCCTCTGCACAGTCTGCTCTGGGAGGTGGGGGATTCCTCTTACTTCCAATTACCAGTTTCTTTATATGTGGGAGGACATTTTTTGGCAGGGATTCTCCTCCTCTCTCCATGTCTGCCTGACAGCACCCTTGCTAATTTTTATTTTGGCATCCTGTATGCATTTGTTAAGATGTCAAAAGGTACATGCAAAGCATCGGAGTGAAGATAGGTTTGCATGCTAGAGCTGCCGGTGGGCATGAGCTGTTAGAAGTGCTCATTTTTGGAATACAGGGTATTATAGGGGGCAAAGAGGAGAGTAGGCATGATTTACTTTGACTTTTTGCAAAAGTCTCCAGGACCTTTAGTGGATCACAGAATCCCCAGTTTATCAGGTTAAGGATTTGAGAGTTCATCTGTTTCCTTAATTTCTCAGGTGGAGAAGTTGAGGGCAGGACTAGTTAAGTGACTTGCTCAGGACCACCTCAGCTGGCCGATGCGAGCGTCAAAGCCAAGATTCTCGTCCACTGTCTTTGTCCTGTGTGATTTTCATTATATCACAATGCTTTGAAAATAGTGGGAGGGTAGAAAGTATATTTTAGGCATATTTAATATCTATCTTCATAGTTCCTTTCTGCATGTGTCCATAAAAAATACCTTTCTTCTTTCCCATCCAAAAAGTATTCTGACAAGCTACAGACCGTGCTGATTGCATTTGCTGTAATTTTTGCAGTTGCCTGGAAAAGGGGTCACTTCAGTAGTTTTCCCCCTTTCCCAAGTGGATGAAACCCTTATTTGAAGTGCCAGCCAGCTGAAACGTGTCAAAATCAATCTATAATTTCTGAGGCTGTGGCAAAGCAGTTCTAATCGCCTACCGTGGACAGTCTGTTCTGTTACACGATTTGAAACATTAACAGCAAATTTGTGAAGGCACATTCAGGAAGAAGGGATCGCACAAATTGTTTCTTCAGAGGGAATGATTATACAAACAACTAATTTGAGGGAAAGTAGGCCTAAAATATTTCCGGAACTGGTTGAGAATCTTAAGAGCTCAATTAGATAATTGTTAAAAAGCTCACACTAAGCCTGATATTAGGAAGCCGTGTGTGTGTGTGTGTGTGTGTGTGTGTGTGTGTGTGTGTGTGTGTGCATGTGCCTTTTTTGCTCTTTCTTTCTTTCTTTCATCTTTTTTTTCTCTCCTGTGGGACTGGGCATTGGACCACTGAACCCAGGAACATTCTACCTCTGAACTACCCTCAACCCTTTTTTAATTTTTGTTTTGAAATAGGGTCATGCTACATTATTGAGGCTGCCCTCAAACTTGTGGTACTCCTGTCTCAGCCTCCCACGTACTGGGATCACAGGTGTGTGCCACTATGTCCTGCTAGGGAGTCATTTTTTATTTTATTTATTTGTTTGTTGGTTGGTTGGTTGGTGGTACTGGGATTCCTGGAAGCCCTTCTACCTCCGGGCTACACTCCCAGACCTATTTTTTACATTTTTTATTTGGAAACAGGGTCTCCTAAGCCAGCCGCGCAGCTGGCTTTGAACCTGCACGATCCCCCTGTCTCTGTCTCCCAAGCACAGGGATTACAAGCGTGCGCCACCACGCCCGGCTGGGAGTCATTTTTTAAATAAAGTGTAAACAAACTAAATTTGTGTTCATAACAATTGCTTTTAGATTTGCTGGTTTGATGAAGAAGATTTTGCTAGTAATGATAATCCAACAGACCCATCCCACACTCCCTGGACTGGATTGTGTTATATCTAAAGAGGTAACTCAAGCTAGATGGAAATCTGATTGAGTTGAAGGCCAGTGTTACACTTAATGGCAGGATAGCACTCCGGTCGTTCAAGACAATTGTTTTATGAGGTCAGTTCAAAAAAGGGGATAGATATCCAGCTTGTCATGGTGTCTGCCATGGCCTAAACACGACAGGCACAGCTCCAGCTTCCTCTCTGCAGAGTGTAGGGAAATAGTGAGTAGGGACATTTGGTGTCCGAATCATTAGTGACTAAGGACATTTGGTGTCTGAATCGTTTTTAGACATTCTTTAGTTATGAACCTCTGGGCAAAAACAATATGGTTCATTTATTTATTTGCTTAAAAGTACCAACTAAAACTTTTACAAAATTTCTACACTCTCAGACTTGTTAGGTTAATGTGTTCAACCTTTATGGACACCAGTCCAGCCATTTCTTATACATAGTGTATGTTCTGCAAATGTTAGGGATGATACAAGAGCTAAAAATTTTAAAAAGACCTTTCACAATAGTTATTTTATACATATATTTTTGTTTACCAATATTTTTATCACAGCTTTAAATTCTGACTAGTTTTATTTATTATTTTAACTAAGAATATTCCTGATTGGCATGATAAAGAATAAAATTTCTGAAAAGGAAAGAAAAGAGTCGATTTTTTTGTTTATTGTTGCTTTGGTATTATAAAAAATAGCACTTAAAAAAACACATCAGATAAATATTTTGTGTTTGTGGTACTGGGGATTGAACCCAGGGGCATCCTTCCTCCAAGCTATACCTCCAGCCCTATTTTTTAAATTTATTTTGAAACAGGGTCTAAGTTGTGGAGGGCCTCACTAAATATCCAAGTCTGGCCATGAAACTGTCTGTCTCAGCCTCCCAAGTACTGGGATTACAAATGTGTGCCACCACGACTAGCTAAAATCAGATCATTTTAAAAAACAAATCAGGAGAAAAATATAAAGAAGTAAACAAAAGTCAGCAGTAATCTCTCTCCAGAGATATTGACTGTCCATATTTTGAGTATAGACTTTTTTATTTTTTATTTTTGGATCTGGGAGTTCTACCTCTGTCTGAGCTACAGCCCTATTTTACTTCTTATTTTGAAACAGGGTCTCACTAAGTTGCTAAGGCTGGCTGTGAAACTACAATTCTCCTCTCTTAGCCTCTCAAATACTTTGAATTACATGCATCAGCAATAATCTCTCTCCAGAGATATTGACTGTCCATATTTTGAGCATTGGCTTTCTGATTTTAAAAAGTACATAAAAGAGACATATTATATAAATACGTATGTATGTATATATACACATATTTACATATTCAGGATTATCATATTCTACTGGTATGTTGTTCGATTTTGTGATGTATTTAGCAACAATGGCATTACTCTATGCTCTTTAATCTACTAATGTTTTATTTTTTAATAGTGAAATACTTCAAATATATAAATATACACAGAGAATAAGACACTTTTACTTTGCATATTTGTATCTATGATTATTTAGAGAATCATCTTGTGTACTTTAAATTTTACATAAGTCTTTTTATACTCCAAATGTTCTTTGCATATTTTTATTACATATTTTATTTTGGAATTTCATCAGATTGATCCCTTTAAGCTTTAACTGATTACTTAAACTTCCATGTCATATTAGATAATATTATATCATCAATTCCCTATTGACTGGCAGTTAATTTATTTTCAATATTTTTCATATTAAAAATGACATTGTAGTGCCCTTCATGTCTCCTTATATATACAAATAAAATTTCTCTGGGACTTAGGCTTGCAAGTAGAAATGTAAGTTAAAGGCAGCTTCAATGCTGGGAGTGGTGGTGCACACTTGTAATCTCAACATTTGGGAGGCTGAGACAGGAGGATTGCAGTCAGCCTCAACTACTTAGTGAGGTTCTTTGCAACTCAATGAGACCCTGTTCAAAATAGACTAGAAAATAGGGTTGAGGATGTAGCTTGGAGGTAGAATGCCCCTGGGTTCCATTCCCAGTACAAAAAAAAAAAAAAAAAAAAAAAATCAGCTTCAAATTTAGTGGTACCTGTAAATGTTGAATTTACACGTCTTTCATAAACAGAAATAAGCTTTTGAAATTAGTCCACTTTTGCTTTCTGTATTTTGAATACATGTTGTTGGATGAATACAGATCAAGAATTATTATATTACAATGACAAATTATTCCTTTTGTTATTATGTAATAACCCTTTTCGTCCTTAATAATACCTTTCTTTAGAGTGTATTTTTATGATGTTAATATTGCTATTTTATTTTATTTTTTCTATGTCTTTGTGCCATTTATTTTTTCTTTTTCTTTTTTAATTCAATCTGAAAATCTCTGCCTTTTAACTGGAAAATTGAATCCATTTGATTTTATTGTGATTTGGATTTATTTTCACTGCCCTATTTTTTATATTTTTCAACAGGCTTTTTATATCTTTCTGCATTGGTGGCCTTTTCATAGGTTTTTATTTTTTTCTTCTGCTACTTGGAAAATTATGTACTTACAGTATTATAGAAGAAAATATATGTATATGTTTACTTATAAGTAAAATGATATTGAATATGTTAAAATTATACATATATAGTTTTAGTAGGTATCACTAAAATTTTTAACATATATCCTTTCTTGTCTAAACAGTCTAAAGGCACAGATACCTGATAGCACTACCTTTCTTCTAATTAATGAGGACTTTTCAACAAATTAATTCTGGTTATTTTCTTCTGTTTCCCATTATTGTTACCCCGCACTTTGATTTTATTTTCTAGATCATCATCTCATCATATTATATTTGACAAACAATTCTTATTTCTATTAAGTCATTTGTTTACCATTTTTCTCAGTCCCTGTTGCTTCTCAACCACATTTCTTTCTTTTGTAGTTCAATTTCCTTCTAACTGAAATGTATCTTTTAGTTTTATTTTTCATTGAGGATTCATGAGTATAAACTCAATCTTATTTTTTCTGAAAATGTCTTTATTTCTTCTCCCCCTGTAATGGTACCTTAGCTGGACATGCAATAGTTAATGGTTGTTTTCCCTCAGTATCTTGACAATCACTCTTTTAAATGTCTGGATCTATCATTTCTTATAGAAAGTCTGTTCTTGATCTCATTGTTGTTACCTTGTACTTTACCTCATATTTTTTCTGATTGTTTCAAGATTTTCTGTTTTTCTTGAGTTCTGTAGTTCCACTACTAACACACATATAAATATTAAATGTAATATATATGTGTAATTCTCCTCCTCCTCCTTTCCCTCTTCTTCCTCCTCCTCTCCCTTCCTCTTCTCCTTCTCCTTCTCCTTCTCCTTCTCCTTCTCCTTCTCCTTCTCCTTCTCCTTCTCCTTCTCCTTCTCCTTCTCCTTCTCTCTCTCTCTATTCAGGACTCTCTATTCTTCCAACCTGGTATCTTTTTTTATTCTTCACCTGTGGAAGTTTATAGAAACTATCTCTTTGGAATGCCTCTCTCCCATTCTTTCTATTCTTTCTCCATCTGGAACCCTTAAGAGACCAACTTGAACCTTTTGATTCCAGCCACTATGTTCTTTCCTGTATCCCAGTTTTCTGTTTTGGTATCTTCCTCAGAAGCATCTTTAGTGCACCATTTCCATCTCTAGCAGTGACGAGTCTGCAGAGCATCCAGACGCCAAGCTTGTAAGTTAACATTATCATTTCCATTCTACAAATTATCTTTAAATATACCAGTTTTTCTAGCATCTTATTCTTTATTTATGTTTTCTAGTTCTTTTATTTCTTTACTCATTTAAAGCTTGGTTTTTAGTTATCTTCCTATTCTATTATTTTCAATTCTTGGGGTTATGAATTCTACCAATTGGGGACTCTTCTGACTGTTATAGTGGTAGTTTAGTTCCTATGCTTAAAAAATTCTTTTTAATAGTAAACTCTTCTTTAACTGGAGATCTTTCTCTTCATATATATTTATATTTATATTATTTCTTTATAATGGGGGGTACTGGGTATTGAACCCAGGAGCATTTTTTTTTTTTTGTGCTACTGGGGTTCCTGGAAACCATTCTACCTCCGGGCTACACTCCCAGACCTATTTTATATTTTTATTTGGAAACAGTGTCTTTTAAGCCAGTGAGACTGTCTTTGAACCTATGAGATCCTCCTGTCTCGGCCTCCCAAGTGTGGGGATTACAAGCATGCAACACCACACCCGGTGCGAACCCAGGAGCATTCTATCTCTGGGCTATACCCCTAGCCCATTTTATTTTTTTGTTTTGAAACAGGGGCTTTATAGGTTGCTAAAAGTCTTGCTAGGTTGCTGAAGTTATCCTTGAACTTGTAATCTTCCTGTCTCAGCCTTCCAAGTGTTGGAATTATAGTAGTGAACCTTCATAACTGGCTTTTAATTGAACTATGCTCTTATAACTATTTTTTTTTTTTTGGTGGTACTGGGGTTCCTGGAAGCCCTCCTTCCTCCGGGCTACACTCCCAGACCTATTTTATATTTTTGAAACAGGGTCTCTTACGCCAGCACGGCTGGCTTCGAACCTGCGCCATCCTCCTGTCTCCGCCTCCCAAGCGCGGGAATTACAAGCATGCGCCACCACGCCCGGCGTGCTCTTATGACTATTTTAATGGAGCTATTTATATTTAGTTATTATGGACCTATTGATGTTTATTTATTATATATTTTTATGGTTTCATTAGTCTAGAATTTTTTTTTCAGGTCTGGGGATGGAACCCAGGGGCATTTGACCTCTGAGCTACACCCCCAGCCCTATTTTTTTTATTCTTTATTTTGAAACCAGGTCTCACTGAGTTGCAGAGGGCCTCGCTAAGTAGCTGAGGCTCTCTGTGAACCGTGATCCTCCAATCTCAGCCTCCTGAATGCTGGGATTACAAGCTTGTGCCACCAAGCCCGGCTAGTCTAGAATTTTTAACTGTAATTTTTTTTTAACTTTATACCTCATGGAGAATTTAATTTGTGTTCTTCCTAGCTACAGACTTCAAGCTCCAGGCAAACACAAGCTTCCTTGTCATTTCCTGAGCCAGTGATTGAAATTTACCTGTTGTTCTTCAGCATGATTGACATTCCAGGGCACAGACTCTGAGCAAGTGTTCCCCACGCCCAGCCACCTACCTTGTGTGTATTTCTATCACACCACCTGGTCCCACACACATGTCATAGAAGCAAACAAACAAATAAGTAAACAAACCTGCCTCTGAACAATGGGACCTACAACAAGGTCTGAAATCCTGTTGGACCTTGTCATCAGCTGAAATTTTCTTTCTGGCTCTGGATTCCTCTTTTTTTTTTTTTTTTTCTAGAAATAAGGAAGGAATAGGGGCATCTCTTTTTTTCCACTAGCATTCAACTGTGCATTAACCTTTTTGTTGCTGTAGATTATGCAGCATTTCTGTATATTTCTAGCAAAGGAGGTCCATCTTAACTCAGAGCGTCACTTCATTGCATCCAGGTGCCATGCATGTTCAGTATCTTGCTTTTTCACTTACCTCTACAGTGGCACGAAATTATAATTTTTATTGGACTCACAGTATTCCATTGTTCAGCTAATCCATAAATTATTCAATTATTAAATCAATCTATTACAGGTCCCTTTTTGTTGTTTCTATTTTTTCTATATTAAGCAATGCTACAGTCAGGTGTTCTGGTACATATATTTTGTGCACTTGACAAATAAGTTTGTATACTACTTGCTTAGGAATGGAATCACTGGATCTAAGGGAATACGCATCTTCAAGGATTGAATAAACACAGCAAAGTTCTTCTGAAAAGTCTGTCCTCCTACCTTCCCAGTTCCAAATGTTTCCAAAAGTTTTCAAATTTGATTTGTAAAAGAAGGGTACCTTACTGCTCCTGCCTTACTCAGCATTTTTATTAATAAGGTATTTTGTGTGTGTTTATGAGCCTTTCAGTTTTTTCTCTCGTATAAATTGCTTGTTTATGTCTTGTTTATCATACTTCAACCATTTTTAAAAGTATTTTTATTGGTACATTGCAACTATACATCCTAGTGAGGTTCAAAGTGATAGAAACACATGTACAGAGCTGGGCGTGGTGGCGCACGCTTGTAATCCCCGCACTTGGGAGGTGGAGACAGGAGGATTGCGCAGGTTCGAAGCCAGCCGTGCGCGCTGGCTTAGGAGAACCTGTTTCCAAATAAAAATGTAAAAATAGGTCTGGGAGTGTAGCCCAGAGGTAGAAGGGCTTCTAGGAACCCCGGTACCACAAAAAAGAAAGAAAGAAAGAAAGAAAGAAAGAAAGAAAGAAAGAAAGAAAGAAAGAAAGAAAGAAAGAAAGACAGACATGTACAGGGCACTTGGTGCATTTTCCTCCAGATTCTACCCGGCTTCCCCCAACCTTCATGTTAGTGAGACTGGTAGTCATACCTTCACATATCTACATTACATTATTTGAGCTGTTTCCTTTATTAAACCTACTTTCCTCCTCCTTGTCCTCCTTTACTAGTCCCTTCCACTAATCTACAGGTATTTCTCCTCATTTATCTGCAGTCCCTTTTGTTTTCCATTTTTTTCTCTAGCTTCCACAGATGAGAGAAAAAGCACAACCCTTGATTTTCTGAGACTGGCTGATCTCACTTAGCATAATATTAAAGAACTCTTTAAATAGTAGAGACAATATTGCTTTGCCTGTCATATAGATTGTGATTTGTTTTTGTTTGTGTTTCAAGTTTGCATGTGGTGGGTTTATCTCACAAGAGTTTTTAATTTTATATGTTGATTGCTACATTTTAAAATTTTAATGTCTTTTGGTTTTATTATTATGACTAAAAATCTCAAAGAAGAAATTCATGAAGTGTTTTTATCAGAAAAATATTCTAATTTGCCATCAGAGTAATTCACATACTAAACAAATGGACCATTATGCAAAAACAATGCATCCAAGAGTAAATAAGGAAAAACTTATATACTTAAAATAATTAGCCGGGCGTGGTGGCACACACTTGTAATCCCCGCGCTTGGGAGGTGGAGACAGGAGGATCTCACAGGTTCAAAGCCAGCCGGGCTGGCTTAAGAGACCCTGTTTCCAAAAAAAAAAAAAAAAAAAGGTATAAAATAGGTCCGGGAGTGTAGCCCGGATGTAGTAGGGCTTCCAGGAACTCCAGTACCACACTAAATAAATAAACAAACAAAGAAACAAATAATAAAATAATTAAAATGGTAAAAATGTTAAAGTAAAAAAGCAACACAATTTTCAAAGAATAAACATTGAAACACAATGCATTCAATGGAGAGACTACAGCATGGTGCATGGAAAATGGCAATTAGCTAAATAAAAAAAGATGGTGATTCAGTAGATATAAGCGAAAAAGGTATAAAAACCACAATAAATTTTCTATTTACAAATTACCAGGGTTTTATTTATTAACTAGAGAAGACCTACAAAGGAACTTTTTAAATTGTGCTTACAAGAGTTATTTGGCTGGTCTGTTCAGCCTTAAACAGGCTTAATTTTTGCATTTACTCTTTAAGAAACTTATACTGATTAACTGCTCTGTTCCAAGCAATATGTGGGCAATAATTTTGACAATATTAGCAGTTTCATCTTGTTCAACCAGACAGCAACTTAGTTTTATTCTTTTCTTCTTCTATCTTCCATTTACTACACCAAGCTACCGGTAGAGCCAAGACTCATTTATCTACCTAAGTCTTTTCATTTGTGGAAGAGTATACTACAGAAGCAAAAGAAAAATGTGTAGAGTTTACAACTTAAGAAATTTTATAAGTCTTAGGTTTTCAACCTATTTGATTCAATAGAAAATTGATATGCAGAGTTTACTAAAATACACATGTTAGATTAAGTGAAATATTACTAATACTATAAAACATTTATATAATATCTTAAGTTGTAAAAATACGACATATTTCAGTTATCTACATGTCTAAGCAACAACTTCTTATCACTTCTTTTTTCCCGTGTCACTTTTACTATTATTTTTGCAACTTGGTTCTTGAATGGATTTATGAAATTCTGCTTTAAAAGGAAAACTAGTCTTGTCGGGCGTGGTAGCGCACGCTCGTAATCTCCGCCATTGGGAAGCTGAGACAGGAGGATCGCACAGGTTCGAAGCCAGCCTCAGTTACTTAGTGAGGCTCTCAAAAACGTAGTGAGACCCTGTTTCCAAATTTTAAAAAATTATATATAAAGTAGGTCTGGGAGTATAGCCTGAAGGTAGTCTCTGGGTTTCACCCCCAATACCACCAAAAAAAAAAAGGCAAACCAGTAAACCAGTCTTAATTGTGTTTTATCTCCACAGATAGTCTTTTTCCTTTAAGACTAAAATCTTAGAAAGAATAGTTCATACTGACTGTCTATATTTCAGCCACCATGTAGACCTTGATGGTTGACCTATGATTTTTAGACTTTCTCTTGTAGTTTCCTTAGCAAAGCTCACTCACGGAAGGCAGTCTTCTCCTTTCCCTGCTAAATGTTTAATATAAGCTTTAGAGAATTTATAATCTGCTTTTCTTGGTTTTGAGCACATTGTACCTGATTTTAATGCAGCATTTCTTTTATTTTCAATATAGAGATTAAAGAGTTTATTACATGATGTAAAAGGCTCTTGAAATTATAATTGTGCTCTGGAAGCTCCTGGTGCTGTAATAAGCCCGTGTGGACAGGAGATTGGAAAAGGTAGAGAAGCTTGACCTTGCATCTGAAAATGCTGAAATATGTTTTAAGCACCTTCTAAAATACAGTGATAAAGGCAAAATTAATTGCAAGAAATTTAACCCAATGTTTTCTTTTATCCAGAGATTCGGATCACCTTGAAACATGGTTCAGGATCGAGATTATGAAATAACACATTTGCTCAGCAGCAGGATTTATAGCTTCTCCTTTGGGCAAGAATCGTGCTGTAGAAGGATCATTAATGATCATAATATATATTTTATCTGCATTTACAAAACTTAGTGAGGAGAATTAAAGCAATGACCTAGGTCATTCAAAACCAAGATCTTCATTGCCTCAATTCTCTCTCTTCAAAAACATTTTATCAGTCCAGATGTGGTGGCAACGTGCCTTTAATCCCAGTACTTGAGAGGCTGAGAAAAGATTATCATGGGTTCAAGATTAGCTTCAGCAACTTGGTGAGGCCCTTAGGAGCTTAGTGAGAGCCTGTTCCCAAAATGAAAAATAAAGTAGGGCTAGGGTGTAACTCGGAGGTAGAATGTCCCTGGATTCAAACATTATTTATACATGTCCTTTGTATCTGTGTCCATAAAAATACCCAATTTGGCTGATAGCATAAGTGCTTATATATTGATTTTATATGTATGTATGTATACACACACACGTGTGTGTGTGTGTGTGTGTGTGTGTGTGTGTATATATATATATATATATAAAATCACTGATAGGTGTAGCAGAAATAGAAATGAATAGTAAGATGTAGCCTTCAAGTTGCTTTCAATCTGCAGAGAAAAAAAAAACAACAAAGGAGGCAAATAATTTATTTTTCAAGTTAGACTACAGACAACAGTTAAGAAACAAAAGAGAGAGCCTGTCGTGGTGGTGCTTGCTTATAATCCCAGCATTTGGGAAGCTGAGACTGGAGGATCGTGGTTCGCGGCCAGCCTTAGCTACTTGGAGAGGCCCTTTGCAACTTAGTGAAAGCCTGTTTTAAAATAAAAAAATAGGGCTGGGGTTGGAGGTTGGAGGTAGAATGCCCCTGAGTTTCATCCCCTGTGCCACAAAAAGAAAGGAAGGAAAGAAAGAAAGAGAAAATAAAAGACAAAGTATTACATGAAGATAACTTGACTCTCCAAAGTTTTAGAATTTATCCTCATTCAAAGCAGGTTTAAGAAACTGTAGCTCAGAACCTATTTCTCAATTTGCTATACCCTATCCTCTTTATTTTGATATAACAGCTCTACTGATGTAAAGTTTTCATACCCTTTGTATCCTGGCATTTGTAATCAATGAGTTCATTCATAAAATTTTCCCCTGAGTATTTGCTATGCTCCAACTACAAAGCGTGGGGCCTGCAAAGGTTGGTAAATCATGCTTGAGGACTCGAGAGCTACAAAGAGGCAGAAATGTAAACACTATTCCTGAAGCATCACTCCAAGTGGCCCATAGTACCTAATAGTGTAATGGCCCAAAGGAGGGAGTTATAGATCCTGACTGATGGAGCCAGGCAGACTGCACAGTCTTCAGAACCCAGCGGGGGTTATGAATTTGCCAGTGGATCCCAAGAAGAGAGCATTCCAGGCCTTCTTCCCCATCAGGCTCCTTCCTGAGCGTTTCCCCCCAACCATACTTGGGGTTGGGGAAAGTCTAGGATAAACCCCTTGCCAGATTGATCTGTGAGTATTTCTGACCTTGCTCTTGTCTCTGCCTTCCACCCTCTGATCCTGACTTTTCCCCAACCCCTGTCTCTAGCCTCTGTGTGCCCAGAATGGATTTGGCAGGTGCTATAGCTTAGAGTGGTCTGGGAATTGCATGCAGACAGGCAAAGAAGGAAGCACATGAAGCCGCAGGGAGGCGGAAAAGGTTTGGGGCACCTGGGGAGCTCGAGGCCATGTGTATGACTGAGCATGGGGAGTCTGTATGGAAAGAGGTAGAAGGGGGAGTTGACCAGAAGAGATGGGCGGGTCCAGATGTGCTCTGCTGAGGGATTTGGACACTGTTAAGTAGGTAACAGGAGACTGAAAGGCTTCCAAGTACTAGATGGATTTGAAAGACTTGAGAAGTACATCTATCGATTGTTTTCTGTGCTGAAGCCATTGATGAAGGACACAGCTCAGATCTTCCTCCAAGAGAGCATGGCCTGAAGGAGGAGCTGGCCAAGAGCCCACGGCTGCGATATCAACCAATCTGCCACAGCATCCCCACAGGGTGTCCATGTCCAAGCATGGGAGGCCAGTGCTGCCCCATCAGACTCCTCCAGTGGGCCATCTTTGCTGGAGTCTTTATCAGCAAATGTGCATCTGAGTCTCCTCCTGTCTTGCCCGGGTGTCAAGCCTTCAGGGTGGGCTGAGGCTTTCTCTGTCTTTTCCTTCATCTGTCATGGGTGTCTCCCCTAATAGTCTCATACTTCTAATTGTGTCTTCACATCTGTTTCCATAAGACTTCAACTGACACATGGTGCTTCAAAGTCTATTTTTAAGTTTTAGTATTTAACTTAAAGTGATGATTTATGTTTCATCTGCTGAACTAGCATAACTTCCTTTACACGAAATAAACTCTTTTGTGAAGTCAGAAATGATTATAAGTAAATGATCTCAGGGCAGATTGGATCCCTGGGCCATACCAGGACACTCTGCACAAGTTCATCAGTATGACCACCTGGGATCTGACAGGCTAATAGGGAAAGTGTGGAAGTGCCAGCCTTATTAGTCTACTTCATAATGTCTTTCCCGCACCCTGTCCATGGCAGAATTGGCTCAGGTTCAAAGAGTTGATGGACAGGAAATGATTCAGACACATAGGATATTTTTTCTACTGTCATTCTTATAACACAAAGTATTTTGATATCTCATGACTAGCAGGTGGCTAGATAAAAGATAAAGATAATTCAACATCTTAAAAGCTGGTGACCTAGTATTTGGAGGCCAGGATTAATTATACCAAATCACTGTACAAATTTTTGAGGCAGTTTTTCTCTGGGGAATAATATGCCTTGTGTATGAAAGGATGAATCTCTCTGTTTTAATAATAATTCACCATTTAAGTAAAAACAGTAAATGGTTCTGGAAATAGGTAGCAATTTTCAAATATCAGTAAAGTATGGAAGTTAATTTTGAGTTTTAAGTTCTGTTGTATTTGTCGCATTCTTCATAATATGACTATAACATCAAAATTGCATGCTTCATTTACTTAAAATTCTGGGTTGAATATTATGTTTTGAAATGATAATAAATGTTTTTAGTAAAGTTGTGGAGTTGAGCTTTATCTTATTTCACCGGAAAACTTTTGGGTGTCTCTGAGATCAGAGTCCCTTTGTGAGTTCTCTGTGAGCAGGAATTCCCTGTGTGGTCCAGATGGCTTAGGGAAGGTTTGAAGCTGGCCCCTCATGGTTTTGGCTTCGCTGCTTCACTCTCATCTTACACATTAGAAACTCTTCAGTAGGAGACGACTTACTTACTTAAAAGGCGAACAAAAATTCAAATGGATTTAAAAAATTGTGGAGTGATATAAGAACCTTTAATATTAACCTTTTCATGTTTAAAAATGTCTTTTAAATCCCAATGATCTCATGGTAATTGTGGACCTTTTCTAAAGATTTTTCATTTAAAGGGAATACATTGCAGTTGCATAAATGTAGAAAGAGCCATGTAAAGAAAAACATTTTTATGTCTGTGAAGTTGTCTAATCATATACAAAGTTTACTTGGCGAGAGGATTTTGTATGATATTGTAATGGTGTAGTATTTAGAATCCATCCATAATCTACCAGATATTGCTCATGGTGAGTTGACAGGTCCCTTGTTTAAACCAAGCTAAGTGATTATCAGCCCACATGACAAGGAAGATTACTTCAAAAGCCCAAGTGAAAAGTTAATGAACTTATGTCTTAATTGTGATAAGATTGAATTTGGGGGCCATGACCTTCTGATTTAATTAAGAATAAATTATTAGTGTTCTTGTAGCTCCAGGGAAACCACAGAGGAGTATAGACATAGCTACTAGGAGGAAGTTATCTGCCTTAAGTGAAAGTTTGGGAAAATCAATATGGCATCTCATATTGACCCTTGAGGTTTGTTCTAAACCAGTAGTTGACAGCATTGGGATTAGGGATAAGGAGTTAAGATAAATCAATGACATTTTAAAAGTGTTATTGTTGCTGTTTTTTAAATGTCATGCTTACAGAAATTTTGCAAGTATAATATAAAAATTCTTTTTCCTAAATCACTTGAAAGTAATTTGCTCTCACTTCCAAGTACTTTAAGTGTGAATTTCCTACAAACAAATTCTCCATATAACTACAATATAACCATCAAATTGGAAACACTGACACTGGTACATTGCTGTTTTGTCAGTTGTCCTAATACTGTCTGTTAAAACAAAAGAATAGAGTCCAAAATCCCATTTAAAGGCCATGCGTCTTTCTTGTTCTTAAATCTGGACTGTTTCTTCGGTCTTTTCTTGACTGGATGAACTTGAAAGAACAGCTCTTTGTGGAATGTCTCCATGTGGGTTTGTTTGATGCTTTTTGCTAGGTTCAGGCTTGGCAGAACTCTTAGAGAAGTGGTGCTACATTCTCATTAAGTCAGTGCACGATTTCAGTGTGTCCCAAGAATAATGACATATTCATTTCGGTCACTTAGTTAAGCGCATCGGCCACTGTAAAGTTTCACCTTGTTTTCTATTTTAAATTAGGAAGTATTTTGTGAGGAAATACTCTGAATTTAAGTAAATATCTCCTCCCTTTTTAAACTTTCAGTTTGTACATCTGTTGGTTTACATTATGGTTCATGGTTTAAGGAGGTTATAATCTAACATTTATGTTCAAGCTCAGTTGGCCTGTATTTGACCAAGCTGGCTTTGGCTTTGATATACCCCATCCTTATTTGAACATGGCCTTTTTATTTTTATGATTTTTATTTATTTTTGCTCAACTTGTGAGCCCATCATGTACCTTCTCTACTCCAGTTGTGACATTAGCGATTTCTCCCACAATCATAATTTCTTCCAGTGGAGGATGTTATTGGAAAACCAAGTTCTGGATGCTGAGTGTGCACATTGCTTATTAGGGCATCACCACTATTCATAAACCCTCTCAGTATGTGACCCATCTGTCATTACTGCCGCCCTCACCTTATCCACCCCACAGAGACTCCTTCCTCACTGTCGGTGCTCAGGGCCCCTGTGCTGGGTTTCTGTGCTCTCTGTCAGGTTGTAACATCCCCTCTAAGCCAACTCTCCTTTTCTTTGGGGAATCCCATCTCACCTCCCTCGGGTTGAGTGCTGCCACATAGCTGCGTGTGGAAGTTCTCCTTGCTCAGTCAGGCCTTGGACAATTAATTGGTGGCTGGATTCGCAAATACCTCCAGTTGCTTTACCCTGCTCAAACTTTGACAACCCAGTTGGGGCCACTTCACTTTGTGTAGACATCCTCCCTACATTAGCCAGGCTCCGACTCCCCTCTCTCAGCCCTCTGTGGATACTCTGGTGTGGATTCCTATGTCCTCTATCATGAATTGTTCATTAAGGGGAGTGGGGCTTCATGTTGAATATTGATTTGGAAGTTATCTGATAGTTTACCAAATTCAAAAGATCTGTTGTCATACTTTTAAACTAAGATACTGGAATGCACAACTAACAAGTAAGTATTTCTTATGCACCCTTAACTCAATTTTTTTAAATGTGAAGATGCATATCTTAATAAGACAAAACTTTGATGTTTGATGAATTCTTCACTCACTGAGAAAAGAACACATTTATAGCATAACCTTTCTAAAATATACATGTGCATAAATTACTTAGGAATAGTCTTCAGAGAATTTTGTTTGTGAAGTAGTGCATGGTGGAAATTTTAAAATCAAATACCAGTTGTTCCTCACATTTCATCATATCTGTGGTCTTGTGAATCAGACCCAAGGTTTAAGGTAATTCCCATTTTATACATGGAATGTAGACTGATGACCTTTGATTTATGTTCCAGCCCAGATCTTGGCCCTTTTTGACTGCCTTCAAATCCCTTGTGTCTCAATTCTGTTAAAAAATTGTCATTGAAATGCCTATGTGACATCAAAACAGAGATGTCAAGAAGGCATTCCCCCCATTATCATGTTCCTATAACCAGTGCATATGTGACATTTCTGTTTTGACATCTCACAGGCCATCTCAAATTCAGCAGGCCCTCACCTGAACCCTTGATTCCCAATAGCACATTTCCTTGCTTTTTGTTCCCCTGCACATATCTTCATATCTTCCCCTTCTCAGTTCCCCCTTTCCAAGAAGTGGCATCACTGCCACCCAGCCAGAGATCTGTTAGTGTCCTTGCTTCTCCTGTATCCCTTAAGTAGACTATTTTACCATGTCCTCCTTCTATTCCTTTCAGCATCTACAGTTACAGCTATAGCCCAAGTCACCAACATCTTTCACTTGATCTACTTCTCTCATTCTTGCTACTCAGTGATCTATCATCTTTACAGCTTCCTGAGTAAAGGTGCATATTTAATAATATCATTAGCTTTCTTAACCTCACTTAACAAATCACAGCTTTTATGTGGGCTGTATAGCCAGCCCCGGCCCATCTCTCTAGCGTCATCTTGTGCTGTCCCCCCACATGTTCTGTGTCCCAGCCACTTTGGCCTTGTTTCTGTACCTGAGACACATCCGACATTGTGCTGCTTTACAGCTTTTGAACATCATTTGCTTAAAATCCTCTTACTAGAGTTATATACTTAACTGATAAGTATGATTTGGGGACTGATTTCAGTTCTCTTACAGTAGTATTTATTTTATACTTTCAGGAAAATCTCAGTGGACGTTATTACGGGATAGTAATTAAACTTAATTTGCTATTAAGAAAATAACAAGAAAAACCTGTTTTTGACTACTTCCAAAATAAAATTCTTGATTAGGACATCGAAAATATAAAATGAAGCCAGGCATAGAGGTGCATACTTGGGAGGCTGAAATAGGAGGATACAGGTTCGTAGCCAGCCTCAGCTACTTATTAGGAACAGTCCAAAACTTAGTAACACCCTGTTTCAAAATAAAAAATAAAAATAGGGCTGGGAGCCGGGCGTGGTGGCGCACGCTTGTAATCCCTGCTCTTGGGAGGTGGAGACAGGAGGATCACGCTGGTTCAGAGCCAGCCTCGCTTGCTTAAGAGACCCTATTTCCAAATAAAAAGTATAAAATAGGTCTGGGAGTGTAGCCCGGAGGTAGAAGGGCTTCCAGGAACCCCACTATCACACACACACACACATACACACACACACACACACACACAAATAGGGCTGGGAGTATAGCTCAGAGGTGGAATGCCCATGGGTTCTATACCTAGTACCACCAAAAAAGGAAATACAAAAATAAAAAACCACACTATCTAGGAAATATCTAGCATATGAAACAAATTGAGACCCTGCAAGAATAGGGAATTGAAGGTACTGCTATTATCAAATAATTTCTAGTTAAATCTTCAAATAATTTTTTATTAAAATGATGAATTTTCATTAATGGTGTTTATAAGTACTACAATAATTCTTCACATGTACATGTTACAGTTCAGGGCATAAGAATGTGTAGACGCATTGTCTCTCTTAAAATTCACAACCTCACAAGCACAGAGAAGTCAAATGACTTCTGTAACATCACTTGATCAGTTCCAATTCTCTGGACTCCACCTTTATTCAGTAAATATTATTTGAAAGCATACTATGTATCAGGCAATAATGCTAGGAATTTATGAACAAAAATGTTTCTATAGAATTTATAATCTAACCAAGGAGATACAGAATAAACAAGTAAACCAGCAAGTAAATATATGAGATAGGAGGAATTTTTTTTCAGACTCTGCACACAATATTTTTTCTGGGGCCTGGAACACACTGAACTTCAAAACCAACTTTTGGACATAAAGTAATATAAAACAGAAAGAGTCAGAGACTCATTAGCATATCCAATCATAGTAGAAAAATCAATTGGGGGCAGTATAAAAAATTTTATTGTTTTGTAGATACTTGACCAGAACTGAAAACCTGTTCCCTGAGGAGTGTGTGGAGCAGACATGTTTGCAGATTTAGCTGTAGGGGAAGCAGAAGTGAAGGCAGGACTCTGAGAAAGAATTTGGGAGGTAGGGCCATAAGGAGGGACTGACAGAAGAAAGTTTGACCTAAAGGGAAAGGCTTCTCTTCTACTACAGAGCATATAATAGGGTAGCCAGACTGGAGGAGCTGGCCTTGGTATCTTTCCAAAGAAAAGTCAGAATCCTATACTGGTACATGGACAACCATGTTCATAGCAGCACAATTCATACTAGCAAAATATGGAACCCAACCCCAGTGTCCATCAGGAGATGAATGGATAAAGATATATGATATATATGTGATATATATAATATATATGATATATAAAATTATATATATTATATATAATTATATATATATATTACAACAGAATTCTACTCAGACATAAAGAAGAACAAAATTATGCCATATGTAGGAAATGGATGGAACTAGAGAATATTATGCTGAGATCAGCCAGTCTTAGAAAGTCAAGGGTTGTGTGTTTTCTCTCATGTGTAAAAGCTGGAGAGAAATTAGGAAACATAAGTGGCATTAAATAATGAGGAGAGTGACCTGTAAAGGAGTAGAAGGGGACTGGGGGAGAGAGAACGATAGGGAAAAGGGAAGAATAAAGAAGGAAGCAGTTCAAATAATATTATGGCAGTCTGTGAAGTATCACTACCAATCTCATTTAGATGTGCAGGCAACAAGGAGTGGGGAGTGCAGGGGCTGAAGAAGGACGTACGCCAAGAGCTGTGCGCGTGCATGTTTGTATCACAGTGAGCCTCACTCTGATGTAATTGCAATGCACCAATAACATAATAAAAAAAGACTGAAGGAGTTGGGGCAATGAGCAGAGGGATGATGGCCACCTCCCTGCATACCCCACAAATTCAAGCCTGAAGGGATGTGCCATTTAATACGCTTTCCTTGGTGCTGTGTGATCAACTTGCTCATAGATAGCTTCATTATTTACAAATTGCATCAGTCCTTGGTGAAGACATCAGCTTTTTAGAATCCAATGAGTGCTATGCATATGGGGGGGATAAAAGAGATAGAGTCTCCATAGCATGTTATATTCTTACTTTTTTAAGACACTGGGAAAGACCCCTTCAACTCTTACTTTCACAGTGTATTAAATCATGAGAAATTTGTTCACTCCTCCCCATGCAGGAAATAGCCTTTCCTCTCCCAAAGTGTCATGAATCCCTGTTGCTGCTGCCCACGGGACTGTTCTTGGAGCGTGGCTGAGGTTGTGCCCATATTTAGTAGGAAAACTTTGATGTAAGGCATGAATGAGTTACTGTGTTATGAATGCATAAGGATGTGTCATGGTATTTATAAGCATCATTAGTGAACATTCATCATCTTTACTGAAACAAGTCATTTGAAAATTAAACTAGAAGTAATTTGCTAGTGATAATACTTTAAATTTTCTTTTCTTCCAGGGTTTTAAGGTGCTTCATGTACTGAATAGTATAAATATTGCTGTTTATCCCTTTTTGATGTGTGTGTGTGTGTGTGTGTGTGTGTGTGTGTGTGGCACTGGGGATTGAGCCAAGGGGCATTCTAACTCCCAGATATACCCCCAGATTTTTCTATCTTTTGTTTTTAAACAGTGTCTTGCTAAGTTGCTAGGCATCTCACTTAATTGCTAAGACTGGCCTTGAACCTTTCATCCTCCTGTTTCATCCTCCCAAGTACTAGGATTACAGGGCTTTGCCATCATCCACACCCCATTTTGATATTTTAAATTCCATAATTACATTGATTTTTATTAGGACTTTTATTTTGAAAGCAGTCTTTACTGATGTTTTCTGAACACTAAATTACATTTAACAGTTATTGCATACTAATTGCTACTGCAAGCTCCTGCATGTTATAAAATAAATAATACTTTGAGAGAACAGAAATTAATTCCAAAATCAAACTTATAGTCAACATTTGACTCTAATATGAAGAGTCAAAGATTGTATTTTAATAAGAAAGACATTATTTTTATTTGTTCATGGATTATATTTTGTTCTTATAGGATTGCTGTGGTGTTTGTGTGTGTGTGTGTGTGTGTGTGTGTGTGTGTGTGTGTGTGTATGTGTGTATGTGTACATATGATCCATTAGCAGAAAATCTCTGGGAGTATGAGAACCAAGAATATTCAAAACTAAACTTTCTCTTCAAATGGCTTCTCTTCATTTGTTCTTATTTCAGTATAAGATACTGTCATCCACCCGATCGCTTCTGCCAGCCCCCAGGCATTAGTTTGACAGCTCCCTCTTCCTTGCAGTTCACATTTAATGTCAACGCCTTTTTACTCTGTCTTCTAGGTCTCTCTTTCTCTGTTCTGTCCACTCTCTTCACCCCCATCATTACCATCCTGGTTCAAGCTACCACGATCACTACTTAGATTGCTATAGAGGCTTTTAAATTAACCATCCTTTTAAGACTATACTTGTGCCTTTCCCTGTGGTTGCAAGAATGTCATGAAAATGCTTATCTGACCCTAGTGCATTTCTACTTGAAGTCCACTTATGATGTCTCTGTGTTCAAAATCCTCCCTTTAAATGACCTTTGAAATCTTGTGTGATCCATTACGTTTCCATTCACCTGCCCAAGCCATGTTGGCTTTTGTTCATTTCTTCGAGTCTAAGTCCTTGACCACTTGAGTCTCAGCACATACTTTTCCCACTTTTTCCTTCTATTTCACTTTCAAGTCACTCCATCAAACTGCTTTCCCCACTCCTCATATAACGATGAGCACTCTTGATAGTCATTACTGTGCCATCCTTTCTCCCTTCTTAATGCAAGCTACTGTCTAATTATTTGTTCACTGTCTGTCTTGCCCATTGTGGATTTAGATCTAAGGAGGTGGGAATGAAGTTGTTCATTGTTTGATCCTGGTCCCCTGGTAGAGCCCTTGGCTCATAGTGGATGCTTTACAAATATTTGTTAGAGGAACCAAAGCAAATAAATGAAATAGAAAAATGAATGAATGAAAGATAAATTTGATTGCCACCCACACACTTCTGGCATTGAATTATTCTGACAACTTGAGGCTTGAAAAAAATTAAGTTATGAAAATTTGGGCACAAATGGGTGGTGCTTTTAGGTTAATGTGAAAGTATCAATAGTTTCATTTACACAGATGGAAATTGACTTGTCAGTGTGTGAATACATGTACAAACGCCCTTTCTGTTGACCAAAATTTTAAATATTGTTTGTTTGTTTGTTTGTTTGTTTTGCGGGTCTGGGGATGGAGCCCAGGGGCATTTGACCTCCGAGCTACACTCCCTGCCCTATTTTTTATTCTTTTTTTAAATTTTGAAACCGGGTCTCACTGAGTTGCAGAGGGCCTCATTAAGTAGCTGAGGCTGTCCGCGAACCACGATCCTCTGGTCTCAGCCTCCTGAATGCTGGTATTACAAGCATGCACCACCACACCCAGCTATCTGTTGACCAAATTTAAATATACTCATAAACCCTAAAAGCAGAAAGGATTCTTTATAGAAATGCATATGGAATATAAAGCCAATAATAGATTTTTTAATTGCACTCATACTAAAACATATCTGTGCAACTTTCTGGTCACTTGAAGACTAAGCCAACATCATAACTTCACATTCAATAGAAATTTGCAGATTTATTAAGGACAAAGCAATACCAGGACATAGTTACTAACAAAAATAATTATTCTCAAAGTCTTCATTCCAACTTTGCTTACTCTGGATTTGCACACAGTATAAAGCTATTTACTTACCTCACTTCTAGGGTCACAGCAAGTTAGAACCCTCAAATGAGAGTTGGCCAGGGAAAGGTAGTTACAGCCTTTAGGTACCAATGATGGCATGGGCCCAGTAGACTCATATCTGCCTCCTCCAGACCCCTGTGAACCTTTACTTGTATGAACACACTGACCACATTCTGCTGGTGATATGATTATGAATTTACAAATTCATTTCTGGTTCTTTTTTTGTTGGTGCTAGAAATCAAACCCTCACTCTTGCTAATAAATCAAGGACCTCACTCATGCTAAGCATGTGCTCTATCCCTGAGTCACATCCTCAGCCCAGTTTCCTAATCATCATAAGCTTCTTCAGGAACCTTGGCATTTCACAGAACTGTCAGGGTATTGCACAAAACCATGTCATTATTGATACTCATAATCAAAACAAAAGCAAAACAACTCTGAGTCATCAAGAGAAAACTAAATTAATGTTTAATACTGTTTGAGAAGCCAGGAATGAAATATTCCATTCCAAGTATTGTATTATATTTTAGGACTAGTTCCATCTCAAATAATGAAAGTAAAAAAAAAAAAAAAAAAAAAAAACCACATACACACACACAACAACAACACCATTTCTTCTAAAAAAAAGTGAATACAAATTTATTTCTTATATTTGGGAGGCTGAGAAGTCCAATATTTAGGTGCTGAAAGATTTTGTGTCAGTGGGGGCATGTTCTCTGTTTCCATATTGCTGTATCCTCACATGGTGGAAGGCAGAGGAGCTAAAAGGAAATGCTGTCTGAAGGCTTCTTTATGAGAACATGGAATCCTATCCATGACTGTGGGGCCCCCATGACCAACAACCTCCTGACGGCCCCATCACTTAATACTATTAAGTTAGCATTTACGTTTCAACATGTGTTCTGGACAGACTACAGTACTACCTCTTTATATTTTAGTAAATTATTTTAATCCCTTTTATTTCTTTGTAAATGACATTGGAATAATACTAGTCAGACTAGGATATGAGCTATAATAATCCTCACATCTTAGTGATTTAAAATAACAAAGATGTGCCGGGTGTGGTGGCGAATGCTTGTAATCCCAGCATTCGGGAGGCAGAGATCTGGGGGATCAGGGTTTGCGGACAGCCTCAATTACTTAGTGAGGCCCTCTGCAACTCAGTGAGACCTGGTTTCAAAATAGAAAAATAGGGTAGGGAGTGTAGCTCGGAGGTCAAATGCCCCTGGGTTCCATCCCTAGACCTGCACACACACACACACACAAAAAAAAAAAAAAAAAAAAAAAAAAAACAAAAAGAAACCCAAGATTTATTTCTTGTATTTCTCTCTCATGTACACTGTGATTTAGCCAGTAGTTCCTCCCCATTGTCCTTATGTGACACCATGAGATGACTGACTGTTGCCATCCAGAAGGCTGTTGGTCACCATGGCAAGGGAAACAGGGTCATTGGCACTGTCCCCTTGCCATGGGAGAGGACACATGTCTCTTCACTCACATTTCACAGGTTATCAATGTGCCTACTTCATGGAGTTTGGAAGCTATGGTGTAATGGTGAACCCCTGGCCCAAAAAAGACGTGGCCCAGCCAAGACGGAATCGGCCATTGTTATTGATTGTTATAGATTCTGAATTCCTAGACATGAGCACTGCCTCGTTCTGAAAGAACCTATAGAGAAGGCTGAGGGGCTTTCTACCCAGTGCCTCTGAAGGCTGTACATGGGCAAAATAGTAAAGGGATGGTTACCTTTCTGGCAGATGTGTGAGCCATTTTCATCAGCTATGTTTAAATTTTATATTTCCCCCTAAAATATCATATGAGAAATATAACCTAAAAATACAGTTTTAACAAACAAAAGGTAGGTTTTTAATTAACTTACTAGCAGTGTTTGTATAAAGTTGTTGCTGCTGTTTTTCCTCTCTAGAAAGTAATCTGGCACCATGGTTCTTTTTTGTTTCTTTCAATCACTATTATTATTATTATTACTATTACTATTATTAATATTGTACTGGGAATTGAACCCAGAGGCATTCTACCTCCAAGCTATACCCCCCAGACCTATTTTATTTTTATTTGGAAACAGGGTCTCATTAGGTTGCTGAGAGCTTCATTAAGTTACCAAGGCTGTCATCAAACCTGCGATCCTCCTGTCTTAGCTTCCAAAGTAATAGGATTGCAAGCATCCAGCTTTCTTTCAATTATTTTATTTTATTTTATTTTTTGGTGGTACTGGTGTTCCTGAAAACCCTTCTCCCTCCAGGCTACACTCCCAGACCTATTTTATACTTTTTTTAAAAATGTGAAAACAGGGTCTCTTAAGCCAGCATGGCTGGGTTCGAACCTGCGTGATCCTCCTGTCTCCGCCTCCCAAGCACAGGGATTACAAGCGTGCGCCACCACGCCCGGCTCTTTCAATTATTTTAACACAATGATTTGGCAACTAAATAAAGTACATTCAAATAAAGGATACTGTGTAATAATTTTAAAATGTGGGGAATCATTTAATGTCAGAAGCAATGTTCAATAAATGTTTAGTTGAATATAAAAACACAATGTATTGAGCTAACTTATTTGAAATTTACACACACACTTTCTCCTCTCTCTTTCTCTCTCTCTCTCTCTCTCACACACACACAGACACAGATACACACACACACACCTGGAGAATGGATCCCAGAATGTATACAACTGTCTATATTCTGTTGCTGACCCAGCAGCACAAATACCCTTATTGTTACTAAAAGCACAAAGAGAAAAGACAGACATAAAGAAAATACCCATATAAGCCATTTAGAAAAGGGCTCTCAGTGCTCTAACTAAATAGAATTTTAATTTTGCTCGGCTATTAAGACAAACCCCAAGAGAAGCTCATTTAAATACATCTCTTCATTTCTTTAAGGTCATATATATATTTGTTCTCACAAATCAAATTACTTTTTTTTGTTAAGTCAAGATCAGTGTAAGAGTTACAACTATGAATTTATAGCTTGAACCAGCTAACTAAATAATAAAATTCCTTGTGCAAAATTAGGCACATTAATTTTATCTCCCACCAATACAGTTGAAGTCATTTTTTAATGATTCAAAAAGGCCAACTAACTAGAATCCAACAGTATAATATAAAATACCAGAAATTTTATGTAATAAAATGCAAAATATCTGTATTGCCACCGTTACTTGCCTTTTTCAAGTATCTGATCTTTAGCTGTATGCTAGGCGGAATGTGTGTGTTTGCTTTTGTTCTAAGACATTTTATTGTTTCTCACCGTTTTGATGATATTTATAGAAGCCCCTGCAACTGTAAGAAGTAGAACTCACTTTGACCTCACCGACAGTTATAAGTTACATAGAGCATGTTACTATGCTATGAAATTTAGAGATGCTTATGATTTCTTAAATGACATTTTTATTTCTTTAAATAGCATATTTTCTCACTGAATTCTAAAATCATAATTATAATCTCTTCTTTCTTCCCCTCACCTCTTTGTTTCCGCTCAATATTTTCAACTATGCTTCCTTCCCTTAATTCTATTTCTGTTCATGTACAGTATGATGATAGAGAAATATCATGTTCTTTAAGCTAAATGCATCTGGATTTGAAACCTTGCCTTTCTACTTCCTGGCTGTGTGACACTGAGCAAATCACTGACCCTCTCAAAGCCTCCATGAAGCTGGGTGTGGTGGCGCACGCTTGTAATCCCCGCGCTTGGGAGGTGGAGACAGGAGGATCGCGCAGGTTTGAAGCCAGCCGTGCTGTCTTAAGAGACCCTGTTTCCAAATAAAAATCTAAAAAATAGGTGTCTGGGAGTGTAGCCCAGAGGTAGAAGGGTTTCCAGGAACCACAGTGCCACCAAAAAAAAAAAAAAAAAAAAGAAAAGAAAGAAAAAAAAGCCTCCATGAAAGGGGGCATTTTTTCTCTCATTTTGCTGAAGACCAAATACAACAAGATATGTCAAATTCCTAAAGATAATCAAGAATCAATAAACATGAGCTCCTTTCTTCTTATTTATTTTTCAGTCTTCCTTCTCAGTTTTCCTACTTTCCCTTAATGTCTCCAGAATAAGAATTTGAATTTCTTGGCAGTTCTCTTGGGAAAGATTTAGGACAAAACATTGTTATTTCTTCTGGAGTCTGTCATTATTAAGAAGTCATCATCTACCTAATATTTACTTCTACCTCAGTAAGGCTGTGGACTTCAGTGTAGTCAAATTTATTCTGTTTAAATCAGAACTAATCCTAACATGACCTTTTAGGCTGTAAATAGTCTTCAACTTAGGGGAAAACATCCCTTCCTACCCACAAAGGATTCCACCACCTCTGGGTTAGCAGGCAGGCTGGGTGGGGAGTCATCAAGGTGATCAATGCCCCCTCCCCCCAAAAAAAACCCTAGAGACTTTGCCACTGAATTCTGTCTTCTGCTTGGAGATTGCTGATAGAACACTCAGCTTCTTACGTCTAAATTCCTACTAGTCTGACTACCATAAAGTCAATTCTGCTATGCCCACACCTCCTTGTCTTCCTTGTTTTCTCTGCCTGGGATTCTCATATTCTTTCTCTCTCTCTCTCTCTCTCTCTCTCTCTCTCTCTCTCTCTCTCTCTCTCCCTCCCTCCCTCCCTCCCTCCCTCCCTCCCTCTCTCTCCTTTTCTTCTTCCTTTTGAAAACAGCTTAAGGCGCACCTTCTTTTTGCAACCTCTCCTGCTCATCCCCTCCCCGTTCCTGTCTCTATGCCCCATGGATACTCCCATCATGATGCCTAGAAGACTTCTTAAAACTGTTGTTCCTGTTTTCAGGTGTTCTGCCCCACAATGGCACCAAGAAGACCAGATTGGGTTGCAGAGCTCTGGCACATGGTTTTGTGCAATGAATATCCATAAATGTAAAATATGTTAGACATCACAGGATTAAAGATAAAAATTATGGGTCCCTCATGTGAAGGAGCACTGAAGGCTGAAATTATTAAAATTGTTCATTTGGATTGGAAACAACACAGACAGAGTTAAAGATGAGTTGAATTCTCCACTTTCTAACCAAGGTGAACTAGAAGTCTTAAACTAGTTATGGAAACTGATCTGAAAGAATTAGGAATGTTTCTGGATAAATCACATACTTATGTGATGTCATTACCTTCTGCAGGTTTAAGAAAAAAGAAGAGTTCACTTTATCTCTCAAAGAGTAACATAAAAGTACAATATTATAATTTCAGTATCTGGGAAACTGAAACAAGAAGATTGCAGGTGCAAAACTAGCTCCTTAACTTAGCAAGATCCTCAAAATAAAAAGTAAAAAGGGTTGGGGTATAGCTCAGAGGTGGAATATCCTTGGGTTTAATACACACACACACACACACACACACATCACGTAGTATAACATAACAGTCCAGACACTTTATAAATATAGTTTAATGTAAAAGATCCTGAAGCCTGAGCAGGCTAATCAATTACCTTATATCTCTATCCTTTTGAAGACACAGCCAGGTTGGAAGTAATGTACTGACAACAGAAGTCAGTCTTTTAGTTAGAACTTTAGAAGACTTGCTTCAGTAGCTACTTACATAGAAAGAACATATCCCTAGGCTCCTTAGCTCATTTGGATAAAGGGATGTTGTTGACTACTTTTCAGGATTATTGTAAAGATTTAATGAGCCTTTATGTGAGTAAGCCAACAAATGTTTGATTAATTTCCAAACAACTACAAATAAAACCTGGAGTTTAGCATGAGACTACAGCAAATCTAAAAAAATACTTAGAGCATTGTACTAAATTATGGCTGTGATTCTGATAGCAGTAACTATCAAAAACATAAAAATGCTAAGTATTTGTATAAATTACAACCCCATTAGCATTTAATTTTGAAGAGAAAAAGTCAGGATGGAAGACATTTTTAATGTTTGTGTTGAAGTGGCTTGAATTTATGGACCTGCACTCTCCTGGCATAAACTCATTTTAAATAAGTCCCAGGTATCTTAATGCCTGAAACAAAGTCAGATGCTGCCTTTTATTCTTTGGGTTGAGAATAAGCAGACAAAAATGTGGACTGAGGGAGGAATGGGTGGTCTCCTCATCGCCCCACCCAGCTCTGCCATGAAGTCCTGCCCAAAAGATCCTCTCCCACTGGGGTGACTCAGAAGTCTCTACAGAAACGGCTGTGCAGGGTAGAAGGAGGACTGGGAAAGAGATTTAATTTGAAAGCATGGAAAATAAATAAAATTTAGTCTTTTCCCATCATCCCTATGTGGACATGAATATAAATCGAGCCAAGTGAAAGAGTTCTTTCCGGAGCCTAGCTCAGATTCCCCTTTGTAATGAAACTGAACTTTTCTTTCTAGCCTCTATGGCTGTGTGCATTAGAAGAAGAATTATGAAGTTGCAAGACTGCCTCAAAAAGAAGCCTGTTTTTGTCTGGGAAACAGAGTTGTAAGGTGAGAGCAACAGAAAATCTTCCATAGACATAAAAACAATGAGGACTGAGCTTTGGGGGACAGTAAGGCCTTGCTTTTTTTGGAGGCCAGGAAAAAGGCCTCAGTAAATCAGGATGACCCAGGTGGAGAGGCAGTCAGTCACCTCCCCGCAACAAAGTTTTAATACTTCTTATTTGTTTTATTTTATTTTATTATTATTATTATTATTATTATTATTATTATTATTATTATGTGTGTGTGGGGGGGTACTGGGGATGGAACCCAGGGGCCTTCTACCTCCAGGCTACACTCCCAGACCTATTTTATATTTTATTTGGAAACATGATCTCTTAAGCCAGCTGAGGCTGGCTTCGAACCTGCGTGATCGTCCTGTCTCAGCCTCCCAAGCGCGGGGATTACAACTGTGAGCCACCACACCTAGCCTCTTTTCATTTGTTTTATACTGTACAGCACTAGCCTTAGAATTGAGATTATAAACTTCTTAAAGGCAGAAACCAATTCTTGGTTTATCCTTTATGTTACCTTATCCCTAGTAAATGCAGGTATTACCTGAGTGCACAGCTTTGTTTGTTTGTTTGTTTGTTTGTTTGTTTGTTTGTTTTGGTGGTACTGGGGTTCCTGGAAGCCCTTCTACCTCCGGGATACACTCCCATATGCTACACTCCCAGACCTATTTTTTAATATATATTTTATTTAGAAACAGGGTCTCTTAAGCCAGCGAGGCTGGCTCCAAACCAGCGCTATCCTCCTGTCTCTGCCTCCCAAGCACGGGGATTACAAGTATGCGCCACCATGCCCGGCCCAGCTTTGTTTTTTTGTACTTCAAGATTATGATGGATCTTACATAAGTCTTTATTTCCTGAATTTATTTGGGCTGGTTAGAGATTTTAGAAATTTTTTCTTTATAACTAGTCTTGATATTTTGCCTCAAAGCCTCATTCCACTTGTTCTTAAATTAGCAAGCACACCTAACTACTCAAAACATGCTGGTTTGATCCACCTTTTCCTCTTATTATCTAGATTTTAATATATTTTAAGCTCTATATTTATGTACAGTTCCAATGTGGAAGCAAAATAAAAACAGTGCAAGTTCCTCGCAAACGGGTCAATAGTCCAGTTACATATTGTAAGGTATATGTTCTGTTACAGAGCACCAACAACCCCACTCTTTAATGTTGCCTTCCACACCATCTCAGTGCAAATCTAAATATGTTGTATATATTTCACCTTATATGGTTTGGATTTAAAATATCCTACAACGGTGACATGCTAAGCAATGTAGCCAGAGGCAGGGCATGATTTCAGAGACTGAATCTGCCCCTCGCCCTCTCCTTGCTCTATTTCTGGCTGTCATGTGCTGAGAGTGGCTTTACTCTGCTAAGTGCCCTGCTGCTGCTGCTGCTGCTGCTGCCATTTCTGGCTTGGACCTCGCCAACTATGGACTGAACCTCTAAAACTGCAAGCTAGTTTCTTCCTAAGTTGTGCTTGTCAGGTAGGTATTTTAGTCAAAAAACCTAACTTAAACATCACATAAATAGGATCTTACTCTATATCTGTCTCAATAGCTCAAAAATATAATGTGAACATTGTTTCTTATTTGCGTGTATTCATTCTGTTAAATACCTATATATTTCTTTGTACAGATGCAGCATGGTTGATTTAGTCAATCTGACATTGCTGAGCCTCTAAGTTATTTCTAAGTCTTGTCATTACTGTAATGCTGCAGAGAATGCAGAGAATATCCTCACACTTGCTTCTATGTATGTGACGGCAAGTCTTTTTTCTTTCTTCTTTCTTTCTCTCTCTCTCTCTCTTTCTTTCTTTCTTTCTTTTTCTCTCTTTCTCTTTTGTGGTAGTGGGGCATTCTACCTCTGAGCTAAACCCTCAGCCCAACTTTTTATTCTTTATTTTGAAACAATGTCTCACTAGGTTGTGGAGGACCTCCCTAAGTAGCTGAGGCTGGCTGAGATCCTGTGATCCTCCTGTCTCAGCCTCCCACCTCCTAGGATTACAAGTGTGTGCCACCACATCCAGCTTCCTAAAAGAAGTATTTGTAGAAGTGAAATTGTCAGAGGGATCAAAGGGGATAAATGTTTCAGTTTATAAAAGTCATTCTCAAATTAACCTCGAAAACGACCAATTCTTTCTCTGACAGCTCATTAGCGCTCATCTCCATAGAGCTCACCAACAATGGGCATGATTAATCTCTTTTATTTATTTTTTATTTTCAATGAGCAAGTAAAGTTGGAGTTTTAATTTTGAAGTTATTTTGTGTGCATTGCTTTGCTCATTGTTCTTTTTATTTGTTAAGTAGACATTGGTGTCTTTCTCCTCCATATTGGCTATTAATATCTTTTGTCCACTGTCATCTTAGATTGCTGCTTCTTGCAGGAAGTTACTAGTAAAATGAACCGTTATAAAATATGATAGATTTCAAGCTAAAATATCTCAGCCATGATCCAAGAAATAATGTATACTTGTAGAAAGTAGTAATGTGTGTGCGCGATGTCTTTGAAAATATGTTTTTTATCTGTTACTGTTAGCTAGGTTTCTCTTAAAATCATTTTTATTGCTACAAATTCCTTTCAATCGTTTTTATATCCCTGACATCTTATGTAATGTATAATTCTTCTCATTTTTTTCCTTTCAGTTAATACACTTGGCAGATGATTCAGTAATCCCAGTAATCCCGAAGGAAAATTCTTATCCCTGGATAAATGTTGTTGTTGTTTTTTTTTTTTTAAAAGAGGAGATGGACTCTATTTCAAAAACAAATAAATAAGAGGGGCTGAGGGTATAGCTCAAAGGTAGAATGCCCCTGGGTTCAATCTTTACCCTCCCCTTAAAAAAAGAAGAGATGGAGAAAAATAAGAACAATTAAGAAAACATATGGAAATTGCTATTCATGTTTCCAGATGTTAGGCATTATCATTAGTAAGCAATAATCCATAAGTCCCCTCCAGTATAACTTCCTCCTCTTTTTACACTTTATTCTTCACCTTTTCCTCTTCCTTCTTTCCTTCCTTTTCTCTTCCTTCATCCTCTCATTTCCTTTCTCTTCCTCACCAGTCACTCTGAGCCATTTAGTTTATTCCTTGGAATTCTAGGTTGAAACTCCTAATTACAGGCCTGGGCTGATACCTCTTCAGTCATCAGGCCATAGATGCTCCCATGACCTCAAGAGGAGGCGAGGGCTTCCACCGTCCTCCTGGTTCTTTGACTTTACACTGGAGGTACCATGTGATATGATTAGAAAATAGCCATTATAGATTTAAAATAGGGAAAGGGGATGCAAAAATGCCTGTGATGTAATTGTACTTCTAGGATACCTAAGAGAATGAATGAACTGAAAATATGTTCAACATCATCAGCAATCAGGGAGATTCAAATGGAAATGACACTGAGATTCCATCTAACCCCAGTTAGAGTCATAAAGAAATGAAACAATAAAGGCTGGTGAGGATGTGGGGAAATAGGAATTTTTCTACACAGATTGTGGGACTGTGGAGATCAGTGTGGAGATTTCCTCAGAAACCTGAGAATGGATTTACCATATGTATGATCCAACACTACTCCTGAGTATTTTTCCAAAGGAACTGAAATCACAATATTATAATGATACATTCATATCCATATTTATAACAGCACAATCCACAATAGCCAAATTATGGAACCAACCCAAGTGTTCATTCAACAGATAATGTATTACAAAATTATAGGATATACACACTATGGGACTCTACACAGCAAGAACAAAACAATGTCATTTGCAGGAAAGTGGATGGACCTGGAGAACATGTTAAGTGAGATCAGCCAGTCACAGAAAGTGAAAGATCATATGTTTTGTCTTATATGCAGGAGCTAGGGCATAATCCAGAGGGACTTCACGTAATGGAGGAAAAGCTCCAGTGGAGCAAGGGAGGTAGTCTTGGGGAGGGCGGTAAAGGGAGAATTAATAAAAGAAGCATCCCACTGACATTTATGTATATATGTGAGAATACCAATGTCAATCTCAATATCTTGTAAGGGGAAGGGGGGAGTGAGGAAAGACCCAGGGGAAGACACACCAAGCGCTGTGTGCATGTATGTCACTATCATGAACTGCACTGTGATGTGAGACTATAATGTACCGATAAAAGTACTAAAAATTACATAAAATAAAGCCTATTAGATGCTGCAGCGGCATAATATCAATTCTCCCAATATTTATCAATGGATTTAGCATGATCCCCATAGAAATTAGTAATCAGATTTTTCAAAGAATCAAATTCTAAAGTTCATGTGCAACAGAAATAGTAAAATAATAGATAAGAAATTTTAACAAAGGAATGAGAACAGAATGGTCTTATCTGATATTCAATAAGCATTGTGATACTAAAGGTTTTTATATCAGTTTTTTCCTGGCAAAGACATATTAATGATGCAGAATGATAAGTCTTGATATTGAGCCAGATGCATATGAAGTTTGAGATATAGTACAGATATGTAAAGTTAGTATGTAATGAAGATACCATTTCAAACTAAGGCAGGGGAGAAATTACCTACTAACGAAAGTTAGATTTCCTATCTTTAATCTTATACAAAAATACATTTTAGGTGTGTCAAACATTTTAAATGTAAGCCATTAAACCAAAAAATTGCTGAAACAGGAGAATTTTTTATATACAATTTTAGATAGCAGAAAGTCTTTCTAATGATTACATTACACACTAGTGAACTTAATGATATGGCTATCCACACACAGTTGAAATTTTCTGTATGCTAAAAGATACAATGAAAAAGCAAGCAGGTGGTATATGCCAATAATTCCAGTACTTTAGAGGCTGGGGCAGGAGGATCCAGGTTTGGAATGAACTTCAGTTTAGTGAGGCTCTCAGCATCCTACTGAGACCCTGTTTCCAAATAAGAAATAAAACCAGGCTGAGGTGAAGCTCAGAGGTAGAATGCCTCTGGGATAAATTCCCAGTACCACCATCAAAAAAAAAAAAAAAAAAAAAAGTAAAAAAGTAAAACATCAACATGGCCAGGCGTGGTGGCGCACACTTGTAATCCCCCCCCACTTGGGAGGTGGAGACAGACAGGAGGATCGCGCTGGTTCGGAGCCAGCCTCACTGGCTTAAGAGACCCTGTTTCCACATAAAGTTAAAAAATAGGTCTGGGAGTGTAACCCATGGGAGTGTAGCCCGGAGGTAGAAGGACTTCCAGGAACCTCAGTACCACAAAAAAAAAAAAAAAAAAAAAAAAAATCAACATGTTGGCCAGGAATATCACTACCCCAAATATCACATTTCCTCAATATATAAAGAATTTTTAAAAATCATTTCTGAGAAAGACCAAGTATGCTCTTCCTTTCTCTGGAGATAGCTACAGGAAATCTAACACCATGCTTACCTCTGAGAAGCATCTTTGGGAGACTTCGTCACTTTGTGCTGTTGGGCTTTTTATTCATAAGTATAAGGAATGCTTTAGCTTTTTGAGTCTGCTGTTAAAAATGTTATAGATTGGGTGGTTTATGAACAATAGAAATGTATTTCTTACCATTTTGGAAGGTTGGAAATCCAAAATCAAGGCATCAGTAAGTTCAAGATCTAGTAAGAGCCTAATAATTAGATCTCACAAACTGTGTGGACCGAGGGAGCTCTCTATACAAGGGGCTACGCTTTGGATGTGTTCCCCAAAAGTTCTTGTGTTGGAGCTCAGTCTTTAAATGTAAATGTTGATGGTATTCTGAAGGATTTGGGGAGGTAATTTGATGAGAAGCCAGGAGGATAAGCCCTCTAGGATGGGACTAGTAGCTTCCTAAAAAGAAGAGGGACCTGAGTTGGCATGCTACTGCTCTCTCCCCATGTGATGCTTTCCTTTATGTTATGATAAGCAAGAAGGTTCTTGCTAGATACAGTACCTTGATCTTGGACTTCTCATCTTCTTGAAATACGAGAATTTCTTTTCTTTATGAAGTACCCAGTTTCCGGTATTGTAGCAACACAAAATGGACTAAGACATAAGGGCACTAATTCTGGTCCTGAGGGCTCCACCCTCACGAGCTAATCACCTCCCAACAATCTCGCCTCCTAAGATCATCCCCCTGGGGGGTAATATTTCAATATACAAATTTGGTGGAGGCGTGAATATTCAGTCTATAGCAAGTAGTTGCCACATAGGTAAGAGAGAGATGAGAAAATAGAATAACAAATGCTTTTTTAACATTGGAAATCTTAAAAGTGTGTTTTCCTGTTTACTTTGCTGCTGCTGACCTTTACAAATGGGAAAAGAGAAGAAAGAAGATAAAAATAGGAATCATCGCTTGTATCCCTCTTGGCCTCTCTTATTTTTTCAATGTGTTTGCCATTGGGATTTTGCCACATTGCTTAAGTGTTAGAGAATTTTAGTATTTCCAGTGCTCTTTGTGAGTGGTGGTAGTTTAGTCTTGCCACCCCTCTGAACCTCTTTGCACTGTGATTTAAGGGCAATCCTCCTTGGGTTTTACTTGGGAGGAGAGGCATAAAAAGGTGAAAAATTCGCCAGCAGAAATTATGTCACTTGAATCAATTCCTAATGGTTTTAAAAAACATTTTACTATTAATTTAACTAGCACCAGTTGGAAAATTTTATGTGAAATTTAATGTACAGTACTTTATTATGGCTGGCTTAGAAGATGGCACACACAACTCAGTGCTAATTTAGGTAGTGAATTCAATCTGGCAAGAAATGGTTTCTTATCTGTAATAGAGAAGAATGTCAGACCTTCAGTAGCCATAACAGTACTCACACAGCTGTCATTACTTGCAAAACTGGTTGACCTCTACCAGCTATTTGATGGTAAGTGGAAAAACTGGAGTTCAATTTACTCTTACCCTCCAATTTTTCCTCTGGTGCTGTAGGAATGTCAACAGTGTGCTTGTGATTTTCCAGTCATTTGTGTGTGTGTGTGTGTGTGTGTGTGTGTGTGTGTGTGTGTTACTAGGGGTGGAACCCAGGGGCTTTTCTACCTCCGGGTTATACTCCCAGACCTATTTTATACTTTGTTTGGAAACAGGGTCTCACTAAGTTGCTGAGAGCCCCACTCAGTACCTGAGCCTGGCTTTGAACCTGTGCAATCCTCCTGTCTCAGCCTCCCAAGCGCAGGGATTACAAGAGTGCGCCACCATGCCCGGCTTCCAGGCATTTTAAATCACTGGAAAGAATATTAGTACTTATTTGAGCCTCACTTTCCAATGCTGGGCACCTTACTTCTATGAGAAATTACCATATGTTCTCCTGTAGTGAAGAAGTCTTTATATAAAGTCCACTATGTGATTTTTAAATGCTCATCCCTTTATTCCAGACCATCTCAGCTAATTCCCTGTATTTGACTAAATCAGCGACTTCTTTAGCAGTAAAGAGGGGTCACACCAGGTTCTAGTGGCCTTTTTGTGGGAGATGCAGTAAAAGGGGAATGTGACAGCTATTGTTAAGAGTTTGTCCAGATTTGAAGAGTTGGAACACAAGGCAGGAAGCATATTTTTACTTTGGGGGAAATAGGCTTCTAATTTCTTCTGTTCCTGCAGAAAATGCGTCCCACAGGGTCCCGGCAGGGTGTTTTCTGTGCTCATTATGGATCTGTTATTTGGCCTCCTGGAGGCTTCTGTGTTCAGGGCTTCGTGGCTTTCAGTCCTCGGAGAGCAGTTGTTCTATGCCTTTGTTACATAGCTCATAATTGGTTTGGGCCCATATTTTATATGTTGTGAGGCTGGCAAGTTTTGAAGACATTACTAACAAAGTACATGTAGAGATTTCCAAGCATTTTCTCTGTGCCCGTCATCATATGCATGCTCAGGCTGTACCTGATCATACAGTTCTATTTTATATTTAATGACTTGATGGTTAGCCTGCTAATTATCTAAACATTCTGAATTTCCATTTAGTTCCAGAATTCATTCAAATGTAGGAAATAATGAATATTAAGAAACCATTCTTCCCAAAGAAGACCAACAAACATCTTCAGAGCATGCATAAACTTCTTGCCACAGAATTAATACTTTTCATATTTCACGTCGTATCATCATTATGGCATCTTCTCTAGACCCCCTCTACCTAGGCCTCGTATTCCTTTGTTTTCAGTCTGTGCTGAGTATCTCAAGGGCAACAGAATGGTGCTTGCAAAGTTGATCCGATTACTCAGATATTTGATCTCTTGTATTGTTGAGATTAGTAGAAACATCAGATTTTTTTCTTGTTTTTGTTATTACTGTTATGGTTTTGCAAGACAAGCCTCCAAATCTGAAGAAATAGAATGAATTAATAAGAAAAGCATGCTCAATTCTGTGTATAGTATATCTCCCAACTTCTTTCCTAGATAAACTCAACCCTTCTTTGCAACTACCAGACTATTTGTTCTTCTGCCAGTAAATAAGAGACATTCTCCTTGAGTTTTCTCAAGTCCCTGCACCAATTTACAATTTGCAATCATAACTTACCTCTCCAAGGGCAGCAAGCCATTATTATTTAACCTAACATGTTTGTGTGTATATGTGTGTGTGTGTGTGTGTGTGTGTAAATGTGTGTGTGTATTGGTGCTAGAGACTGTACCCAGCGCTTCACATATGCTAGGCAAGTACTCTACCACTTTGCTACACTCCCAGCTAAAATATACTTTCAATTTGCCTAGGTGAGAAATGAAAGAGTTAACACTAGCAAGGAAGAGTTAATAATGCTATTGTTTTTTGAGATCTTATAATCAGCTTATGATAAACACAGTGTAACTTCAATTTATCCTTTAAAAGACCTTATAACCAGACAGAGCTTACATCACTAATGTAAGCTTGGCCAGACACTGCAATGTGCTTTGCCTTTATCATTTCCTTTGCTTCACAGCAACCCGACAGGTACTATTGCTATCACTACTTCACAGTTGAGAAAACAGCCTCCAAGAGTTTGGTTTGTTGTTCAAGTGTGGCTATTAGTGGTGTAATTAGTGTGTAGGGATTCAAGCTCCCCAAGTCTTCTGCCTTAAGTGCACTAGATACTGTGTATTAAATAAGACTTTTGCCATTTAACTGATGAAGAAACTGAGACAAGAAACTTCTAAAACAACTTGTCCAGGGTTGCATGGTTATCAAGTGATGAAGCAAGGGATACCGTCTTTCTTATTGTCTCTCTTATGTTAGTGTCCATGTGTAAAACCATTATGCTACACATTAAAACATGATTTCTATTCTCTCCATGTTTTTTAAACTTTATATGATTGAACTATTAGTCACCCATAGGAATGTTCTCATTCAACTGGTAAGGATATCGATTAGAAACCCTGTTCTAAAAGTTTAAAATGTCTCTACTGGGAAGAAAGTCCTAAAACTGTTGTGGCTTGAACAGAAAATATTTCCATCTGTTTCATTTGTAGATACCACATGGAGTTTTATATAATGTTTTTGTTTGCTTCTGAAGGCATAAATTAATTTTATTTCCTTCAGGCAGATAGTCTTGCATTCTGGCAAATTTTCAAAGCTCTGAGTAAGGATAAAAATTCAAATATACAAATAAGACAGTGTCAATTATATTTAAAATAATAGGCACACTTAAGTGAGAAGATGAAAACCACAGGGCAAGGACCTTGGGAAACAGCCAGGAACAAGGATGAATTAGAATCTGTCTGCAGAGCAAACTCCTTCCTATGTGCCCAGCCTTCGTTATTCACTACCTCCTCTGATTCCTCTAGGGAACATGGAAGAGTTTTTGGAAGTGTCCCCACAATGCCATCATGACAGTCCTTTTCATTTCATTCTTTTTTATTATTATGTCTTTCTGTATATGTATTAGGGATTGAACTCAGGGGGTTTTATATTTCTGAGCTACACCCCCAGCCCTTTTCTATTTTCTATTTTGAAACAAGGTCTCCCTATGTTGCTCAGGCCAGCCTCAAACCCGAGAGCCTCCTGTCTCAGCTTTCCAGCTACTGGGGTTACAGGCATGCACCAGCACGTTGGCTCCCTTTCATTTTATTTATTTATTTATTTATTTATTTATTTATTTATTTATTGGTGGTACTGGGGTTCCTGGAAGCCCTTCTACCTCCGGGCTACACTTCCAGACCTATTTTTTTTTATTTGGAAACATGGTCTCTTAAGCCAGCAAGGCTGGCTCTGAACCAGCAGGATCCTCCTGTCTCAGCCTCCCAAGCGTGGGGAATACAAGCGTGCGCCACCACGCCCGGCTGGCTCCCTTTCATTTTAAACATTTACTTTGACTCCTTTCCAACTAGACTCCACAGTCCTTAAAATCAGGGACTGGCTTTAATTAACTGTGTCTCTAATGTTTCACACATTTTAAACATATTCAAGCATTCCTCAAGTCAGATTCCTGTCAACAGATACCTACAGAGCATTGATTACATTCCAGGCTCTCTGCTGTGCACTGGGTAGCATAAGAAGAGAGGAACAAATAGTCAAAACAAAAGAAAACAACAACAAAAAAAAATAAAAACAATAGAAAGAAGAACAAACAGCCAAGAATGAACACTGGACCCGCAGTCAAAAAACCTTAAATCCCACTTCTACTCTTTCTGCTAATTTGGTGTTTGATCTTAGACCACATTCCTGATCTTTAATTGGCTAAAAAGAATATCTGGATTGAAAGTCTTCTGAAGTATCTCAACTCTGTAGGTCTTTTTATTTCTATCTTTACCTCAGTCATAAGTGTGTGAATGCATCTAAAATCACATGTTCTGTGCCTAGGCTCTCATTGTGGTCAGAATAGTAGGATGTGTGGCCAGAAGAGGACATTGTGTGTAGGAATAAACTTCCAAGAGTGTGATAATAGCAAAAATCGGCATGACTTAGTGCCATGCAAAACACGTTCCAGATTGGATTTAGGCCTAAAAACAAAAAAAAGTGAAAGACAACAACAGGCTTTTAAAATTATTAGCAAAGCAAGAATAGGCGAGGATAAGATTAGAACAGATTGTGTATGGTATAGTGTTACACATGATACAAAGAGCAAAGTCAAGGAAAAAGCTTGCGGCCTTAAAGGAGTAGAATGGATGCAGTTCAGAGGAAGTGAGCCCAGGAGACAGTCCTGGAGTGCTGGAAGACAGCCAAAGTCCACACCTCCCTGTAGCAACAGACGTGGCAATGGAGTTCCTATAACTGAGTTCTGAGGTCTACAATGAATCTGTCTCTTGAAAGATGGCAAAGGCCTGGAGTCAGACCACTAGAATCCTGGTTTTGCATAATGAGCAAGAAGGTATGTTTTGCAGATTTTAGGCTGGTAAAGTTGATGCTCATTGCTAGTAAAATTGTGGCTGGTTCATGAACTGAGAAAGGAAAAAGGGATGAAGAACAAATGTTAACCCATGTGATCTTTTTAATTTTGGTTTTCAACAGAAGAATATATACATATAGTATTTCTCTTTTAACTGGGCTTTTAATAACATCATATTTTGGGGAAATATGGAATTGTGCAACATGACTGAACCTCTGGTTAGGTTTAATTATAATTTATATTGATTAAACTTATATGAATTGAATGGCTGGTCTCAACAAAAGGATGGGTGCTGATTATTATATTCTTCAGGCCAGGGAACTTATTTTGAGCCCTCTGAATTTCACAATGCCAGGGACCCATTCTTGTGAATTATATCAATGAATTTAGAAACCAGTTCACAGTCAACATAAAAGGCGAGATCTTTAGTGGAATGCCACAGGACTTTGCTTTGTGTTTTCATCAATTTCCAAGAGTTTTAAGTGAAGCATTGGAGGTCAGACTTATAATATTTGCAGATGAGCACAAATGGATATACAGAGAATTGTGAAAGGTAGAATCAGGTTCTAAAGAGGCTAGCAGATAAGTGAAGCTGTTTTCAAGATAACCAAATAAAAATTAGTGTCCTGGAATCCCTCCAGTTAGGTTCTTTGAGGAAAAGAGTCCCAGCCCTGGGACAGTAGAGAGCGAATAAGAGGTCTATGGAGGGCGCTAGTGTTCTCTTAGACTGCATTTTCAAGACAGGTAGAAGAGGCTGGATTCTGAACCAAAGTTATACCTGCAACCTTAAGTACCCCTCCATGGCTTTTCTCATGTGTAATTATAATTGAAAAATGGAAATTGGTCTGGTCCATTGTCAATAGCATTAAAGGCAGAGCAGCATTCCTTAATATCTAGTATTATGATGGATACAGGAATAAGAATAAGAAATGAAGGCAAGGAAAGAAAACCTCAAATGAAAGCCAATTTGGAGGCCCATTTATATCTTAGACTCCATACAGGTTCAGAGGTGACCCCACCTGTGCATGCCTAGGCAAGTTACCTAAACTCTCTGAGCCTTGGTTTTCTTATCTCCAAAATAGAGACTGTGGTTATTACACCCACCTGCAGGTTTATTGTGAGAATAAGTGTTTTTATTTCTAAAGCATTTAGAAGATGTCTGACAATAAGAAATATGGGTTAGCTGTTATTGCCATTATTATTAAAACTCAGAAGACTCCTATGATTTGTTACAACAAGGCTAGTTACCCAGGTTTGTTCACCCCCCCCCCACAAAACAACATGCACAAAAACAGCAAAAACAACAACAAAAAAGCAGGGATAGAAGTGTAGGATGGAAGTCACGTGGCTTTGCAGCATAAATTAAAAGAGTAGATACAGGCTTGGCTCATTTTGCACATGATGAACACATTGGAGCAGTTGGCATTATGGTTTAAACGTGCAGAGCCTGTGGATTCAATAACTCAGGGCTTTATGGTATCTCCAGACTTCTTACTATGAAACTGCCTCTGGCATCCTCCTGGGGCTTCCCAGTATCAGCCCTTAATACTACTTTCATCTACTTGTTGACACTACTCTACCTAAAAAAGATGACAGAGCATTTGGGTCTTACTCCACTCCATTGTAGTTAAGTATAAAAGTCAGACACTTAGGAATTGGCATTTGCCATCTTCTGAGACCCAGCCTTGCCCTCACCTCTGTCCTACTTGCCTGGTGGCCTTCCCAGCCCAGAGCTGTGTGCACCAAGGCAGCCACATCCCTACTCTCCCACCTGCTTTCTTTCCCTTGACCTTATCGGAAATGTTGTTAACTTGATATTTTAGTGTGATAAATGTGGAAATGCTATCTCCTACATGAAGTCTGTTGCAAAGGTCCTTCCTCATTTAAACTTTCATTCTGGGAATTACTTCATTCTCCTTCATGTAGATTAAATTACCTTTTCCATTAGGTTGTGAATTCTTAGGGGCAGTGACTGAATTTACTCACCTTTCCATCTATGTTGAGCTCCTGATGTAACAGAGACTCAAGCAGAGTAGAAGTGACTCAGATCAAACCGAAGAAGGACGTGAGCACCAGGCCTCAGTATACTAACTCCTGGGAGTCTTAGCACCAAAGGCTGAACTAGAGCAGGGTAGCGTGGCTGAAGAAACCATGTGGTCCACCATCTTTTTAAAATTTCTGAACTACTTCAGAAGGTGTTTTCTCCATGTACTTTACTTTCTTCCGAGTATTTTTTCATACTCGGAAGCCTGGCTGCTTACTGTCTACTCCAGTCTGCCTTCTGTATTTGTTCACTCAGAAGCCCAGTATTTCTTCTTTCAGTCTTCCAGAATGCCTATATCCTCTAGACTTTCTTCTCCTCCAGATCCCTTTCCTTTCTCTTGCTACAAAAATGGCAGTGCTAGAAGGAAATGTTTTAGCAAGTGGCAGAGGACTAGAGCTTTCATGGGATGCAGATCATTGTGTTTGCTGTTAAATCAAATGAAAGGCTTTTGACCTTGTTTCTATTTCCTTCTGAAACTCGGAAGGATTTCAGACCAAATTCTTAGCCCGCCATGTGGAATTAACTGGATGACATGGTTGCTATCTCTAAGCATTTTCTTCAAATATTTAGAGATGTTTTTGGTTAAAGAATACAAAGATTGATACTAAGCTTTATTTTAGCAGAGATTTGGGAGAAGTTGTAAGCCATAATAGATATACTTTCATAAATTTCATAGACTACAGCTATGGGTTGCAATTTAGTTTGTTTTTCCAACATTAAACTATTTTTAATCATAGTTATAATTCTACTAAAGGCCAGTTTACTCAACAGCTTGCTAAAAGTGTACATATTACCCACAACATTGATGTTTAAAAACAACTCAGAAATAATAAATAGGACCTCAAAAGGAGGTTGATTCTGGAAGATGAGATTTGATGGGCTCTCAGAAATTTGCCAAAAACCTTGTGAACATCCTTTGTTTTCCTACCAGACAAATTTGGCAGCTTGAGAAGTATTTATTATAAAATACAACAGATATTTTACCAGCTCACGAATGTTGTTTTTTGTTGGGGTCTTCATTTTGTTTGTTCATGTAGATGATGGTTATCTAGTAAATCCCAGGAGAAAAATCACTCCTTTATTCAGCATTTCAGCAAATATTTCTTGAACACTGGCTACATGCAAGGCACTATAGTGAATGTTTCTGATAATAAAAATATGAATTAAATTTGATGCTCAGCCTTAAGAAGTGGAAGGATTAGGACAACATAATATGGTAACTGTCATAGAACACATCCTCAAATGCTCTGAGGAAAAGAGCTCCCTTGGGATCCAGGGCAGGAGTCGGTCAGAGAAGGCTTCATAAAGAAGTGAAATATGAACTTTGATGATGAGCCAGATTCAATATGTGAAGACAGGCTGGATAGGGGAGCTGAAATATGCTTAACAAAGTCTCAGAAACAGTATGATATGGAGTATGAGTGAGAAACAGGGATATTGGTTGGATTCCATTTGTAAAATAGTTAGAGATTAACTTACCGGTCTGAAATCCCAGATTAAACTTTGGTAGGTAGTAGAGAACATCTTCTCTATTATTCCACTCTGAACAATGTTATAAGTATGTCAATAGATACAGTTAAGCTTTCATCTACACGTAAAGTTTGGTCATGAAGAAAGAGAAACTGGAGGTTGGAAGACCAGTTGGGAGGTTATGATAATGATCCAGTAGGTTAGGAGGGATAGCTGGTGTGTGGCGGAAGGTGAGCTGACTTGGGACTTTGCAGTGGTGTGTGGATGTGGACAGGTTCCCCTGTGGGCAGTTGAAAATGTGAAACTGGAACTCAGAATATGACCTGAAATGTAGACTTGGGACTCATCATTATAAAGGAGATGGTGGCATATGTAGGAATGGATATGAACACCAGGAGACAGCAGAGAAGAGCAGGTGACCAAGGACAGGACTCTGGGGAAAGTGTTCTACTTTTAGCTGAGAAAAGAAGAGCCAGGATAGAAATAGTCCAGCAAGGTCAGGGTAGAGCCAGCAGGAGGACTCAATGTCATAAAAGACTGGAAAAGAAAGAAAGAGTTTGAGGAAAGGAGAGAGCAGTAACATGCATGGACATAGGAAGGTAGGCAGATGGAAACCGAGGGAAGTTAGACGTGGTTGTTGTGAGCTCAATGATGATGTTCCCAGGAGTGCTCGTAGAGCAGCTGGCAGGCACTAAGTCAGAGCATACTCAAATCATTGTCTGTCTCTTTTCTTTGCAGGATAAAAGGCTGAGCTATGATCGCCACGGGTGGAGTGATAACTGGCCTGGCTGCCTTGAAAAGGCAAGACTCTGCCAGATCTCAGCATCATATCAACCTTAGCCCATCACCCGCTGCCCAGGAGAAGAAGCCAGTCAGGCGGCGGCCCCGGGCTGATGTTGTGGTGGTTCGTGGCAAAATCCGGCTTTACTCCCCATCGGGGTTTTTCCTCATTTTAGGAGTGCTGATCTCTATTATAGGAATTGCAATGGCCGTCCTTGGATATTGGCCCCAGAAAGAACACTTCATCGACGCTGAAACAACGCTGTCAACAAATGAAACCCAGGTCATTCGGAACCAAGGTGGCGTGGTGGTTCGCTTCTTCGAGCAGCACCTACATTCAGATAAGATGAAGATGCTCGGACCTTTCACCATGGGGATTGGTATCTTCATCTTCATTTGCGCCAATGCCATCCTTCATGAGAACCGGGACAAAGAAACCAAAATCATTCACATGAGAGACATCTACTCCACGGTCATCGACATCCACACACTGAGAGTCAAGGAGCAGAAGCATATGAATGGCATCTACTCGGGCCTGCTGGGAGAACCTGAGGTGAAGCAGAACAGGAGCTCCTGCCCCTCCAGGTTGGCAGCAAACACAGTGGCCTCGTTCTCAGGTTTGCGGGGCAGTTTTCGAATGGACAGCTCCGTGGAGGAGGATGAACTGATGCTAAATGAAAATAAGAGTCTGGGGCATCTCATGCCCCCTCTGCTCTCTGACAGCTCTGTCTCTGTCTTCGGCCTCTATCCACCTCCTTCCAAGATGCCCGATGAAAAGACCAGTGGCTCTCAGAAGTGTGAAACCAAGTCCATTGTACAATCATCCATCAGCGCTTTTACGTTGCCAGTGATTAAACTGAATAACTGTGTCATCGATGAGCCGAGTATAGATAACATCACTGAGGATGCTGATCACCTCAAAAGTAGGTCAAGGAATTTGTCAATGGATTCTCTTATGGTCCCTTTGCCCAACACAGGTGAATTCTTCCAGCCGGCCAGCACCGCACTCCCAAGGAATAATTCCATTGGGGAATCACTGTCAAGTCAGTACAAGTCCTCTGTGGCCCTTGGACCTGGGGCCGGGCAGCTCTTGTCTCCTGGGGCTGCAAGAAGACAGTTTGGCTCCAATACATCTTTACATTTGCTCTCTTCACACTCCAAATCATTAGACTTAGACCGAGGTCCCTCCACTCTAACTGTCCAGGCAGAACAAAGGAAACATCCCAGTTGGCCTCGGTTGGATCGAAGCAACAGCAAAGGTTATGTGAAACTGGAGAACAAAGAGGACCCAATGGACAGGTTGCTTGTCCCCCAGGCTGGGATCAAGAAAGACTTCACCAACAAGGAGAAGCTTCTTATGATTTCAAGATCTCACAATAACTTGAGTTTTGAACATGATGAGTTTTTGAGTAATAACCTAAAACGAGGAACTTCTGAAACAAGGTTTTAAATGTCTAAAAATGTATCATTTTCCAAGGAAGTATATTTTAAAACTATTTTCACCAGTGTTTCCTTCTTAAAGCATTGGTCATAAGCTTTTTTAATCAAATGGTTTTTAGTGTATTAGAACTGGCTGCCTAAATTCTGTAATGGAGATGGGTGTGTGTATGGGTTACCTCTAACTGCAGTACTCTAGATTATCACATATGATTTTGTTTCTCCATTCCTTGAAAGCATGATCTCTTCTACTGATATGAATACAAGATAGCATAATTTGCATCTAAATTAAAACTTTGCTTTACTTTTAAGTTATTGATTGCCATATCCATAGAACAAAATGTCCAGTAAGGAAGGCATAGTGTACCAAAATGTAGATAAGAAGCTCCTAATTCAAGCCCAATGCTCAATATTTATTTATAAATTAGTGGGAGTACAAATCTTAGGATGTAGTTTTCTGAGGAATTGCTTTTATCTAGGATTAGTAAAATTATTTAAAAGGATAATGATCTAGCTTCTGTGTGAGCTGGATAATATGAATTGGCCAAATTGGTTTAGTTCCCAATACAAATTGGTTAAGTTATGATTCTTACTCTGAGCTCCAGGTAGATAGTATTTTTTAAAACATTAGTTCCATTTTAGTGGTATTTTATCAAGAAACCATGTATTCAAAAACTGAGTATTTACTTAAGGGATAAATGTCAAACAGTTCTTAACTATAATCTTAGATATTTAAAATTAAAATTTCCTTCAAAAAACAACTTGAAGAATGAATGAAACAATGTAGTTTATGGAAGTGCTATCTTAAAGCTGGGTATGGTGGTGCCTGCCTTTAATCTCAGTACTTGGGAAGCTGACACAGGAGGATGACAGATTTGAGGCCAGCCTCAACAATTTAGCAATGCCCTCAGCAACTTAGTGTTACCCTGTTTAAAATTCTTAAAAAGCTGGGGGTTTAACTCAGAGGGCAAATATCAAATGTCCCTGAGTTCAAACTCCAGTAACACACACACACACACACACACACACACACACACACACCACGAAGTAATACCTTAAAGTAATTATATACAGAAAGTGTTGACTAATAAATGAAGATATGTCTTATGCTAATCCTAGTCAGTCTTGATATCATTTAATAGCTATCTGTTACCATCCAATATCTACTCATTCCCTTGTTCTTATTTTCCTCCAATACTTTTTAGATCCTATTATTTGGAATAAAGTCAGCTAACCTTGACATTTCTTTTTATCTTCACATACCACCTGCTTGGTGGTTCAAGAAAATTTAGACTTTGGTAAATTGCCTTGAAATTTACCTTGTTCTGGGAAGCCTTATGCTAACTCCAAAGACTTTCTTGTGATGTAATCCATTTTTAAGATTGTGAATCTCAGTTGTTGTAGGTACTAAATATTAAAATGGATATTACCATCAGACTATTTTTTGTGTTTTTCATTAAGGTAACATCATTTTAGGAATTGTTTAATGGAATACTCAGGAAATTTTACCGGTTTCCCCCGAGGCTTAACCTTTCCAAACATCAGTACTGTGGCCATGGAAGGGCAGAAGAAGGACGTATTTGTGTGTGTAGCGCTCACAGTTCCGCCTTGTGTTTTCATCATGAGCTCCACGCAGTCGAGGCACTGTGCTACCCACTGAACATCAAGACTGTGTATTGTATATGACTACATATGTATGTGTATTGTATATGACTACAGCGTCTAATAAACCTCTGTCCTTAGAAGTTGATGTTCTTCATACTTTTGCTATTTTTTAATAAAATGTACATTTATGCTTACATTACTGTTTTCCAAACTTTCAGATACATTCTATTTAAGGCCCTAGATACTGTAGTACATGTACCAGATGCCTTGACTGTTTAGTTTTGCTTCTATTTGGTTAAAGAGCTGAGTCCAACCTAATAAAACCACCTATTTTATTAGTCTATCTTCATAGTTCATTATCTTGAGATCATGTTCACATAAAATTTCATTGGCTTCCAGGAAGATAATCAGATGTAGCATGCAGTAAACATCAGTGACACTGGAAGATTTAAAGATAATGGCTCTCGACACTCTTAATGTGACAAATGGCTGAAGCCATATAACTTGCTCAGCTTACCTCCAAAGAGTTCTAGAAATTTAAAGAGGATTAAGCATCACGGGCTCTAAAAGATCCAACTAAATGGGGGCTTAAATCAGTGGTCTAGCCGGGCATGGTGGCGCACACTTGTAATCCCCTCGCTTGGGAGGCGAGACAGGAGGATCGCGCAGGTTCAAAGCCAGACGCACTGGCTTAAGAGACCCTGTTTCCAATAAAAAAGAATATAAAATAGGTCTGGGAGGGTAGCCTGGAGAAGGGTTTCCAGGAACCCCAGTACCACACACACACAAAAAAAATCGGTGGTCTTGCTCTTTTCTTCAAAAAGCCAGAATTTTTTATTTGTTCAATAAATCAAATTTATTAAGTGACGAATTTCTCACCTTAATCACAATCATATGTTGCTAATCAAAGCGTCAGATTAGTAAAATATACTATATTAGTACATGTACAATATTGATTTGATATAGTTCTACCTAAAAGCAATGAGACCTGGAGTTTTAACCCACATTTTTTCTTTCCCTTAAGCTTTTATAAATACTGAAAAGTATTTAGAAATTCCATTTTTTTTCCTTTGGGAAATTCCAGTAATCGGGACCATGGGCTAACTATCTCCAGCCCAAATAGTTCCTAAGGCCCGTAGCCTATTTGGGGAATATTTGTTTGCAATAACAAAGTACCATAGGCCAGATGATTTAAAATGATAGGAATTTATTTCATTATACTTCTGGAGGCTAACGTTCAAGATAAAGGTATCAGCAGGATTCATTTCTCCGGGGATCTCTCTCCTCAGCGTACATGTGGCTGCCTCATCACTGTGTCCTCACGTGGCCTTGTCTTTGAGAATGATCATCCCCGTCATCTCTCATTTTATAGGACACCTGCTGCACTAGATTAGGGCCCCATCGTACAGGTCTCATTTAACCTCAGTTACCTTTTTAAAGAGCCTGTTTCCAAATACAATAACCTTCTGAGGCAAAAGAGGTTGAGACTTTAACTAAAGAATTTTAAGAAAATGCAGAAATTTATAAATTTTTTGAGAATGCCCAAAACATGGAATATGGAGAGCTAAGTGATGGTTCTTAGCCATCACTTTTCTTAGGTGAGAAAACCACCATATGCCCCCAGTGGCTTTGCCTGCTCTGTAGCCTTCAGCAAGTCATTTACTCTCTCGGTTTCAATTGATTTCTTAATTTTAAGGCAGACCTTAGATTCCTCCACTGCAAAGTAAGATGAGTGAACATGTCAGCTTCTGAAATCATTTCTATTTCCTGAAAGCCCAGAGTTCTTGGTGCCCTTAGATGAAGATCCACTGCCTGTTAATGTCTCTTTGTCATTGCTTCTCAAATTATGATGAGTAAGAACTGCAGTAGAGCAGAGTGGTTTGACTTGTTAGTGATGGAGTCAGGGTACGCAGGTATAAATCCTGGTTCTGCCACTTTCTGGTCCAGTGGCCCTGGGCATGGCAATGACAGTTGAGTTATGCTGAAACTACGGATGCAAACTTATCAGTAGGTCCTGAGTGCTTGCCCTGCTTCCAAGAGACCATAGGTTGAGTTGATGTTTGTAGAGGACCAGGACAGCACCATGGTAGGCACATAGTGAGCATCACCTATAGATGCTATTGCTATCTAAAAGTGTTACCTGAGAGCTTTACCTACCTTCACTCCATCGCCACCCCACCTCCAGTGACATCACCTATAGGAGGATGAATAATGGCCTCCTAAAATATATCAGCATCTCTATGCTTGGCGCCCACCAATACTATTTATCCACCAAAGGGCTTTCAGTTGTAGGGGTGCTAACACTCTTGAGATGGAGAGATTATCCTGGGTTATTCAAGTGAGCCCAGTATAATCATAAGGGTCCAAGAGAGTTTGATCACAAAAAAGGTGGCAGTATGACTAAAGTAGAGATGAAAGATGCTGAGGCCCCTGGCTTTGAAGATGGAGAGAGGGGCTATGAACCAACACAGGTAAGGAAGCAGCCCGCCAGGACCTCCAGAGGAGCCAGCCCTGCTGATATTTTGACTTAGTAAAATATTTGGATTTCTGGGCTTTTAGAACTGTAAGGGAATAATGTATATTATTTTAATCCATTAATTTTGTGTTTCAGGAGCTGGACATGATGACATACACCTGTAATCCCAATACTTGGGAGGCAGAGACAGGAGGATCACAGGTTTGAGGCGAGCCTCAGCAATTCAGTGAGACCTTTAACATCTTAGATCCTGTTTCCAAACAAAAAACTAAAAAGGTCTGGAGGTGTTGCACAAAGGTAGAATGTCCCTGCCTGGGTTCAATCACCGGTGTGTGTGTGTGTGTATGTGTGTGTGTGTGTTACAACAGTCACAGAAAACTGATCCCTCTCTCCAATCAAAGGCGCTTCTTCAACAACTTATAAATGGGACCAGAAGCAACCTGCAGTGAGCGATGGCAGATAGCCCCGAGTAGACTCCCTGACCATCTTTAAATTTACTGTTGCACTGTTAATCTCTTTTCTAACACTGATATTCTTAATGTAGGCATAATACTTTTTGCACATGTGTAGTGCTAGGGATTAAACCTGGGGGCATTCTACCTCCAAGCTATATCCCCAGCCCTTCTTATTTTTTTGTTTGGAAACATGGTCTTGCTAGGTTGCTGAGAGTTTCACTATGCAGCTGAGGCGGTCCTCAAATCTACAATCATCCTGTCTAAGCCTCCCAAGTACTGGAATTACAGGCATGCGCAATCATGCCCAGCTAAATATAGTAATTTTTAGAGAGACGGTTTTTTTGAAGCATGAAATGTTGATTTTTGAGAGATAATAAAACATATAAAACCCCATATTTGGTTCATGAACAGTCATCAATCTTGAAAGCTTCTAGGCTCAAATATGTGTTTCCATCTATATCATCTTAGAAGAAACATTGGTAGTTCAAATAGAGCAAAACATTTTAGCACAAATTTATATAAAAAATGGATATGATACTAGCATTTAGCAATCCATTAGATAAAGTTTTACTTATTTTTCCAGATCAGATTTAACTCTTTTAAATCCACCATGGAAACATGCTGATGACAAAAATAAAAATATATATATATTACAAAAACGGAAAAGATCTATCGATTTACTAATACTTTCCTTCTAATTTTAAATATTAAGAGTTTGGCTTGCCCAATGATACGTATCTACCCACTGTGATATTCACATTGTTCAGAGAGCCTCATCACCTGCTCCTCAGAGACTGAGAAGAGGGATCCTGGGTTACCCTATCTCCTAATTTCAATGAATTGCTCTGTTACCCCACCCTTCCTATAAATAATCCTATTTCAGGCCTTTTGCAAGATTTTAGAATGTTTAACCTTGATATTGGATTATTAAAGAACTTTTGTCTTTAATCTCCCTTTGATGGCTAAAGATTCTTGGGATCTGAATTCAAACTAAAGTAACTCACTGATTTCTCTCCATATGCTGCTTCTAGAGCATGATGTCCCAAGAGAAAGAAGGCCCTCTTCATTCAGGAGGTTTTGTTTCATAGCTCATGTTACCTCTAAATAGCATCTTGGTTGGCTAAGGCGTCCATAACAAAATACCACAACTGGGTAGCTTAGTACCAGTGCTTACTTCTCACAGTTCTTAAAAATGGATGTCTAAGATCAACATGTCAGCCACTTAGGTTTCTTCTGAAGCCTCTCTTTTTGTCTTGAAGATGGTCATCTTTTCAGTGTCTTCCACAGCCCTGCTGTCTTTTTGCACAACCAAGTTTCCCCTTGTCATAAGGATACCAGTCAGATTGTGTTAGGCCCACCAACACAGCCTCTTTTTAAACTCAATCACCTGGTTAACATCCCTGTCTCCAAACACAGTCATATTCTGAGGTACTGGAGGTTGTGGATTCTGCAGAAGAATTGGGGGTGGGGAACATAATTAAGTCCATAAGGATAGTAAATTAAAAACAGGTTTGCCAAGAACAGGGCTCATTAAAGTGACAGAATCAGGCCAATCTACCTTTAAACGGCAGCAGGTCTATTCCTCTTCTGGAAACACATTTTAGATAAGCTAATTTACATTTCTATTTTCTTTTTTTACTGTCAAAATATGCAAAGAGGAAATAAGTGATCACGGGGATATAGGAAACCTCTGCACAGGGGGTCTTTTTCTTCCAGGCACAAAGGGGTTTTCAGCAAACTGGGAAGAATGCCTTGGGCTCAGTGAATTCTTTTTTGCCTACTTTCCCTACTGGTTGGTTTATTTGTTGTTTTTCTATAGCAGTGACTGAGAAAATTACTTTTATTTCTGTATCCTCCCTTACTCATTCAAGATTTAAAGTTTGAGACTTAGAATTTCTGATCTTTCTCATCACGAAAGAGTATATAGAATGTGTCTCTGTGAACATGTGTACTCTGCAAATTAAAGATTTTGTTGACAGATCAATTGCCAGTAGTGTAGAGAATACCATAGTATTTGTAGGACAAAAGATAGAATAATTTGATAATGGAAACATAAGCATCTGGAATTAAGAAGCAATAGAATATTTGAGTTGTTGTCCAGTTACTGGCAGAAGCAGGACCTGCACTCTGGACTCTTACATCAGAGTCAAGTTTTTTTTTATTTAAACAGTATGTTCAACATCCAGTGATTTGATTTGGGGACTGATAGAGAAAGAAATATATTTATAATTACAGGCAGAAAACATAGTACTGAAGGCTAGTACAGTGGCATATACCTGTAATCCCAATACTTGAGAGGTCAGGACAAGAGGATCTCAGGTTTGGCTTGAAGATTTGGCTCAGCAATTTAGGTCCTCGGTAACTTAGCAAGACACTGTTTCAAAATTAAAAATGCAAAAGGGCTGTGAATGTAGCTTAGAGGTAGAATGCCTCTAGATTCAATTTCTAGGATCAAATATATATGGCTGAAATTTTCAAGACATCTTAGAAACATTAGGGGTTTAGAAGCATATATTAGGAACTGAATTTAGAAACTTGGAATGGGAATTTTTAGCAATTGTTTAATAGTCTCATTTCCTGTGTTTTAATATATTAATCATCTAATACCGCTATGAGAATTATGCCATTAAGCCATCCCACACCATCACATTATCTTTCAACAAGAACTAGAGAACTGAAGTGAGACATTTCCATCCATATTCAAGAAAGCATGTGGATGAGAAGGAAGGCAGGAAGACAGAGAGGGGCGTGGGACTTGAAGATGGGAGAGGAGGAGAGCGTGCATATGTTTTTCCTACTTATTGAAAAGCTATTCATAGCAAAAGGCATTCCATTTATACATTATTTTGGAACAAAACCAAGCTCATAATTTTTAATCCCCGAGGTGTGAAAAAATATTCTTATTTGATTTTTAAATACCTTTTAGTAGGCATTACCAGTGTTTATCTTCCAGCTCATTTGTGTAAGTTTTCCTAAGGGTTAATGAATTAATCATAAGTTAGAGGCTGTCAACTAATGAGTTATCCATAGCTCAAAGGTATTCAGAACTTTTTATTTAAAAAAATAAAGTCAAGTTTTTCTGCACTCGGAGATTTTAAACGTTCATTAGGTATATTTTTCCTAAAGCATTTCCAAATTCCAAATGTGTTACCTCATGTTATCACTTATAATATTAATAACTTAAGGAACCAGATTAACTTTCAGTCAACTAGTTGAATATCTTTCAAAGGCTGTTGCATTGTATGAGTTTTTATTATAGAATTTTACTGTTTCAGGGCTTTAAGAAAGTCAAATAAAATATAAATGAGCAAAAAATCTAGAGAACATTTAAAACCAGAATCATATTCAATATAGAATATATTTAAGTATCCCTTATTGTGTAAAATGTTGATTATCATTTAAAAATAGGCAAAAATCTCTTGGGAAATATTGTGAATAAAATACTCTCTCTTTGGCATGTGAATACTGTATTTTGCTTTATATTGGCTAGCAAGATGTTTTAGTGACTTACAAAGTAAATTTAATATAAACCATTATTTTCTTACTCTAGACTTTTGGCAACATAGACTAAGAAATTATTGTACAAAATTATTGTTTACTTATAAAATTCCACCCAAATGGTCTATTTCTATAAGTATAGTCTTCTCTTAAATATTGAAATACTTAATATTTAATCTGTGAGTCATTTAGGATCTCCTCTTTCAACCTTATTCATTTATTTACTGCTTTTGTTAACCATATTTTATGACTATTCTCTCTGATAAGTTAAAGACAAGGAAAAATTAAGCACTGACTATTCTGTAATGAATGGTCACACTGACCATGGACTTACAATAAAAGGAAAGGGAAAATGTGTGAGAAGGCATGATAAGGGGAGGAGATGCATCTAACTTTATTCTTTATATGTGCGGCCTGTTCTCTCATTCCTATTGCCATGGTCAGCCAAGAGTTGAGCCATTTTTCAGATGGAAGTTCCTGTCAATCTAGGTATGTCACTGAATTATTTGTAAACTCAGAAGTCAAGAAAACTCTGGAATTTATTCGAACATATCAGGGCCTTACACAGTGCTGGTATAATTTGGATTCCTAATGAACATTGGTGGAATTAATTTATTCTGAAATTCATGAAATATTACTATTGTACACTTATATATCACTTTGCCTGAGTAACTGATAAAAACAGGAAAACGTATATGGCTGGTTATAAAATTTTAAATTTTACTAGGCTACAAGCCATTGATTGGGCTATAAACTACTTGCAGGGAGTCAGAGGACAAATTAACACAATAGTATTCTTGTTCATTCGATCCTAGACTGAATGAGGGAAGTAATTTTAGAAACCATGATTATCCTTTTTAAGAGATTAATCTATTTTAACTTTATATATATTTTTATTGGTACATTATAGTCTCACATAATAATGTAGATCATGTTGACAATGGTGTATATTCACACAGTACTTGGTGCCCTTCCCTGCCTCCCCATTTCCCTCCCTCCTGATACCAAGTGTCCAGGTTAAGAATGTTTTATTCACACGTATACACATAGTTTCAGGTAGCATTTCCATTAATGAGCCTCAGCCTTTTCCTCTCTTACCCTTCCTCCCTGGCTCTGCTGAGAATCTCCTCCATTATGTGGAATCCCTCTGGTATCCCAAACACTCTTTATCTCAAGCATATTAGAGAAAACATATGTTCCTTCTCTTTCTGTGCTTGGCTAATCTCACTTAACAAAATGTTCTCTAGGTCTTTCTATCTTCTTATGAGTGACATAATTTTTTTCTTCTTTATTGATGAGTAGAATTTCATTGTGTGTATTTTGCATAATTTTGTAATCCATTTATTTGTTGATGGACACCTAGGTTTGTTTCACAGTTTGGCTATTGTGAATTTTGCTGCTATGAATATGGGTATGCATATGTTACTGGAGTTCTCTGATTTCAACCCCTTTGGAAAGATACCCAGGAGTGGTATGGTTGTCTTATGGTGGATCCATTCTCAGTTTTCTAATGAATTGCCATACTAATCTTCATAGCAGCTAAACTAGTTTGAATTACCCATCTTTTTGTACCATATATTTGCCGTTTAACCTTAAGTTCCTTAATCCCTATTTGGAATGACGAGGATAGCTCCATTTCGTAGATGATAAAATTACCCAGGTATACACAATATTTCATTTTCATGACTTTATAAGTCAAAATAATTATCTTCAGTTGTTTTGAGTTGAAGGTGACAATCCACTTATCAAGGGGCTATGATTCATACAATACATTTTTCTCACTCTCTAGCCTCTCAGGACTTTGAATATCACCTGTACATGCAAATTACCTCTGTTTCCTAGATGTGAAGCTGAAATAGAAACCCACTTTCAATAAAATTTTACACATTTGAGCTAATAGAAAATACAGAAGAGTGTGAAAATGGAAACTTTAAATGCAAATATTCACTCTCCTAAATAGAGTAGAAGAAAGTTTTCTACTTTTTTAATTTTAGTAAAGAAATTAAAAATTTAAAGCCTCTTAAATACCTTATACACACTCATACAACTTTTGTTTATGGCTCTGGGAACTAATTAGAAAACCTGCATTATCCTTGATACCCCGAAGGAATATTAAAAACAGGTAATGCTTTCTGGATAAAACAACTTGAATTAGATCTTGAAGAATTTATATAAATCGAGTAAATATTTCAAGGATCATCTTATACAAAGGAATAGAAGCCAAGGTGAAGACCTAGAATTGAAAAGTAAGACCTATTTCAGGACAGACATATGGCCTACCTAGGATATTGAGTTTGAATTGGAGAGGAAAGAAAGGGACCTGAAGAACTGATCAGTAATAACTTTGAAAGCCAGACCAAGGGTCTCAACCCTATAGCATTGGTAATACTTCCTAAACATAGGATGAATATATCGAGAGAGGATTGCAAAGAATATAAGCTTGGTGATGCTCTGCAAAGTGATTTGGGAAACACTGGAATCAAAGAGAAAAATAAAGTGCAGCTGAGACCTGGGTCAAAGTCATAGCAAGGAAAATGGGATTGAGTCTGATTCTCAGTCATCATCTCCACTTACCAATGTCTCTGCCTTTCTCTTCCTCAGTCTTGGTTCCCAGGACACTGGGTTTTCCTTGGATTCCCCCACTTCACTAGTTTCTTTCTTCTGCATGGCTGGTTCTCCCTTTTCTTCATTCTCACTGAACATTGGAGTGCTTTGGAGCTCAGTCTTGGTTCTTCTCTGTTCTAAATTTACCCTTTCTTGTTGTGATCTAAGGGCTTTAAACACCATATCTCCCATACCCATGACTCCCAGGCTCTTCTTTATTACAGACTCCTGTCTCTTCCACTCAGATGTCTTAACAGACAAATGAAACTTAAAACATCAACCACTAAACTCCAGCTTGTTCCCTTTAAACCTGATCCATGTTCTAGTCTTTCTCTTCTCAGTGATGACAGCTACCTCATTCCAACTGCTCAGCCCAAACCTTTTAAATAATCATTAATTCTAGACTTTATTTCATACCCCACACCCAGGCCCTCCATTGTGTGTTTACCTGCCTATTTACTCTCTGTTTTGGGCATCATTCTCATCGCTGTGACACTGAATACCTAATGATATTCATACTGGAATACACTGAATACCTGTGATCACAACTTAGAGGAAGGAACATTTATTTGCTTAGGGGCCTGGAGATTTCAGTCCACAGACATGCTCCATTTACACTTGCTGTCAAGCGAGAGCAGGGCTTTAGGTCCTCAGGACCTGATAGCAGGGAGAAGAGAGAGCAAGAGAAAAAGATGAGGTATGTATGTATATATATATATATATATATATATATATATATATATATATAGTCTCCAAGGCCACACTCCCAGGCATCCATTTCCAGCATAGTTAGCTGCTTCCAGAGCATGAGGTTGGAGGGACATTTTACTTTCAAATTCTAACACTCCCTCATCATCCATGTCTAGGTTTTTCCTTTTAATTTGATACTCTCAGCTATTACTTCAATTATTATAAATACATTTAAAATATTGCTGAGCATGGTGGCGCAGGCTTGTAATCCCTGCACCTGGGAGGCAGAGACAGAAGGTTCACACAGGTTTGAAGAGTGTCAGCTACATAGTGAGGCTCTCAGCAACTTAGTGAGACCCTGTTTCCAAATAAAATATAAATATTCACTAATAGTTACCCCCAGTACCACCAAAAATATTATTTGTATGATTTTTCTGCTTATAGAAATACTAATATGTAGTCACCATATAAAAACACATTTAAAAAAACCTAACTGTATAACTTAGAAAGTGAAATGTCCCCCACAATAGTACTCTCAGAAATCCAGTGGCAAAATCATTTTTTGAGAGTCCACTGTGCACGAGGTGTTGTGCAAAGTGATGCCAAAACAAAACCGAATAAGACACTGCCCTGTCTTTCAAGAATCTTGCAAGACTTTTTTTTGTGTGTGTGTGTGTGTGGTACTGGGGTTCCTGGAAGCCCTTCTACCTCTGGGCTACACTCCCAGACCTATTTTTATATTTTTATTTGGAAACAGGGTCTCTTAAGCAGTGAGGCTGGCTTCGAACCTGCTCAATCCTCCTGTTTCCCCCTCCCAAGCACGGGGATTACAAGTGTGCGCCACCACGGCCAGCCTAGAATCTTGCAAGACTTAAATAACCAAACCCTCCTCTACTATAAGACATGGCCATTGTGCTGGGACCTTTAGCTTACTTGCTGCTCTGGCCACTAACCATCTACTCTTCCCTGGCTTGTCCTCCTGCCTCTGTGAGCTGCTCCAGCCTCCTGGGTATAAAGACCTCCCTGCTGTCAGCATGAGGGATGAGGAGGGGAAAGCATTGGTGTCAGGATGGAGAGGCTGGATCAGGCCAGGAAGACCAAAGACAAACAATTTGGAAAAGACTGTTTCTGAGATGATCCAGAAACTCAAAAATTATTATCATGTCTCCTCCAAATAAATAGATTTGAGTGTATTATCAGCCTTTTGCCTTCTCGGTGGAAGAGCTAAGAACTAAAATCATTATGAGAGAAAAAGAAAGAAAAAAAATCCCCCAAACTTGAAAAACAGAGTAGCATACATTTTTAGCTGCATTTGAAAAGGCATCCAGGCCAGGAGGTAGATTTTCCCCAGCCCAGAGGAAGCCCTAGGGAAAATTTTTTATATATGTTTTGTTCTTCTACAGCATTTACTATTCTTCTTTGTACCTCTGTGTCATCATTCTTTGAGAGGAACGTCCTCCATTTCCTCCCAAGAGAAAAAGATCTAAGATGATCACTTAGGCACATTAATTGATTACCCCTTGACTTTAGACCTTTTATCTCTAACTGTGGAATTAATGTGTTTGTTCTACAGTAAATTGTCACAGGCTTCACAGGAAGGGATAAGAGGAATTACAGGTGTGCAGGGTGTGCACCCCTTCTGGAAACCTCTTTCCAAAAAGGGACAGCCAGGGCTTGCCTCAACAGCCGCCAGAGAACTATCTTTAGGATCCGCTGGTAGTGGTGGAGCCCAAGTTCCACATCACCAGATCTTTTCTGTTCTCTACACACCAGACCTTCTTCTCACCCCCCTCCTCTTTTTGACCTACGCTTGGATTCCATTCTTGTCCCTGAGTCTTACCCTTACAGCTTTTTAACTCTTTATTTCAAGTCTCCTGAGCGTATGCTTTATGGTTTTCATTACTGTTACAAACATATCTAAGCCAATTTGGTCATGAATAACCATCAAGTTATTTTGGTTGGTTATAATACTCACTAATAGTTACAAATGTGTACAACTAGCCTCTTACCTTGTTACTATGTCATGTTAAATAAAATGTATAGGAGGCCACTGATTGGGTTGAGCATTAGACCTCAAAAAACTAAACCCAAATGGAGTCCTTCCTGCTGAAGATCCCCATCACCAAGCTGAGACTAAGGTGTTTGTCTGACCTTGCAAGAAATCAGAAATTATAGATAACCAAATCCCCAAACAGGCCAGTTTTAGCATTGTGGTAAGTCCCCTCTGTTTTGGCCCTGCAAGGGGAATCTATTAGTCAGCATTTTCGTGGCTATAACTAAAACGCTTTGAGAGAACAACTTAGAGGAAGAAGGGTTTGCTTGGCCTCATAATTTCAGAGATTCAATCCATGACCAGTCATGTTGGAAGGGTGCATGGCAGAGAAAAGCCAATCTCTGCTCATGGCAGCTGAGAGCAGAGAAAGTGAGAGGAGGGGACAGTGACGTTTATAGCCCCCAAGGTCCTGTCCCCATGACCTACCTCCTCCAGACATGCTCCATCTCTGAACTTTCCTGCATTGGGGATCGTGCTTTTAACACATGAGTTTGAGGGGCATCCCAAGCCAGTCCATAACAGGAAGTGACACTGAAATGACCCATCTGCCATTTTTCCTTGTTCCTGCTTACTTCAGCCATTTTCTGCCCATAAAATTTATTTTCCCTGCTCAGTTTATGGGAGAAACTTCTCCAGATTTTTTTAGAAGAGATGCTTCCCTGATTCATGAATATTTCAAATAAAAACCAGATCATTTAACAAATTTGTTTTAAATTGGTCTTCTGACATTTATAATGAAAGCAATACTCCTACTAAGTTCTGTAACAATATAGATATTTTATGAGAAAAATGGGCAATTAACAAGTAAGTTAAAATTGTTACATGTGCTTAAAAATTTTTGATTCTCTAAAAACAAATACTCTAATTATCCCTTACATAATGGTGTTACTTAAGGCAAACATGATAATAATGTAAAATAGTAGTTCTCAAACTGTTTGGCTTCATGAACTCCTTATGCTCTTAGAAGTCACTGAAGATTCCAAAGAGGTTGCATGTGTGTGTTTTATATTTATAAATATTTAATCTATTAGAAAATAAACCCAAGAGAATTTTTAAAAAACATAAACACTCATCCCACTAGCAGCTAGATGAATGACATTTTCAAATATCATGTAGCCTCTGGAACTCTCCACTGTACTCTCAGGAGGGAATGAGTGAAATAAAAGCAAATGTAGCCTTTGTATTATTAGAAATATAATTTTGACCTCATAGACCATGTTCTGGTCTTGGGAGCTCCCAGAGGTCCCTGAACCTTACTTAGAGAATCACTAATCTAGTCAAGATTTAATTATTTGGAAATGAGCGGAAGCAACCAGAAGCCCATGAACCAGTGTCTGTGTATATGGCAATTTAGGAATAAAATTTCAGGTATTATCACTCGGGGAAAGAGAAAGAGTGAAATCAAAGAGATCCTAGGACTTCTACACCTATATGAATAAGTTATCCCTCCTTTTTCCAGGTAAAAAAGATTACATTGTAAAAATATTATTAAATATTGATTAATGTCAAAAATTATTGTTTTAAATGCATGTAATTTACTTTGCAATATTGAAGGAGGGATAACACCAAGACAGTTTAGCCAGTCCACCTGGCTTGAATATTATGGATTTCCTTAGTAAAAGACTGTCTCTTCTTCAGAAAGTACTAATTTTACTAATAGAGATGCATTTTGATATTATTATAGTAATTATCAAATTCTTCATTGTTGATGAGAGATTTAAAAAAAAAAAACTGAAGGTCCTAGCCAGGTGTTGTGGTGTGTGTTTGTAATCCCAGCATTTGGGAGGCTGAGACAGGAGGATCATGGTTCATGGACAGACTCAGCTACTATTTAATGAAGCCCTCTGTAACTCAGTGAGACCCTGTTTCAAACTAAAGAATAAAAAATAGGGCTGGGGGCATTGCTCAGAGGTAGAATGCCCCTGGGTTCCATCCCCAGTACCGAAAAAAAAAAAAAAAAAAAAAAGAAGGCCCTTACCTCTACTGCTACTGCATACTGAATTATTTTGGAACTACTCCAAGACATACAAATTTATCTGTATATATTTCACAATTATCCCAGAAGTCTTCTTTTATTTTAATTTAATTACAATACTATTATCCAATGAAAAATAACATTAATTACATGAATTTCTTAATATTATCAATGCCCTTAAATCTCTAGTTGTTTTATAATCTGCATTTATTATTGTTGGTTTCCTCAAATCAGGGTCCTAATAAGGTCCATATGTTATAGTTAACTAATATGTCTCTTAAGTCTTTTAGTCTCCTCCTCCTACTCTTTTCCCTGCCCCCACACCATTTCTTTGTTGAAGAACCTGGACCATTTGCCCTACATCATTTTCACATTCTGGATAGCTGATTGCATCCCTCCAGTATTTGACAAATTCTTGTGGCCCACATGTCCTGCATATGGGTCACTTGATCCATCAGGTTATTTGGCAAGAGCATTCTATAGATGGCATTGTGCACTTCTAACTGAATCTCCTCTGGAAGCACAGGATACCCATGGTTTCTTCTTGTGATGTTAAGATTGATGAGTGGGATGTCAGATTGTATTAGAACAAAGAAATACTCCTTATTTAATTAAACCTCCAAGATTTCCAGGATTTTCTGTTACAGCAGCCAAGTTATTCATCATTATTTATATAACAATTATTAGCATCACTTTGAGATGTAGGCACTATGCACAGTAAATTATAGGCATTAAAATGATCATATTTGGCATTATTCAATATTTAACAATTGTTTTGGTGATACTGGGGATTGAACCCAGAGCATTCTACCTCCAAGTTACATCCCCCAGCCCAATTTTGTTGTTGTTGTTGTTTTGAAACAGGGTCTCACTAGGTTGTTGAGAGTCTCAGTCCTTGCGGAGGTTGTCCAAGAACCTGCTGTCCTCCTGGCTAGCCTCTCAAGTACTGGCATTACAGGCATGTGCCACCACACTTGGCTTAATAATATTTTTATACTGTAACCTTCTTTATCTGAACAGAATAACTGCTTCTATGCTATTTCTCCCTCTTAAACTAAAATTCCTGAGGCAAGTGTGTGACTGAGACAGTGTCTTTGTTGATAGCAATTTTATTGTCTTTAAAAAACAGGGCAGCCTAATAACCAGCCGACCATGCCACAATAACAAACCCCTTTTTTTTATTGTCTCTACATTGCACTAAGAACTGTTTTGTTTATGCACTAACAATTTCTTCCTATCCAGTAACTGACTTTGTTGATAATGGTGTATGTATTTGATGATTTGTCAATGCTCTCTCAAAGCAAAACAATTATTGTAAAAGCCACAAACATTTATTTTCTTTTTATATGCTCTGATTGGTGCATTATAGTCTCATATAATGTAAATCATGTTGACAGTGACATACATGCACACAGTTTAAAACTTCAAAGATTATAATAATCTAGAGCCATAGGATTCTTAAAAGATGAAGACTCGTAGCAAGAGAAAAAAAATAATAGAAGGGGGAAGCTGGGTGCAGTGGCCCACAGCTATAATTATAGTACTTGGGAGGCTGAGACAGATGGATCGCATGCTTGAGGCCAACAGCACCCAGCAGCAGTGATACCATAAACATTAAAAGTAAATAGTGCTTGTAAATTTACCAGATAGGCTTTCTTTAGCAAACCTTCCCTACTGTACTTGGAAAGAGCCATCCAGGACCCCTAATAATTTATACAGTCCAAAATTGTTCAGTAATTGAAAATATAACCATTTACTTGGAGAATCCCCTGCACACATGGAACAAACTGATACTAATTCTAAATGGTCAGGAAGAGATGACTTTGGCTCTGAGGCCTTTACAAAAAATGTGTGCTGCTCTTTGTTTGGTCTTGATTGATATGACCAGAAATTATGTGATTACAACCTCCACTGTCAGCCCTACCGGTGTTAATCATCTCCAAGGTGATTTTGGTTTCCATGACAACAGTAATATTTATTTTTGTGCTACAGTTCTGGCTAGTCTCTGATGGTTGGGATGGTGGAATAATCCTGAAATGTTAAGTTGCAGTCATAAATTTCTCATCATCACCCATGTTAGAATTCAACTTCACTAGTTCCAATTATATTCCTCCCCTATATTTACACAATTGAATTACAAAGTTATTCTTAGCCAATTCTGTCATTTAATATCAGATTTACCAGGCTTTAAATTCCAGAAGAAGGTGGGCATAGCAGTGTACTCTTGTAATCCTAGTACTTGGGAGGCTGAGACAGTAGGATCTCAGGTTTAAGGACAGCCTCAGCAACTTAGTGAGGCCCTCGGTAACTTAGGAAGACCATGTTTTAAAATAAAAAATAAAGTGGGGCTAGGAATATAGCTCAGAGGTAGGAATGCCCCTGGCGCTTCAATCCCCAGTAAAACACACACACACACACACACACACACACACACACACACACACACACCCCAAACGACTTTACTCACTAAAGAAGCTCTTGGAATTTTATACAAATTTTCATAATAAACTTTAAACATGCATAATGCATCAGTATCATATTTATATGGAAAAAGACTGAGGAGGTCTAGGTATAGTTCCTCCAAGAAAAAGAAATAAATATTAAGTACAACTTTACATAATCTTCAAATCAAAGCTATCAATCAAGCTCAACCGACATCAAGTTAAAGTTTCTGAATTTCATTAAAATTAATAAAATTCAAGAATGAATTATGAATGAGAAGCCTCTGATCTTTCCTGTCTTCATCAGAAGTAATAAATATTGTAGCAGATATCAAGACTTTCCTAGAAAGAGCTCCAGAACAATGAAGGGAGCGGGCTGGGCTAGAAAGCGAGTTATGGAAGATGGCCTGGGGAGAAATTTGGAGCTCTTGTCCCCCCGAATGAGCACTGTTGATATCCCCGTTCCTTTCATTCTGTATATCTGATTCAATATCAGATTAACCCACTGGATGATACACTTTAAAATGCTAGCTCTTCTAGGCTTTCTAAAACATTAGGATAAGAGAGTGCCTTTCATTTTGCCCGTGCACAAATTGGCCTCTTCCTTTTCTCTTGCCAGGCCGTGGAATGATAGCACAGAATGGCCTGGAGTCCTCTTGGGAGCCTGTTGTTACAGTCCCTGGGGCGGGAGGCAGGGGAAGGTGTGAGCAGGGCAGAGAGGAGGAAGAGGAGAGCAGGTGGAGCTGCGGGGCTGGGCCGGCTACTCTGTAGGGTCACACAGCTATGGGACCTCTACTCTGTTGCGTGTGTGAGAGTGGGCCTCTGCTGAGTTTCTAAGTGCCTTCCTGGTGCCCAGTGCTTGGAGAAGATGAGAAGTTCAGGGAAGCTGAGCAAACAGAGAGGTCTTTACACTCAGAGTATCCACTGTAAGAAGACGGAAGGAAAATAAAAATTAGCCAAGTGTTCATTTCCTGCCCCAGGGCACAATTTGAAACAAAGAGAAATTTCTCAGTCTGCACATATCCAATCTTTGAATATTTCTCTACTGTATTTCTTAATTCAGAGGTAGTGGGCATCTCTAGATATGAAAATATGACCCCACAAAATGAATCCCATTCCAAGACTCTATTACTTTCTCCAAAATTCAAAACTGTACAATGAAGTTAATTGATTTATTTTTTCAATGCTTTGAATATCAAAGAAGGGAGGGGCAGGATTTGAATGCAGAAATTAGGTTTGTTTCACTGTCCTGTTCTTATGTTTCTATATGACAAAACTCCCATGGAATCTCAGACTGATTTCAGCCTCCACTGTCATCATGATAAAAGAAATCAGTTGAATAAGACTTGAATGTAATTAGCTCAGATTTCTGTATCTTTGAGGTGGCTGTTGAGAGCATGGACACTCCCACAGGGAAGCCTTTAAAATACACAAGAGTGATGTGTTCTTTAAAATCAAATTATTTTATAAAAGCAAGCTACAAAGTCTAGGTTGCTGGGTAAGTGGAAATTTGTGTTTTCTTCATTTTGACTGTCTTTTTTTTTTTAACACAGGTCCCCTTTGGGTGGTAACAAATGGCCTTTCTGCTTGCTTTTATTTCCCTTCAACTCTGAGCCTTTCTCTTATTATGTAGTAGATGTTTCTCTTTCCCAAGTCAACACTTAACAGTGTTGGAATGGAGTGCTTCACATCACAGACCACCTTGGCCTAGGATGAAAGCTCCCAGCTGACTTTTCCTCAGCTCACTCAGGGGTTCCATGGCTGGCTTGCTTAGAGCCAAGAGTTCTAGTCCCAGGGTGAGTGTACACGCACCAACCTAAAAGAGCAAGAGATCCTGAAGCAAACACATGCAAAGCCCTGAATCTCATGGCATTTGGGATTTGCATATGTGTTATTAGGATGACCATGTACGATGAAAACAGTAAAGGAGCTGTTTGCTGGTGACTATATCTGCTAGGCCCAGAGCCCTGCACTGGCTCTCGTGGGAGGGGCAATATCTCTCTGTAAGGGCATGATACCTTTTGAAGATCAACTATAATTTGATTTTTATGTTCTGATTGATGTTTTATGCATGAGTTAGAGAACTGAAAATTTAGAGGACTTGAAATTAGGGTGCTGGCCACTAAAAGTCACCTTGTCTGGCCTTTAGGTCCTGCCTCTGGAATTTCTGTGTTTTTCAAACCAGATGAGCAGGAAGAACAAAAAATAAGAGTATAAAACAATTTCAAAGATTACAATCAGGAAAACACAGGTCAGTGGAGGCAAATTTTAATATTAGTATACTTGATTGCACACAAAAATTATATGGTCCAATAAAAATTGTATTCCTACTCTCTCACTCTATCTCCCTTTCCCCATCTCCTACCTCCTACTTCTTCTCCTACTTTCTCTTTTTCTTTCTTCCTTGCTACTTATTTATTTATTTACTTACTTACTTACTTACTTACTTACTTACTTACTTACTTACTTACTTACTTTTATGGTACTGGGGATGGAACCCAGGGATTCTACCTCCCAGTTACAGGCCTAGCCCAAATTTTGTTCTTTATTTTGAAACAGGGTCTCACTAAGTTTCAGGGCCTCACTAAGCAGCTGAGAGCTAGCCACAAACCTGCAATCCTCCTGTCTCAGCCTCCAAAGTACTGGGATTACAAGCATGTGCCACCACGCCTGGCTTTCCCTTGCTTTAAGTAAAGCAAAATTTCTGCCTCTTCTGGCTCTCAGCTCTGAGGCCACCTTCCTTTTAGCTGGAACTTCTCTCCCCAACAGTGATTGAAGGAGTCCCTCAGGGTCCCTCTCTCTAAGGCCTTAGCACTTGGACCTCTCCTGGGGATGCAAAGCAGAAAAAAAATCACTTTGAGTGGTCTTTTTCTCATCCCTGTTATTTTTAAGTGAATGAATTCAGATGAGAGAGAATGTCTTAGACTTTTTTTTTTTTTTTGCAGGTCTAGGGATAGAACCCAGGGGCATTCAACCTCTGAGATACACCCCCTGCCCTATTTTTATTCTTTATTTTGAAACAGGGTCTCACTAAGTTGCGGAGGGCCTCACTAAGTAGCTGAGGATGGCCATGAACCTGCCATCCTTCAGTCTCAGCCTCTAGAATGCTGGGATGACAAGCGTCCACCACCATGCCTGGCAAGTGTAGTGGCTATTTAAGGGCTCTGGTCTCTCTTTTGTACCAACTGGGAAAACTGCTTTCTCTCCCTGGGCCCCTGGCATGCCAGGCCCCTGATCCCTTATTGGGCTCCTGGGGGGTGAGCTCACTGACTCCATCTACATTCTTCTTAGTTGTCATTCACTGGGGCACCCTGTGCCTTCCCATCACAGCCCTGTGCCCTGACAGCCAGAGAGGATAATGATACAATAGAAGCTTAAATTGTAAGCTAAATCAAATGTCATCCTCTCCCACTACTTGGTAGACTGAGACCGGAGGATTGCAGGTTCTAAGTCAGCCTCAGCAACTTAGCATGGTCTTCAACTTTGCAAGACCCTGTTTAAAAATTAAAAAACAAAAAATAGGGCTGGGAGTGTAGCTAAGAGCAGAAAAGTAAAAGTCATCCTCACAGAATAGATTGACTGCTACTTCTATAGAAGATCATCTATAGAAGCCTGTGTGAGCCTTTTCCCCTTACAGGGTGTTTCACAGTAGAATTTTTTGGAATCCAGACAGCCCATAATGTCCTGGGGGAAAGCTTAGGTCAGAAAAGAGGAGCCTGTGTTCAGATCATGGTCTGAAATTTGGCTTTTCCCAAAGGCAATGGTGACAAGAGTGCCTTCCTCCTAGGATTTTCGACAGAATTAAATGAGATCATTTCCATCAGACATGTACTGTGTTACAAATATTAGCTGTTGTTATTGGCAGAGCCAACCTTAAGCAAAATTTTAAGGCAAGCTTTGTTAAATTTCAGAGTCTTTCTGTCCTTCTTTCAGTTCCTCACTTCTTATTGGCAGATTCTATCCTCCAGTCTCCAAGGATCCATTTTCAACATACTACACTCCCTGCAACCACCACCACACAGCACTTTGATATCTAGACCATTCCTCAATTTCACCACGCACAGAGCACACAGGAATAAAAAAATTAAGACTGAAGTTGCCTCCGCAGAATTATCCTAAGAGGCTGTCTACTTAAGGAAAAAAAAAAACCCTCACTTTATTTTTAAAACTCAGAAAGTGTCTCATCTTGCATCTAAATTTAAATGTCTATATACCATTCCTCCATACACCTAGAACTAACTTTAAAATGAAGAGGTACTAAGTTGTAAAAAGGGATTCCTCTGTGGGATAAAGCATTTGTATAATAATAGTGGCTTTCCTTGTCTGAACTTACATGAATGACAAGTGGTAGGACTGGCAAGTTGTGCTGGCCACCTGGGGTGGAAGGGACATTGATCCCTGCAGAAAAAAATGTCCTAGTCCTGTAGATGCCTACACTTCATCTTAGAAAATACTATATTAAGTGTCTATGCAAGAGCTCCTTATGATATCAACAAGCCCTGACCTTTAGGGCATGGAAACTGTTTTCATAAACAAAATCCTGCATTTAAAAGAAATTCATTAAAATAGAGTTTAATACTGAGAGATGAGATGACTATGTCTTTTTGGAACATCAAAATTTTGCAAGAATCCCTATTGCAAAAATTAGGTAAGACTATGGCAAGTTTCATGACAGCAGAGGGTAGTAGGTGAAAAAAAGAAGAATTTCTTAGAATATTCATTAAAATACAAATGCTGGGATGGCCCCTAGGACTGGAATGGCCACTAGGACCACATTAAGTGCTTCTTATAGGTGGTTTAAGAATAATGTTTTGAGAAAAACCGCCGTGGACACCATGTCTAGTAGCTCTCAATTAGGAGCAAATTTGCCATCAGGAAACACTTGACAAGCCTGGTTGTCACAACCTGGGCAGGTGCATGTGCCTGGCTTCTGGTGGTGAGAGCCCAAAGATGCCGCCAGATAGGCCTCGGTGTACAGGACCCCCACCCTCATAATAAATCTGATCCAAAATGTCAATGGTGCTCTCTGGGGTTGCACAATAACCTGCTCTATGGCCTCGCTGACCCAGTCAGACCCAGGTCCTCAACCCAGAACATTCTGCCTTCAGTTGGCCATTATCCCTGTCTCTCAGGCCTGTGAGGGGCTCCCGCAACTCCTGCTGGATTACTCCCAAGAGTTAATACAGGACATTCTGACAACCTTGGTTCAAAGGCTTAAGCCGGAACATGCTGACTCTTCTCTGGACCTTTAGAGGCAATTACACTCCCAGGCTTGAAGGATGATTGGCTGCTGAGAGGCCACTCCTGAGTCACCGCTGTATTTGGCAGACACGCTGAAGCTGGAGAGATTTCTCTGTGGATTTCCATTCTGCTTGCAGTCCCCAAACAGTGGAGTTGGAATCAAAGGAGATGATAGAAAAGCATGGTTAAACTAGAAAGCTGTGGAGGCTTTGCTGACCAATTATGTCTGTCTGATTTTAACTCAACAATTCAACAAACGGTTCTGTGCCAGGCAGAGCGGAAGGCACAGAGGAGGATTCAAAATTGGACAAGACAGTCCCTTCCTCAAGGAGCTGCAGCCTCAGCTCCCCTCACCTGTCTCCTCTCTGCTGTGCACTCATCCTAGCTCTCCTCTAAGGCCCTTCCCTATGATGTACTTCTGTCTATTGGCTGCTCATAACATGTAAGGTTAAAAGGACCCAAAGAGACCAATCCAGGACTCCCAGAAAAGGCAACTGCACAATAACCCTCTTTATAGGAAGGTTTGGCTGTCTTATCATTTATGAAGTAATAGCCTTCAATGGGGCCATTAAAACAACTGGATTTTTATATTCTAGAACTCTCCCCTCTAATGCCTCTAATTTGTAGAATGTGCCCACTGGCAGATGAGATCACTCTGCTAGTTTAGGTGTAATTACTGTAGGACTCCATTATTCAACGAAGGAGATACTGGGTATAACATGCCAGAGTCAGACCTGCTCACTCTGCAGGTCCTGTATCGTATCTTGTTTTCTCCTCTGCTTCTTTTTAAAAGTGACCTTGCATTTCTGGGTTTAAGTTCAAGATAAAAGAAATATTAAACAAGGGACGGGATTAGAGAGCAGTGGGCTGAGGGGGGCACTGGGGAATTTCAATAATGGGCCGTTCAATTTTTAAGCTGGGTGGTGGGCCTGGACATACTTGGTGTGTTATAATGCATCAACCTTTAAATATATGTTAAGCATATTTCCTGAGCCATATAAAACATTTAACTGTAATGAAATGAAAAAAAATAAAAACCCTACAAGCTTCCCAGGTAATTCTTATGCCCAGACAGATTGTACATGCAGTGTCGTTGATTTGTTCCTTCCTACTAACTCCAAGCCCCTGTTCCTCATTTCTCTCTCTCCATCCTGTATCTCCACCTGCCACTCCCTCCCACTACCTCCCCTTCCCTTCTGGCTCCGTGTCCCATTTCTGCAAAACCTCCTACTCTTCCCTCCCACAGTCTGGGCATCTGTGAGGAGGGAGGGGCTGGCATGAGTAGGCACTCAGTCCAGTTAATTCTAGACCCAGGTTTTTCTATAAGATTGTCCACATGGTTCCTAAACCCTCAGTTGTTTTCATAGCCATACTTCTTTAGAAGTGTCTTTTACCTAACACATTGCACCAAACATTTCAGGCTATTTAGAAAAGGGCTTAGAATGTAGGACTAAATAAAGTCAAGGGAAGGAGAGCAATGATCTTACCACTTCTTTGGATAGTGTTTTTGTTAAATTGCTCTATTATCAACTTCATTAAAACTGGAACTGTATTTCCTAGAATCCTCATTCTTGAGTGGTTCCAGGTAAAAAGTGGGCAAAAGAGAACCTAGTACAAGATTTGGAAGATGGGATTAAGCAGCAGCCCCCTTCCCCAAAGATCATACGGCCACAGGCACCAGCAGGTTCCAGCTTCAACTTATTCTCCTCTTCTCTTCTAGCCATTCACCAACAGCGGCCCAAGCCCAAGCCTTGCCTGTGAATATGTAGACGTCTTCTGTAGTCTTTTCCACCGGCTCCCCCTTTACAAACCTCTTATGTGAATGGATGTTATGTGGATGGATGTGTTTGGCTTCTCAAGTTGACTGGTTAGGGACATCAGTGAACCTCCAGCAACCCTAGTGAGCCAACAATTCCCTGATGTTCTCTTCCTCCCGACAATTGTGAAACATTTAATTCTTGTAATAAAATTGACTGACTCATAATTCTTACTGGTTCAGCATCCTGGATGGATACAGTAATGAGAGTGTTCAGGACCAACAGGACAATACTCAGCAGACCTACTCTTCAAAACACCAATGGTGAGCACCACAGAGCGAACCTGGTCCACCCACCTCATTTTACAAATGCAATCAAAGGCCAAAAGACAGTCCATATTGTCATCAAGGTCACACAGCTAATCTTTTCTTTAACAATGACTGTAGCCATCTTTTTTTTTTTTTTTTTTGGGTGGTACTGGGGTTCCTGGAAGCCCTTCTACCTCCGGGCTACACTCCCAGACCTATTTTTACATTTTCATTTTTGGAAACAGGGTCTCCTAAGCCAGCGCGCACGGCTGGCTTCGAACCTGCGCGATCCTCCTGTCTCCGCCTCCCAAGCGCGGGGATTACAAGCGTGCGCCACCACGCCCGGCGACTGTAGCCATCTTTAAAATGACAGACTTTTAAATTAGTTTACTTAATAAAAATACATCGAAGCAGTAATTAGTACTTTGACACCACTTGGGGCCTCTTTTAGAAGACAGGGAACTGTTATGATTATTTTGTCTAATGTTTGACAGCTACACGAGATATCGGATAGGTTCCGAATTTCTCTTCCTTAAAACAAAAAACTAGTAAAATTATTAGAATGAGAAAAAATAATAGGAGCTTGAACCTCAAAGTCAATCCTGAACCCGAAGTTACTATGGCAACATTACTATCAAAATTGTATTATTAATTTTGTGGTTCACTGAAGTTATTAGCATCTTCAGATTTAAAAATAAACATCAGTCTCAAGATGTTCCCATTTATATTTTTAACAAGGAGATATGTCGAGTATGGAATATATTTTAGCTGTCATTAAGACAGATACATAAACACTGGAATTTCCTCACTTCCAACTTAGACATTTTCCTTCTTTAAATCAGATTTGCATCTATAAAAATATAAATAGAATATGTGTTGATTGAAACAGCAATAGTTGCAGGCAATTATTTTCTGGGTGCGAAAGAAAGAAAGACAAAGACTGTGCAAACTATTGTTTATGTAGCTTCTGGCAGGGCCCCTGGGTAAAATATAGAATCGGGCAGGCTGTATCCTGGTCACCTGGAAGGACCTGCAGGCAGCTGTGGTGGAGAAAGTGTTCTGGAAGCCAACCTTGACATATTGCTCACTGTGCCCCTCAGTAAATCATGGTACCACCTTTCTGGTTTGCTTCATTATCTGTAAAATGAGACAGTAAATCGAAATGATCTCTAAATTATCTTTTATTAAATCTCATTTTTTATGGTACCATAATATAAAATAATGGTATAAATGAACTTTTGTTAGGTATATGGTACTGGTATAAAGATATTCTACTTTATCCTAGTTTGTTGAACTGTAATTCTGACAGATTTCTAGATACTAGGGCAATCATTAGCAAAATCAGCTTTGGAGCAGGGCACTGGTCATTTTCAGCTCAGGCATCCAAAATTTACGCCCTCCTGGAGCATGGTAATACTAGCACCACGGCGTGGCTGCCCAGAGCCATTCACAGCCCTATCTTCCCTCTCTTCCTCTACTGAAAGAATCCAAAGAATCTAAAAAGTAGAAACACTCAGCTCTCCAAGCAAGCGCTCTTGCATTGGGAGTGATGACAATTCTCACCATTCAAATCCCTGCAGAAATCATCGAGAAGGGCATTGGGAACATGCTATAGAAGAGATAGGCAAGCTGCACCCCTCTTCCTTTTAGCTCATTTGTCTTCCACATACAATATGAATGCAAAGCTGAGAGATGCAGTAGTGCTCCTGATACCAGGTCAAGGACACAGTGGAGGAAGGAAGGAGGAGCAGCGGTAGGTAGCCCTGAAGGCCTCTCTGCATTGCTGCCAGCTAAACAGACTTTTTGCTGGGGAGGATGAACCCCTGATGGTTTGAGCTTTGAGAGTTATACCACTGGTAGCCAAACTCAGTCTTAACTCATACATATGGATTCGGAGAACAGTGTTAAAATAGGGCTCTAACTTGCATAGCCTAAAGTAGGAAAAGGGGACAAGCAAATTTAACCACTCTGTTCCAATGTCATTATTCAAAAGTACATATTTTGTATATCCACAGCAAGAGCAGGAACAGTTGCAGACAGAACAGCTGCAGAAGATTGCTACTGCCTTGTAGAAGTCAAGGGACTAAGCACAGAGCCACAGGGACAAGGGGATCTTCCCGAGAAGAGTGGGAAAGTGCACTCTTCATTCCTTTTTATGTGAATTGTACCTAAAAGAGCCAAGCAACCAGAGGAGCATGTGCTATTAAAATTGTCAGTTAAAAGCAACTACAAGCTTTTAAAACTTTAATCCTGTTTCCCTTTACCCTCTCTATTCACTAGTAGCCTGGAACAATTCTCATCTCTCCATATTCTCAGTAATGCAAACAATTTTCAATCTTTGTGATAGTCACCAATCAGGCAGGAGATTAGATTTATAGCCTCTTGGATTTGACTGCCTGTGGTTAGCTGAATAATGCACCCCCCAAAAAATATCTACTTCCTAATCCTCAGAATCTGTGCATATGGTAAAAGGGACTTTACAGCTATGATGAAGTGAGGGATCTTGAGATAGAGACAGATAGATCATCACCCAAACAGATTGTCTAAAGGAGCCCATTGTAATTACAAGGGTCCTTAAATATAGTCAAAGTCAGAAAAGGGGGATGTGATAACAGAAGCAGGAAAGAGACTGAAAGAGGCCAGGATACTGGCTTTGAAGTTGAAAGATGGGGCCATGAACCAAGAAATGTAACTGACTTCTCCAAACTAGAAAAGATAATCAACTTCTAGAAAGGACTAGAATCTAGAAAGCTGGAAGAGAGAAAGATAAAGTCTAGATCTCCTAGAAGAAACACAGCCCTTCCAACACTTTGATTTTAGACTTGTGACCTACAGAATTGTAACATAACCAATGTTTTATTAAGCCACTAAGTTTGTAAGAATTTATTCCAGTAGTGGTAGGAAACTAATACACAGGCTTTTCACCTTGGAAGACTCCACCTAGACCATGCCAGACTGGCAATCCTGAGCTCTGCTTGAGGTCAAGCTCTGATAGCTTTAAAGTAAGAAACAGGCAGGCTGGTTTCAGAGGTCTTCCTTCACTTGTCAGTGTAGATGCCCCAGGCCTCCCTGCCCTGTTTCTTGACCACACATCCCCAAATCTCTCATTCTTTCACTTTGCTTTTGTTTATTTTATGGTGCTGGAAATAGAATCCAGGTCCTTGAGCATGCTGAGCAGGTGCTTTCCCACAGACGTGCACTCCAGCCCTCATTTTTCAACTTTTGATATGCACTCTCTATCCTATGTCCTCTGGAATATGGGCTGCTTTTTAAACACTCTACTTTGTAAAAGAGCTTGTATAAGTCAACGTTTACAAGTCCAAGATTTGGAGTTGAACTGGTAGGATTCAGCTAATTATTATCTTTGTGGTAAACTTAAGCAAAGTAATTAATTTCCTCACTTGGGAGATGATAATAACAGAAAATACCTTCTAGGAATGGCACTAAGATTTGAACATTTGCAAAGTGTTTATCTTGGACACACAATAACACTCCATAAACATTAATGATGAATGCTGATGATATGATGTTATTTTACCCAAGTCACCTTAACAGATATTACTTTGAGTGACATTGAAGCCAGGAAGACCTTCCTTGACCCATCAAATCAATTGGTCCATCTATAGCTGTGCATTAGGCATCTTCCATGTGCTTGATGATGTACTTAACCATGGCATAAAGTGCATGTGTATGTATGTGTGTGGTAAGGAAAGGTAGGGGGCAAAGATGAAAAAGGAGTGACTGCTTCCCTCTAGGAAGTCACTATGTTACAAGCCACTTGGGATTCTTTCTACCAGATTATTAGAGTTTGGCTGTGAAATATACTTCAGGAAGCTCATGCATTAGTAACACAGAATTGTTCAGAGGTGAAATAATTGAATCAGGTCTCTAATCACATGAGTGGATATATTCATTGATGGGTTAACAATCTGAATGGATTTACTGGGAGCTAACTAGGCAGGTAGGGTGTGGCTTATGGAGGTAGATTACTAGGAATGTTGCCTTGGGAACTGTATATGTCCCTGGCCCCTTCCCTTTTCTCTTTCTGCTTCTTATGTGTCATGAGCCAAACATTTGTCCACTATGCCCTGCTGCCTTGATGTTTCTACTTAGAGCTAGCCAACCCTGGACTGAACCCCTAAAAATGTGAGCCCACCCTTTCTTCCTCTGAGTCGTTCATGTTGGGTATTTGGTCACAGTAATGAAAAGTTGACTAAAACATGTGACTACCAGTGTCCTGGGTAGGGTTGAATTCTTGCAAGAGTAGAAGTGGGAAGGTAATGCTATTGAGAACACAACTTGCTTCACTTGGGCCTAGATGGTAGGAATAGAAAACATTGTTTTGTGCAAGCCAAATTTATCATCAACCTACTGTGGGACTACAAAAAGGGACCACAGTAGCCACTTCCCACAAAAGGAGATGGTGTTATGAAGTCCCTAGTATAATTAACTATGTTCTTAGTCTATGACACTTTTTCCACTATTATAGTGATTTTCCAGTACTAAATGTCCTGGGTTTAAGTTCAACCAATTTAACTGGCCATGAAGAGTCAGCTGAATGTATAATCAGGGACTATCAATCAAAAGGAGGACCATTTCTACTTATATCAAACAGGAGTGACAAACAGGTAATTAAGGCACATATGATTCTAATTAAAACTCTAATTGCGTCAAGCTTTTCTGACCCAAATAGCAAGCCACAATTCCTACTGCTTAATGAAAGCAAAATTCCTACCAATCGATGTTCAACTCTAATGCTCATTCATTTCTATAAAGGTCAATTGCCACATAATATCCACTGCTGATTGCCACCCACAGAAAAAGTGGTGGGAGGGGAAAGATCTGTGTGATGCAAGTTATTCTTGCCCGGTTGTTCAGCTTTTAAAAATATCTGTGTTTGCATGATGAGTACCCTCAGGAGGTCTTGACTGCAGCCTGTTTCTATATGGATGAGCAAAGATGTTGCATTTTAAGTTTTATGATATTGGCATGTACCTACAGGACAGCAAGATTCTTTGTTTGGTGTCATTATAGTCCCAGTTAGTCATTCAGAGTACAGAAGCGCATCCAGCTCAGTTTTTCAAAATGTCCCTATTACTCACTGGAAAAGCACTGTCTAACACAATTCATGTTCCCACCTGTCAAATATTCAATCCTATTTTCAAACACATACAGAACAAGATAACATACCATACACCCGATCAGCAAAACTATGATCTCAAGGGAACCAGCAGCCAGATCCTAGAGCAAAACGCACCCTTCCAGATGCTTACTTGATTTTCATGCTAGAAATCTTACCTGCTCTGCTCATTAACTGACATTGAATAGAAAAGCAGCAACCCGTGACCCGGGAGAGGACAGGAGAATCTCATGGAGCATAATGTGAGGAGCTTTTTCCTTTTTTTTTTTTTTTAAGTCAGAGAAACAGAAAGTCATTAGGGGGACAAATTTAGTAATGAGAGGGCATACTTGTGCTTTAAGATGAGTCCTCAAAACCAGAAGAAAATATATTTGTAAGTAATCTTCTCAAAGTCAAAAAGGAAGTTGTGCAAGCGTGTATATATGTCCCTGTGAACCACAATGTAGCAATATTCTGGGATAGAGAGAGGTAATTTTACTCATTGATTTTTCTAAGACAGTACCATCATAATATGGTTGATCACATTGTGGTGTCAAATTGTAGGTTTACAAGCAGTGAACAGACTGAATGTTGTACGTTTCACCTAGAATGAACCAGTTTGTGTAAAGTGTTCATGGTCCTGAATGACTTCCCTGAGTTCACTCAATCTTTGTCCCAATTACCACTATTTGAAGTTAAAAAGCAGCTTTCTCCCTAACATTGTAAGGTCATCATATCTTCAAATAGGACCAGGGGTATGGATTGTCCTGTGAGCAAGCATTGTTCCCCCAGATTTCGCACCAGTCTCCTGGGACTTCTGGAATGATGTTTACCTGCAGGGAGCAAGAGAATTTGTGGTTGGGATGGCCACAGCCAGCTTCTGTTAATATCTCTTAATGCAGGTGAACAAGGATTGGGGAACACAGACAGAGAAGCCCTCACAGCTTGTGAAAGAGCTTTAAGTACCTGCTTAGCTGGCTTAGTCTCTTGTGGTAAACATCTGCATATGTATAAGTAAACTCAATTTTCTTTTATGTTCCTTTACATATTGTAAAGAACTTTTAAGATTGTATTGTTTCTCTTTGTTAAAAGCCAGACTGAGCCGGGTGTGGTGGCTCACGCTTGTAATCCCCGCTTGGGAGGTGTAGACAGGAGGATCGCGCAGGTTCGAAGCCAGCCTTGCTGGCTTAAGAGACCCTGTTTCCAAATAAAATATAAAATAGGTCTGGGAGTATAGCCTGGAGGTAGAAGGGTTCCATCCCCAGTACCACCAAAAAAAAAAAAAAAAAAAAAAAAGCCAGATTGATTATTAAAAAATGGTGTTGTTGACCAAATAACCGGGCACATTATCAACTCAGCAGCTCTGGACAACAAAAACTTCAGATATATAGGGAAACAACATAAAACATCTACTGATCTTCATGCTCCTGGGTCCAGGTTCTTCAGTGATGTTAGCTTTTGGCCTGACTGTAAAGAACTCAGCTCAGTAACTGAAGCCAGTTTCTTTCTGTCTCCTGTAGGTCAGTTAGGATGAGACTTCTGATCTCTGATTAGGCAAGGCCCTCGTCCCTTGTCTATGTTGAAAAAGCTATAGAAGATGGACTTTTTACCTTCATCAGCTCTAAAGATTAAGGGATCCTAATCTCAGAGGGGGAAATGAGGTAGGATAGGAAAAATAAAAATAGTAGGTAAAAAAGGAGACAAACTGGAAAGGAAGCAGAAATTATAGTTTTAATTTAGAAACTTCATAATCTATCTTCAACCTCAGGGCCTGCTTTTTCCTTAGGCAATAATACTCAGTAGGCTCATACCCTTAATCATAATGATCCCCCTTCCCACCTGAGACTCCTAAGATTCTTAGTAAACAAAGGATCCATAAGGAAGGTCAGGCCCAGATACCACTCATCACCACCCATTGATGCTTGAAACCTGAGGATTCTGAGGAAATCCAGACCTCTATCCCTGCTGTGCTCCTACTTACCCCCTCACAGGCTTTCCTACAAAAGAAGACCTGTGAGGCCTCAAAGGCATTCTATCCCTCTTAAAATGACCCGTGTTCTCCCTTGAATGTATACCTGTATACCCTCCCACACACTTTTCTAAATAAACCTTTGTCTCTGAAAACAAAAACAAAAAAGCAAATCTGATAATTTATCATGCATGGCATAAAACTCCTCAATGCCTGCCTGCCTCTCTCTCTCTCTCTCTCTCTCTCTCTCTCTCTCTCTCTCTCTCTCTCTCTCACTGTGTGTTAGTGTGTGTGTGTGTGTGTGTGTGTGTGTGTGTGTGTGTGTGTGTGTACTAGTGATTAAACCCAGGGACATTATATATTTTTATTTGAAAACCAAGTCTCACTAGGTTGATGAGAATCTCATTAAGTTTCTGCTTCTGCAACTGGTCCCAAACCTGTGATCTTCCTGTCTTAGCTTCCCAAGTGTTGGAATTACGAGCCAGTCTCTTTTAACAGAGGCCAATCTCTTCCCTGTGGTCTAGGAGCCACAGTGTGATCTAGCCCCATCTGCCTTCTCCAATTCCTTTTCACTCAGCGTCCTCCTCCCTCACTCTCCTACTTCCTCTCTTTGCTCTCATTAAAACTGCAAAGACTTTATTCAGGACTCTTGCAACAGACGTCAATACTATCATAAAAGGGGCGAGAGATTGGCCTCAACCCAGATATAAGGCCAAATGGGTATTTGTAGTCAACAAGCTGAGTGAGGGAGTCAGAGGGTAGGAAATGACTAAGAGGAAGTATCAAGTGGGGAGGATTCTTGCTGAAGGCAGACCAGGGCAATCAGCTATCAAGGATGGAGAATTTTTTTCAAAAGAGACTTAGTAGAATTTTTGCTAAAGCTGGGCCAGGCAAGCTAAAGAGAGGAGGGGCCTGGGCTTTATCAGGAAGAGGCTCAGAGATGCTGACTGAAGTATGGTCCAGGAATGGTCATCACTGCCCAAGCTCCAGGCTGGCTTCCTTTCAGGTTCTCCTCTGGCTTGCCGCTCTCCTGTATTAGTCAGCATTGTGTATTTTGTGTATTAGTCAGCTTTGTGTATTTGTTTATTAGTCAGCTTTGTGTATTTTATGACCAAAATACTTGACAAGAACAACTCAGAGGAGGAAAGGTGTATTATGACTCATGGATTCAATGATCTTTTCCTTGGTCAGCTGACTCGAAGGCAGAAACATATAGGCGGCTGAGTATTACAAAAGAAAGCTGCTCAGCTCATGGCATTCATGCAGAGACAGAGAGACAAAGGGACCAAGATCAGATAGAGCCTTCAAGTACTATTCATTTATTTTTAAAACTCAAAAGCCATGTTATAAAATTTTTGGAATGCAGTGTTACTATTGATTATCATTACTAAGAAGACATGATCTTAAATTTGCTGTGACATAAAAATTGTATCATTTAATGGGCCAGCCAGTTGTGAATAATGCAATCAGAAGTTGATAATCCTGCTCTCAGCGAACTAATTATAATCATAAAAATAGCCAAGATGTATTGAGTTCTTACCATGTGACAAGGTCTGTGCTAAACATTATATATATTTTTTTCAGTATAATATACCATGCTAATAATTATCAGTAGATGGAAAAGATTCTCAGGAGGGCCATTATAATTTTTAAAAGCATAATTACTTTGATTTTTTTTATTACTTTGATAATTCATTCCTCTTGGAATATCAAAAAATATATAATGAAGTGGTTGGACTTTTTCCTAAAAGGAAAGAGAATAAAATAAATACACAAATAGCTATAATATAAAGCAGAATAAGATAAATTCTACAAAAGGTGTCTGAACAGAAAGTCTTAGCTGATTCAAGAAGGACAGACTGGTCAGGAAAAATGTTAATGAGAGAATCAGAGGCAACTTTGAATGGCTGGTGCCATTTTTTGATGGGCAAACATGGGCATGAGTCAAAATGGGAGAACTGTCAATAGGGAGGAAACCTCAGAGTTATGGAGGCAGGAAAGCAATGGGACTCTGTTGTGTACAGAAGAGATAAAGGAGGAGAGAGCACACTGGCAGGGCAAGATGGGAGGCCTTCGCAGCAGCTGATGGAGGAGCTGGGGCTTAATCTGACAAGCAGTAGGGCACATTAAGGATTCTGAGTGTAGACGTGGCAGGATCAGCATAGCTCCTAAGAAAGCAAATTTTGCAGGGATATTTTGAAGACCCAAGTTCAGAAGGAGACTGATCTGGAGAAAGCCAGCTAGAAGATTATTAAGATGGTTCGGGTGAGAAATAATGAGGGCCAGCGCTAGGGCAGTGGCAGTATAATGAGAAGTCAGGAAAGAATAAACTGCATTTGGCCAAAGCCCCTGATCTCAGTGGTAAATCATCACCCCTTCAATTAATGGGTAAACGACATGGACTTCTCACAAGCTGTGAAAACACCTCCCGATTTTATGTTTAATTCAGCAGGTCGCTTCCCATTTTCAGTCCAGGGTAAAGCTTTTCCTTTCAGCTTACATTTACTGGAAGTAATGGAAAATTTTCCAAGAGCAATACTTTTAAAGAAGATAATAAGAAATTTGACTTTGAAAGTGCAAGGGAATTTTTAGTTTATATTGCTGAGGATTAAGAGAATAGTCCAAATGTGTTAAGTCCAAGTTTAAATGAATTCCGTAGGCACACAAGCCTTTTGTATGGTATATGTATGTGTGGCACACATAACAGAGAGTTGTGCTATATTTAACTTTATGAGAGAAACATATTTAAGAGGCGACAGTTCTACCAAGACTGCTCATTTGTTGAAATATTGCAATTGGCTTTGAGTTATCAAAATGCATAAAGGAAGAAAATTGAAGTTTCTGACCTTGCTTGTAAGAGCAGTAAAGTCTAGTACCTCTGACATGACTAACTCATATTGTAATTATGTTTTTAATTAAGTTACACTCATTTTCTATTATAATTTCTAAAATGCATTAAACACTTCATGGTTTATAGGATCAGTTATCCACATTGATAACCTTCTAGTATAGAAAAGGTTGAATTTGACTACTGTCATTAATTCTTTAGAAGAAAACTCCAGTGGGTAATGGCCACGGGATTTTATAGCTGCAGTTTGATTTTTAAATTCTCCTTAAAGTGTCTCATGCTGTGTGGCTTGTTCCTCAATCTTATGGCCTGGTTTGTTTTTTAAATAACATCCTAGATGCTAGAAAAGAAAAAAAATGAGAATCCTAAAGCTGGGATGGACATAGCATATAGGGAGGAGGAAAAGCCCCAATTCTTTATATAGCATTCATTATATATTCATTCTCTTCTTTCTGTGTCTGTGTCTGTGTCTGTGTTTGCCTCTCTCTCTCTCTCTCTCTCTCTCTCTCTCTCTCTCTCTCTCTCTCTCTCCTCTCTTTTGTTGAGTATTAAATCTATAGTATTTTACTTCAACCTACACGCCCACCCTGTTTTTATTTTGAAATTGGGTCTTGCTAAATTGCTGAAGATCTCACTAAGTTGCTGAGGCTGACTTCTAACCTGTAATCTTTCTGTTTTCCAAGTACTGGAGTTAGAGGCATGCACCACCATATCCAGCTACATATAGTCTGAAGTTATGAGCATGCAAACATACTCCATGAGTGTTGGCAGGCTGAGCATAACTGAAGAGCCCAGATGCAGTTTGTATTCAAATATTTCTAAAATTTACACATCCGACTAAGTGTAATCAGTCACTGAGGGCCAGCCATTAATATATATGAGACTTACACAACTGATTTTAGGGAGTATTATTTCTCTGTTTATATCCAAGGAGCTCTAGTGGTTTATTGAATCAGTTCCCTTGCTGTTATCCTAGTACTATGTAAATATAAAATAAAACTACCTTCTCTCTCACACGTATTCACAGATTTGCATTTTCCTCATAAATCTCAAATATATTCACCAGCCTTTTGTCCAAAATAGAAGCCCTCATTCCCTGCCCTCCACCCAGACCTGCTTGCCTGCCTGTATCTCAGGTCTCAGTGGCACCATCACACTCTGGCCCATCTTCCTCCATCATAAACTTAGAAATTAGCTCATAGCATCCCTTTCTTCCTCTCTAACCCTCAGCATCCAAGTCCTAACTATTTTACTGTCTCAATAGTTCCGAAATACATAACATTTTGTTAATTTCTACCATTACTCTGTAGTTTAGGCTCATCTTATTCTTGACCTAGAACAAGTCTCCCACCTTCTGTTTTTTTTCCATCCAAACATCCAACTAATACAGAAACCTGAACTCCCTTACTGAAACCCATATAATTACTTACAAAGGTTTTCTGGTATTCCTCTTTACAGTCCCCACTTTGTGTTTTAAGCTCTAGAATTAGGGCTAAATGGGACTTGAATCTGTGATAGGAGAATAATACGCATATGCTCCCCCCTCCATTTCTACCACTTGGTTACTCAATCAAATTATCATCCAGATACTCTTGGGGAGGGACCTCTGCAGATGTAATTAAGGATACAAATCGGCTCACTGGAATATAAAGAAAGTACACTGAATTAATCAGGAAGGCCCAGTGTAATCACGTGAGTCCCCTGAAGTACAGAACTTTTCTACAGTTGGAGCCTGGGCAGATGAGGCAGGGAGAGTTAAAGCAGAAGAAATTGACACATAGTTTCTGACTTTGAAGACTATGAACCAGGGAATACAGGTTGAGAAGTACTCCCAAACAAGAGTCAGAAAAAAACAGGGATCACAGGTTAAATTGAATTGTACCAATAACCCAAAAGAGAACAAGGTCTCCTTGAAGCCTCCAGATAAGAGCCCAGACTTCCAGATATACTGATTTCAGCCTGGTAAGACCTGGAGCAGACAAATCAGTCCATCAAACTTCTGACCTCTAGAGCTGCAGGAGATTAAATTTGTCTGGCTTCAAGATATTAATTATGATCTATTAGACCATGTTTTTAATTTATTCCTGTTTCTTTCTGTGTTAGTCACCCTCCATTGCCATGACAATGGAAGGATAAAAAAAAAAAAACTTAAAGGAGGAAAGATTTAGTTCTGGGTCACCTTTCCAGAGGTCTCCATCCATGGCTGCAACAGATGGCTCCATTGTTTCTCAACCTGGGCAGGATATTCAGCAGAGTGAGAATGGGGTGGGAGAGACACCTTCAAAGACATCCCCAGTGATTCACCTCCTCCAAATTGGTTTCATCTCCTCAAGCAATAGCGCCTCCAGCTAGAGACCAAGCCTTCTATATAGGAGCCTTTGGGGAATGCTTCCAATCCACATAGAACACTCTGAATTCAACATATGTTTTGAGTTTCTATTACTTGCTGAGTGTTATGCTAGGTGATGGTGTGTGTGTGTGTGTGTGTGTGTGTGTGTGTGTGTGTGTGTATCCATCTATCTATGTCTATCTGTCTGTATAGGTACATGCAGGCAAGGATGTACATGTAACCCATGAGACATATTTATATATTTGTCCTTATACTATTATGGAAGCTGGTTAAATAGTGTAAGTAAAAGCATTGTTCTTTCATCTTTGCTGAAACTTGGAGTCAGTGGGGCAAGCATTTGGGAAGGAGAAAACCACACCTCACTCCCAGGAGTAGAAGGAGAGAGAGATGACAATATGGAACCCAGAAGCACAAAGTAGAATGCCTGATAAACTGGAGCCCACGATGCGTACTCACCACCCTCACACCTCTCTATTGGCCATGTTCTCTTTTATGCCAAAGCCAAACACACATCTGACCTATGAGTCAGAGAAGCAGAAGGGGACATGGAGGGACTTGGAGTTCCTCTGTGTCTGAAACAGCCCAGTGTCTTCTTTGTTAAAGAGGTAGGTGGAAGCTCCACTTTCAGTTTTGTGGAACCACCGCTGCCTTCTGGTGGAAGCATTCCTCACTTGGAAACTACAATGTCTCAGATCACCAGAGTCATAAGTAAGGAGTCCAGGAAGTACACATTTTACTAGTTGATCTTTAGTGAGAAGAGGTACCCTATTTCTAGCCCTTTTGGTTTCTAGATCTGTGAATTCTAGCAATAAGGAAATAGCACTACTTATGAGTCGCTGATTGAGAACGTAAGCCGTATTTTGATGGCGGTCATAACTTATCCCAGTCAGTCATGGCGTTGCCATCCATATCCGAGTCTTCAAAAAACCTTTCTACTATTTTTTCAGGTGTGTTGCTTGAGGATAATAAAGAATATAATCATACCAGTGATTTCCATGGGCTTGAATTCAGCACTGCACTTCATTAGCTGTTCTCACTGGGAACAGGGTCATTTTGACTCTGAATCTCATCACATTAGAGAATTAATTCCAGGTAATATAAAACCAATTTAGAGGACTTACCTTCCCTTTCTATGGATCCACTTCCAGTACTAAAATCTGTTATCACTTAGTTTCAATCAGAGAAACGAGACCATTGGGCTTTATTAAAAGAATTTCACTACATTTGTGGAAACTTGTTTAACAGTCTATCTGTCTATATAAGGCTATTAGTCATATCTGGCATTGGAATTTTAGGTCACTGGGAAGGGAAAATAAATATGAAAAAGGGGAGAGAGAAGAAAATCTGGAATCCAGAAGGATATACTACAAATTGAGTTGGTCTCTTGCTGGCTCCAAGTCTCCACTTTCAATGACTTGAGACCTGAACATGCACCTGGCCCATAAGTCAGAGAAGCTACTGGAGGAGCTGGTAAGAGCTGGAGCAGCTGGATGCCTGCTGTTGTAGCCTCACGCCAACAAGGTGAGCCAGCAAATATTGAGAGCAGCAATGCTTGGTTCACCAACTCCTAAGCATAAAAGAATATGACTCTCTATACTTCTGCCTTCCAAATCTCAGGTGAATATCGCTTGTGGCACATGTTAACATGGAGAGGGATTGTGGAAAACACCATTGCATATTAGCTAGACTGGAATAATACAAATCCACTTGAAGAGATAAGCTTTATAGCTAAAATTCTAAAATGAAACAGATTCTACTAATGAAACAGTAGTCTTTCTGATTAGTTTGAAATAGCAGTAATATACTGACTTCAGTCTTTTTTGTTGTGTTTTAAATACATTTTCTGTTTTATTCAGTGAAGTGTACTGGTGATCCTGATTATTTTTAGAACTGTTGTTGCTAGCAGTCAAAATTTGTATTAAATATCCCAATGTCTATGTGTACATTATATTGAACAGAGAGAGGATGCTATGTTCTGAACAGAACATAAAGGTACATCTGGATTATGGCCAGATGGCTTTCCATGTAAATATAGTGAAATAGAGATAGGGTCTATTTCCTGTTAGTTTTATATCTGTCTCTCTAAACAGACTTTTTTCTTTCATTTTATTTTCAAATGGAATGTGGCTATAATGCGCTTATTTTTTTTTTTTCATTTTGAAGATGAAGCATCAGTAACAGGATAGAATTGGATAGTGTTGATCCTAGTGTTGTAGATACAGCTAATGTCTGAAGGGTCTAGTGGGGGTATGGGAGACACCCTTATTCCTTTCCATATTCTGACAAAATAGAGAATAAGCTCACCAACTGTCAGTTTCATTAGTTGCCAATCACCCTAGATTTCAAGACTTCTGTGAACTATGGTAGTCAAGGAACTTGATTAATGGGACCTCCTTCCACTTGAGTCCTGGGGACTCAGTTTAACTTGTAGTACAAACATCAAATACATCTGCCTGTGCCTATTCTAACCTGCTACAAGATTACAAGACTGGCCTTATATCCTGAGTCATAGGACACGAGAGAATGACCAAAGTGGCCATGTTCATGTAGAAGGAATGGATGAGTTTATGGTAACAGGGTAACAGGAAGTGATGAAGGATGAATGAATGGCATGCACCTCATCTGATTTCATGGCAGTTCATGGGGCAAACAGGCTCGTCATAATGAGCCATGTGTGCCCTACCACCGAAAACCTGGGCTGGAATTCTTCCTTTGACAAAGGAGAATAGCAGGCCAGAAGAGGTCCCCTCAATTCTCACCGCTTGTGAATCAGGAAGCAAATGTCTCTGGATGTTCATTTATGGGGTAAAAATGATAAGGACCACCCCTCAACAGGAACAGAGTTGTATAGTTCTACAGTTAATACCTGCCTTCATATAAACATCCTAGTCAGACCTTACAATCATTTTATTAAAAAAGATATTCCTCACAAAGCAAGTACATTTTTCCCCATTTACTAAAAACAATGCCAGTGTTTGAGATGGGTTAGATGGCCCAAGGACACACAGGTATCATTGTTGAAACTGGGACATAAAACTAGGTCTTCTGACTACACGTTCACTGTCTTTGCACCAAAATGTGACTTTTTTAGAGTGTTAAGGAATCATAGACATCATCCTGCACAACTTCCAAAAGGCAAACCTCAGGCAATGGTGTATTTTATACAACTTTATTAGCGAGTGCAATCTCAGGGGAGCAAGACTGAGAGAGAAGGAAAGTTAGAAGAAGAGTGAGTGCCAAGGGCCAGAGGTTCAGAGCAAGCCAATATGTATTGAATGTATAGTCCTTGTCAGGCAGTGTTGTAGGATTTACATGTACCAATTCCTTTGACTCTGGCAACAACACTCTAAGATATGTACTACTATTATTTTCGCTTTATACAAATAGGGAAACTGAGGAATAGAGATATTAGGCATCTGCTCCCAGTCATTCAGCCAGGAAATGCCATGATGGCTTTCAAGCCTGAAATCAGCCTCTAATGCTGCACCCTCCTTCCTCTGCTCCCTTCTCTGATAATGGAGCCTTCACCCAGATGGTTAATGGAAGGGCAGGATTCAGCCCATCCTCCCAACAACTCTGAAACATTGATTAGTATGTGTATAAATTACGTGCCACTCAGCCTTAAATGATAATTGCTTCAGGGCAGAAGCAGTTCCATATATATTTACTGTATGAAATCTATCTAATCAATACTAGAAGCAGAGAATTTCCATTGCACTAGAGATTGTGTTTTAATTTTATTTTGGCAGGGATCTGGGATCCCAGAGTAAGGGCTGCTTTCTATCATAAGTGGCATTTGATCAAGACCTTTCTATAATCACGAGAGCTTCAATTTTCAGCCATCATCCTACTTATTTGTCCTGGCATTTTATGCAAGAAAATCCTAGAATAAAAACTAAATAAGACAGAACCAGGGTCACAAAATATTCTTAGTGGCGAGAGGGAGAGCAGGGCCACATAAATCCCCAGTCATCTATTATGGATTTAGGGAAGTGTTTCTTTTTTGTTTTGCTTTGCTTTTTATACTTTTATTGGTGCATTATAGTCTCACATCATAAGGTAGCTTCTTTTTCTTTTTTCTTTTTTAAAATTTTTATTGGTGCATTATATTCATACATCCTACTGGGGTAAAAAACTTGTGTGTACATCCATGTATACATCACCAATTTAACCCCTACCCAATTCCCATCCCATTCCCTCCCCATCCCTCCTTCCCTTGCTTAGCTTAGTGGTTGACTTCAATACGTTTAAGTACATTGCGTATTTTAGAGAATTTCCTTCTTCCCCCTTCCCATTCCCTCATTTACGTTGTCTTGTTTGCTGCTCTATAGGATTTCCTTTTTCATCAAGAGCTCCTTCTATGACCCATTTCTCCTTAGCTTTCACATATTAGGGAAGGCATCTGATTTCTTATTTTTTTGTGACTGACTAATCTCGCTTAGCATAATGTCCTCCAGTTCTATCCATTTCCCTGAAAATGATGTAACAGTTTTTTTAATGGCTGAGTAAAATTCCATTGTGTACATATCCCACAGTTTTGTAATCCATTCATCTGTTGATGAACATCTTGGCTGGTTCCATAGTATGGCTATGGTGAATTGTGCAGCTATGAACATAGATACACATGTATTAGTTTGGTAGTTTGGCTTTCTTTCTTTTGGGTAGATACCCAGAAGTGGTATTGCTGGATGAAATGGTAGATTGCTTCCATTCTTCTGAGGATTCTCTATACTGTTTTCCAAAGTGGTTGAACTAATTTGCAATCCCACCAACAATGTTTTAGAGTTCCATCTTCTCCACATCCTCGCCAGCATTTGTTATTGTTCATGTTTTGAATGATAGACATTCTAGTTGGAGTTAGGTGAAATCTCAGGCTAGTTTTGATTTGCATCTCTCTGATTACCAATGATGTTGAGCATTTCTTTATGCATTTGTTGGCCATTTGAATTTCTTCTTTTGTGAAGTGTCTATTTAGTTCACTAGCCCATTTTGTTACTGGATGATTTTTTTTTAGTGTTGAGATTCTTGAGTTCTCTGTATATTCTAGATATTACCCCTCTATCAGAGGGGTAGGTGGCAAAAAACTTCTCTCATTCTGTTGGCTCTTGGTTGAGGTTCTTGACAGTTTCCTTTGCTGAACGGAAGCTCTTCAGTTTCTTGCAATCCCACATATTGATTTGCGTTTTAATTTGTTGTGCCTTTGAAGTCTTGTTGAGAAAGTGTTTATCTGTGCCTGTGTGTTGCAGTGTTGGAACTATGCCCTCTTCAAGGAGATTCAAGTGCTCTGGTTTGATTTCCAAGTCTTTGATCCATCTTGAATTGACTCCTGTGCAGGATGAGAAAGTGGGATTAATTTCCAATTTTCTGCATATGGTTAACCAGTTTTTCCAACACCATTTGTTGAAAAGGCTATATTTTTTCCAGTGTATGTGTTTGGCCTCTTTGTCAAAAATCAATTGGCTGAAAGTGTGTGGACTTGTTTCTGGAACTTCTATTCTGCTCCATTCATCTATGTATCTGTTTTTGTGCCAGTATCATGCTCTTTTTATTACAATGGCTTTGTAGTATAGTTTAAAGTCAGGTATTATGATTCCTCCTGCATGGTTTTTGTTGCTGAGAACTACTTTGGCTATTCTGGGCTTTTTGTTATTCCAAGTAAATTTAAGGACTGATTTTTCTATGTCTGTGAGGAATGATCTTGGTAGTTTAATGGGCATTGTGTTGAATCTGTAGATCACTTTTGGAAAAATGGCGATTTTAATGATATTTATTCTGCCAATCCATGAACATAGAAGATCTTTCCATCTTCTAAGATCTTCTTCGATTTCTTTTATCAATGTTTTATAATTTTCCTTATAGAGATCTTTTATCTCCTTAGTTAAGTTTATTCCTAAGTATTTTATTTTTTTTGTCGAAGATCCTGAGTAGAAGCGTTTTCTGAATTTCTTTTTCAGTGGATTTATGGTTGGTGTATAGGAGAGCTTCTGATTTTTTAAAGATTGATTTTGTATCCAGACCATTTGCTGAATTTGTTGATCAGTTCTATAAGCCTTTTGGTTGAGTTTGTTGGGTTTTCTAAATATAGTATCATGTAGTCTGCAAATAGTGAAAGTTTGAGTTCTTCTTTTCCTATTTGTACTCCTTTGATTTCCTTTTCTTGCCTTATTGCTGTGGCTAGAGTCTCTAGTACTATATTGAAGAGAAGTGGTGATAATGGACATCCTTGTCTCGTTCCTGTTTTCAGAGGGAATTCTTGAAGTTTTTCCCCATTTAATATGATGTTGGCGGTGGGCTTATTGTAGATTGCCTTTATGATGTTGAGATATGTTCCTTTTATTCCAATTTTCTGCAGTGTTTTTTTTTATCATAAATGGATGTTGGATTTTATCAAGTGCTTTTTCAGCATCTATTGAAATGATCATGTGATTTTTGTCTTTGATTCTGTTTATATGATGAATTACATGGATTGATTTTTGTATGTTGAACCAGCCTTGCATCCCTGGGATGAAGCCTACATGGTCATGGTGTATGATTTTCTTGATGTGGTTTTGAATGCATGTTGCTAGTATTTTGCTTAATATTTTTGCATCCAAGTTCATCAGAGATATAGGCCTATAGTTTTCCTTCCTTGAACAGTCTTTATTCAGTTTGAGTTGTTGATGTTGGCTTCATAGTATGTACTTGGGAGAATCCCACTTTTTTCTTATTCCACGAAATAGTTTGAGGAGTATTGGGGTGAGCTCTTCTATAAAGGTTTTATAGAATTCACTTGGAAAACCATCTGGTCGTGGGCTTTTCTTTGATGGTAAGCTCTTTATTGCTGTTTCAATCTCTTTGATTGTTATTGGTTGGTTTAAGTATTGATTTTGTATCCAGACCATTTGCTGACTTTGTTGATCAGTTCTATAAGCCTTTTGGTTGAGTTTGTTGGGTTTGACTCAGTTTAGGAAGGTTGTATTTATCTAGGAAGTTGTCAATTTCCTCCAGATTTTCCATTTTGAATTGAGGCCATTACTTCAATGATTGCATCCTTTATTTCTTTTAATATCTCTCTAAATTCTTTTTGAAAATCCTGTATTATTTCTACAATTATATTCCTGATTTGATCTTCTGGAGATCTCTGAATTTCTGTGTTATCAGGTTCTGACATTGTGGGATTTCTTTTCTGGTTTTGAGCTCCATTCTGAGTCCCTATCTTCTCTGGAGCCTGGTCCTGTGAGGTAAGATCTCGCCAGCGCAGCTCTGCCACCACAATGTGGGCTGGTTTCTTTCCTGGTCTCTGGTTGTTCTTCTAGTCTTCTTTTTCTCTGTCCCTTGTATTTACAGTTTTTATTTCTTTGCTGATGGTGTTTTCTGGCTATGAAAAGTGCTGATTTTGTGGCAATAGAGATCGATTATTAGCAGGACTCGTAAACACTGCTTTTCTCAGTCCATGTTCATAACGTAGTTTCTAGTGATAGTGACATACATGCACATAGAACTTGGTGAGTTTTCCCTGGCTCCCTCCCCATTCCCCCTTCCTCATACAGGATACTGAGATTGACATTGGTATTCTCACACACATACAAAATGTCCATGGAAGTGATTCCTTCATTGATTGATTCTTCCTCTCCCTATATCCTTCACCTAGACCACCTCCACCTCCGTGGCTCCACTGGAGTTTTTTCTTATTAGCTAAAGGAAAAACTGCTTTACTCCATAGTTTCCATATTAGAGAGAAAACATGACCCTTTATTTACTGTGACTAGCTAATTTCACTTAATAAAATTGTTATAGTTTGATATGTGTCCCTAAAGAGCTCATTTATTAACATCCAGGGTTGATATAACTGAGTCATGAGGGTTGTAGTCCCAGAAGTGGATAAAGCCATTGTAATGTATTTACCTGGGTAGTACGTGGTATGCAGATAGGGTGTGGCTAAAAGAGGTGGTCCCCAGGGGTGTGGCCTTGGAGATTATATATGGTTCCTCCTCCCCTAGCTCTTGTTCTTGTTTCCAGCCTCCAATATGTGAGGAGTACAACCCATGTACTATCCCTCCAACTTCCTGCCTCTATTCTCTGAGGTCTTTGGTCCTCAGCCTCACATGGCCTGAGCCCCAAACCAAAGGAAAATAAACCTTCTATCTTCTAAGATACATGATTAATCTTTAGATTATAGATACAATAAAGTCCACCAGATCCATCCATTTTCCTGCAAAGAACATGATTTTGTTCTTCTAGACTGCTGAGTAGAATTCCATTGTGTGTATGTCCTATAATTTTGTAATCCATTCATCTGTTGATGAGCAACTAGGTTGGTTCCATAATTTGACTCTTGTGAATCATGCTGCTATAAACATGGGTATGCATATATTACTATAATATTGTGATTTTAGTTCCTTTGGACAGATACCCAGAATAGGTATAAATGGATAATATGGTGGATCCATTCCTGGTTTTCCAAGGAATCTTCACACTAATCTTCATATTCTATGGAGTACATATGGCTATACCAATTTGTAATTCCACCAACAGTGTAGAAAAGCTCCTATTTCCCCACATTCTAACCAACATTTATTGTTGTTAGACTTCTTGATGATAGCCATTCTGATTGGGGTTAGATGGAATCTCTGTAGTTTTGATTTGTATTTCCATGATTGCTAATGATGTTGAACAATTTTTCATATATTTATTGACCATTCATATTTCTTCTTTTGTGAAGTGTCTATGAGTTCAATTGCCCATTTATTAATTGGCAATTTTTAAATATTTTTAGTGCTAAGTCATTTAAGTACTTTGTGTATTCTAGATATTAGTCCTCTATCAGAAAAATAACTGGCAAAGATCTTCTTCCATTCTGTCTGTATGCTCTTCTTAGGCTCTTTATGGTTTCCTTTGATAAGCAGAAACTTTTTAGTTTAATGCCATCCCTTTTATTAATTCTTGTTTTAATTTTCTGAGCTTTGAGGCTCTTATTGAGAAAATTTCTATCTGTGCCTATATGTTGGACCAATGCCCTCTAGTAATTTCAATGTCTCTGGTCTAATTTCCAGGTCTTTGACCCATCTGGAGTTGACTTTTGTGCAGAGTGAGAAGTAGGAATTTAATTTTATTTTTCTACAAATGGATAACCAGTTTTCCCATCACCATTTGTTGAAAAGATTGTCTTTTCTCCAACATATTTGTCTAGCACCTTTGCCAAAAACCAGTTGGCTATAAATGTGTGGATTTGTTTCTATATCTTCTATTCTCCTCTAAGTTATGTGGTCAGGCTTTCTGGATTGTGGCAGTAATACTGTTGACTGAGATAGTATGCATTTATCTATAAAAATCTTATCAATTTTTATACACTGGAAAAGATGACCTTCTAGTCTTGTGGCAATGTGGAAAGAACACAGTTAATGGACAGAGACACTTTTATTCTGAACTCTAGTTGCTTGCTTTGTGAGCTTAATCAAGTGATGATTTTTCTGAGCTTCCCTTTCATGATTTCTTATTATGAAAATGTGGGCATTATGTGGGGATAAGATGGGATTTCACAAGCAAATGCTTATAGTTGGCTCACAGTAAATGTAACTGTTCACTTAGAAGACAGATTAGCACTTGCTTACCTGAAAATGATACTGTCTGCAAACATGTTACCAGAAAAGCCTGCAAGTCTTCCAGATGATACTGCTATTCTACGCCTTCCCAATTTGAATGACCTAGATATTGTGGCAGAATTTATGTGACTTTAGATGTCAGGCCCTGTCTGATCTTATTCAGATACTGAAGAGCCCCCTTAACCTACAGTCAGCCTTGTCTAACATCTATCAAGTCATTCTATTCCTAATAGCAGGTGGTTGGGACATAGTCTTTTTGTGGACCTCAAGGCACTGCATGCCCATCAAGCTTCAACATCCAAGTTAGCACTGTAGCTCAGGCTAGCTCTGGGTCACTGAGTCCTTATCCTCAACCAATACCCCACCCATTTCTCATTCATTGCCCTTTCTCTAACTTGAGATCTCAGACCACCAAAAAGTTGGTGCCATAGGAGTTTTATTACTATGTAAACACATACTTTTCACTTTACTTTTTGATATATTTAGTGGCCAAAAATTGTTATTATTTTCATGTTGTAGCAACTTTGATTTTTCAGATTTATTTGAGTAGGTGAGAAAACAGATGGTTTGTGTACACTGAAAGATACAAAGATGGAGACAACTAACTTTAAAAATTCTTTCACATTGCTGAATATTTGTCAAGTGACAAAAATTATAAAGCAGTTAGGACATTGGAGTCTTTAAATTCAAGCCAAATGCAGGTAAAATCCTCTAATTTGTATAATATATTTACCTGAGAAAAAAGGTATATATCATTGATTATAATTCTAATTAAAGCAAGCTTTATCTTAAAACAATTCTAGGTTCCTATTTGTTGTCTGGATTTTAAAAATAACTATATATAATCTCGAATCCCTAATTCTATACAAGATATACTAACAAATGGTAGATCAAATATCATCCCAAAGGAATATGCACTTTTTAATCATATAAGATTGAAAGGCAGGTGCATTCTGATCCAAACCACTTACGCACCCAATTAACAAGACATTCTAGCAATTAACAAGATTGAACTTTAAAAAATCAAGTAGATTAGGATACAATGTACATTAAATAAAATGCACCTATTTTAAGCATGCAATGTCATGAGAGTGGTAAATATGTATAGTCATTAACCAGTACCAAAATCACAATATGGAATATTTCTGCCTCCTGAAATTTTTTCTCATGTCCTTTTGTTGTAAACCTCCCCTACCCTCCCCCCTTTCTAGTCCCAAGTAACTATTTTTTTTATTTCTGTTGCCATAAATTGTACTTTTGTACAAATGAAATTATACCTTTTGATACTTGACTTTCTTCACTGGTGTAATGTTTGGAGAACTCTGCCATGTCATTGCTGATGTCAGTAATTGTTGCTGAGTAGTATTCCACTGAATAGATAAATCATAATTACTTCTTCATTCACCATGTTAAATAAACATTTAGCTTGTATAAAATTTGGCTCTATTATGCATATACTTGTTATTCGTGTACTGCTACATAATTTTTATACATGTAAATTATATTTATTTGGGGTAAACTCCTTAGAAATGCAGTTTCTGGTCACAGTGAGTACTTTATAAGAAATGTTTAGCAGTTTTCCAAAGCATTCATGTCCTTTTATGTTCCATCAGACACCTGTAGACTTCTAATTGTACTACATTCCTGAAAAAATTTAATTGTAGAAATTCTGAGTGTAGTTCTACTTTGTATTTCTCTGATGGCCAATGGTGATGCACATCTTTCCCTGAGTTAAACATAACTATATAATCTCTAATGGCCATTGCTTATCTTCTTTTGAAATTTGTTCACCTTTTTGCCCTTCTCTGTTGAAGTAGGTATTGCAACTATTATTTCCTCCAGTCTGTGGATTATCTTTTCATTTTCTTAATGCTGCCTTTAGTAAAGCAGTAGTTTATATTCACAAATCCAATATAAACAATTATTTTTTTTTTACTTTGTGTTCTCTTTAAGAAATACCTACCTAATCCAAGGTTGTAAAATTTTTCTTTCATTTTTCTCTAAAATTTTCTATGGTTTTTGCTCAAATGTTTGGATCTATAATTTATCTGAAGTAATTTTGCATATGATGCATAGTTTACTTCTATACAGATACCCCAGTTAAAACAGCACCTTTGTTGAAACAATTCTATTTTCTCCATTAAGTTACCTTGACACTTAATCGGCTCTATGTATGGCCCTATGTATTGCAGTTTCCCATCCGACTGATCTAATTGTTTATCGTTCCAACAAAAATCACACTGTCTTGATTACTGAAACTTAGAGTAAACCTTGAAATCCAATAGTGTGAGTTATGAAACTTTCTTCTCCATTTTCAAAATTGTTTTGGCTATTCTAGATTTTTTGCTTTTTCGTATGAATTTAAAAATCCTTTGTCAGCATTTACCCCCAAAAGAAGTCTGCTACAAATTTTGACTGAGATTATGTTGATAGATAGATCTGGAGATAATTAACATTTTAGTTAAATTTTGTCCTTTAATACATGAACATAATATACAATATCTCAATTAATTTAGGTCCTAATAAATTTTCAGCAATATATTATAGTTTTTTAAAATTTATTTTTATTGGTGCATTGTAATCATACATCACATTGGAATATAAGACTTGAGAGGATATACAAGCACACATCGTCCAATTAGCCCTCATCCAGCCCCCATCCCATTTCCTCCCCCTTCCTAGATCCCATGCTTGTTTGGTGATTAACTTTGATACATATGTTTATGTACCTCCTGCTTTTTATTTTATTTTATTTTTTTTATTTTTATTTTTATTTTTTGTGGTACTGGGGTTCCTGGAAGCCCTTCTACCTCTGGGCTACACTCCCAGACCTATTTTTACATTTTTTTATTTGGAAACAGGGTCTCCTAAGCCAGGGCGTGGGGCTGGCTTCGAACCTGCGCGATCCTCCTGTTTCTGCCTCCCAAGCGCGGGGATTACAAGCATGCGCCACCACGCCCGGCTACCTCCTGCTTTTTAAAGAATCCATCCTCCCCTATTCCATACCCTCTGATTGGTCACCTTAATTGCTTCACTATAGGGCCCTTTCTATAGCTCGACCACTTCCTGTTGCCCCTTTCCTCCTAGTTATTGCTGATTAGGGGAAGCATCTGGTTTTAATTTTCTGCAATATTTCTCTGTGCATGCCGCATTGCAAATACCGATCCCACTCTTGATGGCCCCAGTTGTGGCCTGGCTACCCAGTGGACTGATCCAGACCTCACTGGCTCAAGCAGCGGCCTTGCCTCATGGGAGGCCCTGGTTCTGGCCTCGATGGCCTTGACACTGGCCTAACCCCTCAGCTGGCTCTGATCCTGGCCTCGGAGGCCCCAGCACCAGCCTTCCTCACAGCAGGCTCCGATGTTAGCCGATGGCCCCGGCATTGGCCTAACCCCTTGGCAGGCTCCGATCCAAGCCTCGGAGGCCTCAGTAGCAGCCTTGCTTCATGGAAAGCTCCGATGCCGGCCGCTGGCCCCAGCACTGGCCTAACCCCTCGGCAGGCTCCAATCCCGGCCTCCGAGACCCCGGCACCGGCCCTGCCTCATGGCAGGCTCCGATCCCGGCCTCGCTGGCCCCGGCACTGGCCTAACCCCTTGGCAGGCTCCGATCCCGGCCTCGGAGACCTCAATACCGGCCTTGCCTCACAGAAGGCTCCAATGCCGGCCTCGCTGGCCCCAGCACCGGCCTAATCCCTCAGCAGGCTCCGATCCTGCCCTCAGAGGCCTCAATAGTGGCCTTTTCTCACGGAAGGCTCCGATGCTGGCCAGTGGCCCCGGCACTGGCCTAACCTCTCAGCAGGCTCTGATCCCAGCCTCAGAGGCCGCAGCACTGGCCTTGCCTCACAGCAGGCTCTGATCCTGGCCTCGCTGCCCCACCACCGGCCTAACCCCTCGGCAGGCTCCGATCCCGGCCTCAGAGGCCTCAATAGCGGCCTTGCCTCACGGAAGGTTCCGATGCCGGCTAGTGGCCCTGGTACCGGCCGAACCCCTCAACAGGCTCTGATCCCAGCCTCGGAGGCCTTGCCTCGCGGCAGGCTCTGATCCCAGCCTCGCTGGCCCCACCACCGGCCTAATCCCTCGGCAGGCTCTGATCCCGGCCTCAGAGGCCTCAATAGCGGCCTTGCCTCACAGAAGGCTCTGATGCCGGCTAGTGGCCCTGGCACCGGCCGAACCCCTCAACAGGCTCTGATCCCGGCCTCGGAGGCCCCAGCACCAGCCTTGCCTCGCAGCAGGCTCTGATCCTAGCCTTGCTGGCCCCAGTACTGGCCTAACCCCTCGGCAGGCTCCAATCCCAGCCTCAGAGGCCTCAATAGCGGCCTTGCCTCACGGAAGGCTCTGATGCCGGCCAGTGGCCCCAGCACCGGCCTAACCCCTCAGCAGGCTCTGATCCTGGCCTCGGAGGCCTCAATAACGGCCTTGCCTCACGGAAGGCTCCGATGCCGGCCGTTGGCCCCGGCACCAGCCCAACCCCTCGGCAGGCTCCAATCCCGGCCTCAGAGGCCCCGGCACCGGCCTTGCCTCACGGCAGGCTCCAATCCCAGCTTTGCTGTGTCCATCGCCGGCCTCACCCCTCGGCAGGCTCTAATCCGAGCACCCTCTTCGCCCAACTATTTGTCCCACGTTCTCAAGGGTGTGTGGTGGTGGTAGCATTCTGCCTCTGGGTTCATTACTTCAAAGGTTCCATGTGTAATGCATCAGATCTCTGCCTCCCCTGAGTACTGGCCACTGCCATTGCCACTGCCTCCACCATTTCAAATCTTTCCCAAGCTCTTTTTCCAATCTGAATGTTGTCCGGTCTTCCTAAGCATGCGTGACGGTAGCATTCAACCTTTGGTGTAATTTCTCCAAAATAAATAAATAAGGTTGGTAGGCTCCAATTTCTGCTTCTCCTGAATACAATTCTCCACCGCCAACGTGGAGACCGCTTTCAGCACTGCCTTTCTCCTTGGTCTCCGCTAAAGTCTCTCTCCTTACAGGTGATGTCCAAAATTCTTAACAATGTAGAGAAGAAGCAGTCCTCCTTAGCGGGGAATTTTTCCAATAATTCCAGTTCATTTGGATAAGTTTTGTCTGCATCTCCAGTATCCTGTCATCCACCACCTCCTTGACCCCTCTCCGATATTTTCCTTTTTTCTTTTTCTTTTCCTTTTTTACAGGGTCCTTCCAGGGGAAGAGGGGTTCGCCTAAGGGTGCCCCGCCAGCGCCTGCCCACCCGCCCAGGGTTGGGGCCAGGGGCCCGGACCACGGGGTCCTTCCGGATGGAGAGCTATATTATAGTTTTTAATTGTACATTCTACACATATTTCTTAAATTTATTTTAATCATTTCATGTTTTCAATGCTATTTTATAAAGGTATTTAAAACAAACTTTTGTTGGTATATAGAAATGCAGCATTTTTTTTAGATTTACCCATGCATCCTATGATCTGACTGAACATACTATTTCTGATTATTTTCTATAGGTTTGTTAGGATTTTCTGCAGTGTGATTATACCCTCTGTTACAGAGGGCATACTTCCCTTATTCCCAATCTAATGGGGAAAACATTCAGTTTTTAACATTTAGTTCAGTGTTAATTGTTAAATTCTTCACAGGCACATTCATCAAACCAAAGACGTTCTCTTCTGTTTCAAGTCTGATAAAAGAGGTTTTTATCTTGAAGGAGTAGTGAATTTTTTCAGATGCTTTTACTATATTTATTGAGATAGCATGAGTTTTCTCCTTTGTTTTGTAAGTTGACAATGATTCATTTAAATGTTAAGGTAACCTTATGTCTGAGGAAAAGGCTACTTAATCTTGGTGTGTTATCATCAGTGTACATTTCTAAATTCAATTTGCTAATATTTGTTAAGAATTTTTGAAAGATGTTAATAATTTTTGTTTGTCTTGTCTTTTATTGCAATGTCTTTATTTCTTGTGGTGTTAAAGTAAACTGCTTTCATTCCTTATTTTCTGAAATAATTTGTGCAGCATTTATATCATTTTTTTTCCTTAAATACTTGGTACATTTCACCACAGAAACTACCTGGCCTCCAAGTTTTCTTTGTGAAAAGATTCTAAATTATGAATTCAATTTTCTAATACTTCAGGAGTTAGTATTGGTAATTTGGATCTTACAAGAAACTTATCCAAATTGGTTTTAGTTTTATAGTATTGGCATAAATTTATTTAAAATATCCCTTTACTATTCTTTTCATGTGTATAGGATCAATATCTGTTTTCTTTTCTAAAATTGGTAATTTGCATCTTATATTTACCTAAGTAGGATTATTTTCTATTTTGTAACATCTATTTTTATCTTTACTCTTTTTTTTTACTTACTGCTATTATCAATTATTTTTCAATTGATTTGCTCCAGCATTCCAGGGGGAAATTTACATCAAGGATCATTAAATTATAAGCCATAAAACAAATTTAGCCCATGACCTGGTTTTACATGGTCTGTGAGCTAAAAGTAGTTTTTGCTTTTTTATAGTGTAGTACAAATAAGAAGGAAGATATATATATATATATATATATATATATATATATATATATCACAGTTTGCCTTCTAGTATCATGCCACTTCACATGTACTGGTCTTTCATTCTGTGTGAAAAATTATTAAAATACATATATTACTCTATGTATGTTGTAAGCCACAGAATATATTGTCATGAATTTTATATTTATTGCTGAACTATCTTTTGAGATAATTTTTTAATAAAAAACACAAAAGATGTCTGTGATTATTATCCACATATTTACTATTTCTAGAACTCTTCATTTCTTTGTGTAGAACTAAGTTTCTATTTGGATCATTTTCATTTCAACTAAAGAATATTCTTTGCTATGTCTTGTAGTGCAGATCTTCTATTAGGGAGGGTACCTGAGCCCCTGGCTTTATATTATCACCCTCTTTTCAACCCCTCATTTATATATCTGTTATATAAATATAATTTATATTTAAATTTAAATACTTATATAAATATAAATTTAGTTCTCAGTATTTATAAGAAACGCTGGTTTATTTATCTAGGTAGAAGTGGCCTCCAACTGCTTGCTTCTGGAATCAGGCTCTAGAAATTTAATAGCATCAACCCAATTAATGCATTTATTTGTGTATAGTTTCTGGTTCATGAAGATACTTGTCTTTAAAAGCCTGGGCATTAATTTTTGGTTTTCAACTTTCCTATTTTATCTGTCATTGCTCTCATTTTGGAACATAAGCTGAATTTAAAAACCCAACTGTGTTATCTTGACATTTTACTTTTCACCTCATTGATATTACTATGAATTTGCATATGGATCTCATTGAATAGAAGAAAAATATCTACCAAACAAAAATGAGACAATTTGCATTATATCTCAACTTGCTGAAGGAACTACATCAAATTTTAAAAGTTAACCTTAATCAAGTAATTATAATATTCTTATAAGAATTTAGCACACTTATTAAAACTTTCTGTGGCTTCTTATAGTTGATTTCTAGTTTAATTCCATTGTGGTCTGAAAAGACACAGGAAAGTATGTCACATTTTTTGAATTTGCTAGTGCTCACTTTGTGGCCCAGGATGTGATCTATTTTGGAGAAGGTTCCATGAGCAGCTGAGAAAAATGTGAGCTGAGCTCTGCTGCAGTTGGGTGGAATATTTTATATGTGTCTAATAGGTCCATTTGTTTGATGGTATTCTTTAGGTCTGAGGCATCTTTACTTACCTTTTGTCTTAAAGATCAATCTAATGGTATGAGAGGGGTATTGAAGTCTCCTAGTATTATTGTATTGGGATTTATGTGTGACTTAATATCACAAAGAGTGTTTTCTGAAAGTAGCTGCAGCTATGTTTGGGGCATAAATGTTGACTATCATTATTTCCTCTTGCTGAATTGTTCAATTTACCAGTAAAAAATGACCTGCTTTGTCTCTTCTAATAAGTTTAAGATTGAAGTCTAATTTGTTTGATATCGTAGTTGCAACTCCTGCTTGTATTCAAGTTCCATTGGTATGGATTACCTTGCTCCAGCCCTTTACCTTAAGTTTGTTACTATCTTTACTTGTAAGGTGTGTTTCATGCAGGCAGCAGATAGATGGATTCTGTTTTTTAATCCATTTTGCCACTTTAATGTCTTTTTATTGGGGAGTTGAGGCTAGTTATGTTTAGTGTAATTATTGAGAATTGATATTTAATTCCTAATATACTGAGATTTAACTTCTGTATAATGTAGCATTTGTTCTTCTTTGTTTAGTTGTTTGTGGGATGAAAATTCTTGTTTCTCTGGTTCTGGTGTGTATTATTTCTTCTTTGCAGTTAATTTCTTTGAGTATTTTCTCTAGTGCTGGTTTGGAAGACATAAATTCCTTCAGCTTCTGTTTGTTGTGGAAGATTTTTAATTCCCCATCTAATTTGAGAAATAGTTTTGATGGGAAGGAAACTTTTGGCTGCAAGTTGTTTTCTTTCAGAGTTTGGAATATGCTATTCCAGGCCCTTCTAGCTTTCATAATGTGGTTTTGGATGTCTGAAGTGATTCTAACTGGTTTGCCTCTGAATGTCACTTGGTATTTAGTTTTTGTTGCCTTTAAGATTCTCTTTTTGGATTCTACATTGAATAGCTTGACTATTATGTGGCATGGGGAATCCTTCTCAGATCTTGTCTAAAGGGGGTTCTATAAGTTTCCTGTACCTGTGTATCAACCTCTTGCTCTATGTTTGGAAATTTTTCTATTACTTCTTTGAAAAGATTGTTGATTCCTTTGGTATCACCTTCTTTTCCCTCCTCCATGCCAATTATTCTTAGGTTAGCTCTTTTAAAAATGGGCCCATATTTTTTTCAATGTCCAATTCGGGCTGTCAAACTTTTTTCTAAGTTGTATATATATGTGTTTGTTTTTGAAGTGATCATCTTCTAGGAGTGAGATTCTATTCTCCATGTGGTCTAATTGATTATTTATAGTTTGAATTGATACCTTCTCTTCAATGATTGCAATCTTTATTTTCTTCAGACTCTCTCTAAATTCTTTTTGGAAGTCTGGTATAATTTCTACAGTGACATTCCTGATTTGACCTTCTGGAGATCTCTTCAATTCTGTGTTGTCAGGTTCTGTTATTGTGATGTTGTGGGAGCTCATTGCTTTCTTATTATTCCTCTTTCTCATAATTTCAGAAGTTTGTATTTGTTGCTTTTGATAGAGTTCTCTCAGTCTCTAGGTGTCAACAGTGAAGGTTGAGTGAAGAGGGAAGTGAAGTTGTAAATGCAAGACTAGGGTAAGGCCTTATATAGTATCAAATAGGATGAGAGTATGAATTTGGTAAGGTAGTATATATTAGAGATTAGAGATAGTGAATATGTAGTAGTATGCTAGTAACCAATGTACAGTTTTTGGTATAGTGATATGAAGTGGATTTAATATAAGACAAGGAAGAGAGAAGAAGAGAGGAAAAAAGAAAAAAGAAATAAAGGGGTAGAGACAAGAGAGTAGGTAAGGAAAGAAGCTTGGGAGAAGGTTTAGGAAGAGGGTAAACATACATGCATACACTCCGACACAAAATAAAAGAAGAAAAAGTCAAAACAACACCAACAACAAATTATTGCAACTCTACAAATAATGAATATTCAGTAGACTGGGCCTCTGCAGTCTCTCTCTTTGCAGACACCGAGTGCTACAGGCACTTTTCCTGGTACAAGCTTGATTCTCCTGAGTCTTTCTCAGTCTATGCAGATGGCTGGTATCAATGGGCCTGGACCTAGTGTTAAGTGCAGGTCTCCCTCCCTGCTTTCCACAGATGTGGAGTCTTGGTCTCTCCCTGCCTACATAGGTGGCAGATGCCTTTGAGACCAAATCCAGTGTAAGAGTCTCTGTTCTCCACAGCTAAGGTGGGGCTTGTCTGACATTTCCCCATTCATTATAATTTGGTAGTCTGTGGTGATTCTGGAGATTCTACTAGTTAGGTCTAGTGTTAAGTGTAGGTCTCCCCCTACACTTTCCACTGATGCAAAGCCTGAGCAAAAACAAATAAACAAATAAACAAACAAAAAACTTTCTGTATACCTGGGTGGGTATTTTCTAGGGGTGCTCATTTTTTAATATGCTATATATGTTATGCTAAAATATTAATGAGAATAATGTACCTTATCAAAATTGTTCAGAACAATCTAATAGGTTTAAAAAATATTTTATCTCCCCATAGTCAATCCATAGATTAATACTAATTGATTCAATAAACACAGAAGAATTTGAGCATGGTGGTGCATGCTTGTAATCCTAGCATTTGGGAGTCTGAGGAGGATAGAGGTTCAAGAACAACCTCAGACAACCTAGTGAGACCCTGTTTCAAAATAAAGAATAAAAAATAGAGCTGGGGGTATAGCTCAGAGGTAAAATGCCCCTGGATTTCATCCTTAGTACTGGAAAAAAAACAGAAAAGGAAGGAAGGAAGGAAGGAAGGAAGGAAGGAAGGAAGGAAGGAAGGAAGGAAGGAAAGAAGGAAAGGGGGAAGGAAAAGAGGAAAGAAAAAATAATGAGAAAAATAAAAGCAAGCAATGAAAAGAAGTCCATCCTTGGCCATGTGGACAAGGCATCAAATGTGGTTAGGCTGCAGCAGCAAAGTAATTTTGCACTTAGAAACTCTACACCCCTATTCTGTATTTTTAAAGGAATTGTGCAGGAGGACATTAACCACCAGATTGCAGAATATTATCTCTAAGTGCACAAAAAATGAAAAATAGAGCATTCTGTCCCATTTCTCTCCTTACTTGTATGTTCCTTATTTGAAGTTATATTCTTGGCTAGGAACAACAACATATCCAGTTAATTATCTCCCCTGCTTACTACCCTGATACTTTACATAATCTGATTCATGTCTGTGTTGCATGGAGAGATTTGGCTCTTTTCACTTCCCATAATAAGAGTGGACAGTCAACCCAGATAATTCAGGACAAATGTTCCACTGGGGCCCTGAAGCATCTTGCTTGTTATTCATATTAATCACATTAACTACATAACAACCAGATTCTATTTTTTCCTGGGTGATATTGAGGAAATCTTCATGTTTTATTTTTATTGTTTGCAAATTCATTTTTACCCAATTAGTTTGCCACAGCATGAGGTAAGTACCAGTCACTTAAAGAATTAGCAGATTCAGACATGGAACATATTTGTCTAGGATACAGGCTCTGTGTTTTAGGGATTAGTAAATAAGTAAAATAAATCTGATAAACAGTAATCATTTATCTTCCTATTGGTTTCATTTCTATGATTAAATAAGTAAAAATAAGAGGATTGAGATGAGTTAATGTTTTCGGTTTTTTAAGGTATTTCTTCAATTTAACATTTTTTAATCTCAGCACTGTAGACATATCAAGACAAATAAGTCTTTGTTGTGGGAATTTCAAGATGTTCAACAGTATCCCTGGTCTCTGCCTAATAAATATCAGTAATGGCCCTTTCCCCCAAGGTAGGACAATAGAAAATGTTTCTAGATAGTGCCAAACATCCTCTGGGAGAAAGGTTAAAATCACCCCCAATGAAAACCATTATTTGAATTTGAGTTTTTAAAAACAATTTTGGAATGTTTTTTACATTTCAATCCTTTCAATTCACAGACATGACCTAAGAATTTGTCTATGCAGGCCAAGACTGTATAACACTGTCTTTTCCAATTCTACACACATATATTAAGTGTAATGAATTCATAATATCTGATAGTAACCAGCTGCTCCAGCCCATTTTCTTACCTCACCACTAATCGTCCTCAGACAACAATGAGAGAGCTATTTTCCCAGAAACAGAAGCTGGGTCAGGTGACATACAACTGTAATCCCTGTACTTGGGAGACTGAAACAGGAGGATCGTAGGTTTGAGACCAGCCTCAGCAACTTAGCAAGACTCACAGCATCCCGATGAGACTCGTTTTTCAAAACAAAAAATACAAAGGGCTGGGGGCATAGCTTGGAAGTAAAGTGCCCCTGGGTTCAATCCCTGGTGAGAGATAGATAGATCGATAGATCGATAGATAGATAGATAGGATAGATGGATAGGAATTTTCAACAACTCATCAAAGATACCAAACTGCATGCTCCTCAAATTTTAAAGATATCTGCAGAGAGCCCTAAACCATGCTTTGAATGGTGCCTAAATTTTCTTAATGACTAAAACTTCATTGATACTGTATTTGAAATAAGCAATATGAATTTTGCATCAAGTTTACCTTAGACATTTCTATTTCAAGAGCCTCTTGATAATATAAAAAAATCTCAGTGCTGGTAGTGATTTGGTGCACAAGTGATTCATACAGAGCTCTGTGCTAATCTTTGCAAATCAAACATTACACAGATCTTTTAAATCTAAAATGAATAATTCAAACACACAATGTTTTTATTGACCCTTTAATAGAAATTGACTTGGTTCCTAAAAACAAGTTGATTGCAGTGGCTTTTCCATAAATCCAGATGCTGCTCTTAGTATCTACTTTTGAGGCTTCTTTTTTAAAATTCTGGTATATGACTTAATTTAATATAATTTGCACATCAGTATCCTTAGATTGGTTCTAAAGCTTCATGCTTTGAAGTCATTTTTTTATGTGTGTAGGAATAATCTTTAAGTAGTCTGTGTGGACAATACTCTGAACCAGTTAAATGTTAAGTCCAAAAGAATATGGACCTGTGAGACTGTGTTTATGACGAGAGCCTCGTAAGGGTCTTTAAGGACATAGATCTGTTAAAAGGATATATATTTAGTATTGTATGTGAAAAAGATATTCACATCTTTTTCATAAGCCTAGATATAAATATGAGGTTAGAAAAAGAGGGAATATTTGTTCCCATTCTTCTGAGGATTCTCCATACTGTTTTCCAAAGTGGTTGCACTAATTCGCAATCCCACCAACAATGTTTTAGAGTTCCTTCTTCTCCACATCCTTGCCAGCATTTGTTATTGCTCGTGTTTTGAATGATTGCCATTCTAGTTGGTGTTAAGTGAAATCTCAGTGTAGTTTTGATTTGCATCTCTCTGATTGCCAATGATGTTGAGCATTTTTTCATGCATTTATTGGCCATTTGAATTTCTTCTTTTGTGAAGTGTCTATTTAGTTCACTTGCCCATTTTTTGATTGGATAATTTGTATTTTTAGTGTTGAGTTTCTTGAGTTCTCCGATCCTGCAATACCACTTCTGGGTATCTACCCAAAAGAAAGAAAGCCAAGCTACCAAACTAATGCACGTGTATCAATGTCATAGCTGCACAATTTACCATAGCCAAACTGTGGAACCAGCCAAGATGTCCATCAACAGATGAATGGTTTACAAAACTGTGGGATATGTACACAATGGAATTTTACTCAGCCATTAAAAAAAATATAATTGTGGTATTTTCAGGGAAATGGATAGATCTTGAGGACATTATGCTAAGCAAGATTAGTCAGTCACAAAAAGTAAGGAATCGGATGCTTTCCCTAATATGTGAAAGCTAGGGTGAATGGGGTCATAGGAGGAACTCCAGGTGAAAAAAGAAATCCTACAGAGGAGCAAATAAGACAACCTAACTCTAGGGATGGGAGGTGGGAAGAGGGAAACGCTTTAAAGTGCATGATGTACTTATTCATATTGAAGTCAACCACTAAACCAAGCATGGGAGAAAGGGAAGGGGAGGGAGTGGGGTGGGGACTGTGTTGGGGACTGGCTGGGTGATGTGTGCATTTATGCCTACACAAGTTTTTTACCCCATTATGATGTATAAATACAATGCACCAATAAAAATTAATAAAAATAGAGGGAATAATGGCTTATTTATCAATTCCATCCTCTGATTTATGTTGAAGAGAGTAAGTAATAATTCACAAGAAATAAAATTAGTAGACAAGCCAGGCGTGGTGGCACATGCTTATAATCCCAGCATTTGGGAGGCTGAGACAGGAGGATCGCAGTTTGCAGACAGCCTCAGCTACTTAGTGAGGACCTCTATAACTTAGTGAGACCCTGTTTCAAAATAAAGAATAAAAAATAGGGCAGGGGGTATGGTTTGGAGGTTGAATGCCCCTGAGTTGTATCCCCAAATCTGCAAAAAAAAATGAATGATAAAGGACATTTAGAAGAAAGAAATAGAAGTGTGATCACAGCAAAGAGGTGTGTTTTCCTAATCTAAACCATAAATTGAATGTGGATTCAAATGCAGGGCAGAGAGGGATTTCAACTATTTGGCATCAGAAATATTCATTCTAAGTGGGCTGATGCACTTTTACTTGCTTTGCTGAGAGTTTTAAGACTGAGGAAGAAACAAGCCCACTGGGCTATAACATAATACACTAAGCACTTTACAATGCAAGCTCCTCCATTCTATATTTCATCTCAATCTTGACCAATCTCAATGGTTATGAACTGTTTGAGTTTTGTGAGTGATGTTAATCTTGAGAGTCATAACCATGCCATTACAGGAGTCATAATAGTCAAGGAAGGGAGAGTCGGGGTGTAATGTAAGGTCATGTGTTTTGCCAGATGGTACAAAAGTGTATTTCTAGACGCTTAGTGTGAACCAACATGTGAGAGAACTTGGTTGAAGGTAGAAAAAGATTAGATGGTTGTAGAAGTTGAATTTTGGAGAGTTTTAAAATGCTAAAGTCTGATGATGCAATTATTATGATCAGGAACAGTACATGAGAAAGTTTAAAAAAAAAAAACAGCATGACGGCCACTATGGCTGACATATTTAGAATACTGATATATTTAGTACACTGACAACAGGCAACAGGAGAGACAAAGATGAGATCCAAAGGAGGACAAATGGGGATTTAGTTGATAAATTCAATCCTAAAGTTAGCTGAGATTTGCTATAATACTGAGGATTTAAAAATACTAAAGAATATGGAGAGATTCACTTTTTGAGTCATGTGGTATAATTCTAACACATGGCAGTCAGAAAACAGCATTTCTCAATTCTTTTTCTGTTTTGTCTTTGTACTCAGGTCTTCTCCATCAAAAATAAGAATGTTCAAATTACAAAAGGTAAGGTAAACTCAGGAAGGAAGTGATGCTCAAAATTTAATAAGAAAGAAACAAGGAGTCTGAATATTTTTCTGAGATCTACAGACCAAGGACACAGGCATATTTTCAGGAAGCTTTGAAGAAATACAGAATCCCAGGTCCTGTTCTAGACCTCCTGAATTAGGATATGCAGTAATTCATATTTTTAGGGGCACTGAGTTAAAACTATTTAAGTCTTTAAACTTTTAAAAATAAAGCAATTTACAGCCATGATTACTTAAATGTTGTACGACCTTTTAAGAACACAGCAGAGATCCCTAGAGATATATTACCAAGAAGCATACACTCTAAAATGCAAATTAATGATATTTATGAATCTATGGAAGGAAAAACTTGGGAAAGGGTTGGCTTAAGTGATGTGATCTTTCTGGAAAGCAATTTGGTAATAGATATATTTTATTTAATATAACTAGCAATCCATTTCTAAGGATCATACTACAAATATGAACTGAAAAACTAACAAAATTTTTATGTTCAAATATATTTATGAAAAATACCTTCACTCAAATATATCTTCATTCAAAGATAATCATAAAATCATGAAAATTTAGAAGAATCTATATGTTTAGAAGTACCTAAATTATTAAATAAAATATAGTGCATACCAGTGTGATTTTTTTTCTTTCTTTTTTTTTTTGTGATACTGGGGTTCCTGGAAGCCACCTCCGGACTACACTCCTAGACCTATTTTATACTTTTTTTTTTTTTTTTTTTGAAACAGGGTCTCTTAAGCCAGCATGGCTGACTTCAAACCTGTGAGATCTTCCTGTCTCTGCCTCCCAAGCGCAGGGATTACAAGCGTGCGCCACCACGACCGGCTTGATATTTAGTTTTCTCAATGTAGAAAAATACATAAATGTATGCTAGAATATCAAGTTGATAAATAAAATCATGAATAAAATTAAATGCATTAAGAAATTTAGGATGATTTTTTCCCTTATGCTTCAAAGTATTTTCTACAAAGAGCATGTCTTACCATCATAATCAAAGAAAAAATTCTTTTAAAATGTATAAAACATATTTGTAAATATAAAAATACACCAAAATATTACCAGTCATTTTTTGCCTTCTATATGTGAGATTACATTTTCTTATTTTCACATTTACCTATATTTGCATATATTTATAAACTAATAAAATATTAAAAATGTTTATGATCAGAAAATACCTACTATAAAAGAAAACCATAATATTGTGTATAAGTTATCCCAAATACTTAACAGTTTTGTAAAACTTTTTAGATCAACACGTTAGGCATAATTTAGCTTGTTTTGGTACTATATTAAAATACCCAAGGTTGGATACTTATTTAAAAAAAAGGGGAGATTTCTTTAGCTCACAGCTCTGGAGGGTGAAAACAGGATGGTGACAGCACTGCTCATCTCTGGTGAAGGCCATAAGGTGGATAGCATCAAGGTGAGAGCATGCAAGAGGCGTGAGATCACAGGGAGCAAAGGAGCAGGGATGTGGGGAGAAGCCAGCAGACCTCACAATAGGCCCTGCCTGTGTGTGTGTGTGTGTGTGTGTGTGTGTGTGTGTGTGTGTGTGTTACTGGGATTGAACCCAGGGGCTTCTAAACCTCATCAGTACCCCTAGTCCTATATTATTTTGAAACAGGGTCTCACTAAATTGCTGCATGAGACTGGCCTCAACTATTTCAGCTTCACAAGTACTGGGATTACAGGTATGAGCCTGTAATGTGCCTGGATGGCCCCTCCTCTTAAAGGTCCCACCACCTCTTACCATGAAAACTGTGGACCAGGCTTCCAACACACGAACTTGTTGAGAACAAACCATTCAAATGATTACAAAGGGAACGCATTACTCAGAGTGTTTACATCTTGGCACAGTGTCTGGCTCAGTAAATACCTGCACGGGAATGATGGTTAATCAAAGATGCTACAATGGGGGAAGCACACAAGGCAGAGAAATTTCTAGATGATTAAAGGATCTTGTCCAAAAAGTATGGATCAATAGATTCATGTCAAACTGAAAGGAGGATTCTAATGTGATGCCATGACGCTCTGTCCTGTTAGAAGTTTTACTGGATGAGAACAGAGGCTATTAGCTATCACAGCTATAAAGTACCATGAGAGAAGCCAAGGAGAGGATCTGTGACAGAATCAAGACAGAAAAAAGTTTCAAATTAAATAAAATGGAAAGCACATAAACAAACCAGTAAGTGCTTCAAAGCATTTAAAACACTCACAAAGAGAATGCCAATTGATGGATCTACTTGGAAGTTAAAAACCTAGATATCAAAAACTATCACAAACCTAATGGCAAAAAGAATTTTTAAAAAAGTGTAGGTGAGGGGGAAGATGTGCCACAATGTGATATGGGCTAATATCTCAGTTGTACAAAGCATTCTGAGTTTGACACTAAGATTCCAGATAGAAAATTAGCCAAAGATATAAACAGGCAATTTATGTAAATAGGAATGACTAAGAAAAAACCTCAAACTCCCTAAAAATAAAAATTAAAAAATGCAAAGTAAAATGAGTAGCTCTGATTTTTTTTTATACTTAAAAAAAAGAAAAGTACAAAAATATGGTCCATTCTTCATTCTGGGAAAGGTAAGGTCAGCCAGAGTACCAATGGGAATATAAATCTGTCATGAAATTTGGCTGTGAAATTGACAATGGTTCAAACTGTCTACATAACAATGTACCATCCTCAAAACTAATGAGCATCTTCGGTCTGGCAATTCCACTCACAGGAATTTTTCTTAAGGAAATAAGCAGAGATCTAACCAATGAACAAACAGTCTCCCACTATTTTCTATATACTTTTATTGGCATTATAGTCTCACATCATACTGTAGTTCACAGTGATGTGACACAATGGAACAACACTCAGTGGGCTTTCCAGCTCCCTCCCACTCCCTCTTCCCCATACAGCGTATTGAGACTGATGTTGATATTCTCACATATGTACATCATATCCATGGATGTGATTCCTTCATTGATCCTCTCTTTTCCCCTCCCCTAGAAGCCACCTCCCTGGCTCCAATGGAGCTTCTCCTTTATTATGGGAAGTCTTTCTGGTATCATGATTACTCCCTAGCTTCAGCATATGAGAGAAAATGCATGACCCTTCACTTTCTGTGACTGGCTAATCTCACTTACATAATGTCCTCCAGGTTCATTCATTTTCCTGAAAATGCCATTATTTGTACTTCTTGATTGCTGAGTAGAATTTTTTTTAATTGGTACACTGTATTCATACATCAGAGTGGGATACAAACTTTTGTAGACATACATGCACACAACGCCCAGTCAGCCCCCACCCGATCCCCACCCCATTCTCTCCCCATCCCTCCCTCCCATGCTTGGCTTAGTGGTTGACATCTAGTATTATAGCAATTTATCCAAAATTAAAAATGATAATCTCACATAACAGTTTCATTTGTCTGATACCAAGCTTTTGGAATTTTATTGTGTTCATATCCCATAATTTTGTAATTCATTAAAGGAATGATGATAAGAAAGTGGGAACAACTCTAAAGTTTGTATCAATAGATTATAATATACGAATATTATATCACTAATGGGAATATACTTGTTATATGTTTAAGGTTATAAATTAGGATACAACTCTATATAAGATACAATTCTACACTAATGTTATGGACCAAATGTTTGTGTCATCCCCCTACCCCTTCCTGTGTTGAAGCCCTAACCCCCAGTGTGATATATTTAGAGGTGAGGCCTTTGGTTTGTGATGGAGAGAGTCTCACAATGGTAGTACTATCCTTACAAGAAGTGACCAGAGCTTTCGCTCTCCACCACATATAGACACAATGAGCAGGTGGCTGTTTATAACCCAGCAAGCTTCCTCACCAATAACTGAGTGGCTGCCAACACTTTGATCTTGGACTTTCATCTTCCAGAATTATGAGTGCCTATCGTGCCTATATTTAAAGCCACACAGGCAATGGTATTTTGTTACAGCAGTTCAAGCTAATATATATATGTTTATGAGAAAGAGAAGTAGAAGGAGGGGGAGGACTATCTGTAGATTATAAGGTTTTATTTTCTTCTTTAGAGAGGTCTATATTTTTTCAATGAGGATGTTTTCTATAACCAGAAAAACTACAACAAAACAGGCTACCAAAACACAAATGATAATAAAAATATCAACCAACATTTATTTAGCATTTATTAGGGACTGCAGAACCTTCAGTGAATTTAATTTTACCCTGACAACAAGTATTTGAAGCAGTCATTATTACATTATTATGAATTCCATCTTACAGACTCCTAACCACTCTGCTATAAAACGTTCATAAAAATGTTGACGCTCAAAAATACGTATTTTATTGCTAATACTGAGAATAGTGTCCAGTGACAGTATTTTGAATAAATACACTTAAATCAACTATATGGGATTCTGCAGAATGATGTATCAGACTTCATAGATACAAGAAAATCAACCAAAAAGGCAGGAGAAAGAAGGGAGGCCTGGCTAAGCCTGCTGACATTCTCCATCAGCCTGGGTCCTGGGGAGGAGCGGGCTACCTGCATTTGCACATGTTCTTTGGTCACCTAACAGGGAATCTGAGAAGATGAATTTTCTTTGGAGTGGGAAATATGATTAGTTTTCCTCTACAATTTCTTCTATCTTTGAAATCGCTTAAAAAACTATTTAAAAGCTGGAATAGAGAGCTCATTTATTATCTGTGGATTCACATTGCAAAATCATGGTTAACTTCAGAGCCAAATGCTTTTTCTCCCACTTTGAATTTTTTCCAGCAAAGGAAGATTTTCTTAGAAGCAGTCTGAGAACTCTTCATTCTTTTCCAGGGACAAGTGAGACAAAAGACACTCGCTGGCTGAACTTCACATCCAGTCCCAAAGCTTCATCTGTCAAGAAAAGAAGGGGCACTTTTCCCTGAATATCAAAAAAAGGAGATTCTCCTCAGCACTGCCTATCACCTAGAGAAGAGACGTAATAAGTATGGCAGTTATAAATACCAAGCATGGGTATATAAGAAATATCACTTGGCTTTCTCCTTTTGCTATAAATTAACTTCATGTTTGATTCTGAGGCCTCATATTTCATATTTCAGGCTAACAGAATACATATACTTAGCGACATTTGTGTGGATTTTATTTTTATTTTTATTTTTATTTCTCCATGTGTGTGTGTGTGTGTGTGTGTGTGTGTGTGTGTGTGTGTGTGTGTTACAGAGCAGTACCCAGTGGGTGTCAGGAATGGTCTCTGTCTCCCTGGTACCTCTCTATGACACCTGTGCTATGCTTCCCATGAAGGCATATTTGAAAGGCTGGTAACTCAGATGCTGGACCTTCAGGTCCCAGCAGGGCCGCTCACATCACACCTGCTGCTTAGCAGCCTACCTGGGGCTCAGCTCTTTCTCTCTGTTGGATGAAGTCCTCTCTTTTGAGGCAGCCTTTACTATTGTTTTCTCTCTCCTGTTTCCTCTAAGCCACTTGGTACCTTTTGCAGGTGTGTGTGTGTGTGTGTGTGTGTGTGTGTGTGTGTGTGTGTGTTGAGGGGGTACTGGGGATTGAACCCAAAAGTGTTCTCTTCAGAGATACACTCCAGCCCTAATTATTTATTATTTATTTTAAATTGAAACAGAATCTCAATTAAGATACCACGGGCTGGGATCCAAGCTGTGGTCCTCCTGTCTCAGCCTCCCAAGTCCTGGGTTTACAGTAGCAGAAATTCTCTTCACAGAATTTTAACACAAGTCAAGGAGTTTTATGATCATATTTCTTCCCTGGTGTCACAAAGCTTCTTGACAATAGGAAAGCTCTGGGACCCACCTACGTCAGTCAAAGCAGACAGTACAGAAGAAAATATTATGCAGCAACTTGGATGAAAAACACAAACTCTGGGACTTGAGAATTGGAGCGTCCTTCTAAGTCCCACTTGTGTATGGCACAGTAGGCTGGACGTTCACTTTGCAAAGCTTTCCTGTCGGTATCTGAATGGACGGAGGGGCTGTGAAGCGGTATGGCAGCCCCGGAAAATGCATACAAGTAGGATCACATCTGAAGGTGTAATACATATAATCTTAAGGGACGGGTTAGCATTTGCGTGGTGACACAGGCTTGTAATTCTAACATTCGGGAGGCTGAGACAGGAGGATCACGGTTCGCTGCCAGCCTCAGCTACCTAGAGAGGCCCTTTGCAACTCAGTGAAACCCTGTTTCAAAATAAAGAATAAAAAACAGGGCTGGGGATGGAGCTCAGAGGTAGAATGCCCCTGAGTTTCATCCCCAGTACCACAAAAAAAGTGACAATTAAACAGTTGCATGGTTGTTACTAACAGTGTAACAATATGAAGGTATTAAAAGTGGTAGTTTTTTTTCTTATTCTAATTCCACTTTCCCAAGGTAACTTAAACTAACACTTTTCAATGCTCAAACACATTTATATTTATTTCAGGTTTTTAAATTGCAGCAGATTGTCAAGGAATATGTATACGTTTTAATTGATTAATTTATGACCTATTGGATATTCAGTTTGTTTCTATTTTTTGCTAGTGCAAGCAGTGAATCAATAAACAATTTTGTATCTATATTATTATATAATCGTGTCTTTATTTCGATCATGCTTAATTCTAGAAGTAGGTTAGAAAGTGTTCACATTTACATTTTAGTAAATTTTGCAAAAACTGTTTTCTCAAAAATGCGGTATATAAATTAACAATTTCCCTGAGCGCTCCTGAGTGTACATTTCCCTGACATCCTTGCTCTACTAGGTGCTATCAATGTTTGTCAATCTGATGAATTAAAATGATATTTTTTAAATGTTTCGGGCCGGGCGTGGTAGCGCAAACTTGTAATCCCCACGCTTGGGAGGCAGAGACGGGAGGATCGCGCTGGTTTGAAGCCAGCCTCACAGCTTAAAGAGACCCTATTTCCAAATTTAAAAATATATAAAAATAGGTCTAGGAGTGTAGCCCGGAGGTAGAAGGCTTCCATCCCCAGTACCACCAAAAGAAAAAAAAAATGTTTCCCTGTTTCTACTCTAATAAGCATCTTTTAATATACCTAATTTTCCATTTGTAATTACTTTTCTGTGGATTTTGTTTATATTCTTTATCCAGTATTGTATTATGCTATTTTTTCATTAATTTCTACTTCTTCAAATCTTAGAGAATTTTTTTTTGGTACTGAAGATTGAACCCAGGGGCATCTTCCCTCTTTTTATTTATTTTGAACAGGGTTATTGCTAAGTTGCTGAGGGCCTCACTAAGTTGCTGAGGCTGGCCTTGAACCTGCAATCCTCCTGTCTCTCTCACGGGCTAGGATTATACATGTGTGACATCACACCTGGAAAATCTTAGAAATAATAAATAAGTAAATAAATAAGTAGTTTTCTCAGCCTATCTGAATATCATTTTTAAATATTTACCACATAGAAATTATAAATTTCCATAAAAATTTCTATGTCATTTTTAAATTTCTATGTGAACAAATCAATGTGTTTTGCTTTTGCTCAGTGGGTTCTCTGTCCTACTTAGGATAGCCAGGACCGATCTAGGATGATCAATAATCTCTTGTATATTTTTAATGCTTGTACAGACTTATCTCCAGTTAGTTTTCCATTCACCTGGAAATTCCTTTATACATAGTGTCAGGGAAGGCTCTAGCTTTAACTTCTTCTATATTATTCCATCCACACTTACTGAGAATATCACCTTACTTTCTGACTTTCTTTTATTTGTATTTAATAAAACGGATGTCATACAGTGACCACAAATCCATTTTGTTAGTAAACATTTGCTTCTATTCCCCTTGTCTATTCCCCCTCTCTTCTTTCTACATCTATATATACATATATGTGTGTGTGTGCCATGTGTGTGTATTAAGAAATAAAATATATATAATATAAATAATATTAAATATATATAAAATAAATATATATGATAAGAAATAAAAAATATATATTTTAAGCTTTGAATTACTTGAGCGTGGCATCCATTCTTCACTTCTCTAAATTTTTCTATTCTCTGAGGACTTACACCATCCAATTTTTTTTTTTTTTTTGGTGGTACTGGGGTTCCTGGAAGCCCTTCTACCTCCAGGCTACATTCCCAGACCTATTTTATATTTTATTTGGAAACAGGGTCTCTTAAGCCAGCGAGGCTGGCTCCGAACCAGAGCGATCCTGCTGTCTCCGCCTCCCAAGCATGGGGATTACAAGCGTGCGCCACCACGCCTGACATCCGCCATCCATTTTATACCGTATCTCACTGCTTGGCCCTTGAAAGTATTCAAGTTTCCACTATTCAATACTAACTTTTTAAGAAGTTTTATCTTTTTAGTGGATAATTGTTATTTTGGTATTTTTTTCTACAGAAGTTAACTATGAAAATATTTTTATTCCTGTGTTTATATTTTTCTCATATTTTAAAAGAGAATGTTCTTGAGAAGTTTCTAATCTCAGGAAAGGGGTAATGTTTTCTTTCTGGGTTAGTGTGTAATTCATTTGTGTGAATGCTTCCTGGACATAACAGCATAATGTATTTTTTTTGTTTGTAGGATATAAAACTTTATAAATATCTTTATATTGAGCATGCTTATTTTAGTATGTTTATTCAGATTCTCTATAACCATACATCTTTGTTTTACTATATAACTTAGATTCCGTAAGAGATTGCTAAGTTTTGTACAATTATTGAAGAATTGTGAATTTCTGAGTTTTTACATTATGTGTCTCATGGTTTTATTGTTTAATGTGTGAAGTTTCATAATTATAGCTTCTTTGCATATCGTATATTTCATCATTGTACCTATGACTCACATCAGGCTTATGGTCTTAAGCTATAATTTAATCAACATCTAAATTGCCACTTACTTTTGGTTTTGTTTTATTTTCATGTGCCTGATTTTGTTTCAAAGGCCCATTATTTATTTATTTATTTATTTATTTATTTATTTATTTATTTATTTATTTTACAGCACTGGGGATTGAACTCAGGGACATTCTACCTCTGAGCTACACCCCCAGCCCTGTTCTTTATTCTTTATTTTGAAACAGGGTCTCAATAAGTTGTTGAGGGCCTCACTAAATAGCTGAGGCTGGCCCCAAACCTGTAATCCTCTTGTCTCAGCCTCTAAGTACTGGGATTACAAGTGTCAGCCACCACACCTGGCTCAGCCTCTCTATTTTAAAACATTATTTATTATTTTATTTTATTTACTAATAATTGATTTTTAAATTAATATGAAATTAATTCCTTGGGCGTATCTTTGAATGTGTGTGTGTGTGTGTGTGTGTGTGTGTGTGTGTGTGTGGTGTTATGATACTGGGAATTGAACCCAGAGGCATTCCACTTCCAAGCTACACCAAGAGCCCTATTATTTTATTAAATTTGGAAATAGAATATAGCTAAGTTGCTAAGGACATCTCTAAGTTATTAAGGCTGGCTTTGAACCTAGGATCTTTCTATTTCAATCTCCCAAGTACTGGGATTACAGGCATGCCTCACCATGGATGGCTTTGTTGAAATATTTTATACAGAAGGTAAAAGTGTTTTTAATGTACAGAGGAAGTCAGTGTTTGGTGAATAGTACTTTCCTTCAGAGTTCCATCAAGGGAAGAGTATATTTTTAGGAAAATCAGACTGGTTTGAAATTTTCTAAGGAAACTATAATTTACCAAATTGGGTTGCAACCGGGCTATTTGGGATGATATGTTGATACCCATGTGGAATATGGAACCCTAAAAAAGAGCTATTGAGCAAGAATTTGTTAGTACTTTCCTCTTGATATTCATGATATGAGTGTTTTGTTTCTAGATGATAAGAAAGAATCTACTGACAAACAGATGAATCCCTCATGGATATTTCAGTAGAGCTACACATTCATATAGCCCACAACTGTGTCACAAAACTGTATCTAATAAAAAGAATGGAAATGGAAAGATACAACAAGAAATAACTTCAAGAAGAATCTAGTTGGCTGTGTTTTAAAGACATTATATGAAGATTTCTTACTTGGTGGTGATGGATCCATGCTAAAAGAGTCCTTTTCAATTCCATTTCTACTTAAAATAGGATAACCATTGTGGCCAGTTCTCAAAGTTTAATATCAATTAATTGAGTTTTACTACACAATACCAGAATTCAGTAAAAAGAATCTGACATGACAAAATCTGCCTAATTAGAACCTAAGTCAGTTCATGTAAGAAAATATATTGTACTCTATAGTGAAGAAGAGTCTTTTTCACATATTACACAACAGGCATATTTTGTCAAATTATACTCTCAATCTAATGCTCATGTCTATCATCTGATATCTTCAAGCTACTGCTGCCATCTGAAAGTTTACTATAAATAATTTTCTCTTTGGTTTTATATTTTTAAAGAAAGATTTTTTTTGAGGTAATATAATTTTTAAGATTTATAACCTAACTCAAAAAACAATCATAGAATGGGAACCTATGTACATGTCTAATTCATTGCTCTCATTTTATAAGTGAGGAATCACATAAATTTTATAAGTTTATGTAACTTGTCCAAGGCTGAAGGGCTAGTCAATGTGATAACTGGCAGCCATGACTCTATTTGCCTGGTGAATTGATATTTATCCTAACATTGGCAATATGGAAATTATTTCAGAATGTAAACAATAGTTTGTGAGCTATGAGGTTGAGAAGATTTGCTATTAGAATTGAATAAAATAAGTACATCAAAACAGGTAGCACATTATCTAGTACTTATGATTTGTTTGGTAAAACGTGACTCCAAGTCATATGCTTCCTTCTAATTAGGAAAAAAATGTTATATTTCAGAAATAATCAATCCTATTTAAGAAATAAAATACCACCCACATTGTCAGTGTCACCTGTCTGAAAAGCCCATTCATTTCCCATCAAATTAATTTCAGTTTGGGTATGTATTTTTATAACTTCATGATTTCTTAATTTTTCATCTCTATGTGTAAAAAATTACATTGTGCTAATATTATATGTTTAACCTCTATGTAATATTATGTATTTTAAAATTACTTTTCACTCACCATTATGATTTGTCTTTGAAGGGTCTCTATAGTGTCATTACTTGTGGATAGGTTTTAATATTTGAATTTATTCATCTTCACATTGGGTATTTTTTAAAAAATCTTGTTTTTGTGTGTAAGGTCACAGAGATATTCCCCAATACTATACATTTAAAATATTTGCTTTTCACATTTGTGTCTTTATAACTTGGAGTTTATTTGTATGCATTATCTGAAGTAGAAATCCAAGTTTACATTCTATTCAGATGGAACCCAACTTTCCTGGAACTATTTTCCCACTGCTTTGTAATGTCATATCTATATGATTCCATTATTTGACGTAGCAAATTTATTCAGTGTATTTGTTTATACCTAAATCAATACCATGCTGTCATGTTTTCTGTGACTTATATAAATGTCTTGCTATCTGGTTGGGCTGGTCACCCATTACCTCTGGTTTTAGTACAAATTTTTACTTCTTGTTTTTTTCTAGAACAAATTATTAACAAGAGTAAATTTTTCAGAAAAAAAATTGAACCTCATAAGAGGTTGTCAGATAACTACAATCAGCCTGGGGTAATAAAAAGAGGTGGTCTGAGTTGGGAACTATGGGAAGTGGCACAGTATTCACAGATTCTCAGGGATTTAGTTTCCTCATGTGTACAAAGAATTTTCTCACTGGTTTGTAAAACTTGCTATTTTGAGATAGGAATGCAATGAGGATGATGAAAAAGAAAAAGCTTCTTCTTGAAAAAGGGACATTTGAACTCCAGATTCTATAGCTCAAAATGGTATGGATGGAACTCAGAGTGGACAGACATAGCTGATTCCAAACCATCTGCAGAGAAATATGTCTCATCTGGGATTTAAGTATCTCATCCAGAGTGTGCTACTTAGCTTGAGAGGAAACCGAAGTATGACTGAAAGCTAATGCTTTTGAAGGCCCTGTCAAGTTGGATTAAGTATATACACACTCTCACATTTATGCAATTGGTCCTTGAGATTCCCTATCCCTAGGAAAAATAAAATAACTATGTACCTTACACAGATGGGATGTATCATGTAAAATCTGATAATAGGAAGGTCATCTACACACTCCAGGAAAAGGAAGCACTTTGGCCTGTATGCTGTGGAGGTGGTGGATATTAATAGTAAATATAATCCCATGTCTGGATCTTCCATGATGGATTTTTCGATGTTCAGAAGAAGCTATTGGCAATACCCACTGATTAAGGGCCTAGTTGTCCTTCTCAGTTTGGAGCTATTGACCCCAGATCAACATCAATATTGGTAAATTTAACCACAATCCCTATAGCAACTCGGGGTTTCTACTGATGAGTACAAAGAAATAAGATAGAATTCAAGGCAACTGAAATTAAAATTAAGCCATTTTCATCATTTCAGAGTTAGCAAGGTGTTGGAAACTTATAAATTAAAAAGGTAAATTGCCAAGACATCCTGCTGCCTCGGCATCTATGTGTTGAGACCCCACTCCACATAGTTATTCGGAAAAAAAAGCCCCGAGAAGGAGGTATCATCTCTGGCCAAAGTACCCCCCACTTTTAGATACCCTTCACTATTATTCCTTTTAACTTTCTACACGAATTGCTCCAGTGATGTGAAATTAGGACTATAAAAAGAAACTGAGTCCGTGGAAATAAACTCTCTAATAATTTGTCTAAACGTCCTTGGCTCTGCTCAACAATAATGAGAAACTGGCCAGAATTCAGGTACTGTGATAAGCACCCCAGCTGCAGCAATCACAAATGGCCTCCGACCTTCATCACTATCTATCAACTCCAGCAAAAGTAGCTCAGTTCAAAATAATTATTTACCCTTGAAATCCTGCCTAGAGACAGAGAGAAACCTTGTGTGTAACCTTAAAGAAACAACTTAGCTGCCCAAATACAATAGACCCAAAGAAAAAGACTGTTAACTTTTACCTCAGTGTGAGCATTCCAGGAGATAGAAAAACTGGCCGCATAATTAGAAATAAATATTACAAAATAAAAGACAGACATTTTAAATATATATGTATGAAGGAAAAGAAATACCGTAAGAGTAAAAAAAGCATTTTTGCATGAAAAAGAGCTTATCATAAGAAAGTCCCAACTGGGAAAGAAAGGAATTAGAAAGTTAGAAGCAGGCTGCAGAGAGTTTGTGACAGGGAAGTGGATTCTTTTAATAGGCTTGTTGTCTAAAGAAGAGTGCTCAGCAGTTAAGAAAATACATCTGACAATTAAAACTAAGAACCTTGTGGTGTTATTTGCGATATTTTGTCTGCCAAACTGTGTTGTGAGTATGCTTAAGCTTTCAGACTTAGAAGATAAGGTACCAACACCTGAAGAAACTCCATCACATCCACCTGAATCACCACATTTCCCCACACTTGCTATATGAACTGAGCACAAAAGATGGAAAAGTTCCAGAAAAAGTTAAAGAAGATTCCCCGAGAAGCTCCCAAGCCTTGACTATTCTGGGAGGCTGCCACCTGGAGCTGCTTATCTGCAAGACCTTGGAGAGAAACAGAAGTTAATTCTTCAAAGGCCAACAGCCAACTGAAAGACACCCGCCCCCCTTTCTCTTAACTTTACTGGTGAAGTGTATAAATTTCTTGGGGTTTTCGTAATAAAGTGTCATTGGCTCAAGAAGCCTTTGTCCACCTCAGATTCTTTCCAAAGCGTTGTCATTTAGGGACCTAAAGAAAATTCAGTCCCTAAAGGAGAAAGAATCGCTGCAGATAAGAATCTGCAGAACTCCACCTGCCTTTTGCCCCATCTTTCTGAGATTTTGACCGGGAACGGACAATTACAAACCGACTGAGATTAGTCCATGACAGTAAATAAAGTAAAAAATTACCCATAAAACATTTAGCTGTTGTGGTCTCACCTAATAATTTCTGCAAACTTCCATAACTACAAAAACAAGGTGCAGAACTAGCCTGAAGAACAGAGTTCATAAGGCAGAGCAAAGACTTAAAACCAGGTAATATTCTTAAATGGATGTTTTTTGCCACTAGGTCTTGCTGCTGGTATAAATTTAAAATATTTTTTAAAAGTAAATTCATGTTACTCTCAATGGTTTTTATTGCTTCTGATATGTCCACCATACTTGTTTTTATTCCCTGATGTTGATGTTGGGTTGGGAAGTGTTCTGATAATCAATTCAGTCTAGCAGTCTAACTCATATTTGCACATCAGTATCTTCATACAATGAGAAAGCAAGCTCACTTTTTTTGGTGCATCAGTTTCACATTCCCATAGTGCCCTGAGCTTTCTACCATCACATCATTTATACATTGCCAAGCATTTTCCTATTCTCCTAGCAGGCAGGCACTTTGAAGGCAAGGACTGTTGTTTCCTCCTCTTGTAGGTTCACAAATGAGCACTGTGCCTGATACACAGCTGACATTGAATAAATGATTGCAGAGTGAGTAATTTTTTTTTGTTTTTAAAAATGTTCTTATTTAATTTTTAATTTTTATTTTTTTCATATTTTATTTTATTTATATGTGGAACATATTTAAAACAATATACATTTAGACTGTGCTTTGTGCCCTCTACCCCCCACCAATTCCCTTTCTCCCCTTCCCAAAAATGAGTGTCCAGGTTGACCATGTTATATTCACACTTTTACACATATTCAGATGTAGCTCCTCCATTAATCAACCTCGGCTTTCCTCCTCTCCTATCTTTCCATTCTAGCATTGCTGAGATTTCCCCTCCATTATCTAGAGTACCTCTGGTATCCCCACTACTCTCTAGTTTGGGCATATTAGAGAAGACATAAATACCTTCTCTTTCTGTGCTTGACTGATCTCAACATAATGTTCTCCAGATCTTTCCATCTTCTTGTGAATGGCATGATTTTGTTCTTCTTTATAGCTGAGTAGAATCCCATTGTGTGTATTTCCCTTAATTTTGCAATCCATTCATCTGTTGATGGAGACCTAGGTTGGTTCCATATTTTGGCTATTACAAACTGTGCTTCTAGGAACATGGGTATGGATATGTTACTGTAGTTCTCTGATTTCAACCCATTTGGAAAGATACCCAGTAGTGGTATAACCAGATCATATGGTGGATCTATTCCCAGTTTTCTAATGAATCTCCAAACTCATCTCTATAGTAGCTGAACTACTTTGCACTCCCACCAACAGTGTAAAAGAGTTCCTCTTTCCCCACATCCTTGCCAGCATTTGTTATATGATTTATGCTTGCCACTCTGATTGGGGTTAGATGGAGTCTCAGTGTAGTTTTGATTTGAATCTCCCTGATGGTTAATGATGTTGAACATCTTTTCATGTATCTATTGACCATTTGTATCTCTTCTTTTGTGAAGTGTCTATTCAGTTCAGTTGCCCATTTCTTGATTGGGTTATTTGTTTTGCTAATGTCATTTTTTGAGCTCTTTGTATATTCTGGATATTAGCACTCTATCCAAGTGGTGGCTGGTAAAGATCTTCTCCCATTCTGTGGGCTTTCTCTTTAGATTCTTGGTGGTATCCTTTGATGACAAGAAACTTTTTAGTTTGATGCCAGCCCACTTGTTAATTATTCCTTTAATTTCCTGTGCTTTGGAGGTCTTGTTGAGAAAGTTACTGCCTGTGCCTGTATGTTGGAGTGTTGATCCTGTGCCCTCCTCTAATAACTTCACAGTATCTGGTCTAATTTCTAAGTCTGTTATCCATCTCAAGTTGATTACTGTGCATGGTGAGAGGTAAGGATTTAGTTCTGTCTACAAATGGATAACCAGTTCTCTGAGCACCATTTGTTGAAAAGGCTGTCTTTTCTCAAAATAGTTTCTGATAATTCTTTGAATTTCCCCACTGTCTGTGGTGATGTCTCCTTTTTCATTTCTGATTTTAATAATTTGAGTTCTCTCTTTCTTTTGATTAGGTTGGCCAGGGATTTGTCAATCCTATTAATCTTTTCAAAGAACCAGCTTTTTGTTTTTTTTGATTCTTTGAATTGCTTTTTGTTCTCTATTTCATTTATTTCTGCTTTGATTTTAATCATTTCCTGCCTTATGCTGGCTTTGGGATTAGACTGTTGTAGTCTTTCTAGGTCCTTGAATTGTGTCATTAGGTTGTTTACTTGGCAACTCTCTGTTCTTCTTATGTGGGCACTCAATGCTATGAACTTTCCTCTTACCACTTCCTTCAAAGTGTCCCATAGATTTTGGTAAGTTGTTTCTCTATTGTCATTTATTTCCATAAATTTCTTTATTTCTCCCCTAATTTTCTATCTTACCCACTCGTCGGTTCAGTAGTGTATCATTCAATCTCCATGTACTTAAATAGTTTCTTTTGGGTTTCCTGTTGCTGATTTCTACTTTCATTCCATTATGTTCTAAAAAGATACAGGGAATTATATTTCATCTTTTGAATTTTCTGGTGCTTGCTTTGTGGCCTAGGATGTGATCTACTTTGGAGAAGGTTTCATGGACTACTGAGAAGAATGTGTATTCTGTTGTTCTTTGTTGAAATATTCTGTATATGTCTATTAAGTCCATTTGGTTTATAGTTTTCATTAGTTCTGAAGAGTCTTTACTCATCTTTTGCCTTGAAGATTGATCCAGTGGTGTGAGAGGTGTGTTGAAGTCTCCCAATATTATTGTATTTAGGTCTATTTGAGATCTGATGTCCAGAGGGTTTGTTTTACAAATATGGCTGTACCCACATTTGGGGCATATACATTTATTATCCTTATATCTTCTTGGTGGATTGTTCCTTTTAATAAAAGGAAGTACCCTTCTTTTTCTCTTCTGATGTGTTTTAGCTTCAAATCTGTTTTGTTGGATATCAGTGTTGCTACCCCTGCCCATTTTTGGTCTCCATTGGCATGATATATTTTTTTCCATTCTTTCACTTTCAGCCTGTGAATGTCCTTGGCTGTAAGGTGAGTTTCTTGCAAACAGCATATATTTGGATTATGCATTTTAATCCACATTGCCAGTCTATGTCTTTTGATTAGTGAGTTAAGTTCTTTGACATTCAGCTATTACTGAAATACGATGTTTGTTTCCTGTCATTTGGTATTCTATCTTCTGTTGGGTATAATATTTTTTCTTTACTTAGATCCCCCATTGATCAACTTCATCTCTTTTCTGGTTCTGTAACTTTCTTCTTTTTTCTTCTTTATGTCTTATTTCTTTAACTATTTTCTCTAGTATTGGCTTTGAATTTATAAATTTTTTGAGATTCTGCTTATCTTAAACACTTTTGATTCTCCATCAATTTTGAATAATAATTTTGCTGGATATAGTAGTTTTGGTTAGAAGTTGTTTTCTTCCAGGGTCTGGATCAAATCATACCAGTCTCTCCTGGCATTCATGACTTGGGTTGTATAGTCTGAGGTAATTTTTATTGTTTTGCCCCTAAATGGTACCCATTCTTTTGTTCTCCCTCCTTTTAAAATTCTTTTCTTGGCCTCCATATTGGTCATTTTATTACACGGCAGAGAGAGGTTTTTCTTTGATCTTGTCTTAATGGTGTTCTGTATGTCTCCTGAACATGTAAGTCCAAGTCTCTTTCCATTTTTGAAAAATTCTCTGAAATTATTTCTCTGAAGAGATTACAAATGACTTGGTCTGTACTTCTGTCTCTTCTTTAATGCCTTTTATCTGTAAGTTAGGATGTTTCATATTGTCCCATAGGTGTTGGATGTTTAGGTTTTGTTGCTGTAATGACTTCTGTATGCTATTTACTATGCTCTCGGTTTTGAATGAGCTATCTTCTAACAATCATTTTCTATTTTCCATTTCATCTAACCTTCCAGAATTTCTTTCTATTGCTGTCTTCATTTCATTTTTTGACTCATTTCATTCCAGACCTCATTCTGATTTTTTCGTTGTATCTCCATTTCTTCTTTCATTTTCTGTACACTTGCTTTGAGGCCTTTCATCATATTGTTGATCAGGATTCAGAATTCTCCCTCTTGCATTTCTTGTAGGTCAGTATTGGTGACTTATGTTGTTTTTTCCCCATTCCTAATTCTTGTATTTTCAAGGTTCTCAGGCTTGATTTTCTGATATTGTGGCATCTTTTGTGGGTATTATGTCTAATCTAATCTTAGTAGTAGGAATTTAGAGGTGTCAGCAGGTAAACAGTACTTTTTCCAATGGTGAGGCTTGGGTGATGGGAGAGATTCTGGGGTGATTGGTACAGGAGTCAGGTAAGGTAGAGGATATGATTAGGTTGAGTAAGAATTTAAGTATAATAAGGTAATATCTGGTTGAGAATGAGAGAAAATTAGATAGTAGGACTCTTATAGTATTTAAGTATGGAGATATAAAATACCTTGACTATTAAACAAGGAGATACAGTAAGGGGAAAAAAAGTTTTGAGAGAAGAGAGTAGATAGGCTAGAGTGAGGAAGTTTGTAAAAGGAATGGGGGGAGGGAGCAAACAAACATAAATAAAGTAACAAAACAAGATACAAAAGCTGACTTATAAATCAGACAAGAAAACAACCAAAAGAGGAACAAAAAAGAGTAAGAAAGAGGAAAAAGGACAAAAAAATAAAAAGAACTAGTGACTGTGTGAGACCACAAAGCCAAATAAACAACCAAATAAATAAAAAAAAACAAATAAAAGGAAAAGAAAAGAAAAAAACCAGTTTTACTAATTTATGAATATGGGGCTGGGTCCATAAAATATCTGAATGTCTGATCACTGTGGTAGCTTCTGAAGTATAATTCAATGTCTCTTATTTGCTCTGTACCCTATTGTCAGCTTCTTAATCCACTCCCTGATGGTTTGGACCCCTGTCTCGCCTCTAAAAGCTTTGTGTTTAGTTGTCAGGGCATCAGGTGTCACTTAATGAGTTCTGTGCAAGTCTAGGGTTCTGTGTATTTCCAGTCTATAGTCTGTGCCTCTGCACTCTGCACCTGGACTCAGGCCTATGCTTCCCTACCTACAGGGGTAGAGGGTATCCAAAGTAGTCTTGGAGTGACCCTCTATGGCCCTGTGTAGGTATCATGCCTTGACTGTGCACCTTTCCTCTGTCTCTGGAAGATCTAAGTGGACTAGTCTGCCGGGTCCTGCAGTGCACACCAGGCGCATCAGGTACTGCTGGGTCCCAGTGTACACAATGGGTGCACACTGGGCACCCACCGGGTCCCAGGGCACACACTGGGTACAAACAGTTGCCACCGGGTCCCAGGGTGTACACTGGGTGCACACGGTTACTCCTAGGTCCTGTGGCCCACACTGGGCGCACACTGAGTCCTGCAGCTTCTCTGGGTACACACAGATACCTGGATTCCTTGGTCCAGGTCACTGGAGGGCTCCCTGTGCTGCTGCAGGTGCCACCTTTGGTGAGCAAACAGGCTTCTGGCTAGGGCACTGCTTGCAATTTAAGATGTTGGAGCTCTATGGCTGCTTTCAATCTTTTAGGTTATTTTGCTGCACTGGTGTTAGTCAGGTCTTGGAATTACAGTTTGGGCCAGTGGCTTGCGATGGCACCAGTGGCCAGGCTGCATTCACAGCAGGTCCATCGCACGCTCAAGCTTTTATTTATTTATTTTCAGTGAGTCTCTCAGTTCAGTTACTGGATTCCTTCTGCTGTGCTTCCTAGATCTGTTTTGGTTTGTGAGATGTATTTATTTTGTTTGTTAAGATACTACCTTCTCAGTAGTTAAACTTTATTTATTTCAGCTACTGAGAAGTGCTACGTCCCGCAGTCACCATTTTGAATCTCCTATCAGTTAGTAAATTAAAAGCAGTTGCACTTTGGATTCTTTTAAAATCCCTAAGGCAGACATCAGTAAATTCAACCTTCCATATGTGGTACTCTTGTGTCAGCACTTGTACCCAGCCAGCACTCTTTTCACCAGGCATAACTGAACTCCCTGAATGTAAATAGAAGGAAGGGAGAATTCACCAATAGAGTGAAAACATCCAGATGGATTCTGTTACCTAGCGACATCATGAGCAGCATTTCTTTTCAGCCTCAACTCTCATAAAAACAAAGACACCATTGTTAATATCTGAGTCATATCAGTTCTGGGACAAGTAATAGTGTCTTAGCACCTGGATGAAAGAGGCAGCTCTGGTAAGTGCTCCCATTATAGAACCACTAATGAGGCAATTTGTTAAGCCAGCATCACCTTGCAAACCCAAATCAGACAAATGAGCTGGTGCATTTGAAAGCTCAGGATAAAAAAAAAAAAAAAACTCAGTAGAAATAGAAATGAATCTATGCCAGCTATATGTGATTTATTAAGTTCAACTGAAGCAACCACCATGATTCATCATCAGGCAGAAGACCCAGGTCAGCCTGTCCTGCTGGAGAACATGGTCACTAGAGTGGTGGTAGGTTGGGTGGCTTTGTCTGGGAGAACTCTTACTTCCCCTGATCCATTGAGTTACAAGACATGACCAGAGATGATTTCAAGGAACTGTAGAAACTTGGGCTTAGACTCAAATTGAGATTGTAAGACTATAACTTTAAATTTTTCTTTTTGCCTCTTCTTTTATAAATAATAAAAATCAAATCCACCCTTTCAGACAGATGGATAAAATCAATAAGGTATGGGGACTGGCTTTGTATTTGCAAAAAAGCTTGATGGATCAGAACATTGTTGGGATAATAATAATTGTTGCCGAAAGATAAGGAGCCCCTTATCTTCTTGAAAGCAAAAAAAAAATGCCTGATGAGACTTTACCAAATGATTACAATCTTTAACATTTGTAAAGAGTCTTACGAAGCACTTTTTATAAATTATGCCTCTTATCTTCACATTGCCATTAAAATATTCATGATTATTTTTCCCATTTAAAAAATGAGAAAATTGACTTCCAAAGAGCTTAATCTGTTTAAGACAGCTCAGTAGTTACAAGACATTAAGTGATGTCTTTGGACTCTCATTTTCTTCTTATAGCACTATCATCTCAAGAATGATATTGTAGGAAAAGTTGCTTTAAAAGCATTACATATAATACTTTGCTATTTGTAAAAGACAAAACTACCCTGTGGGCATATAATATTTGCAGATTCCTTTCAAAAATCCAAATTACCCTTGAAAATTATTAAAAGATTTTATTCAGATTCATTTATGCATTATGCTGATTAATATTTCCAATAAAGGTTATTAACTACTATAAAGAACATTTCCATCACTCTACTGGTTAACTAGGCTTCCTCCTCATTATAGAAACAAAAACAATATGTAGAATGAAATGGAAGTTTTAATAATTACAACCCAAGCCCAATGTGAAGACATAAATGAAACATCTCTAGGTGCAATCATTTTCCATGTTGTAAGGCACATCAGTAACCTTTTAGTAATAATTGCTTTGCCTGCTGATGATTCTTAACTATAGACTCATTGAAAGTTTTATTATTGATGCATAAGAATATAGTACAAATTCTAGAACTCTGAGTTTATATTAAAGAAGTACTCTGTAAATTTATTTTTAATAAGTACAATTTTTCATTAGCAAAGCAAATTTGGTTTTTTAGTTAATAAAAACAAGGCTGAGGGATTTGCTTTTCTTACCACATTAAAAGGGGTAAGAGAGGGTGAAATATGTGTTAAAACTGCTTGGGAGATGGACCTTTCTGAAGTCTTGGAGCAGCAATGGCAGAATAAACATTCACAGAACTCCCTACTATGTCATGGAAAATGTTTTCTAATGGGATCATTCTTACAGCAGCAGGGTCTCACTGCTCTTTGTATTCCTCAGTAGTTATAAATTAGATTATAGAATTACCAGTCAATAAATCTTAGCCTCCTTCCTCTCCCAAACTAGTAACTCAGTCCTGAGTTTAGAAAAGGATACAGAAAGGACAGAAGGCAAAACCCCTCTTTGCTGAAACAAGAGAACCGAGACAATGTCTTTTATTTCTTAAAGAAAAGAGCTTGTTTAATTGCATTAATCATGTTTTGTTATTTTCTGTGTTTTGTGATGTTTTGACATCTTGAAGTGTCCTGCCAATCTAGAAACACCACTACTACTCCCAGGAGATAACAAATGACTCCCTCAGAACACATCTTTCATGTGAAAACCAACCAAAATCATATGTTCCTGCCACCACCTTTATCTAACTCACACACCAAGCCAATATTTCCCTGTCCTGAATCATTCCAGTGCCAGATACTGGACAGCTAGAGAGCACCTCCACAGCTCAGTCACCATTGAAATTATGTAAACTACATGTTATTGTTTGGATCTGGAAAGCTCCCCAAAAGCCACTGTGTGGAATGCCTGGTCCTCAGTTCAGCAAAGTTCAGAGGTAGAGCTTTCAGTCAATGATTAGATCACAGGGGCTCTGACCTCTTCAGTGGGTTATTCCATTTGGTAATTGGATGAACTTCTAAAAGGTGGGACCTAGTTGGAAGAAGTAGATCACTATGGGTATGCCTTGGAAGACTTTATTTTTTTTCTGGACAATCAATCAATCTCTCAATCAATCAATCTCTCTCTCTCTCTCTCTCTCTCTCTCTCTCTCTCTCCTACCCACCCTCCCTCCCTCCCTCCCTCCCACTCAGTCTCTCTCTGCCATGAACTGAGCAGTTTTTCTCTGCCACACCCTTCTGCCATAATGTTTCTCTCTTGAAGCCAAATGACCATAAATTGAATCCTCTGAAGCTATGAGCCAAAATAAATCATTCCTGCTCTAAGTTGCTCTTGTCAGGTATTTTGGCCACAGCAATTAAACAATGACTAACACACTATCCAGTCCTAACATGCTTACTCTGCTTTGCCTCACCTTCCAGGAGATAGACTACAATAAAGGCTTCTGGTGATGCTTTTTCCTCCTCCATCCACCTCCTGACTGACTCTGATGTTTCCCCATGTGGTCTGTGTGGCGTGGGATGTGGCATGCTCCCTTCTCTTGGAAACTATTAGTAGTAAAGCTCTTCTTTCATTGGCAGCTATTCTGTGGCTGTCACTTTACCTTAAATCAGTAAAACAAATCCCAGGTAGAAATCTTAAAATACATTATGGTTAGATGTAGAACATCCCCTTGTTCAGAATTGATGCAATTAAGTCATGAGGGCTGTAATCTCATCAGTAGATAAATCCATTGTAGCAGATTTACTGGGTGGTAACCTAGGCAACTGGGGTATAATGGAGAAGGTGGGTCCCTGGGGTGTGGTTTTAGGGACTCTGCTTTTGTCCTTGAATCCCCTTGTTTGTTGGATCTTTTACTACCAGCCTTTGTGAGGTGAGAGTAGAGCCCCCTTGATCTTTCCCTCTCTCTGCTTCCATGCCCTGAGCTATAGAAACCTGGCCTGGCATAGACCGAATACTGGAATCTCCAAAAACTGTGGGCAAATAAATCTTCCCTCCCTTAAGTTGTGTGGTCAGGTTTTTTTGGGTCAGAGTAGTTAGAATGCTGACTGAGCTATATGTGGATATTCTGTTGACATGATAATATAAAAAAAGAAAAGACAAGTTGTATTAGTCAGTTTTCCATTACTGTGATACAATGCCTGAGTAAATAAACTTAAAAAGACAAAAGACTTACTTGGGCTCACAGTTTCAGAGATTCCTATCCATGGTTGCTTGGCCGCAGCACTTTGAGCCACTAGTGCCAAGCTAGGATCTATGACTTTCAATATATGAAAATTTGGAAGACATTTAGGACCCAAACACAGCAGACCCAGTTTCTAATTCCAGCTACTTTACAAAATATATATCCTAAAGCAATTCTCCAAGATTAGAAACATCAAGAGATTTGGAAAATAAGAGATTTGTAAATAAACGGATCAAGCTAGATCATCTCTACTTCATACTAGAGTAAATATTCTATTATTACATGCACTTATAAACTTTATATAAAATTTTATTTTTTTTGTGGTACTGGGGTCCCTGGAAGCCCTTCTACCTCCAGGCTACATTCCCAGACCTATTTTTACATTTTTATTTGGAAACAGGGTCTCCTAAGCCAGTACGCATGGCTGGCTTCAAACTTGCGCGATCCTCCTGTCTCTGCCTCCCAAAGTATGGGGATTACAAGCATGTGCCATCACGCCTGGCTTAAAATCTTATAATTTTTATTTATTTATTTTTTTGATGGTACTGGGGTTCCTGGAAGCCCTTCTTCCTCCGGGCTACACTCCCAGACCTATTTTATATTTTTGAAACAGGGTCTCTTACGCCAGCACGGCTGGCTTCGAACCTGCGCTATCCTCCTGTCTCCGCCTCCCAAGCGCGGGGATTACAAGCGTGCGCCACCACGCCCGGCAAAATCTTATAATTTTTAAATTAATACATTAAAAAAATTTTCCAGGCATGGTATATATATACTATATATATATATACACTATGGTATATATAATATATAATATATAATATAATATATAATATAATATAATATATCATATAATATATCATATAATATATAATGCATAATATCATATATCATATATCATATAATATTATATATATATATATATTAGGTCTGGGAGTGTAGTTCAGAGGTAGAAGGCCCCTGAGTTCCATTCCCACTACCACTAAAAAAAATTTAAGAAACTATTGCTTGATTCAGACCTACCAAAGAATGACCAAGCCTTCTTGCATGTTATGGTTCTTAAACCCAGTTGATCTGAGGAATTTATGAAGTCAGAGTTGGAACTCTGCAGCAGCCCACTCAGCAGGGCTCTATGGTGATGGCCCCAGAGCTGATCTATTATAAAGTTCTACCTGTAATTGCCATGATCTACCAAGTTGGCTACCACTGCTTCAACTGTAGCTCTGAAGTCATCCCATTTCACAACCATAACTCTATCAAGATCTTGGGGTCCATATTAAGAGATAAGCTGAGTTTTCCAAAGAAGACTATTTACATTTTGTCATCAAAAGCAATACTAGCAGAAACCCTAAATTTCTGATTATTGAGTGGTTTTCCAAAGGGGTACAGGTGAGTACAGAGATGGGGCATGAGCCAAGTTCTTTTGGCTTCATCAAACCTTCTCATCTTTTGCATTAATCAAATGCTTAATTTGATAATATGTTTAATCAAGTATCTACTATGTCAAAGACTCCATTCTATCATACTTATTGGTAGCCAATATGTTTTTGAGCTTTTCTTATATACCAGGCTTCATTTAAAACACTTAAGAATTGGCTAACTTCATCCACAGAACAAATGTATGGGGTAGATACTAATGCTGCCTAGGTTTCATATATAATATGACTACAGCACTGAGAGGATAAGAAACTTGCCTAAGGCCTCACAGATTGTAAAAGAAAAGATTAAGACTAGAATCCAGGTGGTCAGCCCCCAAGCCCAAGCTCTTTCACTGTGTCAAGAAATTAGCATTTGTTGAACACCATGGAGCTGAGGGTGCCTTGTGCATTAACTCATTCAGTGTTCCTGGGGGGCAGGCTGGGGGGAATGAGACATTACTCAATGTTACATGGAATAGTAAATACACTGAAGAGTTGATAACTTAGGGCTCTTTTAGTTACAAGAAACAAAAGAAAAAGAAAAAGAAAAATCAACATCCACAGACTTAAATAAAAATAAAAGGAAAATATTGTCTCAGATAACTGGAGAATTCAGGAATAGTATCAGTTTCAGGGACAGTTTGATTTAAGGGTACAATATGATGTCACCAGAACCTACCTTTCTCTCTCTCTCTCTCTCTCTCTCTCTCTCTCTCTCTCTCTCTCTTCTCTCCTCTCCTCTCCTCTCCTCTCCTCTCTCCCTCTCCCCTCTCCCCTCCCCTCTCCCCTCTCCCCTCTCCCCTCTCTCCTCCTCCTCCTCCTCCTCCTCCTCCTCCTCCTCCTCCTCCTCCTCTTCTTCTTCTTCTTCTTCTTCTTCTTCTTCTTCTTCTTCTTCTTCTTCTTCTTCTTCTTCTTCTTCTTCTTCTCTCTCTCTCTCTCTCTCTCTCTCTCTCTCTCTCTCTCTCTCTCTCTCTCTCTCTTTCATGTGTGTGTGTATGTGTGTGTGTTACTAGGGGTTGGACCCAGCAGTGTTCTACCTCTGAGGTACACACATCCTCAGCCCTATTTTATTTTGAAACAGGATATTACCAAGTTGTTGAGGCTCTCACCAAGTTGCTGAGGCTGGCCTCCAGCCTGTGATCCTTCTGTCTCAGCCTCATAAACACTGGGATTACGGGCATGTGTCACCATGTCTGTCTGTCTTTCATTTTCTCTAGCTTCCTCTGTGTTATTTCCATTTTCTCTCCCCACATGAGGCTGCATGGGAACACCCACTCAGAATATGTTATTTCTCAATAGCTAAAAAGCTAAAGGTCTTACCCAGATCCTATGTGCCTACTACCAAAGCAATCATTCAGGATTTGTAAAATACCAAGTGGCTTAGCCTGGATGCGGAAGCTGAGAGCCAAAAATAACAGATGCCCGCTGCAAAACAAGCCCCAGCCTAGCCTGCTTCCCTATACATAACATATTACTTGTGAGTACATTGATGTGTTTTCTGTTCAAGAGCCCCACTGTGCTTTCCTCATAAAATCTTTACCTTAAAAGCTTCTCACCAGAATTCAGGGAGGAAAACATGAGGTCAGTGTTGAATGTCACTCCTGTCCCTCCCACCTGCCTCTTCAGACCACATCTCCTCTGCAGGAGGGCCTGCTCACTCTCAGAAACACCCAGGAGGAGTCAGACATTCACCATACAGATATTTCCTCTCACTCTGAGCAGTGCCATCTCCCTGGAACTCTGCTCAGGCCAAAGCAGAACATGGGCGCCCTTCATGGGGCTGGAGTCTCAAGGCTCTGGCAGGAACAAGGTTTCAGGTATTTTCATTTAGTATCTGTTAGAGCCAAGGAGGTTATTACTTCTCCTTCAATCTCTTGTAATCCTGTGTTGAGGAATCTTTACCAAGTATCAGGGTTTGGGAGAGGGGGAGACTGGGATGAAATCCCTACCCTCCTCAAACCTTGGACTCAAACATTTTGCCTTTTTGTCTCCTCACACACCAAAGGCGTACATTTTGGGAAATTAAAAGCCATGAAGGGATTCAAGATCATGTCTCCTGCTCGTCATTACCCTGAGGTATGAGAAAGGAAATAGCCATACAAAAGCCAGTGGCTTTCAAAATCCTGAGGTCCTCACTTAAGTTGCTGAGGCTGGCTTCCAACCAAGAACTGGTATAACTCACGTGCACCACCCTGCTCGGATTCATGGTCCAATCTTCAACCATTCTTTCTTTCTGTGGAGCAGGGGCAGGGGAATCTGTCGGACAGTTGGTTTGACCAACAGGAGGAACATGTGGGAGTCTAAGGGTGAATATGAGGAAGAAGCCAGGGAATCTCTTCCCCAACTTCTCTGTTTCTGAGACAGGATCTAGGTCAGCTGCTACAATCTCTTCTGTGGCTCCAGCTCCCATCAGCCACTGCCATCACTTCTAGACACTATGGTCCCGCCTTCTAAAAGGCCCTGTGTGGGGCTATCATAATGATGACCAACCGTCTAGGTTTGCCTGATAATCAGGGGTTTGGGGAGCATAGAACTTTTAGTGCTAAATTGGAGAAAAGTTCAATTTGCCCAGTAACACCACCCCTCCTGTTCAGCCAGCAGGTGGGTGTACCTGCCTGATAGCTACACATCCTGGGACTCTCAGCCTCCATGACATGCTCAACACATCCTCTCATTAAATTCCCTTTTTTGTAAATATTTGAAATTGTTCCTGTATGTGTGGTTAGAAGGAGCCTCACAGTGGTATTTGCATTCTATTCTTTTTCTTTCTCAGTGGAGAGAATTGGTAGGAAAAACAACCTGTAAGTCCAATATGGTTTCCAACTAATAAGAGACAGAGGCTTTTCCCAAAGGCTGTGCTTGTATCATTACTATCTATTCCCTCAGAGGACAGGTGCTCTGCACTGTGGGGAAAAGGGCGCTTTCCACTGCCTCTCCATACCATTTCACCCTCATGAGGTATAATTTCATTTTACCTTTGTTTTTAAGGAATAAATTGCAGTAACTCAACTTACAAATGAGCTATTTTTAGCTGGAGCAAGGAAATCACAGGCTGTGTGGGCTCTCATCAAGCGAGTGGGAAGGAGAGAGGAGAGGTCGCCCTTCCCTGTGGGTGAGTTCTGCTGAAAGACCAGAAGCTTCTGTTTTGCAAGGAAGCAGTGATTGAGCTTATGAGAAAAGTACAGGCCACCCAGACCAGACTTCCTCCATGCCTCCCATGTGACCAGCAAATGGCACCCAACTGTGGACACATCTGTGTAATTCACTTTCTGTATGTAGCTATTGCTATAGTAACCAGCAACTGAGATTTTTTTTCTTACTTTAAGTTCCTTTTTTTTTTTTTTTTTGGTGGTACTGGGGATGGAACCCTTCTACCTCTGGACTACACTCCCAGACCTATTTTTTTATATTTTTTATTTGGAAACAGAGTCTCTTAAACCAGCGAGTCTGGCTCGAACGTGCATGATCTTCCTGTCTCTGCCTCCCAAGTGCAGGGATTACAAGTGTGCACCACCATGCCTGGCTTATGTCCCCTTTTTAAGGCAAATACACATTCTATCTTTGTGTATGTGTGGGGGGTCCAGGGATGGAACCCAGGGGCATTTGACCTCTGAGCTACAGCCCCTGCCCTGTTTTTATTCTTTATTTTGAAAAAAAAAACAATACCGACGAAATATGATCTTAGATAGTCAGATGGGCTGATCTCAAAATACATTATAAAATAGTGATGTTAGGCATGTGTCTGTCACTTCAAATTAGAATCTACTGCTTGTGAATTGTACATATTTCAAGGCAAAAGAGTGTACTGAACAAGCATGTTTCTGATCAATCTGCTTCTCATTTCTGTTTAATTTTCTTGCAAATGTTGAGACAGAGCAGTTCACGCTGAGCAATGAGCTTCCAAGTTGAATCTAACAGCTTCTAAAAGCAAGAAGTTTGAGGTGTCCAAGTTTGCAAAAGCCTGCTTGCAGATTTTATTTCACTTATAGATAAGTCATGACATGGCCTGAATTCAGCAGAACATGGCAAGAAGTTGCTTTGTCTACTTCTTTTCATTGTCTATCACTGTCCCCAAAGAAGCTGTAGGACAGCCTCCTTTCTTGCCACCTGAGTATATCTCAGCCCAGAGCCGTGGTGTTTCTGCCATTTTTAGGTACAAAACTCTAGTCTTAGCTGGGCATGGTGGTGCACATCTATAATCCCAGTACTTGTGAGGCTGAGGAGGAGGATCATAGGTTTGTGGCCAGCCTCAGCAACCTCCTGAGGCCCTTCGTAGTTAAGTGAGATCCTGTTTCAAAATAAAAATAAATAAATAAATAAAATATGGCTGAGGGTATGGCTCAGAGGTAGAATGCTTCTGGGTTCAATATCCAGTAACTAACACACACACAACACAACACAACACAACACACACAAACATACACACGTAATTCCAGTCTGGTTTGGTCAATTTAAAACTTCAACCCAGCTTAATGTTCAGCTTCTTATGAAAGGAATCTCTCCAGTTCCCACACAGGGGCTAGGACAGAGGAAGAGGGAGAGGGTAGAGGACTACGACTCTGCGTGCCCAGTTGGTCCTCACTTGGTCGTTGACGGGGCCTCTACTGCAGAGTGATGTGATCTGAGACATCTGCTCTAACCTCCTCTGTCCTGACAGGTTATGCTGGGCTCATTGAGTGACCTCTTCACTTGTCAGTAAGTGACCATGCATAGTCTATTTAGCAAGGTGGCTCAAGCCCCGCTGCTTTATAAAGTACTGGTTGAGTAGCCTTTACCCCAAATGTTAGGGAGCAGAATTCTTTTTTCAGATTTTGGAATATTTACATATACATCAGGAGATATCATGAGGATATAACCCAGGTCTTTATGTGAAATTAATTTACGTTTCATATGTACCTTATACACATAGGTTAAAGGTACTTTTATAAAATATTATTCATAATTTTGTGCATGAAACAAAGTTTGTGCACATTGAAGCATCAGAAATTATCACTTGTGATGTCATGGCAGTACTCCAAAAGTTTCACATTTTGGAGCATTTTGTATTTGGGAGGATTAGGGACCCTCAACCTGTACTCACCTAACCCAACCTTTCATTCCAAAGAATAAGAAGAGAATTATCTCTGAGTTTCCATCATTCCTGATTTTTTTTCTCTCTTGATCTAAAAGGACTGTCTTATCAACATTCTCACTGAATAATCCAAAACAACTGACCACACAACTTAGAAGAAGGAAGATTTATTTGCGCAGTTTTTTTTTGAGATCTCAAGCTTACTTAATGTGAGGCTGGGGTCTGCAGATCTCAGGGCATGGGGAAAAAAGCAGAGAGAGAACAAGGGCTCTGCTCTCACATCATTAAAGCTGAAAGCCAGAGAGTAATCAAGGGAATTCAAAGGCAAAAGTACAGTCTCTAAGGCCATAGTCCCAGGGACCCAGCTTCTCTACCCACACCTAGGTTACCACCCAGTAAATCCATTACAATGGATTCATCCACTGATAAGATTACAACCCACATGATTTAATTATATAATTCTGAACATTAATATGTGAGCTTTTCAGGGGACATTCTGTATCTCACCATAATAGTAACAAAAGATAAATCAGCACAAAGTGAATTGTTGGCTGGGGGTCCTGTACCCAATCCTGTGAGCACTTCTTTTTGAGCTCACCTTCATGAGACTACTTGGTGGTAGAAATCAGAAAGCTCCCTTTCCATTCCTCAGAGAATCCCTAGACTGAGAACTCTATAATACTTCTGTTTAAGTATAGGGTGGGGCTGATGGTAGCAGGTCTGGTTTTGCTGCTGTTTTAGGGATTATTTCTTCCTTCTCCACTAAACTGTTTTCAATTTTAGGACTTTTAATGCAATCAAGCATAATATGAACAAATTCATTCAGCATTCTATTATAGAGGTCATAAGCCTATGCAATAAAAGTATCACTAAAGACTATTTTTTCCACACTGATGCAAATAAATTTGAAACTGTTGATACAATGAATAATTGGAAAATATATTGTTTATCAAAACTTACCACAGAAGACATAGAAAATTTTAAACAAACTGACTTTTATTAAAGAGACAGATTTATGAGGGGACTGCTCCCTTCCCCCATACATTCCATTTGGGTTTCTCTACCTTCTTCATATCTTCTTGTCCAGTTTAGCTAGTGTGTTTTAAGTAACTTGCTTTCTTTTTTCTTTATTTCTCCCATAAAGCAGTTTGGATATCTTTACTTGCCCTACTGTTTTCTAACTCATACATGTTAACTTTTATCTTTTTTTTATTTCTGTTTAACTTCCGTCTACTTAAATTTGTTTGCTTTTCTGCTTCTAAGCCTTTTAGTCAAATACTCAGTTTCTTTCTATTCTTTCACTTGTATTAAGCTCATATCCAAGGAAAGTAATTTTCCTCTGATCACTTGCTTAAATATGTGCTGAAGGTCTGATACGCATGGTGCTTTCACCATCGTGTTGGACAGGTGCTCTGCTATTTTTTTATTTCCAAGTCAAAAAGGCATTTTCCCCTTGATTTTGCTATTAATTTGTTTTTACTGCATTGTGCTAGAAAAATGCCATTTCTACTTTTTGGAATTTAGTTTTTTATAGTTATATAATATATGTCCTTATTTCTGAATCTCTACTTAAGGGTGTTTGAGGAACAAAATGCAGATTTTGAATATATCATCCAGTTGTACCTATTAATTTTATCATGTGGTTATTAATTATTAAATATTACATTTAATGAGTAGCAGCTAATTATGTTAGTTGCTATTTCCTGAACTTTTTATTGTTCTCAATCTGTCATGGATTAAGAGAAGTGAATTAAAGTCTCCTAATACTAGTGTGTTTCAATTCACATTTCTTTGGATCTCTGTAAATTCTGCCTTGTGACCTTAAATACTATGTTATATTTTCCCTGTGAATTGCATGTTTTTAGCATTGAATCACTGGATGCTCTTTGACCTGAATTCCATCTTGTCTGATACCAGGATTGTGACTTTGTGTTTTTTTCTCCTCCGTTTCTCTCATCCCTCTCCTTCTCTGCCTATTTTAGTTACATATGTTATCTTATTAGTATTTATCTTTTTTCTATTAAATACCTCATACTTCATTTCTTTATTTGGGATTTAAAAACTTTCAGTCATTCTGAGTCAATTTATTTTAAATGTCTCTCTTATGTAGAGCAAAGAATTAAATATTGCTTTGTGGTTCACTCTGAAAAATCCCTTTCTTTTAATATATAAAGTGAGGCATTTATGAACATGGACATATGGCATCTATGTATTGCCTTAACTATTTTTTATTTTATGATTTTATGAAAAAAATTTCATCATATGTTCTATTTGCTTAGCTTATATTTCATTTTAAAATGTAGTTCTGATATATAGAAAGTCTTGTTTTTTAATTCTAATTGTTCCATTTTTAATTATGATTTTATATGTTATTCATAGGCTTTTTTGCTTTTTATAGTTTTGGTTGATTTCTTAAAAGCATATTTTCCCTTTGCCTCCTCTCCAGTTCCTTTCCTCCCCCTCTCTATTTTAGTCAATATTTTTACCTTTCTTACTGTTTAAATTTATACTGTTAAATCTGCTAATACTTCTACTTTTTTATTTGACAACTTTAAATGATGTGCTTTTGATCAAGAACCGGTTATTTGCATAACCTTAAAGCATCTTCACCACATACTGCTTATTAGTCACAAGAACGAAAAAAAGGAAACAAAACAATGGCTATAAAGCTGAGAAATCAGACATCTTGGTCGAACAATAAAAATGAACATCGACTATGATGGCCAGGTGAGCATCACTCCCCCAGGTGCAGTGTCCTGAGAAGAACAGGACATCACTTATGCAATATTGTGACGAGAAACACAAAAACTTAGATCCAATGCAGGAAGGAAACTTCACACAACACAAATAAGGAACGGTGTACCAAAAAAAAAAAAAAAAATGAAATGTCCTTGAGAGACTGTAGTCTTCCAGACTTTCAATGTCATAAAAGACAAAGGCGGAGGAGGAATTCCTTCCCAGATTAAAGGAGGCTGACGAACATGACAATTAAGCACAGTACCTGACTCTCAGCCACATCCTGCATCAGAGGGGAAGCATGCAATAAAGAACATATTGCTAGTAACAAAGCTTTTATGTAGAGGATAGATTAGATTATAAGTTTTTATCAATGTGAAGTTATAAATTTGACAGTTATACTATAATTATGAAACAGAAAAATCCCAATTTCAGAAATGTACACTGATTAAGTTTAAGGCAAAGTATCACCATGTATGTAACTTATACTCCAATGGCAGAGGAGAAAACTATGCATGTGTTTACACATGTGAAATATATGTGCTTATACACATATGTGTGCATGTGTGTGGGTGCATGCACAGGAAAAAGGGGAAAAACTAATAATAAAGCAAGTAGAGTAAAATACTAAAAACGTTGAATCTGGTAACAGGGCTAAAGATGTTTTTAGTTTTTGCACTTTGGCATAAAGTTGAAATTATTTCTAAATAATTTTATAGATATTTTGAATCTCTATCAAGAAAGGCAACTAGTGGACTTCATTCGCCTCCCTGCTTTTCCTCTATACTTTCATTTTTTTTCCTGCATTGTAGCTAATATTTACACTCTCTGACATCCTGATTCTCACATTTGCTTTAGACTTAGAATTACAGTTATATGTTTTCAGCATTCACTGGCAGTCTTTTTGCTATAGTTTCCCCAGTCATCTTTTGATTGATTGAAAGTTCTTCTTAAGTAGATTCCGTAAGAAGGGCTCATAAAAAACAATATCTCTGAGTTCTTGCATTAAAAATCAACTCTTCTGTAGCATTTATACTTGAAAAACTGCTTTTCCAAAGATAGAATCATTGACATGCACTTAGCAGAGATGGCTCTTTTGTCCTCTGGCAGTAAATGTAACTATGGGGAAACCCGCTGTCAGATGATTTTCTTTTACCCATAGACAAAAGGCTTAGTCATTTTTTTCTGCTGACCCACTAGAGTGTTTTGTTGTTGTTGTCATCACTGTAATTGTAAAGTACAATTACTTTAACAGGAAATATCTTTATGTTGAATGATCTGGGCCAACTTTCCCTGGAACACAGTTCACCATTTCAATGTATAGATTTAAGCTTCTAACTTCAGAAAATTCTTTTGAATTATGTTTGAATATCGATTGTATTCCATTATCTTGGCTTTTAAAAACCACCAAATATGTGCATGTTGGATGTCCTTTGTCTTTTTTCTAGAGGTATCGTGAGATGGAATGGAGGCACTTTTCACTGGTTAGCTGCCGTTGGCTCCTAACTCCATACACCTGTTTAAGTGGCAGTGAACTGAATTAGGTGGTATCTAATCAAAAGAATGGGTGCCACACCATCTTGCCAGAATTGGGCCTCAGTTCTCCACTAACATGTTTCCCTCTAGATCTGTCTTCAGAATGAGCAGCAGCCCCTCTCTGTTCTAGCACCAGGAAAGGAGTTGCCTGAGAAGTAGATGGCCCCCTTATGCTTGGCTTATGAAACCCTAAGACTCACTGTTTCCGCCTGGCCCAGCATAACAAATTGATCCAGTGAAAGTTTTAAGCCCAATGCTATGGTTAGTCTGTTGATGAGCATCATGTTCCTCTACAGTCCAGCCACTCACTGCAGTGCCAACCCAGAAAACTGAACTCTCAGAACTTCAGTTTCATCATCTGTAAAATAAGCTCGGTAGGATGTGCATTGCAGGGTTCTCACAAGGATTAGTGATAGGATATGTAACGTTCTGTTATGATTTATGCATACAGTCTTGTTTGGCAGCTAGAAAGCTATTGATTTTTATATAACCTTCTCTTTGATTCTCTTTTTTATATTTAAAGATCAGTTTCAATGATATGCAAATATGATTTTTGAAATTTTAGCCCATCCCACAGTTGATAGAATAGATAGAAGGAAAAGGTAGTTTAAAACAAAATCTCTCAGCTCAATTTAGAAAATCCAAAATTTAATATATTATGCTTTTCAATTTTAAGCAGTATTTAAGAATAAGAGTAGGAAAAGAATTTTTATGCTTATTACTGTGATAATAAAACAATCTGTTCAAGAAAGATGATTTGAAATGTAGTTTTGAAAAATCACTTGTATGTCAAGCAGTAAAATACAGGACATAATAAAAATACTAAAAGTTTTGAAGTAAAAATTCCAATTTATGTAACTTGGTATTAATCTACACAACTCTTTTGAATTTCAGGTTTCTCATTCATAAAATGGGGTATTTATTTTATAGGCCAGGAAGACAAATCAAATAAGAGATAAAATAGATTATGTGATTTTAATTTGTTTTTGGTGGTGATACTGGGAATTGAATCCAGGGTCATTTTACCTCTGAGGTATACTCTCAGCCCTTTTATTTCTTGTTTGTTTGTTTGTTTGTTTGTTTGTTTGTTTTAAAACAGTGCTACTAGGTTACTGTGAGTCTTACTGAGGCTGGCCTCAAACCGTGATCTTCCTGTCTAAGCTTCCCAAGTATTTGGATGAGAAGCAGGTGTCACAACACCTGGCCAAGAATACGTAATTTTAATTATTATCTACTACATGTCGCAAAGTATTATAAAAATGACTCTGTGATGCATTGTTCATGTTTATGAGTCTGGGTTCCCTTACTTTCCATATTCACTGGGGTTCAGGTTGAAGGCTATTTGGAGCAGCAGTGATTATCTTTGCCTTGGCATTACCTAAGGAATCCAGGGATACCCTAATTGCAGTATACCTTTCCATAATTTATTTGAAGTCTATTAATGCTCTTCCTGCATTGAGAGTTCCAGCATCTGCTCAGAGCAAGCAGGCGTTCTCAGATCAGCTCAGCTGGCACCAAGACCTAATAAAAAAAATGAGAACAAAGAGCCCTAGAAACCAAACTCTTTGGACCCATTTCTAGGTCAAATAGTCAATTAAATCCTTACTGTTACATCTGTGGAAAAGGTCTTTACAAATCTGTCATTTCTCAAGTCTTCTAATAGCTATTCATAGGTGGTTCCTGCATTCAGCCAGTTATCTGTCATTCTAAAGCACTCTGAGAAAGAAAATGCCTTTCTTTTCAAAGTATAGTGAGTGTGAAATTCTTAAAAGCTCTGTGAAGTCAGGTCTCATAGAATTCCAGGTGTGATTCCTTATTGTGGTGATCTCTGAATAATGCAATTATCAGGAGATATATTCACAAAAAGACTTCAATACGCAGCTGTGTTTTCTACATATATCATGCAAAAGACATGTGAAATGAACAATGTCATCATTTTTGCTATCTCATCCTGACTTTTGGACATGGCCCATAATCATCCCACTGTGAAAGCACTTCATCCAAGATAAGCCATATGTCACCCACAACAAAGTTATCCTTATTAGAGAAATCGCTTTGTTCATCTTGGGGCTCTTCCACATCTGCCAGGTTTACTTTATTTTATTAACATTTTTTTAGAGGCAATCTTTTTGAGCGTCTACAACTCACACTAGAAAGGAAAATCAATATACTTGAAAGCACTTTCCTGAGGACAATATCTAGATTTTTTGGCTGTTTCCTGACTTTCAGCTTCGGGCTGGTGTATTAGGATGACCACATGCTTACAATGATAAACTCCTGTTCCTATCACTTATGCACCAATTTACAGCACTGGAACACTGCTTCCAGTGATTTGTCTAATGGATCTAAGCTTTGACTTGTCAACAGCACAAGAAAAATGCTTTCCACATAATAGAAATACACCTAAACAATAAAAGGCATTCCATTATCCAGGGATCCAGGAAACATCTCTCCCCAAATCCCTCCCTCATCATAATTCTTTGGCTGGTACTTTTACTTTGAACTCATCATGAGGCTTGTAGCTTTTGTTTTGCATGATTATGAAAGAACTGAGAGATCAAAACATTTGAATTGAGTCAAAGCAGAGAATATAAAAAGTAATGACAGCGTATTAGTGAATGGATTATTGCCTCTATCTTGCAATCTTTGGAAGGATTTTTATGATAAGGTGATGGAAGATTGTTCGCATGTTTGACAGATAATCTAAGTAGTTGCTTTGGAAACAAGAGAAGTTGACTTAAGGAATGTGCTTTCACAATGAATAAACAAAGCATCCATCTAGACAAAGGCCAGTGCTCAGGAGAGCACGTGAGCAGCCATTGCATCGGCTCCTACAGGAAGATGGTACTGAATTATGGAAAGACCAGATAAGTGTACTGCTGTGACCCGTCTAGCAAAGAGTGCTTATCAAAGATCACCAAAGAGATCAGCATCAAGGCACACAGCAGCAGAAAAGCCATCAATGGCTGCCCCGGCTGGGCACTGCCCAACTAGAGACACCATTCAATTGCAGTGCACTGTGGCTAGAATCTTCCCCAACTTGGCACCCTCCTGAGCGCCAAGAGCTGCATTATTGCAGATAGATGCGGCTACTAGACCCACTCCCAACATTGCACTTTAGGATTTGCAGAGTAGCGGATGATAATGTTGGGCCGAGTGACTTTCTAGAAGCACAGTTGACCCTGTCCAGGCCCAGCTTTCTAAGCATCAGAATGGCAGACAGCCTCACAAGGACACCTTCCGGAGACCACCACAAGCATTCATTTCATCAGTCTCGGTATTACATAATGCACAATGCACAGTGAGTTCAGGCACAAACAAAGCCTCCCTCTGCAGGCTGGTACGTCCTGACCTGGGAACATTCTCAGTGCGGCAGACTGGGTCGTTTTCCTAGATTCTGAGAGTTGTGCTAATAGGTCTAACTTGAGTTTACTCTGAATAGTAAAATGCAAGAAGCAAATGAACCCATCTGTTCCCACGCTGGCTTTATAATAAACACGCTAGAGAAAGACAACGTTAAGAAAGACTTCATGCTGAAATGATGCTCTTCCCACCATCGTGTCAGCCACCAGGAGCAGTCAGCTGAGCCCAGTCTACAACACAAAATCCGTTTCCGGGGGTGGGAATCATGTGGGCATTATACCCTTAGAGACATGAGTTTGAATCTTGGTTCTACCATTTAGCCCTGCCTTATCTTGGGTCAGTGCCTTGACCTCTGTATTTTTTTCCACCCATGATACTATAATAAAACTTAACACCTAGGATTAATAATAGGATTAATGAGATGTGTGTAAAGCTCCTAGTATAGTTCCTAGCATGTGGTAGATGACCATTAATAGAACCTATTCATTTTATTATAAGAATGAACTATAAATCATGAGGGCAATTGTACTGAGAGTATGTATATGTATGTGTGTGTGTGTATATATATATATATATATATATATACACACACATTTATATGTACACATATATATGTGTGTATGTGTGTGTACAGTTATAACATTTTATGGCAACTTTGAAAATTAATTTTAACTATATAAGTTAATAGAAGAATATATTCTCCTTTTTAAAAAAACATTATAAAGTTAAAGTTTACTTTGCTCACTCTCTACTACTTCCCCTCTCCATTAATTCTATTTTCATATAGGCATTTAGCACCATTAGATTACTATATTTAAACATTGTGTTCATCAGCTTCCCATCACTGTGACAAAATACCTGAAATAAATCAATTAAAAAGGAGCAAAGATTTATTTTGGCTCTGGTTCCAGAGGTTTTGGTCTCTGGTGGGTGGGCTCTGTTGCTGTTGGGCCTGTGGTGGGGCAGAATATCATGGCAGGAGTGTATCGTAGACCTAAGCTGCTCACCTTATGGCAGCCAGGAAGCAAAGTGAAAGGGAGAAAGAGACATGATCTCAATATCCCTTCAAGGACACTCCCCCAATGCCCTAACTTCCTTCCTAAAGGCCCCTCCTACTGACGGTCCACTGTCTCTCAATAGAACCACCAGCTGAAGTTAACACATGGGCACTTTGGGGGACATTTCTGTCCCAAAGTTTAACAAGTATACATATGTGTAAAAATGTATCGTTTTTTAAAAAAATTATGTGTCAATTATTAAATGCTCTAATACTATATGTATCATACTGATACTGTCCTTATATGTTTTTCTCAGTATCTCTCTGACTCTATCATGCTGTTACACTCAAACTGACCATATGCCTTTTATTGTATCAAAGCACTTTGATTTGTTAGCATACTACATTTGATTTATCCTTGATAAATTCAATCTATATTGTACTTATAAAGCCATTTAAAAATTGTTTCTAATGTCTCACTGCTACAAATAATGTCTGACCATCCTTTGCCCAGGTGAAAATCTTTGTCAAGGATATGTGCCCAAAGTAGAGATCCTGGGCAGCAATAATTTAAATTTTATTGGCTATTGAAAAATTCCCTTCTAAAATGTTCATACCAGTTTACATGTGTGTAACTATTCTTCTTTCTTCATGTTCTTGCCAATAATTAAATTTTTGCCAGTCTGATTAATAAAAAATGATACATTGTGTTACTTTTCTAAATATATTCTCAATGTGAATACTTTGTTATGTAATCTGAAAATGTATTCTTCTAGGTTTTCTCTCATCTTTTAACTTTTTAATGAAGTCTTTGTGCAATAGAAGTTTGTAATCTGGGGGAGGCACATTTGCCAGTGTTTCTTAATTGGTTTTGCTTTTTGTGTCTTAAGAAAGAAATCCTTTCCTTCTTTGACAATTGTAAACATGTTCTATACATTCTCCAAATTCAAATTTTAATTTTGCTTCACATTTGGGTCTTTAATATAGTTGGATTTGTTTATTGCAGAGACCTAATACATTTTACCACATGTTAAATGAGCTGTTTTAAATTATCTATTGAATGGAGTCCATCCTGACTTACCTCTCTACTTCACTTATCAAGTATCGACATATATAAGAATTACTTCCTGGCCTTTCTCTTCTAGTTCGCCCATCTATTTGTCCATTTCCACATCAATACCACTTTATTTACTTTATCATTTTGATGAACTTGATATCTTCCAGAGCAAATCCAGCTCATTTGAGTTTTTGTCGAGATTTTTTCTATTATTCTTACATATTAAGTGCTCCCTGAAAAATCTAGCTTGTTTATCTTCTATGAAAAGTCAGATAAGGATATTGATTGGGACAGCATTCCCTTTATATATTCATATGGAGCAGAGCAAGATCTTTATAGTACTATGTCTTTCAATAGTCATAATATCTCATCATTTATTGAAGTATTGTTTTATATCTTTCAATAACATTTTATATTCTTCCTGTACATATATTCTATCTCACCAAATAAATTTCATTTTTATTAAAGTAGACTGTATTAGGTATTTTATTAGAGTAATGCAAAGCTGGTAATACACTTGAATTTGTGAATGAAGACCTTCCTGGACAAAATATGGTCTAGAGCCTATGTTTGTAAATAGAGTTTTATCAGAGTGAAGCCATACTCTTAAATTTACTATTACCTATGACTTTTCTTTCTTTTTTTTTTTTTTTGTGTGGTACTAGGGATGGAACCCAGGGGCATTCTACCTTTGAGCTACACCCTCAACTCAGCCCCATATTTTTATTCTTTATTTTGAAACAAGGTTTCACTGAGTTTCAAAGAGTCTCACTACATACCTGAGGCTGTCCTCGAACCATAATCCTCCTGACTCAGCCTCCCAAATGCTGGGATTACAAGCGTGTGCCACCACTCCCGGCTCTGAATAAATTTCTTTTTTTTTTTTTTTTGGTGGTACTGGGGTTCCTGGAAGCCCTTCTACCTCCGGGCTACACTCCCAGACCTATTTTTACATTTTTTATTTGGAAACAGGGTCTCCTAAGCCAGCACACATGGCTGGCTTCGAACCTGCGCGATCCTCCTGTCTCTGCCTCCCAAGCGCGGGGATTACAAGCGTGCGCCACCACGCCCGGCCTTGAATAAATTTCTTGTTGCTTCATTGTCTTTGTTCCTATTGCAAATGGGATTTGCTACATGAAAATTACTTGGAAGTACAAATTCCTTTGATCTTGTATGTCTATCATACTGGACCCACTTCTAGACTAGTTCATATATTTCCAATAGCTTGCTATATCATGTGTATTCCAGGTCAGCAATTATTTATAAATGATCACAAATTTTCTATCCTTTTTTCTAATTGTACATTTTTCTTGCCTTTTAACTTGATGCTTTACTCAGTGCAAGGAGAATACTAGTCCAAACAGCCAGCATTCTTGTCTTAAGTCCTGGATTAACATGCACTCCTTCTAATGTTTCACCTTTAAATATATTCTTTGTCAGATATTTATGGTAAAATCTATTATTAGGCTAAGAAAATATTTTTGTAGTCTACTTTTGTGTGTGTATGTGTTTTAATCATGTATAAGTATTGGATTTTGAATTTCTAATTAGTTCTTTCTTTTAACTGCTTGTAATTTGTTTCGTGGATGCAATATTTTCCCTAATCTTTCCAATGATAGCATTAAATTCATTTTAAGTATCCTATTCTGGGCACTTTATTAGTTCAGCCTTTTCTTGGTCTCTCATTCTGGACTTTGAATTTGTCTCACTGCTGTGATTTGCACAGATGGACAGCTGGCTGTATACAGGATTTGGGCTCCACTATCTTGAAGTGAGTGGACGGGGAGACAGATGCCCTTGTGGGGTGTGTTGGCACCTGGTCTTCTGGGCTTAACAGTTCTTGTGCTCACACCTGTCACCATGGGCCTGGCTCTCTCAAAAGAGAATTGCTTCTCCAGGAAACAGATATCTCTGTCACCACAAAATGTGTGTGTGTGTGTGTGTGTGTGTGTGTGTGTGTGTGTGAGAGAGAGAGAGAGAGAGAGAGAGAGAGAGAGAGACAGACAGACAGACAGACAGACAGACAGACAGACACACTAAGCGAGTCATCGGCCAAGTAGACTTTACTGCAATAGACTAAGGAAGACCCTGGCTACTCCCGACCCCCTTGGCCTTTGGTATCCTCTATTTCTCCCCTATCAGTCCACCCCATGGTCTCCTCACTTGATGGTGACCCTCTCCCTCGGGTTTCTGAACATGTTCAGGGCTGCTATTGATCTCTTTAAACTATTATCACATTTAAGTAATTTAAATGTTCATAACAGTTTTTGAAAAAAATGTCCTTTTCTTGGAGAAGAGCATGACTATGTATTTGTATACAGTCAGGCACATGTAAACATACAACATATATACATACCAACTTTCATTTCTAGGTTTTCTTGGTACCACGTCAGAGTTCAGTGCATGCTCACCCTACTATTTTGAAACCAGAGCTTGCTTGCTTTATTTATTTATTTATTTATTTATTTATTTATTTATTTATTTAACTAGGAATCAAAGGCAGGGGTAATCTACCTCTGAATTACATCCCAACCTCTCCTCCTTTCTTTTGAAAAAGATTCTTGCTAGGTTGCTAAGAATCTCCATATATCGCTATGGATGTTCTTAAACCTGTGCTTCTACTGTCTCAGCCTCCTAAGTACTGGGATTACAGGTGTGCACCACTTTACCTGGCTGCATTCTCTCTTTAAATCATAATTCTGTGTCCACTGGAGACTCTTCCTACACTCGAATCTGAAGTCTTTAATTATGTAAGACATTAATTGTACATATTGGAAGAGCAGTATTAAATATTATTTGATCTAATATGACTTGACCTTAGAATGACATCTATCATGTTCAATTTAAAAGGGGCTGGTAGAAATTGACCACTTTGAAAACTATATGCAAATTGTTGTGTGGCTCTCAGTGACTGCATTTATTAGTTCTGTGACCTTGAAAATGTTATTTGTTATCTCTGAGCTTTGGTTGGATTGTTGTGAGGGTAAAGTGAAAAAGAGGACATGAAGATAATAATTCATAATCAGCTAAACATTGTGTATGGAAACTATTATTTTTGGCATTGCCCTATCGTCTGATTCCTCATGACTTACCATGATTTGTCACTGTGATTTTCAAGTTCACATGTTGTCAAACATATTGCCTACTTTGTTAGTCATTTTTCTGTCACTCTAAGCAAATTCCTGAGACAACTTATAAGGAGAAAAGTCTTATATTAGCTTAAAGTTTGGGAGGTTCCAGTCCAAGATTGAGTGGTCTCATTAAATTGGGCCAGTAGGGAGAGCGGTGCATCATGACAGACCAAAGCCACTCAGCATAGGAGCCAGGAAACAAATGAGAAGGAGAAAGAGCCAAGATCCCAAAGTTCCCTTCTGGAGCACATGCCCAGTGACTTGAGGACTGCTTGAAAGGTTCCACCTCCCAGCAGTTACACTACTTCTCACTACTGCTGCTTTTGAAGGATACTTTGCCAAACTGTACCTCCTACTCATACAGGAATATCCTTCCTGGAAATATTTTCATGTCATTATAGAAAGCCCACAACACTTCATTTTTTAAAATTTTATCTTATTTTTCAATATATTTTATTGGTGTTTCATAGTTTCATATCACGATGTACTTTAAAGTGATAGGGACATACATGCACATAGCACTTGGTGAGCTTACCCCGGCTTCCTCCCCACTCCCATTCATGATATTGAGACTGACATTGGTATTCTCACATGTGTACATATAATTTTTCTTTATTTTTTAATCTAGAATCTTTTTTATGTTTTTTTATTGGTGCATTGTAGTTATATATCTTAATGGGATAAAAGATGGTAGAGACATACATGCACACATCACCCAATTAGCCCTTACCCGTTTCCCACCCTCTTCTCTCCCCCTGGCTCCTTCTCATGTTTGGCTTAGTAGATTGACTTGGATATGTTTGTTAAAGTACGTCATGAGCTTTAGAGAATTTCCCTCCTCCCCCTCTCATCCCCTCCGTTTGGTCGCCTTATTTGCTCATCTATAGAATCTCCTTCATCTAGAGTTGCTCCAGTTACCTGTTTCTCCTTAGCTTTCACATATTAGGAAGAGCATTCAATTTCTTAGTTTTTGTGACTGACTAATCTCACTTAGCAAAATTTCCTCCAGTTCCATCCATTTCCCTGGAAATGAGGCAATTGTGTTTTTCTTTATGACTGAGTAAAATTCCATTGAGTACACACCCCACAGTTTTGTAATCCATTCTTCTGTTGATGGACATCTTGGCTGGTTCCAGAGTTTGGCAAGGTGAATTGTGCAGCTATGAATATAGATATGCATATATTAGTTTGGTAGTTTGGTTTCCGTTTTTGAGGTATATACCCAGAAGTGTTTTTTGTTGTTTTTTTATTTTTGGTGTTGTTGTTTTTGTGGTATTGGAGTTCCTGGAAGTCCTTCTACCTCCGGGCTATGCTCCCAGACCTATTTTTATTCTTTTTTATTTGGAAACAGGGTCTCTTAAGCCAGTGCAGCTGGCTTCAAACCTGCGCGATCCTTCTGTCTCCACTCCCAAGCATGGGGATTACAAGCCTGCACCACCATGCCCGGCCCAGAAGTGGTATTGCTGGATAAATGGTAAGTTCATTCCCATTCTTAGGAGGATCCTCCATACTGTTTTCCAAAGTGATTTTATTAATTTTCAATCCCACCAACAATGTAGTAGAGTTCCCACTTCACATTCTCGCCAGCAAATGTTTGTGTTTTGAATGATTGCCATTCTACTTGGAGTTAGGTGAAATCTCAGCATAGTTTTGATTTGCATCTGATTGCTAATTATTTTGAGCATTTTTCATGCGTTTATTTATTTTTATTTTATTTATTTATTTTTTTTTTGCGGGTCTAGAAATGGAACCTAGAGGCATTTGACCTCCGAGCTATACCCCTGCCCTATTTTTTATTCTTTAATTTGAAACAGGGTCTCACTGAGTTGCGGAGGACCTAAGTAGCTGAGGCTGTCCGCAAACTGTGATCCTCTGGTCTCAGCCTCCCACATGCTGGGATTACAAGCATGCACCACCACGCCCGGCTTTCGTGCATTTATTGATCATTTGAATTTCTTTCTTAGTGAAGTGTCTATTTAGTTCACTTGCCCATTTTTGATTGGGTTATTTGTTTTCTTAGTGATGAGTTTCTTGAGTTCTCTGTATACTCTAGATATTAGTCTTCTATCAGAAGAGTAGTTGGTAAAAGAATTCTCCCGTTCTGTTGGCTCTTGGTTGAGGTTCTTGATAGTTTCCTTTGCTGTGCAAAAGCTCTTCAGTTTCATGCAATCCCACGAATTAATTCACCTTTTAGTGTCTTGTGCCTTTTGGGGCCTTGTTAAGAAAGTTTTTATCTGTGCCTATGTGTGGCAGTGTTGGATCTATGCCTTCTTCAAGGAGCCTCAAGGTCTCTGGTCTAATTTCCAAGTCATTGATCCATTTTGAATTGACTTGTGCAGAATGATAAAGTGGGTTTATTTCCAATTTTCCACATATGGTTAACCAGTTTTGCCAACACCATTTGTTGAAAAGGCTGTCTTTTTTCCAGTGTATGTTTTTGGCCCCTTTGTAAAAAATCAATTGGCTGTAAATGTGAGGATTTGTTTATAAGTCTTTTATTCTGCTCCATTGGTCTATGTATCTGTTTTTGTGCTGGTACCATGCTGTTTTTATTACTATGGTTTGTAGTATAGTTTAAAGTCAGGTATTGTGATTCCTCCTGCATGATTTTTGTTGCTGAGAACCACTTTGGCTATTCTGGTTTTTTTTGTTGTTCCAAAAGAATTTAAGGACTGCTTTTTCTATGTCTGTGAGGAATGATCTTGGTAGTTTAATGGGTATTGCATTGAATCTGTAGATCACTTTTGGAAGTATGGCTATTTTGATGATATTTATTCTGCCTATCCATGAACATGCCAGATCTTTCCATCTTCTAAGATCTTCTTCTATTTCTTTTTTTGGTGTTTCATAATTTTCTTTGTAGAGGTCTTTTACCTCTTTGGTTAAGTTTATTCCTAAGTATTTTTTGGGGGGTGGGAATTCCTGAATGGAAGTATTTTCTGGATTTTTCAGTGGAATTATGGTTGGTGTACAGAAAAGTTTCTGAATTTTTTTTTTTTTTTTGTGTGTGTGTGGTACTAAGGGTGGAACCCAGGGGCTTCCTATCTCCAGGCTATATTCCCAGACCTATTTTATATTTTTATTTGGAAACAGAGTCTCACTAAGTTGCTGAGAGCCTCACTAAGTTGCTGAGGCTGACTTTGAACCTGTGCGATCCTCCTGTCTCAGGCTCCCAAGTGTGGGGATTACAAGTGTGTGCCACCACACCCAGCCAAGTTTCTGAATTTTTAATATTGATTTTGGATCAGAGACTTTACTGAATTTGTTGATCAGGTCTATAAGCCCTTTGGTTGAATTTGTTGGGTCTTCTAAGTATAGTGTCATGTCATCTGCAAATAGTGAAAGTTTAAATTCTTCTTTTCCTATTTGTACTCCTTAGATTTTCATTTCTTGCCTTATTGCTCTGGCAAGGGTATCAAGTACTTTGCTGAAGAGAAGTGGTGATGATGGACATCCTTGTCTTATTCCTGTTTTTAATGGATTTCTTGGAGTTTTTCCCCATTTAATATGATGTTGGAGGTGGGCTTATTGTATATTGCCTTTATGATGTTGAGGTATGTTCTTTTTATTCTGATTCTCTGCAGTGCTTTTATCATAAATGTATGTTGGATTTTATCAAATGCCTTTCAGCTTTTATTAAGATGATCATGTGGTTTTCATCTTTTATTCTGTTTATATGATGAATCACATGGATTGATTTTTGTATGCTGAACCAGCCTTGCATTCCTTGAATGAACCCTACCTGGTCATGGAAGATTTTTATTTCCTCATCTAATTTGAGAGATAGTTTTGCTGGGTAGGAAATTTGGGGCTGCAAATTGTTTTCTTTCAGAGTTTGGAATATGCTACTCCAGGCCCTTCTGTCTTTCAAAATATGGCTTGGGAAGTCTGAAGTAATTATAATAACTGGTTTGCCTCTGAATGTAACTGTTTTTTTTTTTTTTTTTTTTTGCGGTACTGGGGATAGAACCCAGTGGCCTTCTACCTCCGGGCTACACTCCCAGACCTATTTTATATTTTATTTGTAAACAGAGTATCTTAAGCCAGCTGAGGCTGGCTCCAAACCTGCGGGATCCTCCTGTCTCAGCCTCCCAAGCATGGGGATTACAAGCGTGTGCTACCACACCCAGCTGTTCTTTTGTTGATGTTGCCTTTAAGATTCTCTTTTTGGCTTCTACATTGGTCAGCTTAATTATTATGTGGCATGGGAAACCTTTTCTCTGATCTTGTCTAAAGGGGGTTCTATAAATTTCCTGTACCTGTGTATTGACCTCTTGCTCTATGTTTGAAAAATTTTCTGCTATTACTTCTTTGAAAAGATTGTTGACCCCTTTGGTTTCACTTTCTTTTCCCTCCTCTATGCCAATTTTTCTTAAATTAGCTCTTTTAAAATGGGCCCATATATCTTCAATGTCCAATTCATGTTGTTGGATGTTTTATTCTAAGTTATATACTATGCATTCATTTTTGGAGTGGACATATTCTAGGAGTGAGATTCTATTCTCCATGTGGTCTGATCGATTGTTTATAGTTTGAATTGATGCCTTCACTTCATTGATTGCATCCTTTATTTCTTTCAGACTCTCTAAATTCTTTTCAAAATTCCTGTATTATTTCTACAGTTATGTTCCTGATTTGACCTTCTGGAGATCCCTGCAATTCTGTGTTATCAGGTTCTGTTGATGTGGGGTTGTGGGGGTTCATTGCTCCCTTGAATATACAAATTATGTCACATGAGGAGAATTATAGTGGTATGGTTTTTAGAACCAGTCAGATGAGGGCTCTAATCTTCACTTGCTTACTTCTTAAATCTTTTCTTGAGACAATCAGAATTCCTTGGCAGTTATGTGTAATATGTGAATTCCTTAATGCCACTCTTCCTATAATAACTGCAGCTGACTTGAAGGATTAAGAGACCATCTCTGTGTCTCATTAAAATCCTATGTTTAGAAGGATGCACAACTGATTAAGTACTCAGGACATAAACTCAAAGTAGATTATTGGAAAACTTCAACAAGAAGACTTTCCTGAATTCTCATTGCTCTGCATGTCAATCTTTTATTAAACCTGCCATTCAATCTTGCCAAATTGCTAGTGCATCTTTACAATTCCCTGTTCAATTACTGAGGACTTATCAGACAGAAAAAGAATGTATGCTGGGATCCTGCTCTGTCTGCATTAAATTCTTTTTCAGAATTACTTTGCCTTGTCATTACTGGAAACTGTGGAACTGAGTGTTTGCCTCTGTTGAGGTCAGGAGGCCTGCACATCAATGGCTTTCCGTGGCAACATTACATTCATTAACCACAAAGTCTCTTTCAGAGTGAAGGAATCTCAGACACATCCACTTTCCCATTGCTGGGAGTTGAGGGGTTTTGTTTACTTGCTTCTTTTATATTGAGTGTATTTAAATTTGCTTAAAATACCTGGAAATTTCCAGGAAACAATAATTTACTTTGGAAAACACTAAAATTTCTAAGACGTCTTGTAAGTTTAGATAGATGGTAGGACTAGATGCTCTTACAGGTGTCTACCAGCACATAAATCTATGATACTGTATTGAATTACCATAAATCTCACGCAATGGAGCATCCTGTGACTTATTCAATAATAACACCAGTTAAGAGAAAATGGTTGCTATGTTGACAGGATTTCCCTTTGCTACTCCTTTGTGGTTTACAGACAACAAGGCTAGAAGATAATATGGTTCTGAGTAATCCTGAGTACGTAAAAGTCAATTTAATAAAAATCTGCTTTTCTATCATTTTTACTGTTCTTGGACAACTTGGACAAGTACATTTGAAAAGTTTTTAAAAATACATGTGTTTCATTATCCTCCTTATATAACAAGGTAATTTCCTTATGAATATTAATAGCTATTATATTTGTTAAAGATCACTGCATATAAGTAGACCTTAATATACAAACACCTAGAGCATCAAATAGCTCCTGCATTTACAGTGCATTACTAGTGGCAAACTCATAATGTTCTGATTCTGGTAATGGGACTTGTCATTCATAGAAAAAAATATCATCAGTCATAAGATACCTATGATATTATAACCCAGATAATGGAATTATATTAATTGGAATTAAGATATGCTTTTTGTCTTGTTTTGATATTACCTATGAAAGAAAACATGACATTTGTTCTTTTTTGTCTTCTGTTTATAGCTTATTTAACTTAAAATGATGACCTCCAGTTCTGTTTTCCTACAAATGACATAACTTCATTCTTCTTTATGGGGAATTATATTCCCTTGTGTAAATAGTCATTTTCTTTACCCAGTTATCTGATGATAGACATCCAGGCTGAGTTAGTAAATTGGCTATTTTGAGGAGTGCTGAAATAAATATAGGCACACAGGTATCTCTATTATAAGATGACTTCCTTTCCTTAAGGTATATATATACCGAGGAGTGGTATAGTTGAATCTATGGAAAACAGTATGAAAGTTCTTAAAAAACTTGAACTCTATATGTGCTAAGTGCTAGAGATACAGAATCTCACAGGACATACCCTTTTCCCTCAGAGGACTTGGCTGCTATGTTCATGAGGCTGTTCAATGTTTTGTATTTCCTAAAAAACAGAAACATACTTACGCCCTGAGTACAGCTCAGGCCCTACATTCAGGCTTTGTTGAGATGTTCGTTTGAATGAGAATATTTCTAGAATCTTGAAGCACCCAGTGTGGCTTCCAGACCAGGATATGACCTTGTTCCTCAGTAAAAGATATTAATTGCACCTCCAGGACTATAGTAACAAAGTTTTCTCCCATTTTGTTTCTATTATAACTGACACTCCCAATCAATTGCGCCACCCTCTTTTCTCTGGCTCATATTCTACGTACTCATAGCTTCTTCTCACTCAGAAATTTAAGCGTAGCCCTACCCTATACATCTTTTTCCTACCAACTAAACACCTAAATCTTAGCACACAAATAACCAAGAAACAAAATGTATATAATGCTTTTTTCTTCAATGCAGAAAACCAGTTTCTGAATGCAATGTTCAATAGGGTGCTGGTCTTGGATATGCATAAAGGCAGAATATTCATCTTGCATTGTCTATATAATATTGCTGTATCCACCATTAGTTGAAAATCCTGGAAAGAGCCTATTGATTTATTTGTAAGGAATCTAACACTGAGGAAGGCAACCATTCAACATTTTTGTCTTATACTTCTGAGCCATTTGACATTCCTCAAACACAGGAGCAAATAAGTCATACAAAGCACTAACTTGGAATGGAACATGTTTTGGGTGTGATTGAAATTGCAAGCAAGAGTTTAAATTACCATCACAAACCACAGGCTTTTAGCATCCACAGTGAGATTTGAGCTCAAGTCTTAGAATTTCCCATTCACTGAATATTCACAACCAATTTGACAGTCCCAAGTGGTTGTTATATGTAACCCAAGGTCTTGGTTTTCTAGATGTAAAGAGCATAGGTTTATTCAAGTTTTTCAGTTAATAAGGGCTTGTGGTAAGGCTATATGTGATAATAGAAGGTAACAGAAAAAGATGGGACTCCTGAAAACAGGAATTTTCCTGTAGTCTCCACAGAAGTAGAACTCAACATTCATAAAGTTATTTTCTATGTGCAATTATTTTTTAGAACAGGAAAAATATTCTAGACATGACAAATAGACTTCCTTTTACATCCCACTGGACAAAACTGGATCATTTAGTCTTTCTGAACTATTCATTGACTGTCATGACTGACAAATTACCTGGGGAAAGAGCTTTAAAGAGTTAAGCCAAACATGAGCAGGAGGGAGGGGGAGGAATGTGGTGGGAATTGGGTAAGAGCTAATTAGGTGACATATGCATGTATGCCTCCACCATCTTGTTCTTCATTACAATGTATGACTACAATGCACCAATAAAAAAATTTAAAAAAAGAGTTAATCCCCATTACCACCATAGGTTGTGGGAAAGAGGAAGAAAGAATTGGAGTGGTATGAAGCTTGATGAGGAAAAAAAGATTAGAAATTAAGTCTTTGATGTCATGTTACAGACTTTGAACATTATCATAAAGACTTTTGGTAAACAATAATGATTGAAAGCAAAAGCAAGGAAATAAATACGTATATGAATGGTTTAAAAGCTATTGTGTGTGTGAAAGGTAGAATCAGTGTCTCAGTGTATAAAGATCACTAAAATAGCATTGTGGAAAACAGATTGGAGGGAGAATCTTTGCAGGAAAACAAATGAGAACAAGTTTGAACTAAGATAACGGTACTAAAGAAGAATTTGGAAAACTTAGGAAGGCATTAGAATGCTGGATCCTTTTATCAGAGTTTTATGATTTAATAAATGTGGGGGATGAGGCAGAAAAAATTTAAAGATGAGCAATATTTCTGCCTTGCATAACTGAATAGAGGGTGGAGTGATGCACATAAATAGAAGAGATTAAGAACCCAGTGATCAGTGTGAAGTTCTCAACTAGAAATGCATAAAGGGTAGTTGGAAGTAAGAATTTGGAGTTCAGAAGAGGATATTTCCTCATTGCCTGATCATGGACCAGGTTCTAGTCATAATATTGGGTGTGTGAATGATACATGACTCATGAGGAGTGGTCCTATTCCTCAGAGAACTTACAAATAATTATATAAGTTCCACAAGAGTGTTTGGAGAATACAAGGGAAGGATAGCTCTTTTAAACATGTGGCAACTCGCAATCTATTTAGGTCTTTAACAACCGGTAGAGTTTGATCATAAAGACAGAGAAAGACCCTATTAAGCAAACCACTGCAGAAGCCCAGAGATGAATTAATAGAACATCAGAACAAGCAAGAGAAAGAGCTGGGTGGATGTCCATGATGTTTTGATGTGAGAATCAATACATTTCTTTTGACTAATTGACAAGAAAGACTTTAAAATATTTTTGAGTGACTGAAAGAACAAAAATAGGGTAATCAATTAGAAGTATTGACTAGAGTTAAGAAAAGTGAAAAGACAATGTCAAGTTTCAGACATGTTCATGCTTATTTTGAGATTTAATTGTCACAGGCAGAAATGGGGTTCCAGGGGTTCTTATGTACATGGCTGTGAACAGGTTAGTCACTGAGACTCCATTGGTGCTCCCTGGAATTGTATAGTGCTATGGCACCCAGTAGAGAGATTTAATTATCTATTACATTTTCTCAGCTGGATTTGAACAAATGGTCAATTAGATGAAAATCAACCTGAACCTAATATCCTGTAAATTTTCAAAAAGATCTTTCATCAAAATTATATGTATTTATTACATAAGAAGGACAGAATGAAGGTCAGGGAAGAGAAGAGAAAAGATACTATGAATACAAAAGAACCAGAATAAGAAAAAAAATAATCTTCCTGATTTCTTATGTGGAAAAATACATGAGTTGATGCAGATTGCATCAATCATCTACAGAACAAACAAAACCCTAGTATTTTAACTCATTGAAAATGAGAATTAAGCTGTGTATGTGTCATCTCTGATGGGAAAAAAATCTAGACACTGGATATGCAACTTTTTGGTACAGAACTACAGAATGCTTTGTTTGATTAACTATATATTTAATGAAGGTTTAAGGTTTTGACAGCAATGCTAGTGTGCAGGTAGCATGCCTATTCAATACATTTAATCTATGAGCAAGTACATAACTAATGAGAAGGAAAGGAAGAAGGTAAGAAAACAGTGTGTTCTTAAAATAATCAGGAAACAACTACTTGCTGCCTGTGTATAAACATCTAATCATACACATGTACATACACATCCATACACATACATGCAAACAATGACGTATTTCTTTTATCTAGTTTAGCAGCTGAGCATTCAGCTGTGATTTATAAGGCAGAAGACAGGATCTATAACCCCTCAGAGGAAGTTTTTCTTATTATGAGCAAAAGAAAATAGAGTTTATTCTATAAATCATTAGAGTAACAGGGGCTGAAATCTATTGGGTTATATGAAGGCATATACCTAGTCAATAATTCCTATATTGATCCCAGAAAGCTTCAGCAGAAAACTGGCAGAGTTTGTGATATGCTGCATTCTTTGCTAAATTATACAAATAGTTTCATAGATCACAAATGCAAAAAAACCATAATAGTACAAAGTATAATGAAGTAAAATACATAAAAGAGAAAATACTATTGCATTGTAGTAATTAATTAGTAGGAAACCGCATTTATCTAGATTGTGTGTGCCATGAAGTCAGGAGCCATGTCTGTTTATACACCACAATGTTAGCACATCACATCACATTTGCTACAAAACAAACATTCAACAAATATATGAATTAATTTAGCATCAATTATACTGTGTTCTATGTTATCTGGAATAATGTGGTTGTTATGGATTACTTTAAAATTTATGTGTGAGGTAAACTAATTGTCACATTGAGAAACTTTATTCATTTATTATTCATTCACTCATGCTTCATTCTGAAAATCAAGAAGTCTTTTAAAAATACATGAAACAGGAAAGATGTGTTCAAAGATTAGAACGAGAGAGAAAACCTGAGAGGAAGGTAATGGTTATAAAGAGTAGAGGGCATATACAAAGTAAAGGAGTGATCCTTATTTGTGGGTTCCACATCTGTGGATTCAATCAACCATGGTTTGAAAAATATTAAGGAAAAAATGAATCTTAACAAATCTTAACATGAAAAAGACATTTTTGTCATCATTCCCTAAACAATACAACATACAATACAACATAATGACTATTTGCACTGAATTTACATTGCACTGGGTGTTATAAGTAATCCAGAGATTATTTAAAGTATATGGGAGGATGTTCATAGATTATATATAAATATTCCACTTTACATAAGGAGCAGCCATAGATTTTGGTATTCATAAAAAGTCCTAGAATTCCCCATGGGTCCCAAGCAATGGCTATACATGAAATTGAAGTTTGGGTACTTTCTCAAGGTAGCAATGGTGTTTTCAGTGTCTCAAAGGACAATGCAAGAGAAATGAACCCATACAATCCATATATACTACTTTCATTTTTTTCGTGTGTGTGTGTGTGTGTGTGTGTGTCTGTGTGTGAGGTACTGGGGATTGAACCCAGGGGCATTGTACCTCTGAGCTACCTCTTCAGCCCTATTTTATTAGTATTGTTTTGTTTGTTTGTTTTTGAAATAGGGTCTTTCTAAGTTCCTGAAAGCCTCACTAAGTTGCTAAGTCTGGCTGCAAACCTGTGATCCTCCTGTCTCCACCTCCCAAGTACTGGGATTACAGTGTGTGCCACCATGCCGTGCTCACATGCACCAATTTCATATTATACGGTAGGTCACCATCCAGTTTTTATCTGATTCCTCAGGAAAATACATATTTAATATTTGTTTCTTGGAAAATATACACTATAAATGCATTATAGATATTACTAAGTTATTTCCTTTCAAAGCAAAGTGATGAAATAAAACTGAGATGCTTTCACATTGATCCTTGTTTGGGTCTACAAATGAGAAGCAAGTGGATTTGTAAAATGATGCTTGTATTTTTACATTTTCAAGGTTCATAATGGAAGAGAACATTCAGGGAGCAGTTTAGATGATCCTGTGTTTACCTATATATAAAATTCATGCAACAGAAAAGAGAAACACTAGCATAGTTAACTTGTGAATTTCTTTTGGCCAGTGTGTACTCATATTCTATATTAAAGATGCATGTACTGGTTTTGGCATGGTCAAGGTGAAAGGAAATAAAATGATAATGAGGAAGAACTATGGCTCGAGATTGATTATCTGCACTGCAATTTAGACCACACAATGCATGCCAGTAGCCCACAGAGAGGACGAGGGCAGGAGACACTGATTCACTTGACCTTGGCAGAGGAAATGAAAACATGTCTGAGAGATGAGGGGTGATGTGGAAAAGTTCTCTTCCTAGAACAGCTTGGAGACTGCATTCTTTAATCCTGAGATGGCTCAGTTGACATGTTTCATCTACCAAACTCAGATAACGACAAAGGTGGGGAAATGCAAAACCCGTCACTGGTTTTTACTTGGTCTGCAGAAAGGCTGGATCTATACATCTTGCCACATTTCTGCATTCTAGAGGGCAGTAAAGCAGATCACCAGGGCCAGGTGGAAAACTCTGGAAGATGAAGTTAGCCCCTAGAGATTTTAGACAGGAAAATAATGAGTGGAACTCTCACTGAAAGCTTGTTTTCTTTTGCCATTTTTCTTTCCTCTTCCAAATTTTGATTTGTGTGTTCCTTTATATGTCATGGCAAATTGTCTCTGGGCCTGACTTCAAGAATCAACTCTCTGTTTTAAGTAAACAAACATTCAAGGAACTTTTCACCCATTTCTCACCCATTACTTTCAACTCTGAATTTTATTTTTAAGATAACCCCTTATGGCTCAAGTTTTTTAAAAAAAACTTTATGAGTATAAAGTATGTCTCTTTGACTTAACTGGGCTTATGCAAAAATACTTGCAGGGAAAAATGATTATTTTGTTACTGTACACCTTTCTTTTATTTGTTATCTGATTAAGTAAAGCCAGGGACTATACTAAGTCCATTGTATGGATTTTTTTAGTTCTATAAAATAACATCAAGTTTATTAATATTGCTTTATCCATTTATAGATGGACTGAGAAGTTTATGTCAATAAGACTCCCAAAGTTCTCACATTAAGTTGTACCATAATATCAGACATCCTAATTTTTGAACCATATTCTTAACCAAGTTATAGTTCTTGCAATGATTTTCAACCTTTCTCTAATAAATCAAATGCATCTCCTTGGAAATTAAAGAGGCTTACAGTAGAGACTAGTTAACTTTAAATAGTCAAGATACAGAGGTTCTAATATCACTAGCCATGTGACCTTCTTCAACTTGGTTCATGTCTTTGCTCTTCAACTGAACTATGTGAGAGGCTCAAAAAGGCTAGTTGAATTGAGCTGACTTTTAGGCCTCTTGGGCTTCCACATTCTGTTTCGTAACTCAATGCCTGCCTACCTAATATATCTTTAGTCAGAAATAGGAACATGATATTAATCCATGAACGTGTAAACAAGTTGGTGTGCTCTTGCACAATGGCCAAAGAATACCATTGGTTCCAAGTGGAAACTAGTAAAGAAAATATGAATAAAGAAATTAAACCATTTCTTATATTAAATATATTAAATATACTAGTAAAATCCATACCTGGAATTCTATGGTCCATGTATTATTTTTTTAGCATAGATTAATGCTATATTTGAAAAAAAAGGGTGACTTAGGTCATTTATTTGGTGCCCCAAAAAGGGCTCATAATGAATAGTCAGTGACTTATTATTATTATTATTATTATTATTATTATTATTTTTTTGCGAGTCTGGGGATGGAACCCAGGGGCATTCGACCTCCGAGCTACACCCCTTGCCCTATTTTTTATTCTTTATTTTGAAACCGGGTCTCACTGAGTTGCAGAGGGCCTCACTAAGTAGCTGAGGCTGCCGAATGCTGGGATTACAAGCGTGCGCCAACACGCCCGGCAGTCAGTGACATTTTTAAGCAAACAAAATGAAGAGGAAAAGCCACTTGATTCATATATGTGCATTAGAAAAGAGGCTAAATGCTGAGTGAATCATACTTGATGCTGATGCTCAGTAAAATCATTAGTAGAGTACTCACTGGTAACTTCTAACAACAGCCATGCTTCATCCCTGTCCTCTACAATCGCTGTTTCTGCCCTTGTACTACTATCTCTGAGCACTGAGCTTTCTTGACTTGCTTCACAGCAGAGAGAGAATTTACACTCAAGATCATTTCTTCCTTTCCATTACGCTGCTATGTGCATGACATATCTAATTGGACAGGAACTCAAACAGTGGCGTATCCATACTTAAACACCATGAATTCAGCATTATGAGTAATAATAACATCAGGGACAATTATTACAGTGCCTAGCTGGATTATTTTAACATACCATTTGGCAGATCCTCTAGCCTTATGTTGCTTTGTGACATCTCATTTTCAGTGTGGTATACAAAGAATCAGTTATAGAACTGATCCACAAAAATCAAGATTTGGCTGTAAAAAATATTTGTGCCACTACGCAATATTTCACTACCTTTTTCATCCTCACTAAAGGAAAACCATAGCACAGATAAGGACACTGAGGCAGAGAGGGGTTAAAAAATTGAGGCTACGCATTAAGTCAGTGAAAAGGCAAAAATAGAAACCGGGGCTCTCTGAGTCATAGCCCAGTTTTCCAGCCAATGGCAGACCCTGTGCTGATGCAGAAGCTCGTATTCGCTCACAAAATAACCAGAGGCACATTTCCTCTGAATCCAGGCCATGCACATGGCCTTATGCATGTGCAAATTAATTTTGGGCAGCAGGAGGTCCTGGTATATTTCAACTCCAGTGTACAAGTGACTAAAACCAACAGAGACACATCCATTATTTTTTTTTCTAGGTGAGAGAGCCAGAGTTTTAGGTCAAGTCTTAAAAATTTCTTGGGTTTTATATTAATTTATAGTGGAGGGAAAAATATCAAAACACTTCATTTGCAGTACCAGTATTTATAATTAAATCATTCTCCTTCCAGAAGCTTCTTTTTTTGTATATATTCAGGCTTAAATGTATACAGTAAGTCAGTACTAAGAATATTGAAAATATTCAGTGTATTTAGAAGTACATCACATACAGTGTCATTTTCGTACTCTACGCAGAAAAATTGCAAGGCCTCTTAAAGTGGTTGTTTGATGCCTTGAGCCAGAAAAAATAGTTCATTCTTTAAATAAAAGAGTTTAGAAAAATTGGGTTACACTTGGAAGTGTAAAGGAAGCATATCATATGACTGTGTGGTGAACTCCTTGAAATTCCTACTATTTTATCTTTGTGTATGTTGCTATGTATTCTGATATGATAGAAACCCTTTAGAATGCCAATCATTCAAAACACAAATAACAACAAATGCTGGTGAGGATGTGGAGTAATGGGAATTCTAATACATTGTTGGTGGGATTGCAAATTAGTGCAACCACTTTGTAAAACAGCATGGAGGATCTTCAGAAGAACGGAAATGAACTTACCATATGATCCAGCAATACCACTCCTGGATATCTACCCAAAAGAAGAGAAAGCAAACAACCAAACTAATGCATACATATCTATGTTCATAGCTGCCCAATTCACAATTGCTAGACTCTGGAACCAGCCAAGGTGTCCATCAACAGATGAATGGATTACAAAACTAAGGGATATGTACACAATGTAATTTTACTCAGCCATAAAAAAAAACACAATTGTGTCATTTACAGGGAAATGGATGGAACTGGAGGACATTATGCTAAGTGAGATTAGTCAGTCACAAAAAATAAGAAATTGAATGCTCTTCCTAATATGCAGAAGTTAGGGAGAAAAAGGGTCATAGGAGGAACTCTATACAAAGAAGGAGAAACTATACATGAGAAAATAAGGTGACCTGAGAGGGATGAAAGGGGGAAGAGGGAAATTCCCTAATGTATATAATGTACATTCACAAACATATTAAAATCAACCATTAAGCCAAACATGAGAAGGAAGAAAGGGGGAGAAAATGGGGTGGGAATTGGGGAAGGGTTAATGGAGTGATGTGTGCATGTATGCCTCTACCATCTTGTACACCATTAAGATGTATGAGTACAGTGCACCAATAAAAAAAAATTTTTTTAAACCCTAAGTGGACAAATAAAGCAAATAAAATTGTTTGAAAAAATAAATATTTTAAAGGTAGAAATGTTTCAAAGGGGGAATATGGCAATGAATAAACTCTGCTCAAGTTCTAAGTCTTTAAAATACTGTTAACCCATGGGTGCTCAATTAAACCAGGTTTGGGCAATAGCAATGTTACTAACTCATTTATTCATTCATTTAACAAAGATGCATAGAGCTCCTTTCTATTACACAATAAGAGAAACTGAACCCTGGAAATACAAAAGTAAAATACATGTACTCTGCCTACAGGAAACCCATAGCTGTTAGATGAGACAGGCAGTCAGGTAAACAGACTGTAATCGTGAATGATAAGAGCTCTATTCAGGAGGAGCTCAGCAGGTTATGAGAACTTAGACAAAAAAAACTTGACCAAGATGAGATGGAGGCCAATGACAAAAGGGCTTGCAAAGGAAGTAGGTTAAACCTGGCTTTTCTGTTCATGAAGAATGGGAATTATCCAGGTTGAGAAGGGGAAGGTACATGGTTCAAGACCAAGAGGAGGCAATGCAAGCATTGAAAGAGGAGAGAGCATAGAGTGTTGAAGGTTCAGCTCATTTTTTTTTAGCACCAAATAATGCATATTCCGTTGTGTTATTGATGCACCATCATATTTTTATTTTGTTTTATTTAGAAAGAGCAGAAAAGTGAGGCGATATAGCCGATGAGATAGGAGGAGAACCATCTGCTGAAAGTAAGTTGGAAAGAAAGTACGCTCAAAAAGAAAAAGAAAAAAAGAGAAGAAATGGTGACATTCTGCAATAACCTTTGGAGGATGCTAGAGTGTCCAGCTAAAGGATAAAAGCACAGTGCTTCTGAAGCACCAATTCCACTCATGGGCCCAGCAGAATCAACAGAGACTTCGGGTGTTTACAGAGTTTCACAATTACAGTTTCCTGGCACAGATAGGAAGGAGATAAAACACTAAAGAAATTAGAACCTTAGCAGATCACTTGTTAGACCATTAGGAGTCTGGTTTGTTCATCAGTCTCTCTTTTGAGAATGCTAACTTTCACTGTGGAAATGTTCTAACATAAAGTAGAACAGATAGTATGATGAACTCATATGTATTTACCACCCAGCTTCAATAATTGAAATAGTTCAATTCTGTTTTCTCCAATCTCTCTAGCCCCTTCAACTTTTTTTTCTGAGTGTTTATAAAGAAAATCCTAGGTATAATATTATTTTGCCCATAAATGCTTCCATTTATATAAAATTAGAGACTTTTTAAAAATGACTCAAATATTTCTTTCTAGAATTGTTCAAAAAGTTTAGATATATTTTTAAGATTCAGGATTGAAATAAGATTCACAGATTATCTTTGATATTTCTCAAGCCTCTTTTTTTTTTTTTTTTCTTTTTGGTGGTACTGGGGTTTTTGGGAACCCTTCTACCTCCGGGCCACACTCCCAGACCTATTTTATACTTTTTTAAAATTTTGGAACAGGGTCTCTTAAGCCAGCGTGGCTGGCTTTGAACCTGCACAATCCTCCTGTCTCCGCCTCCCAAGCGCGGGGATTACAAGCGTGCGCCACCATGCCCGGCAAGCCTCTTTTTTAAAATAGCGATTTTTAAAATATAATTTATAGCTAGGTATAATGGTACACACCAGGAATTTCAATACTTGGGATGTTAAGACAGGAGAATGCAGGTTCTAGGCCAGCCTCAAAAACATAGCAAGACTCTGTTTCAGAATAAATTTTTAAAAAGCTGGAGTTATAAATTTAGAAGTAGAATGCCCCTAGGTTCAATCAGTGGTACAAAAAAAAAAAAGAAAGAATTTACATATAATGAAAGTTACCCTTTTATATATTATTTTTTGTGATACTAGATATGGAACCCAGGTGCATTCTACCTCCAATCTACACCCCCAGCCCTATTTTTTATTCTTTAATTTGAAACAGGGTCTCATTGAGTTGCAAAGGGCCTCGCTAACTAGTAGCTGAGGCTGTCCTAGAACCATGATCCTCTTGTCTCTGCCTCCCAAATCCTGGATTAACAAGCGTGCAGTACCATGTCCATCTGAAATTTACCCTTTTAAATTATGTTATCCAACGACTTTTGACAAATGTGGATTTAGGAGAGTAGGAGGAATGTGCTAAAATATATGAATGATTCAATAATAGAATCTTATACAAAGTCAAAGACAGGATTAAAAAGATATTTTAAATTTCCTATGAGGATAGAGAGGGTCAGTATGAGGAGTTGTTTTGAAATATATATGGAACTTTCCCCAGAGAGCAGAAGTGTGAGGTAGTATAGTACTATGAGGACATTCCAGGCTGAAGGAAAAGCATGTGAAAGTCACCGAGGCAAGAAATGACACAGTTCACAGTGCAATAGAGAATTAAAGCAAGATGAGGTGGGTGGAAAGAGAACAGTGAAAAACCTAAGGATATAAAGAGGTGCCTTGTATACCATACTAAAAAGCTAGGAGAAGAGGGATTATCAGAGAGAATTGCCATGAAAACAGTATCATAATTCTCTTAAAGCAAAAAGATTTCTCTGCTGGCACTGTAGACAAAGGACCAGAAGGAGCCCAGCACAGGGAGATCAGTTCAGAGGCTACTGCAAGGAGAAAGGAAATAGGGTGGGTGGTCAAGACAGGGAGGAAGAGAGCTAAGGACTGAGGAAGGATTAGTAGCTGATGAACAAGACTTAATGTGTGACTAGAAAAGGAAGACATTAAAAGGTAAGAAAGTTGTGAATAATTAAGACAGCCATACTGGATGTGGGGCTAAGTTGCAGAAGATGGGTTACTGGAGATGTATCCTTGGAACTATATATGGCCCCTCCTCCCTTTGTGTGCATATTCCCTCCTTCGCTTCCCCCTCTCCTCCCCCTCCCCCCTCCTCCTATTCCTCCTCCTCCTCCCCCCTCCTCCTATTCCTCCTCCTCCTCCTCCTCCTCATCCTCCTCCTCCTCCTCCTCCTCCTCCTCCTTCTTCTTCTTCTTCTTCTTCTTCTTCTTCTTCTTCTTCTTCTTCTTCTTCTTCTTCTTCTTCTTCTTCTTCTCTCTCTCTCTCTCTCTCTCTCTCTCTCTCTCTCTCATCACCCCTTGAGCTCCGCAGACTTCATCTGGCCTAATAAAGACTGAATCCCTGAAATCTTCAGAACTGCATGCAAATAAATCTTTCTTCCTCTAAATTACTGTTGTCAGGTTTTTGGGTTCCAGCAGTAAGAATGCTGACTGAAACAATAATATAGGATGATTTCTGAATATTTTTTTGGCTTGGGAGGCTCCCAAAGATGGTGAACATAAATTTTGGCTTTGGAGGCCAGATGGAACTGGGTTCAAACTTCAGGTCTGACATTTATATATATGACATGTGATTTGTGGCATTGTACCTCTGTAAATCCAAGCCTATCTAAAATAAAGACAAAAGACTGATGTGAGAATTAAATGAAGCATATTCAGAGAATGTTATTTATTAGAATTATACAGTTTCAATATTCCTGATCTTAATATGAATGATTAAGATAAAAACAGAAAAGTATAAATTGTGAAGCATATAAAACAAAAAATCAAGGAAACTTGTATAAGGGTAAAAGCTGGATGTTGAATGTTAGTTAAAATGTGACTGTTTTAGTCAGCATTCTCATGATATAATCCAATACCTGACACCCATAGAACTTAGAGGAAGAAAGATTATTTGCTTACAGGTCTAAATATTTCAGTCTATATATGTATAGTTCATTATGTTAGCTGCCAACCAGGAGCTGGGCCTTAAGGTCCTCAGAAAATGATAGCAGGGAACAGAGAGAGCAAGGGTATGAGGGGAGGAACATTATATACTCCCAAAGGCCACATCTCAGGGACCCATCACCGGCAATGCTCGCCTTCAGAGGCTACACCCCTGGGGATGCGCCTCTGAGCATGGCCACCTCTAGAGTATGAAGTCCAAGGAACCTTTAATGTTCAAAACATAATGATGACTGACAAGTGAAATCATACTGAGACTGAAACCCACCAAGAGATGCATAATGGCCAACATATGTCATTCACATGGTGGTTTACATAGATACTCATATTAGTCTTTATAATGACCTTAAGAAGCCATCATTTCTTCACTTTATAAATGAATAAATATCAATGAAGTTCAGGTCACAAACCAATATGGGATTTTAAACCCAGGTTTTAAAATCCTGTGATTTTTCAACTATATCTTCATTGTGTGAATAGACATTTCCATATGCCAGGTACTATGTTAGGTGTTTTATATACATTTTCTTATACATCCCTCATAACTAACCAATGAAATATATCCTATTATCAACTCTATTTTACTGTTGAGACAATAGCAGTCATGGAAAATTTATTTTACTTACTCAAAGTTATATATCTGATGAATGATGAAGCCAGAACTTAAGGCCAAGAGGTATGACTCTAAAGTTCAAGCTTTTAACCATACGAGTATAGTTCCAGTCACCTTTGTAACACACTAATTGAAGCTTTACGCTTATATTGAAGATTAAGAATTCAATGCTGAATTTGGGCCCCTTAAGTAACTCTAAATTATGCCATTTTATAGTTGAAACAAAATTAACTTGATTGTGAGAACATAAGCAAAACATTCATAATGAAGGGGAGGGTCTCAAGCTTCAGAGTGAAACTAGATTTATTAAGAAACCAGAGTTATCCCTTTAGTACAAATTTATAGCTGTCCAGAAACTTGTTAGTTTCTGCTCATTGTTCTGTCTGGGTTCAATCCTGATTTCAGTCATTTTTTTGAATTAGCAATCCCACTGAGTTTTGTGTTATTCTCAAATTTGATAAGTCACAATTGTCTACAAGTCAAGTTTATGATAGAACCAAAGACACCAAGGTTAAAAAAAAAAAAAAAAAGAACCCAGTGATCCACCACTGGGTCCCTTTCCAGATTGGCATTAACCCCTAATTCAGACCCTCCAGACACTATCATTTTAGCAGTTCAGACAACCAGTAACCTGAGCCAGAATATTAGATATAACCCATTAAAGCCAATAGGGTTTAGGTTCTTGAAAATATACTAAAAATCAGCTGTATAAATATAGCCTAGATATAGTTCTAACCATAAATAAACTGGATTTTCCTAAACATTATCATGAAAGGTAATTTTTATGAGAAGTTTATGTAGGTAGGGTATGTGGAATTGGTTAAGGAGGCCTAGTCATAAGCGGCTCAGGATGGAAAGCCTCTGTATTCCTGTGGCCTGAGACTTGCTTCCTCAGTCAAAGACACCAGGGGAATGGAAGGCAGATGAGGGTCCCAGAAAAGGTGACAGCCTGGCAGCCTGAACCAGGATGTGTTTTGTCTCATCAGGTCTGAGACTCTCCTTGGTCCCCATCCTTCAGAGACATCAGGTAGTGAAGGGTATCCCACTCCACCAAAAGACACCTTGGCCTGGTTGGGGGACACCCTTTATACCCCTTAAGCAGCACCAGCAGGGACCACTGAGAGCTAAAGTGGCACCTGATGCACCAAACAGACCAAAATTATGCCATAAAGACTTTAAATCATGCCATTGGAAGAACAACCCACAAAAGTAGGTCAAGACCTACATGCTGAACCTAAACAGGGCAACTATTGATAGAATAAAATAAATAAATAGGCTCCTGTGTTTCCTAGTGTAATAGGAAAGATTTCCAGGATATGATAGAACATTATCTGTCATATCAAGAGCTCAGAAAACCACAACTTGAATGAAAAAAAAGCAATCAGCTAATGTTCACACCTAGATGAATCAGATGCTGAACGTCTGACAAGGGCTTTAAAGCAATCTTTATAAAAATCACCAATTACAAATTATTTTTTAAATGTCTGCAAAGCAACAGAAGGTATAACAGATAAACAAATGGAAAATACAATACAATTGAAAACAACAGTAAATTTGCTGGATGGTCTCAATAGTACAGTAGAGATTTCAGAGATTAGTATCAGTAAATTTGAGGATATTATGAATGAAGTAGCCCAATTTGACAAACAAAAAGAAAGTTTCCACCCCAAAGAACCCCAGAAAAACACCCCAAGATCCAGCAGTCAGTACATTAGTGTCAGAAAGATAGAAAGAAAAAATACATGTTAGAATTAGATATAGAATGTCCTCTTAAAATTTCATGTATTAATGTTCAGAATTGATGTGATTAAGTCATACAAATGGTAATCTCATCAGTGGATAGATCCACTGTAATGGATTTACTAGGTGGTAACCAAGGCAAGTGGGTTGTGACTAGAGAAGGTGTGTCCTTGGTGGTGTGGCCTGAGGGATTGTGCTTTTGTCCTTTAATCACCTTGCCTGCCTGCTCTCCTGCTTCTGGCCTCCATGATGAGAGAGCAGAGTCTCACTCTCTTCCTCTCTCTACGTCCTGCCACCATGCCCTGAGATCCACAGACTCTGTCCTTACATGGAATAAACCCTGGAATCTCCCCCCAAAAAAACTTTGATCAAACAAATCTTCCTTCCTCTAAATTGGGTGGTCAGTTGTTTTGGATGGTGGCAGTGAGAATGTTGACTGAGACAAGGCATGCCTTATAGAGGACACCAGTTTGAATAATGGCATATAGCTCACCTGAAGCCACAAGGACTAGAAAGAAGAGGCATGATTTTTACCATGTGCTAAAGGAAGAGACTTGCCAACTATGAATTCTATATGGCACAATCCTTCAGGAACAAGAGAAAATAAAAACATTCTCAAATGAAGAAAAACCAAAGGTATTTATTTCTAGCAAACTCTAAAGGATTCACTGAAGAAAGTTCTTCAAACAGACAAAGAAAAAACAAAAAAAATCTCTGAATGTCAGGAAGAAGAATAATGGAGAAAAAGGAAATACAGTATATATAATCAACTATCCTTTTCCTCACAAGTTTTATAAATTATATTTAATGATTAAAACAAAATTATAACAACCTCTGACACCCAAGATACTTTTAGGGGAAGATAATGGAACCCACATGACAGAAAGAGGCCCACACTTTATTGAAAGTAGTAAGCCAGGCGTGGTGACAGACACTTGTAACCCCAGTACTTGGGAGGCTAAGACAGGAGGATCGTGCAGGTTTGAAGCCAGCCTCAGCTACTTAGTGAGGCTCTCAGTAATTTAGTGAGACCCTATTTCAAAATAAAAAATAAAAAATAATCCTGGGGTATCGCTTAGAGGTAGAATGCCCCTGGGTTCCATCTCTAGTACCGCAAAAAAAAAAAAAAAAAAAGAAAGTAGTAAATGTTGATTCTAGTAAGCTAATAAGTCTCCTACCACTATTGTTGACATCCAGATTAATAATTATGGAACCTATACAAATCTGAATTGCTACTTTGAAATTACTATTTTAAATTACTATTAAGCAAGATGACATCTGAAAAGAAATGTTCACTTAAACTTCAGGAGACAAAAGAAGAGAAACAAAGGAACAAGAACCAAATTAAACAAACAGAAAATAAACAAAGTAGTAGACTTTGCCAAAAATGCTAAAATATTACTAATTATTTTAAATGCAAGCAGTCTAAATAACCAGTCAAAAGATGGAGGCAAGCAGGAGGAGTGAGTGGGTGGGAGATGGCCTTGTTTGTAAAAGACCAGCACAAGGCTTGGGTGAGGTATTAGATCTGGTCAGTGTTCAAACCCACACAGGCAAAAAAAAGCTGGAAAGGATGTAACCACGAAAATATTCATGTAGAAGTAAGTCTGGATAATATCTGTGGATTGTATCAATGTCAGTATTTCAAGTGTCATATTCAACTATAACTTTACAAAATATTTCCATTGGGAAAAACCAGGTAAACTACGTAAAGGTCTCTATTATTTCTTATATCTATATATGATTCATAAATATATAAATAAGAAGGTCAACTAAAAAGATATCTTTATGCCCAGTACAACTATAACTCCAGCACTTGGGAAGCCGAAGCACGAGGATCACAGGTGTGAGGCCAGTGGGCCATCACTTAGTGAGAACCTGTTTCAAAGTAAGAAGTAAAATAGACCCATGGGTGTAGCTCAGATTTATAACAACCCTAGCTTCAATCCCTAGAACTAGAAAAAGATTTTTTTATTATGTTTTGTAGTTTTACTTATGTTGTAACCTGTTGCAAAGCATCTGTATATTTTAGATTCTATGAATTTAATATGTTTATCAAAGAACAAAAACAAAAATAAACTTGTATTTTTTCACATATGGTTAAACTTTTTGTATTAGGAGAAGAGAACATTATCAATATTTTGACATAATTATCATTGTGGGTCTATGAATTGAGAATAATTGTCTAATCTTTCACCACAAACTTTATACTATTTCCTTAATGCACAAATGAGGAAAGGCCCCCCCATTCTGAAAAAATGTCTTGCCCAGGGGAGAAAAATTTTTATAAGACCACAGTAAAGTATTTTAAAATGCTCTATCCCTATCAAAACTTTCCCTTGTGTTAAATAGCATTAAGAAAGGGAAGACAGTTTGAGTGTTGCTCTCTAAAGACTAAATCCTTATTGTGATTTTTTTTCAAATTTGAGCTTTGTGCCTAGTCTGTATTTACAAGTGCCCCCCCTAATTTCCAGGGTTTTGTTTTGTTTTGTAGTTCTAGGGATCAAATCCAGGCCTCATGCATGCCAGGAAACATTCTACCACTGAGCTATATCCCCAGCTCCTAACCTGCACTTGTTAATACTTTTGGGAGGAGGAAGGTAATGGGGATTGAACCCAGGGCATTCTACCTTTGAACTATATCCCCAGCCCTTTCTTAATTTTAATTTTTAATTTTAAAACAGGGTCTCACTAAATTGCTGAGAGTCTCTGCTACATTGCTGAGACTGGTCTCATATCTGCAATGCTTCTGTCTTAGCCTCCCAAGTACCAGGATTATAGGCATGTGCTACCTCACCTGGCTCAGGTCTTAACTCTTACTGATCAAGATGAACAGGGGTAGCTGAGTGTGGTAGGGCACACCTGTAATCCCAGTACTCGGGAGGCTAAGACAGGAGTATCACAGGCTCAAGGACAGCCTCAGCAAGTAGTGACACTCTCACCAAACTAGTGAGATCTTGTTTCCAAAAAAAAAAAATTAAATAGGGCTGGGAAGTGTAGATCAAAGGTAGAATGTCCTAGGGATTCAATCCCCAGTGCCAAAAATAAGGAAAAAAAGAAAAAAAGAAAGAGGTAGAGAGGTGAATCCTGGGAAGGGGGGGGCGTTTAAGAAGGCTACTTCCTCTGTCAAAAAGTAAAACAATAGCAACAAAAATAATAACACAAAAACAAAATCCTCCTCAACATTTACAAGTTCAGTGTCCCTATTCTCAGCAGGGCCCTCCCTTATATCCCATCCCAAATTGCAGGATCTCATTCTTACCTGATTAATGCCCTCACTTTAAAAGCAGATGCCCCATGAGGCTGAGAGTTAAACTTTCTGTATAATTCAGCGCATAGCATAATAGGGGCATGTGCTTGATTTTCAGCCTTGTGGCTACATGAGAAAAGATTCCCTTCAGGGCACATTTAGAGGCATTTTGGCTATTTGTGCACATCTGGAACTGAGAATTTGAATTCCTGTGCTCATCTTTTATCACTTCTCCTAACTGCACTAGGAATAACCAACCAATATTTATAAAATTCCTTGGTTTTCCACAAGTGTTCGAAAATGCTACATATAGAGTCACTAAACCCTTGCTTCTTACAAGTGGCAAAGCACAAGAGTCAAATGCATTCATTATTGTGCATTTCTCTATAAGCACTTGGTGCCATGAACTGTTGGTATACCCTGGAGTATTAAAAGTGGCACTTTTAGGTTTAATCATATTAGGAAGCAAATTTCATAAACACCAAATAAGAAAATTTATCTTCAAAATTCTATTCATTTAGAACCACTCTTGATTAGGTTCTCCAGAGAAAAAGAACACATATGTGTGTGTGTATGTAGATATATGTATATATTTACACACATACATACATACACATACACATGTGTATATATGATGACCTATTAGGAAATTGGTTCACATGTCACAGAAGATGAAAACTTCCACTATGGCTGTCTTTAAGCCAGAGAGCCAGAGAAGTTGGTAGTGTGGCTCAGTCCAAGAAGGCAAAAGCCTTAGATGTAGGCAGGCAGGGGTCTAACCCCCAATGCAAAGTTAGAGGCCTAATAGCCTCTGGAAGGCTGTGGGTGAAAATCCCAGGGTCCAAAGGACAAAGAACTCAGAGTCTGATGTCCAAGGGCAGCAGTAGGAGACAAGGAAGAACCAGAGATTGGCACACCTGCTTGTATTTCCACATTCTATGGGGCCCTAGTGGATTGAATGGTGTCCACCCCCATTGAGGACGGGTCTTCCCCACTAAATTCACTGGCCCCATGACAGTATTCTCTGCAAACACTCCCACAAACACATGCAGGAGTATGTTTTTACCAGTCTCTAGATACCACTCAGTCCAGTCAAGGTGAGGCCCAAAATTAACTATCACGAAGGGTGAAGTCAAATAGTAAATATTAAAGCCAAGAGTTGTTTGTATGTTTGTTGTTTGTATGTTTGTTGTTTGTATGTTTGTTGTTTGTATGTTTGTTGTTTGTTTGTTTGTTTTGGTCCTGGGGATTGAACCCAGGGGCATTTTACCTTTGAGCTACACATCCAGCCCTATTATTTATTTATTTATTTATTTATTTATTTATTTATTTTTTGCAGTAATGGGGATGGAACCCAGGTGCATTCTACCTCCAAGTTATACCCCTAGTCCTAATTTTTATTCTTTATTTTGAAACAGGATCTCACTGAGTTGCAAAAGACCTCATTAAGTAGTAGCTGAGGCCTGTCTGCAAACCATGATCCTCCTGTCTCAGCCTCCCAAGCACAGGGATTATAAGCATGTACCACCATGCCCAGCTGAACCCAAGATTTTAAACCTGGTTAATCTAATTTTAAAACCTGAGCCCTTTTCTTTATACATTTGTTTAATTCTTTCTTATTGGTTAAATTAAGTCCATAACATTAGTTCCAGTCATTGATTTCTTTATCTGCTGAGACATTCGATTTTATCAGATGTTCAGCCTTTTACCAAACAGAATAAGGCTTCCCATAGCCCATCAGGGGAGTGAAAATCCTCCAGTAGTTTTGGACATTGCCTCTGTGTACTATAATCCCTGAATGGTTTGTGTCACTTGGACACCTTAGGAACAGTTGAGCATTTGAAATGCATCTTGCAGTTTCAGCCCGAGTGAGTGTGGCCTGATTTGCAGACGATCAGTGCAGAAATGAGCATTTTCAGAACCTCAATCAATACAGAGTCAGGAATCACCCATATGTTACGTACAAACAAGTCAATAAAAATGATTTATGGTGACGACTTATCTATACATCAGCCTGCTGGCCACCAAGATCTGCTCTCTCCCTTTTTAAGAACAGAAATTCACCTTTTTTAAAAAAAAAAAAAACAAATTAAGGTTATTGTGATTTTAGTAAATTGGCAGATAAATTTGACATTAAAATATTTCTGCAGCTCTTTCTTTCCATTAAATAAAAGCCCATAATCTTCAGCATTATTTACCTCAATACTGCTTTTGTCTCTCTTTACACACACGACACACACGTACATCTCTGCATACAGCTGAGAAAGCACATTAAGAAACATCACATACTCTTGGTCTAACTCCTGCTGCCTGCAAGATTGCTTTGTCATTTTTGTTTGAGTTTGATCCTTGAGTGGATGCAGAGAAGTCTTGGTAATGGGTGGAGCCGGTGCCAGTGGCCCAGCCTCTCACTGTAGAAGGTATATCCATGTGGTGGAACATGCCTATAATCCCAGTATTAGGGAGGCTGAGATAGGGGAATGGCAGGTTGGAGGCCAGCCTCAGCAACTTACCAAGGCCCTGTTTCAAAATAAAAAATAAAAAGGTCTGGGATTATAGCTCAGAGGTAAAGTGCCCCTGAGTTTAATCACCAGTTTTGTTTGTTTGTTTGTTTGTTTGTTTGTTTGTTTAAGGCTATAGGTATTAGGGCTATTTGTTTTTGTCACCAAACTAAGTTGGGAGGTATAAAATTACATTCTGGACTGATTTTTTTTTTTTTTTTTTTTTTTTTTTTGGTGGTACTGGAGTTCCTGGAAGCCCTTCTACCTCCGGGCTACACTCCCAGACCTAGTTTATATTTTTGAAACAGGGTCTCTTACACCAGTGCGGCTGGCTTCGAACCTGTGTGATCCTCCTGTCTCAGCCTCCCAAGCGCGGGGATTACAAGCGTGCGCCACCACGCCCGGCTTCTGGACTGATTTTTAATTCTCTTCCATCTTCCTCTTTCTCCCATAGATTCAGTACATAATAATTATGTTTCTCAATTCAGTTTTATCTGCAAAACCTGAATTTTATTTATAATAAAAATAATGGTCAGTCTAACATCTGTCTGTCCATCCATCTATCTATGGATCTATCTATTGCGATCTCTATATCTTTTTCACTCTGCCTTATATAAATCCTATGGTCTTGTGTGAGCTGTAAACAGAACTTCAGTGACTCTCCTCAGAGAGGGCAGACATGCCGAGCCTGCACCTTTGGCTCTTCACTCTTCTCCTTACTCTGTCTGGGATGCAGCACAGGGCTAAGGGTAGAGCAGCCACTTTGCCACCATAGTGCCACAATCTTGAAAATAAAGGTTACATTTTAAAGGGAGTTCCAAGTAGAAAAAGCCTGAACCTTAATGGCATTGTGGACTGCCTAGCTACGTACTCCTTAGTATGAGAGCAGCACTAAGCCCTTATGTTTAAAGTGAATTTTCAGTTATATATAGCCCAAACTATTTCATATTGATACCCTAAACAATGCCTTACATGTATTAGATGTGATATTTTTGTATTACTACAGTGATACAATCTCATGCATAGAAAGAACTATTATTTTTGTGTCTCTCCATGACACTTCTGGCAACTTGGTGAACCCTTAACACCAGATAGGGCTGCCAAAAAGACCTAAGATCCATGATTTCTCCTTAGATACTAAGGCTGTGACAGAGTCCTCCGGGTGGCCAGGCCACTACTGGGGCCGTCAAGAGTGGGACCAGAACTTGCAATGCAGCATGCACAGAGAAATAGCACAGAAAATAAAATCCAGATGCTTCCCCTAATTAGCAAGAACTAGGAGGTAAGGGGTAAGAGGAGGAGGTCGAGTAGTAGAAAGGGCCCTATTGAAAAGCAATTAAGGTGACCAATCAGAGTGGAGGGGATGGGGGAGGATGGAATCTATTTAAAACTCATGAGGTGCGTAAACAATCATATCAAAGTAGGGACAATTTCTGTCTGGTTTGCTTTTGAACTTCAGGGCATGTTAGCGGCATCCTCAGAAAGTTAAATACTTGTCCAACAGATGCATGACTTCATGAACAAATGAGCTTACCATCTAGTTGGCGAGATTAGCAAGTAAATAGATAATTAAAAGGGAATAAGCTTGTAACTAATACAATTCAAATTAATCTGGAGGAAATAATTAGGAGATAAAAATTGAGATGCAGCTAGCAAGAGAGGAGGTCCAGGGAGAGTTTCTGAGGTGAGAGAACAGTGACAGAAGTGCGTATAGTTCTGCAGGTCTCAGAGTTGGATCCATTACTCTTCAGGAACCACGTGTTGGTCAGGCAGGACACAAGAGCAGAAGTAGGTTGAGAAGGTCCTAGAGATTTCCCTAGTAAGAAGTCTTGTGGTCCAGGTTATTGAAGTCATAGCTGATGAGCTGACTTCAAAGTGCTCTCCATTTCTCCATCTGCAATCATCAATTTTGGCCTTAAATTTCACAAGTTTTATGGCTTACTGATATGAATTTTTTTTCAAACACATTTTCACAATTTCCACTGCTTTTGTTCCCATTTCACAAACCTACAACAAGTATCCTGAATGCATCTCCCACTGGTATTTGGACAGACTTTTCCATTGCTGAAGTAGGGTGTGTTTGAAAGACTTTCTTGTCTTAAAGCTTGAGGGGTTGACTAAGGGTTTCATCTCTTTTGCTTGGAAAACTTTTCAGCCAGAGCTGTTATGAGATTTCTTGTTGTGCCTATAGCAGCTGAAGTTACCTGCTTTCTGTCCCAACAGGGCTTTTTGCTGTGTAGTATTAGGTTCGTATAACATAATGGCTTCTGCTTTACTCCTATTAGAGCAGGGGAAAATGAATTGAAAACATCAGGATGACATTTTCCCATGAATGGGGTGAAGATCAAATAAGCAAGTTAACATTTTTCTCCATTTCTGTCTACATGTTCTCACAATCCCCTGCTTTAGTCAATTCTTTTTGTCACTATGATAAAAAAAAATACCTGAAAATAACAACTTAGAAGAGGGAAGGTTTATTTGGCTTATGGTTTCTGAGGTTCAGTTCAGGGTCAGCTGGCTACAAGGCAGAAACAATACCGTATCTGGGAAACAGAGAGATAGCTATAGGAAGCTGCCAGAAGCAGATATAATTCCAAAGGCCAAACCCCTTCTCCAGTGACCTGCCTCCTCCAGCCACAACCAACCTGCCTACAGTACCACCCAGAAAGTCCTTTCCAATGACTAACCATCAATAGATTTATCCATTGATAAGGTTAGAGCCCTGAGTGAATTATCTCACTTCTCTGAACATGTCTGCATTGCCAACACATGAGCTTTTCTATAGATCACATTCTATAGCTGACCTGTAACATTCCCCAAGCTCATTAATCATTCCAGTTTTTCTCTACTTGGTTTATTATTTAAGATAAAGTGCTTCAACCTTCAGGAAGTGTAGATTGCTGGTGTTCTTGAGACTGTCTTCACCTAGACACAAAGCTTAATTGGCAAAGAAAACAAAAATACTCTGTACATAAACTCACTCTTTCCTTCTGACTCTTATCAATACATGCTCTCATGCATATTTACAATACACTCTCTTTATCATCCACTGTATATGCATAAAAATTGGTCCATTTTGTAAAGGCGCCTGGTCTGAATTTTAGCAGACATGAAAAGATTTCACATTTGTTTGCTTATCCATTGGCCTCCATGAAAATTTAAGTCCATTTTATATTTCTGTAAAAGGGAGTGATCAGCTCAAAGACCCCAAAGTTGATAAAGGAGTTCTGATCTCCTTGTAGGTTTTCCATCTCATTTTTCAGAAGAAAAAAAAATGGAAAGGGAATTATACATTCATAAGTGTGGAATTAATTATTTCTAATATTAGTAAGTTTTCAGATCTAGAAATATAATCAATAGACTTGTCTAGAAATTATCAATGTCATGAGGGGAGCATTGTTTTTGTAATAGTTGGTTTTGATTTTCTCTTTTGATGACAAATCTGCATTTCACCCTGCCTTGTGGCCTTTAGCCCAATTTATATATCTGATTGCATTTACTTTAATGGCTTTCTGTAACATTCCAACAGTTAATACGTTTCTTAAACTGAAAATTTAAGGGTATGGAACAAATGTTTCTCTTGCCATGTCTCCTCTACATATTCATGGGCTAGTCTGCTTCTGAAATGAGGCACTGGTCTATTTTTTTTTTTCTAGCAACAGTTTTAAAATTCTCATGCAGACATTTTCCTATTTTTTGTTGCCAACAAGCACAGAGCATCGCGTACTTTATTTCATGCTGTTAATATGCATTATTCAGAGAGGAATGATCAGACTGATGTGGTTCCATTCATACAGGAAGTGGCATTTATGTATAATCCATGCGCTACTTTTTAAAAGTGGAAAATGACAAACTTCAAAACAAATGAAAATCTATTCTCTCAATTGAAGCTTTAGCTGTTGTCATAAAAATAATAAACGGTTCATTAACTTACTAAACAACAGTTATAAAATATTGCAATAGCACACAGATGCCTTCTTAGGAGAATTACATGTAGGTCTTTAAGCCCTCTGGTCCTGACCCTCAGCGTTCACTTTCCCACAGAGCCCAGCAGGTCAGTAGCACACACAGTTCTCTGGGGAATGATCCCCATGGGGAATGGCGTGGTCCACCACTGCACCTCCCCTCCAGTGAAGCCTCCCTCAGCCCGGCCAGCTGCAGGGATAGAAGTCATTTCCAGACTGGCCTGGGGCCTACACTGTCATTAATCAAACCTCACAGAGGCTTCAACGTGTTTCCTAGACACGAGTCTTTATTAACTCATTCCCCAAACAACAGTTCCTGGAGACAAATGTTACCTGCTTCCATGTAATGACTTTTTTTAATCTTTGGCTAAGCCACTTCTGAAAAATGGTTTTGTACCACCATCCTTCTGAGAATGCATTCTTCATCTAATCTCCATTTTGATTCCCAGGTCCCTTCATTAAAAATCCATATTCAAGCCTCAGTTCTTTTCCTCTCCTGTGGGTTAGTAGCATATCTAGTCTCTTTGAACTAGCAAATCCTCGGTCTCTTGCTTCCCAAGTCTTCTGATGTTTATGTTGATGTTTATATTGAGACTTCCTCATGTGTTAAATGTTTTGAGGTTAAAGAGACCAAAAAAAAAAAAAGTCTCTGCACAGAGCAATCAACCAATGTTGCTGATCTGCTTAAAGGAAACAGATTTGTTTTCATTAAGTTGTCACTGAAATAAATATATAGCAAGGTTTTACAATTAAAGTAATCAACAATTTTGTGAAACATGTATTCTGAAATGAAATCTTATACGCAGCATGCAGTGAATTTCAATCTGATCATGTTTACTCTGTTGGGTGGTTTTTTTTTTTTTGGTATATACTCTAGTAAAAACTATCAACTAACCTGTGTAACAAAATAATGAAATATCTATTGGACTTAGAACCCATCAACAAAAATGGATTGGAATTTTTTAGTTCAATTCCAAGAACAAAAAATATACCAATACCATTGTGACTAAAATAAATGACTATCTCCTTTTGTAGGTTGAATGAGAACATCTAAGAATTAAGAGGATGCCTGTCTGTATTTATGTAATTTTGGAGAAGAATGAAAATTCACTAGAGAAAGAATTAAATACCTTGACATAATTTAACATAAAATTTTAGTAATTTTTGTATATGATTATATAGTAAATATCTTTACTGCTTTTTTTTTGTATTGAACTTGTTATTGAATGCAGGGGCATTCTACCTTTGAACTATACCCCTAAATCTTTTCACTTTTATTTTGGAACAAAGTCTTAGGAAGTTTCTGAGGGTCTTGCTAAATTCCCAAGGCAGCAATTTAGCAATTTAATGGCAAGACTGAAACTTAACAACTTAGTTGCCAAGACCTGATAACCTCCTGTCTCAGCTTCCCTATGCTGGGTTTACTTATTTATGCTGGGATGCTTTGTTGTGTGCATGGGAGAGCATACTAGGGATTGAACCCAGGCATATACTACTCTAACCTATACCCCTAGCTGTTTTGTTTTTAATTTGGTTTGAAACTGGGTTTCACCAGGTTGCTGAGATTCTCATTACATCGCGGAGGCTGTCCTTGAACCTGAAATTCTTCTGTCTTAGCTTCTCAAGTACTAGGATTAGAGGCATAAACCACCACACTCAGCCCTTATTTCTTTTTTATTTTAATTAATTAATTTATTTATTTTGGTACTAGAGATTGGACCCAAGGGCATACTACCTCTGTGCTATATCCCCACCTCTTTTTAGTTTTCAGTTTTGAAATAGAGTCTTGCTAAGTTGCTGAGTCTGACTTTAAACCTGCAATCATCCTAATTCAGCCTCCCAAATACTAAATCACCAGTGTGTGCTATCATGCCCAGCTCTTATTGTTTTTTAAAAGATAATGCAATTGCATATTAAATTTTCCAAACAGTATATAAAATATATTATGGAAAAAATAGTGTCACATCTGTGTTTCAGTCTTCCAGGTACCTTTCTCAAAAACATCGTTGTTACCAGCTTTTTTTGTATCATCAGTTTCACTTCTTCCAATGAGACATATCCTCAGTCTTGTAATTTGACTATTGTGAATTATGCTGCTATAAATATGAATATGCATATATCTCTATAGTCTTGTGATTTTAATTGTTTTGGAAGGATACCAAGGAATGGCATAGGTGGGTCATGCGATGATGCCATTTCTAGTTTTTTGAGGAACCTCTATACTGATGGTGATTGTACTAATTTTCAGTCCCACAGGATGTATAGAAATGTTCCTATTTCTCCACATTCTCACTAGCATTTATTATTTTGTTTGTATTCTTTATGCTTGCCATTCTAGCTAGATGGAGTTATTTTTAACAAATTTTTATTGAAGATAAATGGTATACATTTAAACTATATTTGGTGCCCTCTCCCCCCTTGCCCCCATTTTCCCTTCCCCCCTCCCACCAATGGCTGTCCAGGGTAACCATGTCATATTCATAATTTTACACATATTCTGATGTAGACCCTCATTAATCAAGTTCAGCCTTCCTCCTCTCCTATCTTTTCATTCAAACTTTGCTGATATTTTCCCTCCATTATCTGGAGTCCCACTGGTATCCTGTGTTCCCTAGTTTGGGTATATTAGAGGAAACATATGTACCTTCTCCTTCTGTGCTTGGCTGATCTCACTTAACATAATGTTCTCCAGGGCTTTCCATCTTCTTGCAAATGATATAATTTTGTTCTTCTTTATGGCTGAATAGAATTCCATCGTGTGTATTTCCCAAAGTTTTGCTATCCATTCATCTGTTGATGGAGATCTGGGTTGGTTCCATATTTTGGCTATTACAAATTGTGCTGCTATGAACATAGGTATGCATATGTTGCTGTATTTCTCTGAATTCAACTCCTTTGGAAAGATACCCAGGAGTGGTAGAGCTGGATCATATGATGGATCTTTTCCCAGCTTTCTTAGGAATCTCCACACAGATTTCCATAGTGGCTGAACTAGTTTGCATTCCCACCAACAGTGTGAAAGAGTTCTCTTTCCCCACATCCTCACCAGCATTTGTTGTTGTTTGATTTCTTTATGCTTGCCACTCTGACTGGGGTTAGATGGAATCTCAGTGTAGTTTTGATTTGCATCTCCCTGATGGCTAGTGATGAAAACATCTTTTCATGTATCTATTGGCCTTTTGTATAACTAGATGGAGTTAAATGGGATCTCACTGTAGTTCTGATCTGCATTTTTCTCATTGCTAATGATGTTGCACATTTTAAAAATATGTTTACTGGCCATTTGTATTTTCTCTTTTGAGAAGTATTCAATTAGTTCAAGTGTCCTTTTTTAGTGTTGTTTAAATCTTTACATATTCTAGATATTAGTTCAAGTGCCCATTTTGGAGATGGGATTTTGTTAGTGTTGTTTAAGATCTTTACATATTTTAGATATTAGCTCTCTATCAGAAGAGTACATTTGCAGGAAAATGAATGGAACTAGAGAAAATTATCATTCAATCTCAGAAAGTCAAGGGTTAAATGTTTTTCTCAAGTGTTTAAGCTAGAAATAAAATAGGAAACAAAAGAAACTTTAGATCAGTGAGGAGAGAGACCAGTATGACTAGACGGGGAAGAGAGGAGGTGGAGAGGGAGAAAGGAAGAACTGGTGATTGAAACAATTCCAATTAATCTGTGCAGGAGGGGTGGGAAGCAAGGTTGAGACCTGAAGGGAAACACACCAAGACCTGTGTGCATGCTTCTTTGTATGACTTTGAACTTTACTACAATGTATAATTACAACGTACCAATACAACTACATAAGAAAAGACATCAAGACAAAGCAAACCACAATCATTTCTAAAGTTCACCTTAATACATAATAGACTTTCTTGACATTAATGTAAGAATAAGACAAGGGACTCACAACTAGAAGTAGATCAGCAACTGTATATATATATATATATATATATATATATATATATATATATATATATATAATCTACAGCCTTGTTGTGATTTGTTATTTTAGCTACAAAAGGAAAGCAAGCTGTTTTCTTCCTAGTCCTATAGGATTATAGAAAAAATAAAGAAAAATGTTGAAAAATAATTTAAGAAAGACATATTTAAATATGCAGGGTATTCTGCATTCTAGAAAATTACTGTGGCGGACCAATTTCTCTTCCCATCCAGACAGAGCTGGAAGATTTCCTCTTTGGAGAAGGCAAAAGAGGGTTTCTAGGCTGGAAAACACCAGGGTCAGTTGAAGAGGCCCTGCCACAGGAAGACGGGAGGACAAGAAAGGGCCACGTATGGAGGAGTTTTAAGACATTCAGCAGGAGACTAGTGGTGATGTCTGGGTAGTCTGATGATTTGAGTCATATTAAGGATAGAGACTTCCAAGTTCCTTCAAAAAATGTCCCAGCCTGCTCCTTCTGCACTGAAGCCCAGAACCCACAAGCCCTACACCCTTCCAGCTTTGTAGTGGGTTTGGAGAATGGCCTCATATGTAAAAAATAGTGACCAGATAAAGGACAAAGCAGTTTGGAGAAAATAAAGTCAAAAGAGGGTGAAAAGCAATGAGCAAAATAAATAAATAAATAATATAGTTATACAGGGAAAACAAAATGTCTACAAAAAAGGAATTTGAATAGCTATCCGAGCTTACTGCAGGGCTTAATCATTGACTTCATCTACATCTATAATGCTCTAAGTCATGCATATTAATATAACCAAATTCTTTATATCTATACTGGCAGATGTATGTGGTAGGAGCAAGAATAGTCATCCTCCAGAAGAAGGAAGTTCCTACACAGTTCCCAAAATGTTTTTATTCATAATTTTTAGTGTTCAGATTTGGAGATAAATGCCTAATGGTTGAAAAGATGTGGAGAAGTCCATCTCTGAGTAGTAGAACATGGGTGCTAGGATTGAAGGGCTGTCAGGATTCATTAGTAAGACTAACAGAAATATTTGACTCTTTACTATTGGTAGCATTTATAAGTTGGAAAATATTTTTAAGGTAAATTTAAAAAGTGAAAAATTTTTATAGTAAAATATATTTAAGCTCTTTTTAAATGGGAAGGGGACTATATATTGTATCTATTCCCTTATACGGGTTGGATTTGTCTTTGAGATTAAAATGTAAAACAAAAGGGGAAGGGAGAGGGGGATGTCACCGAGTGCTGTGTGCATGTATGTCACTATCACTCTGAACTACTTATGTGAGACTACAATGCACCAATAAAAATATATATTTAAAAATGTGAAAGGATGTGATTTATATATGTGATTCTTAATCTAGAGCATAGTGTCTTTGAACATGCTGTCACCTTGGAATCCACAGCAAACCCAGGTAAACTGAGGGAGCAACACAAGTTTCTTTGTTTCAGTCAGCCCAGGGGTCCTTAGACCATTACTAATAAGCAGTGTGTACATACTTAAAAAGATCTATAATCCTTATAAATCACATACTGTTGATATTGCCCAAGTCATCTGAAAATTCTATGTGACTTCTCCTGACTTCAGTACCCCAAATAATGACCAAGCATGAAGTTGATCATTCAACAAAGTAGGGCCAAGGAAAAGAAGCTAATATTTCTCAAGTACAGGACACCATGCTAAGGGCTTTACATATTTTATTTCAGTTAATCCTCACAGAAACACTACTGAGTAGATGTTATTATCTTTGTGCTTAAGATAAAGCAGCTGAGAAGTTAATTAAAGTCATGCAGAAGTGAAGCTGGGATCGGAGCTCTGTGTGCCTGACTCATTTTATAATGATCCATTTGTTCTTTTAATAGCTGTAAGTGCAGACTCTCTAGAAAACTAAGTGTACTGAACATTGACAAGGAAGTGGTGCTTCTTAAGGTGGCATGTGGAGTATTAAAAGTAAATTTCTGTGCATATTGGATAGTATGTTAATTCACTTTCCATTGCTATAACAAAACACATGAGTCGGATACTTTGTAAAGAGAAGAGTTCATTAACTCATAGTTTTGGAAGTTAGAAGTTCAGGACTGGACATCCTCATTGATTGACCTCTGGTGAGGCCCTATTGTCTGTGTCTGGATGGCTTCTATCAAGAGTATGTGCAAGAGTATGAGACCATATGGCAAGATAGGAAAAAACAGCAGGATTTCTCTTTTAAAACAAACTTCTGGCAAAAATGAATCAGGATTTCATGAGAACTACTCTAATGCCTTCCGAAAGCATACTCCTCAGTGACCTAAGAGCCTCCCAGGAGGCTCGACCTAAAACATTTTTACCACCTTAATACCCCTACATTGAGGGCTAAGCCTCCAACACATGAGCCCTTGCGGACACAAAGAATATCCAAGCCATAGTAGATCCTTCTTTCCTGTGAGAAAACACTTCTATGAAAGTAAGTGGGAAAATACTGGGCACTTTTAGGTACTTGCTTCAGGCCTGGATCATCAGAAGCACATCTAATTGTAAACAGAGATCAACTCCTATCAGAAAACACTCCCACAAACTCTGAAATAAATGTTCAAGTCCCTTGGAGATTAGATTTGTGTAAGAAGTAAAAAAATAAAAATAAAAAGACTTTGCTAACAGTAATTCCTTGCTGAACTAATCAGAACTAATATCCTCCTATGACAGACCCAGATCGGTTGAAAGCATACAATATAGAATCTCTCCTGATGCTGATGAAGGGTTTACATTCCAGTTCCTGACCACACTTGGGGGAAAGCTATCTTACACTATTATGCTGTTGAATAAAAGCAAAGTAGCAATATTTGTATGTCATTCATTTGAAGTATAAGCTTGATTCTGAAATGGATAAATAGGGAAGGAAATGTGTCCTTGAACAGCTAGTGAGAGGGGAGGGAGGGAGGGAGAGAGAAAGAGAGAGTGAGAGAGATCAGAGTTGGAAATTATTTAGGACTCTTAGGCTGTCAAAGATGTGAGGTTATTGACATTCAGAAATAGAAATAGGTTTTACTATGAGGAAAAAGCACCCATAGGAAAAAGCCATGGGCATCTAGAAGTTTATAAGCATCATCTGAAGGAAGATGCTAAGGTAAGGCAGCCATATCTCCTGCTTCTCTGCACTTCTGACACCACATTTAAATCTGAAAGTTGCAAGATTCCCTCTCTCACACATCCTGCAAGTCTCTATGTATCTTCCATTTCAACACAATTGATGTCAAGCAACTAAAATGTGTGGGCACCAGATCATTCTGTATTCAGACAGTAGTAATTGCTACCTACATTGAGTCAGAAATCTTCCTATAGCATCACTTATTTATCCTATTCCTGCAGCCTCAGTGATCACAATATATCATTAATGCCACAAGTATTTGAAGATATCACACAATTTTCTAGCTCCTTTGTATTGTATTCACATATAGATAAGATCTAGTAAGATCTGTCACTATATATGGGTTCTGGGATGAGTTAGTTGCACTGTGACCTAAAATACATGCAGTCTGTTTCTGTATAAAATTCAAAATTGGCATCTGACACCAGAAATTAGAATGTTCATATGAAATGCTGACCCTTCAAAGGATAGCACTTTAGAACTATAATTCATCTGACATTGATACTTGCTTGATGACTAGTATGTTTACACTTCTAGCAAAGATTTGAATTCCTTCTACGTGATATGCATAGTCTGATTTTGTGGAAAAAAGCAACTATTTGTCATCCTAAGCTTTTTCATCCACACATAAATTATTTTAATATTTCTTGTTTTATAGGTAAATTGTAGTCATACATCATAGTGAGGTTCAAAGTGATAAGTACATACCTGCACGCAGCATTCATTGTGTGTTTCTAAGTATTTATATCATTATTTTCAAACATTTTACCATCCTAATTAATCATCTGAAAGTATTTTTAGTTTTCCGGGGTTAAACTTTAATGTTGGCTTCTTTGGGTCAGGGATAGAAAGTGAATTAAATAGGGACTTAAATTTTCCTGTGCTATTATTCAAGCTGAAAGCATGCTTCCAGATTTATTGGATAGCTTTGTTAAAACACACATGTGAAGACCACTTTCCTGGAGAATTATCCTGGATTTGTGTATTCATAAAAGCTTCCCAGGGTCAGCATGATAGTGCACACCTGTAATCCTAATACTTGGGATGCTGATACAGGAGGATTGCAGGTTTGTGTACAGCCTCCACAATGTATTGAGAAACCTAGCAAGACCTGGTTTCAAAACAAAAAGTAAAAAGTCCTAGGAGTGTAGCTCAGAAGTAGACTGCCTCTGAATTCAATTCCCAATATAACTTGCATACATATATACATACATACATACATACATACATACATACATACATACAAGCTGCAAAGGTGACTACGATACCACTAATTGAAAAAAAATGTCTAATGCTGGTTCTACCCCTCATGGTCTCATTTCTAATTCTCTTTGACTAAGGACAACTCATGTGGTTTCAGTTTGTGTCAGTTATTCAACATTAGAACATCAACTCCACCTTGAAGAAGTAAGTGAGATCTCCTAAAGAAGATACCGTAGTAAGAAAAAAGTGGAAAGCTGAGGACCAACACATGAAGAGTTCCCAGACTTAGGATGGAGACATGTTCATGGCAAGAAGAGTTTGTGTGGAGTGGTTGGGTGGAAACAAGATCCCAGGAGTTTACAAGTAGGCAATAGAGACACAGAAGTAGCAAGAGGAAGCCAGAATTAAATTCCTCAGTACTGACTCCTACTCAGTCAGGTTGCTCACCATTCCATGCCCCTTTCCAGATGTCCACATCCTCACCCACACCCCAAAGGAATTTGAACCAAGGATCCCCATTCTTTCCTTGGGCCCTTCAGATTCTTTTCCTTAGTTTCTTGAGTTAAAAAAGGGCTAATCCCATTCTCTGTATCATTTCTTTTTTCTTTGTAGTACTGGGTATTGAGCCCAGGAGTGTTCTATTACTGAGCTATACCTAAGTCCTATTACCTTTTTTTTTTCCATTTTGAAACAGAGTCTCACTAAGCTGAAGAGGGCCTCACTAAGTTGCTGAAGCTGGCTATGAACGTGCGATCATCCTATTTCAGCCTCCCAGGTACTGGGGCTACAGGCATGTGCCATCATGCCTGGCTCTATCTCAACTTTTTCTAAAGTAATTGGCAGATCTTAGGTATTGCTATGGTACAAGTTCTTAAAATAAAAAGTTTCTTTATCATCATAAAATAGTCAAACTTAATTGTGCCTAAATCTAAAGCTTGTACAGTCAATTATGATATTATACTGCCTCTCCAAGAGAAAATATGGAAATTAAACTATGGAAAACAACTGAATAGTCTCTAGAAGGAGTATCAGGGTCATTCTAACAGATCTTCAGAATATAAAGACCTAGGCAGTGGTGGAAGTCAGCATGAGAGCAGTCAATGGGAGATAATGTATTGGGCTGTGACTTCTGTTGATCCTTCTCTTAGATAAAAAATATTTTGGAGACTAGAATCTCCCCCACAACACCTTCCATTATACTCTGAACATTGTAAGTACTAAGTACATGTCTTTTGATGGATAGAGGTCTCATAATAGTAAAGCATGACCACTTTAAGGGCCCACAGGTCAAAGATTTTGGAAACCTAGAGTTAAAAATGATGAAAGAGTTGTAAACACAGGAGATTTGGTGAGAGATGTTAAGAAGTTCAGTGACTCTAGCATGAATAAAAGCATTGGGGAAGGCGAGACAGCAGCCAAGAACAGGAAATATCTTCATTTTTTCCCCCACTGGTGACACAACATACCTGGAAGTCACTGCTAGCACCACAAGAATGTAGATGGAGGTCCTACTCTTTTCGGCCTACCTAGGTTGAGAATCTAATGCTTTCTTTCTCCTGCTACTTTTATCAATGCACTATGACACGGGTCTGTATTGTACCTGGATCAGAGAGCTTGAGTTGTGATCGTTTGCTTCAAATGCAAGGTCTCCTCCATTGCAACAAGTTCTAGCCATAGCAGCATGTAGGAAGATGACAGTACAGTCACAGGAGAAGGCAGAGGGAAGAGGGCTAAAAAATAAAACATAAGAAATACGCAAGGCATTGTAGCTTGGCACCTGATGCCCAATCTAAATAGTCTAGATATTTCAATACCTCTTTGCACTCATGAATACTTAATGATTGACCTAAAATCCCATAACAAACTCATGGGACATAGCTTGTCTAAAAGCCTTTAAGCAAAGCTCAACACAAATTAAAACCACTCAGTGTAGGGGGCAGGGTTTCCTGGTCCTTTACTGTCCCTGCTACATTCTTCAGGTCACACACAAACACAACTTCTGGAGATTTGTTTAATGGTTTCCATCAGCCCTCTTTTAAGGTAGATGTTTCCTAATATTTTATCTCAAATATCATCAAATAAATATATAAAATTCCCTACTGTTTTATATCTTGCTGCATATAATTGGCCTCAACATTTTTTAAATTCAGAAATAATTAGTATTGGGGCCATGGGAATATGAGTATTTCAAGGGTTCTCTCAAGCTCCTTTATCATAAGATAAGAACATCTGCACAGCCCTTCAAGATACAATATGCTTTTCTTCTCTAAAAACCCTCCTTAAATATGTTGACTTTTTTGTTACAATATCCTTTGTTCTAATAAAGAGAAAACACACATTCATTAGCTAAGGGGACCCTTTATTCATAATAACTGATATTGAACCTAAATAGAAGGGATGCTTATTCAGTTGTAGTCTGTAGTGAACTAAAAAAAATTAATCTAATCAAATAGTATTTGAGCTGCTGGATTCAAATGGTTGATTAACACATTGCACTTGATTCTTGACTTTAAGATAGACAAATAAAGGGGCCTGAAATGTGCTCACAAAGAGAGCATTATGTTCCAAGTCTTCATACTTGAAACAATTCTTTGGATTCAAGCTTCCTATATATGGAAGGACTGGTCTAATACTGAGTTTTTGCCAGGGAAGTCTGTCCTACTCAAAGAATATTCCAGCTTCCACAATCCCATTCTAATCATTGTTTTTTTTTTTCTAATCCTTGCTCAGCCCATTTTATTGCAGAAGTCACAGGAAACTAGTACAGTATGTACTAGTTTCAGTATATACTTATGTGCCTGTTTGTACACCATTCTCATATATGTACATATATTTATGCACTACGGCATTACTATTATCACTACATACACACTATGCCACATGTGATTTCATTAAATGTAAGTGAAATTAGTCTATGAAAAGTTATGTTTTAGCCAGGCATAGTGGGTCATGCCTGTAATTCCAGTATGTGAAAGGCTGAGACAGTAGGATCACAGGTTTGAGATCAGCCTCCTCAATCTAGTGAGACCTTGTTTCAAAAGCAAAAATAAAAAAGGGCTGGGGATATGGTTTGGTGGTAGAATATCCCTGGGTTCAACCAGTACCACAAAAAAAGTAAGATGTCTTAAAGTTTCATTTTTTCTCTTTGCTACATATAATTCATATCCAAGTCCTGGTTAGGCCCTTTAGAAATAACAGTTAAGCCAGATACCATATGTATTCATGGATCATCCCAGAATAACAAAGACAAGCAAACAAACATTTAATACATTAAGATGACTTGCTAAACATGGATGCATGGGAGCCTGCACAGGAGAGACAGGTCAGCACAAGTAAGAGCAGGAGTAGAGGTCACAGATAGTTTTTAGAGAAATGAGCACCTAAACTTAGTAAATCTTGAAAGCTGAGTTGCCATGATGGTGGTGCCATAGCATGAGGTAGGGTGGGGGTTTAGGTTCAGGGAATGAAATGCATATCAAAGAAGTCCCATAAGACTGAAATGGGTATTAAGGAGGCAAGAGATGAGACTGAGGTTGTGGGCAGAGATCAGGCACTGAAGGGTCGTGCAAGCCATTCTAAGGAGTCATACTATCATGAAGACATTAGGGGCCATTGGAGGGTTTTAAGCAGGAAAAGATCACGAGAATATTTTTTTAAAAATCACTATCCATGGTGCAATTGTCTGGGAAAAATGAAACCAGAGATCATTTTTGTGAGTCTAGAGCACAACCCAGGCAAGGAATAGTGATGTTCTAGAGACCTGATGCCAGTAATGAGCAGCCATGGTATTTTCAGGGAAGGAGAAGGAAGACATAATTGAAAGTGACTGGCACTCAGGTAAAAATGGGTAAGGATAGAACAGAGAGACCTGGCTTTCCATCTTGAGCATCTAAGGAATGGTGATATCATTCCTGAAATCTGAGCCAAGGGGCAGATCTTGAGGGAAGAGGTGATAAGCTCAGAGAAGTGAGTGGGGAGCCTTCCCAGTGTAGGCACCAAGAATACGTGGATCCAGAGCTCACACCAGAGACATCTGGGCCAAAGATATAGACTCAGGAGCTATCACATGGAGATGATCTTTTAAGCCATAGCAGTAACTGGGAGATTTGAGAGGTGCCAGATGGAACTTGAAAGAAAACCACACTGTAGCAGAAGACAAAAGAAAAAGGACCCTCAAGATGAGAGAGAAGGAAATGGGAGAAAACCCAGGATGTAAAGTGACACAGAGGCAAGACTAGTTTTTGAAGATGGAATTAACAACAGTGTTAGATGTATTAGATGCTGTTGTGATGACTAAGAAGTTTTCAGTGCATTTTTCAACAAAGGAGTGATGGTAACCTCAAAGCAAGACTTCAGCAGGTTGAGTCATGGCATCATGGGAAGAGTAAATCTTACAAGTGAGCTAGCTGTGAAGGGAAGATAAGGGAAAATGGGGAATCTAAACACCTAAGATTTTCTTTTTTGTAAGATGAAAGATGTTTGAGGTGCTGGTAATCACAGCTATCTTAAGAAAATAAGCCTTTATACAATGACTCTTCATGATCATTTGGAAATTAGAATTTTAGAATAATCAAAATTGAAAGGAATCTCAAAGGTAAATTAAATTTCTGACCACTAAAACATCGTTCTCTTCCTTCTCTCTTTAGAAATCCACCCAGTCTCTACTTGGGTATACAATCTGTGGGGAGGGGGGGTTGTCACCACTTCTCAACACTCTGGTTGCATTGCTGGGTAGCTCTGTCACTCAAAAAAATACATTAAAGTGACACGTGTTGGGTGTGGTGGTACATTCCTATAATCTCGGTACTTCGGAGGCTGAGATAGGAGGTTCAAAGTTTCAAGGACAATACTCAGTAATTTAGGAAAGATCCTGTTTCAAAATAAAAATTTTAAAGGGCTACAGGTATAATTCAGAATTAGAATGGACCTGGGTTCAGTACCCAGTACCCCCCCACACACATATGCACACTAATACAAGGATGCCTTGCTGTGATATAAAGGAACTGAGCTCTAGTTCTGCCCTCTACGACCATAGGGATAGAACGCTTGTGTGTCTTCAGTTGTTCCAATCTGCAGAGCTCTCTTCACTATTACAGTGTGCTCTTCTTTGGAGGGATTCTGGCTTATGAATTTGCATTTTGAAGAAAAGTGCATCCAAATATATAATTAAAAGCAACTTTCTAAATCAAACATTGTCAATATTAAATACAGCCAGGAAGGTTATTGCCTGTGATCTGGATTTCTGTTAGCACAGCATGCACTTGTTGTCATATAAACAGGTCAGAAAAAATAAAACTATAATTTTCCTCCGGTCCTGTCAAGCATGACATTGAGCTAGTTTCCTGGCTCTACTATAAAACACTTAGATGACCTAATGCAGAGAGATCCCTCTTGAGAGAGTTAATTTTCATCCTCACAATGACCTGGTTGTCATCTTTTCATAAATTCAGTAGCCAAGTTGGCTTTTTATAGCATCCACATCACATTACTAAGAGAGATCAAGTAGGCCACCCAAATCTTGCTTCCAAAGAAAAACACCCTAATCTTTTCTTTGCCATTCATACCTGAGAAGGCCATTGGGTAGAAGAAGGTCAAAGGGGTCACCTAATCTGTCATTGAAATACAACACGCAAGAAGTAAATGTTTTTTCAATGTGCCCTTTTCATTAAGTAGCTTTTCACCTTTCATAGAAATAAAATATAGCTTTCAATACATAGGCCTTCTAAGGATTTAAATGTTAATGTCATTTAAATGCTATTTGCCCAAGAAAGTACCATGATGCATAACAGAAAATGTCTCTAGTAAATGCTGCGGAACCTTGACTGTCTCTCCTGGAGCCCATATCTTTGGTCATTTTGATTTTTCATTCCTGTCTTCATTCATCAAATATGTAATGAGTACATCCACATACAGGATACTGTGTTGAATACATGGGAGAGAGCAGTCAAAAAACCCAGGTGACTCCTCCCTCCACAGGGCATGCTCCCTATGGAGGGATAGACATGGCCCAAGTGAACACAAATGGCATCGTCTCTAGGGGCTGGGGTGAATGCTGGGGCAGATGGGAACAAAGCAATTAACGTTGAACAATTTGACTAGGGTAGAGCAACACCAAATTTAGCTTGAAGAGTCAGAAAAATGACATTAAGCTGGGACCTGAAGAATAAGGGGGGGGGGTGTTGCTTTTTTAGTTTTGTCTGTTAGTTGTTTGCTTTTCCAGAAGAAAAGACAGAGAAAAGAATTTCAGGCAGAAAGAATATAAGAATAGTTTGTATAAAGGTTCTGAAGCTGATTTAAATCCTAATTTTTCTCTAAGGCATAAGACTTCTGAGATGTCTTGGTTTGATATGTGCAAATGTTAAGACATATCTATAAATTAGAAAGTAAATTTTACGGGTATTAAAAATGGATTTGGGGGGGCACATAAACAACCCCATTGTCTTCCTTCATGTGTATATGCCAGCTCTTTTAAGCATTTTAAAAGCATCATATCAATATTTTTTCATCTGCAAGATACTGACATATTTTTTTTACTTAAGATTAATTTGTCAAAGAGTAGGAAATGCTCTGTCACAGGTCCCCTCTGGGTTAGTTGTGTGAGATCTTTAAAAATACCTTAGAACTTCTGAGCAGCCAAAACTGAGAGAATACATTTCCCACCTGCATTGTCATTATTAATGTCATCCCAAAGCACCGCTCTATTTTTAAAACCTAATGGCTAACCTTGAAGACAGGAATGGACGGCCTTTTCTTAGGAAAGGTTCACTGAAGAGATGTGTTCTGGTAAAAGTCTGTATATATGGAGATCTACCTTCAAGACCCACCAATGTAAAGTGATATCAGTGAAAAACAACAAGTGTCTGTCTTGCTAATCAAGGTGCTTAATAGACAACTGGTACCTTCAGGAACTACCTAGTTCTTTGAAATGCCCAAATTTTAATCTAATGTTTTGCTTCATTTTTTTGGAATTTATAAATGTTTGAATGAGAGACTCTACATTTTGTGTGTGTGTGTGTGTGTGTGTGTGTGTGTGTGTGTGGTGCTAGGGATTGAACCCAGAACTACACCCCTAACCCTATTTTATTTAGCAATAGGATATTGCTAGGTTGTGGAGAGCCTCATTAACTTGCTGAGGCTATCTTCAAACCTGTGATCCTTCTGTCTCAGCCTCCCAAGGACTGAGGTAAAAGGCATGTGCCATTATGTTTGGCTTCGTGGTTTATTTAAGCACAAATAAAACAAGTACCTGAGGCATCTATTTGTTTTCTTTGATGTTCAGCCCATCACTGGGACTGGTGACTGAGGGCCAATTGGGGTTCTCCTTCCATGGTGGCTTTGCAGTTCTTGGAGGAACCCTCACGAGCAACCTCAGCACACTAAGACTGGTTGCACAGCAGCAGTGCTTCCATCTCCTTGACGTCATGGACCAGGAACTTCCAGAAGCCACTGGGCAGCACGTACTTTGTTTTCTTGTGGCTCATTCAACCCATGTTGGGTATCAGGATCTGGACCCTTAATCCCCTCCACATCCAATTGTCAGTACCTCTAGGTTTCTGCTATTACATTTATTTTGACATATTTATCTGACCAGTGCTAGATGTGAACTTCTTGGTTCTCTCTGATGATCTTGGGCAACAGAACAGGTCTGAGGGAAGCCGTAATGCTGAGTAGGATATAGCTGTCACTTTCCCAATCAATGCCAAGGAAGAAGGACACATTTTCATTTTTCACTGGGCCTCACAGATGATGCACCTGGTTCAATCTGGACCTACTGTTCATTGAGTTTCTACCATGTGTTAGGCCCTGAACTAATGGCCTTACATTATTTTATCGAATAATTTAACAACCCTGGGAAGGATTCATAAACATCTCAAGTTTGCAGATAAAGAAACTTCAATTTGAAAAAGTTAAATGGTTTAACAAGATAGTTTACCTGCAGGAATAAAACTTCAAATTAATAACTTCCCGACCCCAAGTCCCCTGAGTTTTGCTCACTCTACTAGACTGAGGCTTCAGTAGCCCCTGAGGTCAGAGTCATGACTGTTAGGTTCTACTTTATGAAATTAATGATTTTATTAGCTTCAAATGGCCAAGTATTAGCAACTTTCTAGAGTTTCACCCTATGTATAACCATGCTGAAATTGCCACTGCTTTTACACATGAGCATACCTTCTTCATAACTACTTCAGGCTTTTAACAATATGATCTGACAACTGATGTTGCTTTTATTGTTTCATTTCTTCCATTAGATTTCCTTTGAAGTGAAGGCAGTGTGTATATATAGAGGTGGGAGAATGGAATCACAATCTAACCAAACAAAACAGACAAATGATTGCAAGCAGCCAGGCATGGTGGCGCACGTTTGTAATCCCAGCGCTTGGGAGGCTGATACAGGAGGATCTCATAGGTTCAAAGCCAGCTTCAGCTACTTAGTGAGTCTCTCAGCAACTTAGTGAGACCCTGTTTCCAAATAAAGTATAAAATAGGTCTGGGGGTATAGCCCGGAGATAGAAAAGTCCCTGGGTTCCACCCTCAGTACCACACACACACACAAAAATGACTTCACGTTAGGAATTATTTGGGAGGAAGTATCTACATTACTGCCACAAAGGTAGGCAGAAAAGTGGCCTCCTCTGGTCACTCCCTGAGTCTCATGTGTTCTTTTTTTTCTGATCTCTGATAGATGTTTGAAAGAAGAATTAGCATTTCTAATAGGCCTCACTATTAATGCTCTTTTCTCCAACCACTGTCTGCATGAAAGCAAGCATAATCAAACTTTTCTGAATTTCTTTAGAAGTTTAGGTAATTAATTAAATATTTAGTGGTACTGAGGATTGGATTTAGGGGCATTCTACCTCCAAGCTATACCCCCAGACCTATATGACTTATTCCTGAAACAGAGTCTTGCTAATTTGATGAAAGTCTCACTACTTGCTGAGACTGTTCTTGAATCTGCAATCTTCCTGTCTCTGCCTCCTAAATACTGGGATTATAAACATGTACCACCAGATCCTCAACTGTATTTTCATTTAAATTTCATCAAAAATGCCGGGCATGGTGGTGCACGCTTGTCATTCCTGAGCTTGGGAGGCAGAGATAGAAGGATCATGCAGGTTCAAAGCCAGCCTTGTTGGCTTAAGAGACCCTGTTTCCAAATAAAATATAAAATAGGTCTGGGAGTATAGCCCAGAGGTAGAAGGGTTCCATCCCCAGTACCACCAAAAAATTTTTTTTTCATCAAAAATATCTTTATGAGCCAGGCATGGTGATGCACCCTTGTAATCCCAGCATTCAGGAGGTTGAGGCTGGAGTATCACAGTTCGTGGACAGCCTCAGCTATTTAGTGAGGCTCTTTGCAACTCAGTGAGATCCTGTTTCAAAATAAAGAATAAAAAATAGGGCTGAAGGTGTAGCTCAGAGGTAGAATGGCCCTGGGTTCCATCCCCAGTACTGCAAAAAACAAATATATATATATATATATATATATATATATATATATATATATATACACACATATACATATACATATACATGTTACCAGTTGCTCCTGGTGTGGCTTACCCTGTAATATTTTGGCATCACATCTTTGTAATCATGTCATTGTACCTGCCTCAGATTCAAGCAACAACCAGGCCCGTATGTGTTCACATCAGCATTCATCACCAAGGCTTTAAGGCTTCTAAATACTTTGGGGAGAACATTCCCAGAGGTCATGAGTAATCCACTCTCCTGGGAGTTTTTCCACTTGTCTAATCATAGGTGCTATCAAGGACCTCAACCTCTGAGTCTCATGACCTTCCTGGAGTTTTTGATGCAATGGTTCAGAGCTACATCCCAAAATACAAAGAAGGGCACACTGCCCAGGGTGACACATAGAGACAAATGTGAGAAACACCGCTGAAGCTTTTGCCCGGGTTTTGTCACTTTCAACTGCTTTACTTAAAAACATAAAAATAATGGCTCTCTTCTACCTTCATGGTGAAATAGCTGAAAATATCAAAATATACATCATATTCTTCACAAAGAGAGATTAAAAGTAACTAGAGGCATGTTGTCATTCAGGAGATGAAGAGTAAGTTAATTAAAAGGAAAAGGTTTTAGGAGAAAAGATTTATACAAAAAGGTACCCATAAGCCATGAAGACCCCTGTACCATGTGAAGTAAAATATGCACACACACCTCCACTCCACGGGATGAGCAAACCCTCCCTCTGTCCTAAATCCTGCAGGGCTTCTCCTAGTGAGCCTGTCAATGAATTAGAAACTTTTCAACAGAAAATATTGACTGAGACTTTTAGCCCAAATTTGATGACGGTATTTCACCTTTTTACCTTTCTGTGCATACTTGAATAAAACAAAAACTATTTTTCATACATCAGTTTTAGCTGATAGTGTTCAATTCTTGTTATATCTGAGTCAATAAAGCCTCTGAACATACACACAGGAACTGAGTGCTGCTGGGTTTTAGTCCCCACCATTCCTGGGTTTGGAAAACTTTTTTTGATATGCCCATATATTAATTTAAAAAGGACGAATGAATGGCTTCCTTCTTCCTCCTGCCTACAGGAGCCCATTAGCCTCTAACTTCTATGCCAGGAACATTCTGGATAACAGTGTGTGTCTCTAGTGAAGCAGAGAAGAGAACCAACTGCCGAGGTCAGGGGCTGTTCTGAGTGTCTCCTGATGGAAGTCTTTGCAGAGGTGGCTGTTCCCTTTATCAGTGCACTTTAACAAATTTTTTTTTCTGATATGGAGTCTGACCAGATTGTCTGCATCAAAATGTAGTTAGAGAAAGATAAGTGATTAATATAAAACAACTGCTAAAATTAAATGTTTCTCTGAGCTTAATAGGCTCAAGCAGGTCTCTTCCCTTTATAGGCAAATTAATGTAACAAAACAATATATGATCACCCAGTTAAGCTTTAGATTTTAGCTTTCAGGGCGAAACACCACCATTTCAAGAGGGCTCTCATCTTTGATCTCTATAATTGGATACTTCCAAACTTGATCTTTTCTCTGTCTACCCCAAGGGCATATCATGGCTTATCTGGAGAGGGAATGAACTAGAGGAGTTAGGATTTAAGAGTTTAAATGAGACACGATTTATCAAAAAGAAAAGAACAGGCATCAGATCTTTGAAAACAAATCTAGACTGGGTCAGTCAATGGCCAGGTAAACAGGACATGATTTTATAGGTAAGTTCAACACTAGAAGGAACATCTATAGAAAATTGAGGTAAGGGAGATATAATGCATGGACAGGGTATGCAATTTACAATTCTTAAGCAAGAGGTAATAGACAAAGGTGCTGGAAGGCAGGTAGTCAACATCAGAATCCAGGCACAAGGAATTCGACATGGGTTGGCAGGAAATGGAGACAAGTGCAGTCACTAGGCAACAAGCTTGGAACTCCATCTCAAATAGCAAAGCAAGAGACAGTTACTAGGAGACTGGGGTACCTGAGTCCAAGAGGGATCAGCCCTCTCAACTGAAACAGCAGAGATTACATACTCTATCCTAATTTTTATGCAGTATAGCTAAGGGAGAAGATGTTTAAACTAAATCCTGGACATGCAAAAGCATGTCAGCCTTTAAGAGCTTACAGAACACACACACACACACACACACACACACACACACACACAATTATTAAAATAAACAAATCTCAATTTATTCTCTTTCTCTGCTTAGATAATTATATGAATCAAGTATTTAATTGATGTACATGTGAATTTTTGAAAGATTAAGAAATACAACCATTTATTCCTGAGCAGCAGCTATTCATTATGAAAATGCCCTCTAATCTAATTGAGTGTTCTGCCTTATCTGCAGAGATGCAGCACCCAAAGCCACACAGTTTTGATATGAGATCTATGTAATCAGTCTTCCTGGTTGTCAAAGCAAAATCTCTAGAGATTTATTCCAGCAATCTAAGAAGAAATATGGAAATCCTGTGTCACATAGTTAAATATTTTAAAATTCCTTTTGAAATTTTTCATTCACATGGGCTTGCTAATCAGCTAAAATTCATTTTAAGTTTATAAATACAATACTGAGAGCAAAACAAAATAGCAGAATAAAGGGAAAGGAGTTCACTTTGAATCCATGGAAGTATTTTATATATATGTGCTTTATAAAAAAAAGAGAATGCAATTTTTTCCTTGGACGTGTTTTGTAATTAATTGTTGTCTACAAAAGTCCAAAACCCCAATTTTGATCTGTTACTATAATTAAGTACCTGGGAAAATTAAGTCATAAAAGAAAAAGGCTGGTTTAGGCTCATGGTTTGAGATTCCAGAGTAAGATTGGGTAAACCCACTGCTTTGGTCTTTTGGTGGTTGTGCCAGACAGCAGTGACAGGTAATGTGTAGCAGAACAAGCTGTTCACGTCATGGCCAAGAAATAAAAGGAGGACAGGCTGGGATTCTACAATACTTTTCAAGGGAACACCCTCAAAAACCTAAGGACCTCCAAGTAGACCGTATCTCCTAAAGGGCTCACTACCACCCAACAGTGCCACTCTTGGGACCAAGCCTTTTGCATGTGAAACTTTGGGAGACAGTCAACATGTTCTTTGCTAAGTATTCTGGCTCTAAGATGTATATGTACTACTTAAGAGAGAGAAGAGAACTAATAGTTATAATGAATGTTGTCATTGTATTTTCTTCTTAATTTCACTTTACATTAGTGGTTCTCAAAGTATGGTCCATGGACCAAAAGGATCAGCATCACATGGTAACTTGTTGGAAATACAAAGTTTGGGGCTCACCCACAAACCTACAGGACCAGAAGCTCTGGTGGTAGGGCCCAGCAATGTGTTTAATAAACTGTCCAGATGATTCTGGTGAATTCCATGTGGATTATTTCCAAAATCTACAAGTGTCCCCAATTGTCTGATGAGTAGAGCTTTAGAGAATTAGCATAACCCCAATGCATAAAAGCTCAGATTTTTCACTTCCTTGATAAAACTGGTTGCCTTTCCTATATTCCATTTCTTAATTGGATCTGCCCAATCACCCAGTGTATTCATTGCATGAAAAATTCCTCAAACTAAGCAGCTTAAAATGAGAAACATTTTCCCACATGATTTCTGAGGGAACTCCTCAGGATTCCAGGAGCAGCCTTGCTGAGCGGTTAAAGCTCAGGGTCTCTCATGAAGTTGCATGCAAGCTGGGACCATGGCTGTATACAGATCTGCTGGGGCTAGAAAATCAACTTCCAGGCTGGCTCCCATGGCTGTAGTCAAAAGGCCTGGGTTCCTGACCTCCTGGGCCTCCCACAGGGCTGCTCACTAGGAACAGCTGCCTCTCCTCAGCAAAATACAAGAGGAAGCTACAGCACAAAAGGCACCCAACTTTGGAACTTAATATTTAAAGTCACATGCACTTCTGTCATATTCTATAGGCCACAGAGCCCAATCCTGACATGATGTGGGATTTCCACTCCCCAAGCCTGGGAATGCCATACTCTGGAGGAATCAGTGGGGACCATCTTAGAAGCCAGCTACTCCCCAGAAAAGACAGATCAGGATTTTTCCAACACTCCTTCTCTCTCTACAACATACAACCTATTGCCAAGATTTGTCCATTAAGCATTCTAGATTTCCCACAACTATCCTTTCTTTTACAGTCCAACTAACACTCCCCTGCTCGGCCTTCTAGCTTACTGTCTTTCCTCCAATCTCTAGCCTCACCATGTACTTCCTCTTACAGATGAGTAATGCTCCTAAAATACAAGTCATACTCACTCAAAAAAAAAAAAACTTTCAGAACTTCAGTGTTAAGAAAAAAAGTAAAGCTGGGTATAGTGGCACATGCCTGAAATCCAGTACTTGAGAGACCGAGACAGGAGGATCTCAGGTTCGAGGCCATCCTTAGTAACTTAGAGAGGCTCTTAGCAACTTAGTGAGACCCCGTTTCAAGATAAAAATAAAATAAAATAGAGCTAGTTATGTAGCTTGGAAGTAGAATGGGTAGAATGCCCCTGAGTTCAATCTCCAGGACCAAAATAAATAAATAAGTATAAAGTGAAGGCTTTTTAACATGGACTTTAAAGTCCTCTATCTCCTAAGTACAATTTGTCTTCCCAGGCCAATTTCCCAAACTTGCTCTTCATTCTTTACCCACTGCTAATGACGGCCAACCCCCGGCCCCCTAGTCTCTGTTCCTGACAGAGAACCTTCATCTGGAATATTCTATTTCTACTCTGAGACCCCAATTGAATACTGTTTTTCCTAATACCTCAGTCAAAAAGGAGTGTTATTTTCTATGTTTCTTATTAAACCTCCAGTACAGAATTAGCTACCACTGTAGTTAGTGAAAAGACCCTATCTCACAAATTCACTTTAATCCCCCCGGTGTAAAGGGTTTCTATACTTACAATGATCAGTACTATAAAATATCAGAGTTTGTTGAGTTAAAATATATAATATCAATAGGTCTTTCATAAGGAGAGATGATTCACTCTATTCTCAACAATACAAAGGGAGTATATTTGAGTTTGAAATAATCACGACTGTTCTACTAAGGGGCAGTCCTTCCTGCAAACCTTCCAGCTGGAGAAACTGCCTATTGTACTGAGGCTGCATTTCCACCTCAGATACTTTTCCCACAGATAGACAAGACAATCTCCCTTCATATGGATGGAACCTAGAGGCATGTGTGGAGTTAAAAGTAATGAAACCTCACAAGATCAGGCTTATGAACATGTCAACAAGGATGGTGAGAGCTCCTGAGAGTTTTCACAAAAAGTGTGCCTGATGATATTTTTATTTGGGGGAATTACATCTGAAACAGCCAGTTGTGGGCTGCCTGCCTGAACTGGTAGGGTGCAGAGTCAAATCAAGGGGTGATAGTGTTGGGCTTGTCCAAGATAAATGGAAGCATGCTTAAGGAGGAAAACTGGCCATTTGTGATGATTGATAGTGAGGGACACAGATGACAGCATCAGACGATACCCAGGTGAAGATTTTGTACCTGTTAATCAGGGCCTATATGGCAGCAATTGATGGGGAAAACACCCAGGAGCTTTAACCTTACACAGTATGGTACCAGCATTGTTGTCATGTACGGAGGACAACTCATTCTGTTGGGAGGCCACAGGGGCTGTCAGGAAATGACACTGACCTTTTCCACAAATGAATAGTCTCAAAATTAGATTCTTACACCAACTGACTAAAGGGAATGCTATTAAACTGTCAGGCAAGAGCTCACCATGGTTTTTATGAATTACCATGATTCATCTTTCCAGGGGAAGGATCTGAGCAACAATCATTTCCGCTGCTTTTCAGGAGCTCCTGGAGGCTAAAACACTAGAGCATTAGAGCAAGAATGATTCATAATAATGGCTTCAAAGATGGGACTGAACATCTAAACACAAAATATACATTTTTGATACCTAGTTTGGGTTATCAAGCCTATCATCTGGTTCTACTAAATCAATCCAATTTTTCTGATTAGTATTGGGAGTGTGCATTGATGAGGGAGCTTAGGCATTATAGAGATAGAAAAGAAAGCCACTTAAGAAACAAAATCTTTCTAACATAGGCAAATGACATCAATGATGACAGTCCCACGTAGTAGCATGCTTTGCATTATTAAGGGATTAGAATTCTTATATGGCATATTATTTTTGAGAACTGATGAGGAAATGATCAATAAGATATAACATGCCTTACACAGACCTTTTGTGAACATTTGCATTTATCCACAGACATTCTTCTTTTTAACTTTATTGATGCATTGTAATCATGCGTCATAATGAAGTCCAGAGTGAAAGAGATATACATGCACAGGTCAATTGGTGAGCTTCCTCCCCCTGCCCAGCTCCTACACCACACCCTCCCCTTCCCCATACACACTATTGAGATTGTCTTTGATAATTCTCATGTCAGCTGAAGTATTTCCTTCATCAAGTTTCCCTCCCATAGACACTCTCCATTACTCTACTGGGTTTCTCCTCCTTTGCACAGAATTTCTTAACTCTGATTTATCTTGTTGCCTGGATTCTGAGTTGAGAATTCTGAAAGAGAACACCCAGGAAGGCTGAGCTGGGTCTCCTTGATAATACCTGATACAGATTATGGAGCCTATTTGAGAGGGGCAGAAGCATATAGGATGGTCGTGGCAGGGTGCATTATCTACCTGAAGTCATGTCAAACCCTTACCCTTCTTGTTATTGTCAAAGACCCTTAAGATAAAGCCAGAAATCCCTAAGAAAACTTACAAGGCCCTGCACGTCTCACTCCTGCCCCCACTTCCGACCTCCTGTTCTGTCCATCACTCACTCTCCAGGTCTCTGACCTCCTGCCACACCCAGCCTGACAGGCCAAGAAGTGGTGGAGCTGGGGTGGCCCAACCATGTCTCCATCAGGCCCAGGGCACTCACGCCTCTCAACAGCCAGGAGTTTGAGCAGCTGAGCTCACACTGAGTCCAACTCCTCTGGGAACTGCTGTCAGTGATTCGACCAAGGCCATGCCCCCGCCCTAAGGACAGAGCCTATTTGAGAGGGCCAGGGAGTGCAGAGCCTTGACTGGAGGCAGCTCAAAAGGGCACTTCCCTCTAGAGCTGTCCTCACCTCCATACAGGTGTCATTCCCAAGAAACATCTGGCTGCAAAGTATCACAGAGTCTATTTCGAGGGAACCCAGCCTAAGATACAAAGCCTTCTCAAGCCTGCCCCAAAGCCATTGTCACCATTGTGGAACATTCTAGAACCACCTTTCCCTTTCTCTTCCCCTGAGAATCTCACCTAGCCCTACCTCTTAGCTCCAAGATCACTTTCCTGAGACTGCCTTCCCTGAAGGCCCATCTAACTCAGGTCCCTCTGCTTCATGCTTTCAGGGAACCAGATCTCTCTATCCAGAGGACTTGCTTTTGCAGTTATACAGGCATTCTTTTGCACGTTTGACTCAAGTCTGCCTTGCCTGGTGTATAGTAAACTCTGCAAAAGGAACTGTTTTTCCCTTACATTGCTATTCCAGTGCACACCACTAAAACTGGCTCAGATCTGAAATTCAATGAGCATATAGTTCATTGATTGATTAATCAGTTGGTGAATGAATGGCCTTTGTCATCAAACTTCTTTTCCTGAACCAGCTTCCTGGTAACAATTGGCCCTATTTTTGGGTGACCTCTCCTCACAGTGCAGCCCTGTAACAAGCCATGGTCATTGTCTTTCCCAAGGTCACCTTGGGGATGATATGTGCTAATCTACCAAATTAAATATCTTATAAAAGCCAAAAATAAGGTAACGTGTATACCCCCTCAGTGTTGTATTTTCATGATAGACTTTTCAAATAGTTAATGGACAATAATAATAATTCAGATTCAGTAGCGTATTCTGGTCTTTTAAAGATTTTGTAGTGAAATAGTGGGAGATTAATTTTAAAAATGAGGAAGAAAACAGCTTTCTTTGCTTCTATTTTCAGAAGCTTTTGTTCTAGAAATTATTTTTAGCATTGTAAATTATGCTAATTGAGACAACCAAACTGAAAAGTTAGTATATTTAGAACTAAGAGAACATATTTTACTAATGGTTGATGATT